>NW_027491257.1:1417500-2146140 GCF_021521415.1 Bidens hawaiensis
CACCAAAAGTCGGGCGCTAGATACGTGTTCACCGTCCATCGTCCTCATCGACGACCTTAACGCTATTTCTTCGTTTGAGAGGGAACGACGGGTCGTGGCACAGTTAAAACTCTCCATGGTTGAATCTCTATGACACCTTCAAACCTCAGCAGCAGCCGGCAAAAGGGTAACAAGTTTCTTTTGCCAAAAGAAGCAGTTCTGTTTTGCCAACTCTGAGGTTTGAAGGAGAGATTCAGCCAGATTTTAACTGTGCAACAACCCGCCGTTCCGTCTCGACCAAAGAAATTGCGTTAAGATCCTCGTTGAGGACGATGGGCAGTGCGGTTGCACATGCACTTTTGAGCAGGTTTTTGATTTTCGCTTCCGATGCACCTGGATCGTACGATATGTCAATGTTAGTGGGAAGTCTACAACACATAAGTTAAACAACACATGATCAAGTGTTACAACATTATTAGTGCAAATGTTTCCATACAATAGTTTATAATAGGGCAAAAGCAACCAATATTTGCAACTAACCAAGATTGTTGCAAAATTAGCAACCGTATTAGCGATCAAAACAAAATCGGCCGCAGAATTAGCGACCGTTAATCGGTTGCAAATACAGGACCAAAGTTGTTTTAGTAGCAAATATGGACGCTAGTTTTAAAAATAATAAAATGAAGATTCATGTGGTCCCAAAAACGGTCACATATTTCCCGACCAGAAATTATTCCGCTTGGTACATATGCTAGGGCCTGTCATATTCTGGTGTTTTATCTACCTGATTTTCTATGCCCCCTAAAATTTATTTCTTGTCATAAAGAAGTTTTATCATTATGTTATTATGGTCAAGTCATAAGACAATAATACGCTGAATTGAAGAAAAAAAGTATGGGTTTTGTTTAAGATGGCAAAATGCAATTAACAATCTATAAGTCACAAACGACTAACCTCTCTTTCGTAATCTAGGGAGGAGACCGAAGAAGCCAAATTTGCATATGGTTAAAAATTTATTGGTTAATACCCTAACCTGGATGAGATAATTTGTTAGATGACAGAGCATTGCAATAATCCGATTCATAGTTCAAACTAATAGTGTAGCTACAAGATAGCAAATATGTGTGTATTTTTAATTGGAAGAAAGGATAAAATAATTTTTTAACTAATTATATTTTTTTACATATAGTCCTATAAAATATTTTTATAAAAATTTTTAAAATAAAATTATGTTTATCTAGGTATAGCGATTAATGATCCCCGGTCAAGTGGTTGAGGTAAGCCATCCAAAGACTACATTGTGGTAAGGTTTTGGATTCAGGTCTCGTATAGTCATATGTAAACAAATATGGGGTTTCAGTTTGAACAAGGTTTTCTCCCTTACCTAAGAGTGGAATAGTGATAATCGGGTAGGTCAGGAATCTGCTAGTGATCACGACTTTCAACCAAACAAGCAAGCAAACATCCTTTAATATTTGTTAAATTCATAAAAATAAATTATTTAACAAACTCATGTATTTCCAAAAATAAAAATAACATAATTTTTTTTTCAGTTGGTTTATCGAAGTTGGTTATGGAATTTCATTTCATATACACTTTCTTTAAAAAATTATTTTTCCTCAAACTTATGTGATGAAAAACTTTCAGTAGTGAACTCACCTTTCTAAAGCACAAGAGCACGTCATGTGTTGATAACTCTTTAGATGCCGTTGAATTAGACGCCATTGCAGGTTTGCTCGATAGATCCTAGCAAACCGCATAATTTGTTGGTTAACCCACCTATCAAAAACCACAAAGCAATTTAATCAGAATTATTAAGAGCATTCTAGTACCAATTTGTTAACAGAAACGTTGAGTATAGTTGATGAACGCACGGACTTCAAGCAAGTTAATGGGAGATTTGTGGACGGAAACAGTAGCAAGAGAGAATGATAATGATGATATGGAAATGAGGGTTTGGGTTTAAATGGAGGCTTAACTTAACCATGGTTAGTGGGGAACTTGGGATATTAACTAGGATGGGGTTTAATGATACAAGGTACACTTTGTCACTTGTTATGAACTTGTGATACCAAACATATCCTCGTTTCATGCATTGGGTTAAATGGTGCATATCCGAACATTTTAGATAGTGGATTTCACTCCGAAATTTCGGATATCCGTTCGGACAATGAAATAGATATCCGAAAATCTTTATTAAAAAAAACAAAAAAAAAACACGTTTTAAGAGTAAAGTTACATCTCAACTAGGGTTGTTCACGAGTCGAGCCACGGTGGTTTCGAGCTCGGGATCGAAATTAAACGAGGCAACTTAGCTAGGCTCTAGAACGATTTTGCAGTTAAACGAGCTTAAGATCGAGCCAACGAGCCGAGCCATGACTCGAGCCTATCCTGGGTCGATTTTGGCTCGGTTACAAAAATGGATGTTTCAAATCAACATTTTATAGCTAGTTTTATTCGAGCTTTTATCGAACGAGCCTCGAACTTTTTGAACAGCCCTAATCTCAACAAACCAAGTAATCTAACATTCTGTAAAGTGTAAACAAGCAAAGTCTGCAACACACAACAATTTCTTTTGAAACAAACTTGTAATTAACTATCTAATAAACTAACAGCTCAAATACCTAATCGATTTGACGACGACGATGGAGGTTGGCCGCTGGAGTATGGGGTCGGAGTTGGAGACGACGACGGCCGCCGTGAGACGACGGTGGAGGCAGAGCTCAATGAGACAAGCAGCTCATGAATTAGGTTTTCATCTTGTCAACTGAGATGTTATATACAAATCATTAAAAAATATTAAATTTAATATTCGGATGGTAAGGATTCGGATTTTCGGTTAATTCGGATATAGATTTGGATGCGGATACTTTTGAGCACCATGGTACGTGTTTACCGGGGCCCACCACATCGAAACAAAATGCCTATTGGGTGATGGTATTGTTTGAAAGGGATCTGATATTCATACGTTAACCTCATAGGAATTGTACAGGTCTAGTTAGAGTCTGGCAAGCCATCCAGATCGCAACTGAAACATAGCGTACAAAGATTCACTAAAAAAAAATTATTTGTACTATTATTTTCACTTTTATATATTAGTTATGAAGGGATAAAGTAATCGATTATTTTACAAATTTTCCAAAAACTTAACAAAATGTCTATTGGGTGATGGAATTGTTTGAAAGGGATGTGATATTTATACATCAATCTCATGGGGATTGTACAGGTCTAGGCAGAGGCTGGCAACCAATCGAATCACACCTGAAACATACATAACGTGCAAAGATTCATTAAAAACAAATTGCTTGTATTATTATTTTCACTTTTATATATTAGCTATGAAGGGATAAAGTAGTCGATTATTTTAAATATTTCTCAAAAACTTCAGCCACACAAATTACGAGATTGATAACAAGTATTACTGTAATAAACATTAGAAGTGGCAATATGAGTGGATTGGGTTGGATTTGGGTGATGGGTTAAAATGTGTTTGAGTCAGGATGGATTTTTAGAATAGGGGGTTGTATGGGTCAAGATGGGTAAGTTAATCCATCTTGACCCAAGTAAGTTTAAAATGCAAAAGATTTCAAAAACCTCTCAAAAAAATTTTAAAAAGTTTATTAAAAAATTAATAACTCAAAATATAATTCAAAAACGCAAAAACTAAAATAACTAAAATGTCTCCCCCGTCGTCCTTGTTCATTAAAAAAAACTCAGTTTCGTCTCAGTTCAGGTTCGGTTTTTTTCGGTTCATTTTTGCTTTTTTTTCGTTTCGGTATCTATTCGGTTTCAATGGTTTTTTGTTTTTGTTCGGTTTCGATTTCTCGGTTTTATTCGGTTTAGGATGGGTATGGGTCACGATGGGTAAAATTAACCCATCTTGAACTAAGTAAAGGTTAAAATAAAAAGGGTTTCAAAAACCCCTCAAAAAAATATTCAAAAAAATTAATAAAAAAATAACTCAAATTATAAATCGAAAACGCAAAAAGTAAAATAACTAAAATGTTTCCCCCGTCTTCCTCATTCATTAAAAAAAACTCGTTTTTGTCTTGGTTCAGATTCAGTTTTTTCAGTTTTTTTTGCTTCGGTTTTGCTTTTTTTCATTTCGGTCGGTTTCGGTCTATGTTTGGTTTCAATGATTTCGGTTTTGATTTCTCGGTTTCTATTCGGTTCAGTGGGTTTTGTTTGAAATAAATTGGATAAAGCTTGTTTTAGTCCATTATAACCCATAAACAAACTCATTCTAACATATAACAAAAAGTCACTAGCATTTTCCCAACCCATCTTGACCTTCTTGCAAAATTATTTTGATCCATCCTGACCCATCTCAATTTTAAAAGTTATCCAAATTGACCCAAACAACCCATTTGGGTTTGTTTTGCCACCCTTAATAAACATAATATTACAACTAAACACCGAAAGGTAATAATATTACAAGTAATAATTATTAACGGGAATTGAGATTTTATAGAACAAATAAAGTAGGGAGGTTAAAACTCATTGTAGATTTTTGTTGAACTTGCTAGCTTGTAAACTTAATTAACAGTGTCATCTCTGAGAATTTAAGTGTCTCGGTCGAGCTGAAATAGAAAGGCATGTAGGCTCTAACAGGTAACGAAATAAAAAGACCCGAACGCCCAATATCCCAAATGGGTTATGGGTAAAAAAACAGATTGGGCCCAATATTTAATAAAAGGATTAAGATTTGTATCAATTTTATAAAAAAATTTAAAAATATATAAAAAAAATTTATGCCCTGGAAAATGAAGTGCCCCGGCCGGTCGCCCAGGTTGCCCAACCCTCAAGCCAGCTCTGTTAATCAGGCACGGATGTCGTGCATGATCTATAACTCATTCGTATAACATGTTTCCATCTATTGAGCTATGGATGCATCATAGGATAAGATACTATGTTATACTTTATAGTCGAGGTGGTATAGTGTCATGTGTACCTTTCGATTTTGGGATGCACTTGAGTCGTGAATCCATCGTTTCGTAGTGATATGAGCTATAACATGTGAGGGCTATGGGAGTTCATTTTGGATATTTTGTTAACGAGTACTTTACCATCTCGTGTTCAGGCTAATTTTTGTTCAAATTTAATGTTTTTTATCTACCAGTTTAAAACTAAAAATAAATAATAATTAAAATCAGATACTCTTACTAATAAAAGATTTTATGGACCAAAAATATAATAAACTAAAAAAAATATATACACCACCCAAACATTTACAAAGTGGGAAAAGTAAAAAATACAAAGGGATACAAAAATAACAAATGTGAGAAGGATTTGTGACCACACAAAAAATTTTAAAAGAATTCAAAAATAATAATAATAATCATAACTCAAAATATAAATAGAAACCGAATTAAAAACTAAAATGTTTCTCCCGTGATTCCCGTTAAAAAAAACGCCGAAAAGTCAAAACGCCGAAAAAAAAGACATAATGACGAAAATAAACAAAAAACACAATTATATTAATAAAACACAATCAATGACATAAAAAAAACACAAAACACAATGATAAACAAAAATACAAAATGATCTTTTTCTCTCAACATTGTGTATGAGTGTGTGTGTTTTTTAAGAACGAGGAAGACGTTGGAAAATTTTTTTTGTGTTTTTACTTTTTTTTAATTAAATTTTGAATTATGATTTTTTATTATTTTTTTATGTAGCTACAAATCTTTCTTATCATTCTCATTTTTACCCCCATTTGTAGACTAACTAGACCCTACAAAAGTTGTAGTTTACTTTAAGAGTTAGAGTATGTTTGAGATTGAGTTTGAAAAATGCTTATTGGCTTATTAGCTTTTTTAAAAAGCCATTTTGAAAAGACAGGATTTGGGGCTTTCGAAAAATTGCTTTTAACCCTTTAAAAAAACTAAAATAAGAAAGATTTTTGTGATTGCCAAACACATTTTAATTTATTGGCTTTTTGAAAACACAAATAAGCCAATAAACATTTTTCAAACTCAATCCCAAACATGCTCTTAGTTATACATATAACTATATGCAAATTTGGTTCCCAATTTTAAAATGACGGATTGTCCAAATGGTTTGTTGTGGGTGACACTGATGCTCCACAAGTTAAAATTTTCAGTCAGTGTCAAGTTTTTCAGTTAAGTTGATGCTCCAAACCGTTACTAACACTACCTATAACTACTGCCAGCACCTATAATTGCAACATTTTTCTCTTGATATATATTTATTTCCTCTCTCAATCTACTACGTTCAAATCTGACGAGATGGAGATGGCAAGACAGAGATAGGGTGATATATATAATTGATCTTTCAGTGACATGAACAACTTTTAAAGGGTATTTTTGTCTTTTCAGCTAATAAAATCCGTCTTTGGAACAAGGGCGTTGATCTGCTCTCATGAAATGCGAGTTAGATTAACGTATGAATTTATTACTTCACTTTCTCTAGTTATCCAAAATAATCAATTTTAAAAATAATTTGGTGTTAATAAATAGGAGTGGTGAACCAGACCGACTGTTGATAGTACATGTTGGTCGTATTGGTGTCGAGAAGAGCTTAGATTTCCTCAAAAGGTAATCTTTTATTATATTTTCTAATATTGTTTCATAAACATTTACAGACACGACACGAACCTAACACGAAATTCGCGGGTTTGGGCTTAGCATAAACGGGTTCGGGCCAATTTCTTGTTGAACCAGCAAACCGTTCAGCTAAATGGGTCATACTCGTGTCAACCTAGTGGTTCGTGAGTTGACCCATTTAACCCATTTGTTATAATTTTATATTTTTAAAATGTGTTTTATGCCTTAAATTAATTTGATTGGTTATATTATGCCAAATTTTAAAACTTGATTAAGAAACTGATATAAGATTTTATAACTCTAAAATGTATTTGTTTTGCATACATTTATACATTTTGTTGTAAAATTATAACTTTACTAATATGCGAAAAATATCGGGTTAAATGGGTTGGGTTCGTGTTTACCCACGAGCATTCGTGTTGGGTTGCATCTGCCAACCCACGCACACGACCCGTTTAGCTCCCCTTTGCATTCTCCATCAAGTGCTAATTGGTTGTCAATTTTCGGTTTTGAATCATGTAGTGTCATGGAAAAGATCCCGGAAGCATTGGTGTTACCAGCAACAAACTATTTAGACCATCCTTATCATCTTAGAAAACTAAGGATCAAACTTGCACTATAGATAAATCGTAGAGAGCATCCGAGTAACTAATTCTTATTTCAATTAAAGCTTTTGCGAACATCATCCAATATTTGAGGCATCTATGTATAGGGATGGCAGTGAAACCCGAACCTGATGGAAAAACACCGAAACCGACACAAATTATTAGGGTTTGGGACGAGTTTGAGATTAGTTTTGAAATTTTTCGTGGGTTTGAGACGGGTTTGGGATTTATAATATACCCGATTACCCGCTAACGTTGACCCCATTTACTCGATTAATACCCGGCATAACTTTTTTATATATTAATTATATATATGTTGGACGGTTTGTAGTAGTGGACTTGTACAATCAACAAGGAATTTCATGTGTGACTTATTAAAAATAAACTTAAATGTAGTAACACTTATGCCATTTGGTGTCATCACAGATAAATAAACAATTTATTTTAGTGTGAGGTGGCTGACAAACCAATTTTCGTCTACCCTTTAGCTTTATAAATATCGAACAAAGACCACGTTATTACAATAATATTATTACATTTTTTAATATAGTAGCTTTGAAAAGAAAAAAGAGCAGCAAACAATTTTGTTGAATATAATAGTAAGTATGCCATTTTGAGAAGATAATAATTATTTTGCGAAAAAAAACCAGTTAGCAATTTTTATAGGAGAATGGTATTTTGTCAAAAACCCAATAGAAAATCCGAAACCTGATGGGTATCCCCAAAACCTGACGGGTAATGTAGGAAACCGTTCGCGTATAAAAATAAAACACTTTTAATAAAATGATTACAATACAAAGAATCAAACCTATCTGGGAAAGTAAGTAAATTACAATACGAATTACACCGGAAAAAATAAAAATTACAATACAATTGAAATAAAATAATTCAATAAAGATGTAGAAGAAGAATGGTGTCGTGGTCTTTGTGGCCGAGGATCGTGTTTTACACGGGGCCCTTAAAACAAATTCTGGGTCTCTCCCCATTTTGTTTCCCAGGGTACAACGGCCTAAGCAATATGTACTGCCGGGGAGGGCTCTCGCACCCGAATAGTACCTTAAAGAAAATGATGAAGATGGTTAAGAATGTTAGAATTCTTTAGGGAGAAAGTTGGAGAAAACACAAGAGAAAATGTGTTATTTTGTGTGTCTTTCAACCAAGGAATACCTTGGTATTTATAGTTGAAAAACGAACTCATTCACCATAACCACATGAGTTGAAACTTCAATCACCATTAACCAAAACTTTAATTTTTTGACCAAATTAAAGGAACCATTAACCAAAACTTTAATTTTTTGACCAAATTAAAGGACATTTTAATGGCTTTGACTAATTGATTAACAACCTTGAATAAAATAATTCAAAGTTTTTTTTTCACAAAAAATTTTCCAACAGGTAATTACCCAATAAATACCCGACGGGTTTGAGACGGGCTTTATTAATCGGGTATGGGTTTGGAAAATACCTAAACCCGACCCATTGTCATCCCTATCTATGTAAAATTGTTGAAGAAATAGAACGTAGAGGGCAACATGACAAGAAGTTATTGAAGGTCATCAAATGTATTTTGCTAACTTGTTATCGACTCAATCTAGAAATATCAATAAATTATTATTACAATCTTCAACAAAACAATCACCGCTTTAAAAGGGTTCCGGTTTTAGAAATCGCTTTTCAAATTTGAATCCTTTAAAGTTTCTTTCAAAGCTCTACATCAATGCTTCCAAAAGTGTTAAGCTTCATTCATAGCTCCGTAACAATTTTTGTTTGCAAAACCTTTAAACCGCACTTGATTGTAAACCTTAGGTGCCAACTTTTGTTTTCTTCCTTGGAAAGATATGCAACAAGTTCTTTAAAGCTCTTTTATAGCTTCGTATTAATGCTTTGCTTGCAAACCTGTTATTATATTTTGGAAATATACAAAATGATTAACATATAGTTTCAAAAATAAAACTTAATTTATAGATAATATATACCTAGGATGAACAATTTCTCTAATAACTTATGAGTGATGAAATAAAGACAGCTTCTTTAATAACTTGTGAGTGATGAAATGAAGGTGAGTATTTACCCTCATGTTACATTATATGAGTAATATACACTTGCAGAAGCTATCATCCATGAGTACTAGAGCTAAATGAGAGCATAACTACAATTGATGTTGAAACATAAATGGACGTTAATAAAAGAGTTTAGCTGAATTTATGCTTTTCATAGGTAACAATCAACTAACCTTCTGTTCTTGATCCAGGGTGGAGAGCCCCGACCTGAATAAGAAAATTTGTTAAAATGACAAAACAGCGTAATTTAAGGTCAAATCCAATTTATAAGTGATCAATAGTATTATTACAAAATAGTAAATATATGTATAATGTATAAATTAAACATATATTGTATATTTTAATTGAAATATGACAAAACAATTGTTTTAGTAATTACTATTTTTACATATAGTCCTATAAAAAATATTTATTAATATATGTTTGTATTTTTGTTTTCAAATATCAAATTAATATTTTGAAAGTGATAATCATTTATTATCTTTTTATTATTAATAAGTGTACATAGATAAATAATATATATATATATATATATATATATATATATATATTAAAACCTGACACCTAGCAAACATCCTTTAATTTAGTGTTAATTTTATATTATTATATAAAGTCATGTATATCCAAAAATAATTAGAATGTTGTTCGGTTCGCATTCTTGTTCAATGGCATATAAATGATACTTAAATTTTGGGATGTTATGGTTTTAGGTTTGAATGTGACAACCGAAGTGAGTTTTCTCACGATAGTTGGTTTCCTCTTTGATGTTGTTCCTGGTGAGTAAGACTAAAGTGTAAAAATCAGCATAAATGATTGATATTGGTATTGCTTCACTCAGATATTATGGATAGTTGGTTTCCTCTTTGATGTTGTTCCTGGTGATGCTTCACTCAGATATTATGGATAGTTCTAAACATTGTTAAAAAAAATTGTTACAATGTTGTTTCAGATTGCAATTCGAGTTTTTCAAAATTGTTTATGGGCCTTTATTTAATAAATCAGTCAGCCTTGTTATATATTTAAAAAAAATTATTTAAAAAAAAACTTGTTATATTCTTACATAATTTCTGTTTCTTTAAATTGATTAGATAACAAGATTCTAAGCTATTACATACTTATCTTAGATTACTAGTAAGAAACTTAATATTCACCATTAAACTCACCTTTCTAAAGCACAAGAACACGCCATCTTGACCGCTCCTTAGATGACGTTGAATAAGGCACCACTATAGGTTTGCTCGACAGATTCTAATAAATCGCATTTTTAGTAAATCCGCGTATCAGAAACAACAAAACGGCTAGATCAGATTAATTTGTTACTAGTAATTGAGAAATTTGATTATCTAGTACCAACTCACGAAATTCTGGCAGATCAATAATGATGAAATGAAATATGAATTAGTTTTAAAGAGATTGAAAAGAGGGGCTTGGGTTTATAAAGAGACATAACTTAACCATGGTTGGGATATGAACTAGGATTGGTTTAAAACGTACACTTTATCACGCGTCATGACTAGAGGTGCACAAAAAATCCGAACCCGTAACCAGATCCGAAAAAAATCAGGAACCGGGTTTTTTATACGCTTATACCTGGATTTTTAATACTCGAACCGTACCCAATCCTACATGTAGGGTACGGATAGGGTGTACATTTCAGTACCAAAACCCGAAACCGGACCCGATTTGTACCCGAAAACCGGACCTGGTTCCATATCCGGAACTGGGTTTTTCCAATACCCTAAACAGGATTTTTCAAATACCCGAAAAATACCTGAAAAATACACCTAAAAAGTACGACCCCTTAAAAAATCCAATCTATAATTGAAATATACCCAGAAAAAGCCCAGGGTTTTTTTTTCAATACCCGATTTTAGAATGTCCGGTTCAATACCCTAGCCGAACCCGATGCATAGAGTATGGTATTTATAGATAATACCCTAATCTGAACCCGACCAAGGTATTACTAATATTTAATTTTCTAATACCCAATCATACCCGAACCTGATTCCATACACGAAACCAGGTGTTTGAAAACCCAAATTTATGTACCTCTAGTCATGACATCAAACATGGGTCTGGTTTCATGCATTGATCCTCAAAATCATTGTCCTTGCTTACTAGGCCCACCATACTCAAAACAAAATGCCATTTATTCACGTTATTTCACTTGGAGTAAATTAGTGAGTAGAGATTGAGGTAAAAAAAATCACTATTTCACTTTTCTGAGTTGTCTTTAGGTTGTGTGTACTCGAACAAGGTGGGTGGTGGCATTCACTTGTCATGTCATCCTTTAACGTATCACACCTTGGGGTGTAAATGAGCCGAGCTGCTCGTGAGTTACTCGAGATCGGCTCATTAAAAAGCTCGATCGAGCCGAGCTTGAGCCTAAAAACAAGCTCGTTTAATAAGCGAGCCCGAGCCTGAGCTTCACTTATCGAGCTCGAGCCGAATCGCGAGCCTAAACGAGCCTGCCATTTATATAATTTTTTAAATATATATTTAATAATTATTAATTAATATATATAATGTTGTGAAAAAATAAATAAAAATAACTAAATAATATATATTATTTTATACATAAAATTATAATAGAAAAAATATACAAAATTAATTATAATTATATAAAAAGTAAATTATCAATAGTAAACGAGCCGAGCCCGAGCCTGAGCTCGAGCTTTTAAAATAGAGCTCGAAACGAGCTGAGCTCGAGCTCTGTGTAAGTTAAACGAGCCGAGCTCGAGCTCGGCGCGGCTCGTTTGCACCCATAATCACACCGTTATACTGGTGTTATAGAGGACCCCAAAGAGATCCCGTCAATGGCTTAACAGGCGTCATATTTTAAAGTGTTTGTATGTCAAATTGGTCAAATGGGTCAAACAAGTTGAAAGTCGTTGGAAGTATATAAAAGTACCTTAGCCTTTATTAGAACAACATGCCTCTCGACACAATCTCTTACTTTCAGTCTTAGAGCTTGCTCTTCAGGAGTCAATAAGTCAGTAAACTTATACACAAATCTTGTTCTATTCATATGTGCAAAGAAAAGTTAATTAAAAAAAATGATATGAAGAAAAGTTAATTAAAAAAATGATATAAAGAAACCAAGAAAATATACTTTGGATGTAATTATCATGATATTTAAAACCAAATGAAATTCCCGCCGTTCACTAAATAATGAAATTCGCATTGATTGCTGATGGTAAAATTCCAAAACAAACTGTAGCAATTCGATGGCCTTATATATATATATATATATATAGAATAATAATATAACTTTTCCGGTCAACTAGCTATTTAGGTTATTCAGGTTTTTTAATGATTTAATAACGGTCATCGAACCCTTATACCACTTGTACACATCTAGTTAAATAGCTTTTTAGTATCATGATTTCGGGTTAATTGAAGTAATGGTGACAACATCATTATTTGTTACATTCATAAAAATATAATATTTTATAAAGTCACGTATTTCCAAAGATAAAAGAGATCAATGATAAGAAAAGTTTCAATTTTGAACTTGCCTTTTTAAAGCTCAAAAACACGTCATATATTGGTTGTTCCTTACATGACGTCGAATAAGAAGCCATTGTAGGTATGCTCTGCCATATCCTAATAAACTGCATTTGTGGACGGAATTTAGGAAAGTAACGGGAGATTGTGGATGGTGATGGACTGATGGCTGTGACTCAAATGGATTATGGTTGAGATGTGAAGTGTGTTTGGGACTTTGGGTTTAAAAGGGTCGTAATTAATTAACCTTGTTAGTTTCACAATGCCACGTGTCACGATATCAAACCTGGGACTGGTCTATTGCTTCTAGTTCCATGCTTTAAGCCTCCAATCATTGTACTTGCTTACCGGGGCCACCTAAAGTAAATAAAAACAAGCTTTTATATTTTAATAGGTTAGCTACCCATATATAACACGGATTTAGTAAATTTAATTTTTTAAGTCCAAAATATTCGAAATATCAATAATAAAAGCCATGATTAGAAAATTTGGGTATTAAATATAAAAAAATAGAAACATACATTAGAGTTAAATAATATATTTTTTTTTACTAATACATTGCTCATAAGATATGCAAAATATAATATGATCGAATACAATATATATGATACAAATTAATCACGTCATGAGCTAAAAAAAATGCGTAAACTTATAATTATATTTTACCGAAACAATTCGTTTTTAATAGTAATTAAAAGTTTTTTATAGTAACTATATTACTTAACAGTAAAATATTATTTATTTTTAATAGCAATTAGAAGTTTAGTGTTGCATAACATACATGTTGCAAATAATTAATTTGTAAACAGTTAGAATATGATGTTTAAATTTCATAATCGGGCTATGATAAAATAATTTTACTATATGTTTTTTCGTGTATAAATATATCGTGCTTTCTAATAGTATTTATAACAACTATAGTAAGTGCGTAAAGTTAATGCTATTATATTTTAAAAATTCGAAGGATGTCTTAGTACCAAACAGTATGAAACATAGCGTTTCATTTCATATAAAATCAAATGTTTAGATAATACTCCTAAAACTGTAAAGAGATAAAATTCCATAAAACAATCATGCCATTTCATCCATGAAAAACAATCTCGATATAGTCAAACATCTAATAAAAGGAAAACACAAACACAATCCCAAAATAAATTGTAAAGAAACATAATATGAGCAAACAATGAAAAAGGATAATAAAAAAGGAAACTGTCTGTAACGATAAAAAAAACTTCTACTTCTCCGTTTTTGGAATCAACAATTTGTTATTCCAAGTTGCATCGGATACATCCTTTGAGTGAATCTTCGGCAGTTTAGTTGACGATAGAGCAAATGAGTCGTCAATGTTGTAAACAACTTCAAGGTTACACTTCAAATCAACATTGACGCGCTCTAACATATTGTATATTTAAATTAAATAAATAAGCCACATTGTATGTTTAAATTAGTTAACTATAAATAAGGTTTAAATTGGTTAACTATAAATAAGGTGTAGAATGATTAGATATTAAAATTAAATATATATTTATATATGGTATATTTTGGATTTGAAATCGATTATTATAATTGTTAATTGCTGATAGGCATGTTAGTAAAATAAATTGTAAAACTAATTAAAGTAGGTTATAAATTTACATTTAGGTTGCATATTAATATGGTAATGGTAATTAAATGTCATATATAATTAGCAGGAGAGTAGTGTAACTTAATTCGTTGTTGTTGTTATACTAGTTTTAGAGCCCGTGTCACACACGGGATAATTCAAATTATAAAATTATAAGTAAAACAAATAATTATATAGCGTATTGAAAAAAAATGTGTTACATCTATGCTTGTATCTATACAATGTGTACATAAATTGATTTTATTTATATCACAAAATTATTTTTTTAAATGAACTTAATAAAAAAATGCTCGTGCAAAAGCGTATCCGAGAATATTTCTTTCTATTGAAAAATTCATTCTCGGTGCCATATATGTATAACTGAAAGACTTTTGGTTATGAACCAATTTCGGAAATAAAGTTTCTCATACGATAGTAGTTCTAACCACTCAGTTTAAATACAAAATGAGCGTTACCTTTATTTATATATTTATCAATTTACCACTCATTAAAGAAAAGTAGAACATTAAATTGTAATAATGGATGTTCTTCAAGAGCTATGTTTTTCTGAGATACACCATGAAAAAGATTTTGATAAGTTTCAGAAGGCTTATTGACTTTGTCATAATGACAACATAAAAAATAAAATGTTAACCCATCCAATTTTGTGAATATTTTGTTTCATTTTAGCATAGTTTTCCATGACATGATTCCCATATAACGTTCTAATCACCATTGAAGGAAAAATTAATATTAACATAAATATTTCAAAATTGATAAAAGTTAGAATCATTAATAGGCATGGGGGTGGTATGTCGAAAGTGTTCGCAGTCTTTTCTTACATTTTAATAGTTGAGAGAAAAATAGTCAGTTTGCTAAATCTCGAACCTTTTGATTATTTAAAAATGCCCTTAAAAGTAAATTAGAAACCCGAATCATATTTAAAATTCCAACTTTCATACTTTTGACATTTCAAAGTCAATACTTTGAACCCATAACAAATTTGACGATAAATCTATTTTGCATTCTCAAACTTTTTAAAATACTCAAAATTTTTATTTTTGACCCGTATCAAATTTTGACCTAAATGTAGTTAATTTGTACCAAATAATTTATTTACCAACTTTTGACCCATAATATCAAATTTAAGTTTCATTAAAAAACCCGAAACAATTTTCATTTGAGAAAACATGATTTGTTGTTAATTTTTGAAATTCACCAAGTATTTTGAAGTATGTAGTAAAATAATATGTTAATATTTATATTTATAAAAATATATAGATATTATATAAATATAGTGTAAAAGGAAAGTGAATAATTATTGATTTATTACATATATTAGGGTAAATTAGCTTTGGAGGGAAAAAATTGTGAAAATTAACCAAAACATGACAAGTGTTCACATTTATTTTACTTTATTATAACATAAGTAGATGTCATAGGATATGGAATTGTAATAACAGGTAGTGTAACTTAAACCAAATTTTTATTAAATGCATAAATATGTATAGCTAAGAATATGGTATCTAACTTCACGTATTTAAAACTATACTTTTATGCAAAAAAATTATCACATAGTATTTTTATTATCAATATGAATGATTAAAATCACTCTTAAATAAATAAATGTATAAACATTCCACATGGAGAGATTGGTATTATCATTGTGTGATTTGCAACATTTGAAGATAAAAATAAAATCATCATGGAAGATAGATAGTGATACGATGGATACCTTGCTATAGCTTTCACCTCTTCCAAAAATCACTTAATCATCATGTAGACTATTATTTTAAGAAGAAAATAAAATTTTATTTAAAATTTCAAAAAAGAACATCGAATAGGTATCATTTATGAACATAAAATCGTACAAAAATCGCATACAAAATTGGAAAAGATCATTTTATTTAAAACTAAAAAACAAACATCAAATAATTATGCAAGTGTTTACGCTTAAGTATAACAAAAAAATATTTGCAGTGAAAGTGTTTGAGGCTTTGAGGAGGAAAAAAAAAGATTAGGTCAAAAGGAAAGAAGATTTATAGGCTTGTAGACAAAAAAAAATTCATAAATATAATTTCATTTTTGTCACACGGTTAACAACATGGCGGTGCTATGGGTTTTTCAAAACTATTTTTTTGACTATAACTTTATATAAAAAAATCCAAGTAGTACATATACATATTTTTAAACACGGTAATTAAAATTGGCTAAACTTGTATAAGATAGATTAAATTATAATATAAACACAATTAAAAATTCAGAAATATTACGAATTTATTATATATGATACCTTAGATACAAGAAAAATGATGATTTGGTAGATGATGGTTCATATTCCTTTTCTGTAACTAAAGATTGATTTATAGTTTCTTGAAGAAACATTACTAAACAACAGAAAAATGATTTAGAGTTTCTAATATAGTACGAAAGAAATCGAAGAAAGCCATTAGTTCTGGTCGTCAGTGATTTTGAAGATGAAATTAGAAGTATCTGATTTAGGTTTTCTAAAGATGAAATTCGAAGTATTGTCGCCGATGATTTTGAAATTTGGGAACGAATTGCCGGATCAATGAGAAGAGAGATTAGATTTTGTGAATGAGCTTTGTGGGATGTGGGATGTTAAACATTAGGAAAGGGGCAAGAAATAAGGTTTATAGAAAATCGCCAATGTTTTTGTTTGGGTTATAAGTAGTTAATTGGGTCGAGTAAGGATATGAACCGGTTTGTAAGTGGGGTAGAAGGCGGGAAATTTAGAGGAATGAAGGGCTAAAAAGAGGACACGTGGCGTAAGGAAACCTTTATTTATTAATTAGTATAGATTGAACCCTCAATAGTAAGGTTAGTGGCCTTTGTGGTTCAAAAGAGCTGAGCCGAGCCCGAGCTTGACTAGACCCGAGCTCGGCTCATTTCGAGTTCTATTTTCAAAGCTCGAGATCGGTTCGTGGGAAGATTTTCAAACTCGAGCTCGGCTCGTTTACTATTTATTAATTATTTTTTTATATAATTATAATTGTTTATATATTTTTTGTCTATTTTGATTTTATGTATAAAATAATATATATTATTTAGTTATTTTTATTTGTTTTTAATAACATTATATATATTAATTAATAATTATTAAATACATATTCTTAAAAATCATATAAATGACATGCTCGTTTAGACTCGCGGACCAGCTCGAGCTCGATAAGTGAAGCTCGGGCTTGTTTATTAAACGAGCTTACTTTTAGGCTCGGGCTTGATTCAGCTCGGCTTGATCGAGCTTTTTAACGAGCCGATCTCAAGTAGCTCGCGAGCAACTCGGCTCGTTTGCACCCTAAGTGGCCTACAGGCAAAGAAAAAGCCTCTAAAAAATCAAGGGGTTGGGAGGTTTTGAATTCAAGTTTTCAAGATGACAGAAATTCTTTATTAAATAAAGAAAAAACAACATTTGGCTGCGACAGGGAGGCTTGAAACGCGGCGAAAACTCCCTCAACGACAACCATGCCGGGGTGTGTGTGTGTGTGTGTGTTTGGGGGGGGGGGTTGTGGGTGGAAAATGGTGTCTTCGAAGCCCCACTACAGATGCCCTTACAACCATTGCTTTTGTGAATATTTTCTTTGATCCACAAAAAAATAAAAACAGTTCTAAGTTATATACAAGTACGATAGCTAGCAAGGAAATAAACAGATATCGAGTCGACTAAGACGATGTGTTTATTAAATAGGTCGACTTAAACCCGGCTTGTTTATAAATGAGTTAACTTGTTCAAGGGATTTTAAAAACATTTACTTACAAAATGTTTAAATTAAAATTCAAAGTTTTATATTTTGATATTTTAAATTTTCTTGAATTTTATCATTTATTTATTTATTTCCTAACATTTTTATATCATCAGCAGTAACCCCTTATTTTCTAATCGTTTTCATTCGTATCCTCTAATTTCAAGTTAAATACTTTTTTCTTTGAAAGACAAATTTATATCCGACTAATCTACTCCTATCAACCATTAAACGAATGAACAGAACACAAATATTTGTCCGATTAGGTGTTCAGGTTCGTTTATAGTTACATAACCAAACACAAATATACGATCTGTTTACTGGCCTAGCTCTAATATCAAACTGACATATTCAATCTGGGATCGGTTTTTTTCGAGCTTCAGATAACTTTTTTCGTTTTTAAGTACACCACCATCTCTTTCCATTGAAATGGCTTTAGCCAAATTGTTGGTTTCTTTTTACTCCTGTTGTAATTTAATAATCTATCTATCTATCTATATACTATTAAAATAACACAATTTTTTTACATGTCATTCAATTAGACTCTCCACATAGAAAAGTTTACAAATTTCCATTCTTACATTTTTTCCCTTCATGAATGATAAAATAAAAAATATATTGTTGGTTGGAATTGAACTCATTACATTGCTTTTAAAATGTTTATGGCTTAACAACTCAACTATGATAAATTGATGTTAGCTTTCTCTTTTTCATAATTGGTATAGATTCGCAACCTTCCATTTTATTACTTTTAAAATGCAAACAAAGCAGTTTTGTGGGTAAGCTAAATAAGACCATGGCTTTAGGTCTCTAGTTTTATAGGAACTTCATTTTAAATAGGAGTTATGTATTATGAGATTTTGAAAGTAGAGTTCTTTTAGAATTAGTAACTTATTGATGGGCTACAAGCTTAGGGGCAGATTTATATAGAAAGGGGTGGTTCCGTTTCGAAATAATAGTGTATTTTTATATAGAAAATATTATAGGAACCACCTTATAAATTAGGAAGGAACCACTCTAATCTCAAGTATAAACGCTGGTCCGCTGGTAAAGACTTGGTTTTGTACAGGTGAGGTCGCGAGTTTGATCCGGACTTGTTGCATTTTTTTAAACTGTTGTTCTTTTTTTTTAACTAAGCCTTATTACCTTATCTTTTATATCATATTAGGGTTTTAATTTTTACCAGTTATCACATATCCACAGCCGCTGCCTCTCAAGAGTCACGCACACACACACAGCCACTGACCTGTTCTCCGACAGCCCGACCACCACCCACCGCCTACCGCCGCTGCCCGCCGGCGCTCTCATTTTCCGGCCATCCACACTCCAGATAGCTCTGCGGCTCTGCCTTCAGCCTTCTACACAAAGCTCAAATCTTCCCACTTTAAAGGTATGTTCACATTCATTTGTTAAATGCTAATTACTTTTTCGTGTAAATTGTTTTTTATTTTTGTTAGTTGTTAAGTTACTTGTTAAATTTAGTTTTAAAAGTTATCGACTTGAGGGTTTTGACTCGCTTTTGGAAGATGTCACATCCTTTTGTGATAAATATGATATCGAAGTGGTTGATATGGAAGCCGAGTATGTTGATCCGAAATATCGAAGAAAGAAGACCGGTATCACCAATCATCACCATTATGTGGTAAATAATTTCAACACGGTTCTCGATATGCAAATTCACGAGCTTGGAAACCGCTTTAATGAGAAAACCACTAAATTGCTTACTAGAGTGAGTTATTTGAGCCCGTCTCGTAATTTTAGTGCCTTTAGTAAAGTAAACTTGTTAATGTTGGCCGAGATGTATCCATGTGATTTTGATTTTGATGAAAAGGAGAGGATTGTATATGAACTTGGCCGCTACATTACTAATGTGAAAGAAGATAAGCGGTTTGCCAACTTGAGTGGGTTAGGTGATCTTGCCAAAATGATGGTGAAAACAAGATTACACGTTGATTATCCGTTAATCTATCGTTTAATAAAGTTATCATTAGTTTTGCTGGTTGCAACGGCAAGTGTTGAAAGATGTTTTTCTTCAATGAAGAATGTGAAAACGGATTTGCGTAATAGGTTGGGGGATGGATACATGAACGATTCTTGCATTTGTTACATTGAAAGGGAATTCCTCCAACAAGTGTCGGTTGAAGAAGTAATGCAGCGATTTCAAAAGATGAATACTCATAGGGAACAACTATAAGTGTATGTTTTTTTTAAATTCGTAAGACTATTGTATTTCTACTATGTGTTTTTTAATTTCTAATACCTCTTTTAGTATTTTATCGTATTTTTATTGTGTAATGAACTTTGCCCGAACCATCGAACCGACCCGAACCCCAAACCGGCCCGGAATTTTTTTTATGTTCGACTCTTTGAAATTGAAGCATCTATAAGTAGTGCACCACCCGAAAAAAATTTCTGGATCCGCCACTGTACAAGCTAAAGAGGATTGCTTCATAACCATTATTACTGGACATCATTCATATTCTATAACTCCTGTATACTCTTTAACGCTATACGCATAAAGAAAATAAAATAAAAAGGCCTCAATACTTTATTTAGTTTTAGGCCTCCGAGGATGATGAGCCGGCCTTGAATACGATACAAATTATTCTTACTAATCTATGTATTTTAGGAAATTATTTATATCTTATGAATCCATAAGATATCTTAACATGTATTATTAAATTAAATTTAACTTTTTTATTTTATTTGTTAGCCATATGTGTATCACGTGGACTCTATCCTAGTTTATTAATATGTATTCAATTTATAAAGAATTTGTTATTACAAAATGCTATATATCCAAATATATAAAGCTCAAATATAACTTTAGAAACCAATAAGTTTTTCATATTGAACTCGCCTTCCACTTTTCCTAAAGCTCAAAAACATGTCATGATGGCAACGCTTTAGATGTCGTTGAATAAGGCACCATTTGTCTTGACAGATCCTATCAAACCTCATCTTGTTGGTGGCGGGTTTGAGTTCAAATGAAGTTTAAGTTAACCATTGGTTAACTGGGATATAATTATATGAATAATGAACTACGGTTAGCTTCAAGTTTTGAGGTTTTTAGGCCCATCACTTTTAGTGCTCTACTGTTTGAACTTGTCAGCCCACAATTGTAATTGTGGCATTATGAATTATGGCTAATAATATTGTCACGGTAAAAGTTAGGGTTGTTTACAAGTCAAGCTGAACCGAGCGAAGACTTTCTCGTTGCTTGGCTCGTTTACAGCTGAACCGAACCGAATCGAACAGTTGAAATTTGAACTGAGCGAAAATCTAAACGAACCAAAATCGAATCGAGCATTTTTCGATCGAACATCGAGCGATTTTCGAGCATTATTTATTTATTTTTCACTTTAAAATTTTCAATAAAAAATATGTTTGAAGGCTGTAAATAATATATTTTGTAAACAAATTAGTAGTTTTTAGAAAAACGTATAATAGATTGTAAATTTTTAGGAGAAAGAAGTTTGTAGTGAGATATAATGAATATATAAACAAACTTTTAGTATTCTAAAAACTTGAATCGAACTAATGAAACTATAAAATTGACGGAATAGGAAAAATTTTAAAGGGTTTAAAAAATTGAATACTTATATTTTATATGTGTTGTCTATATAAATATTTGTTCGTATATAATTATATATAAATAAATTAAAAATATTCGAGTCAAACCGAACCGAGCATACCTTTGCTCGTTTCTTGGCTCGTTTACAAACCGGACCGAGCAGAGCGGCTCGTTTACAATTGAGCGGAGCATTTTTCAAGCAGGTTTCGAGAGAGCGGCGAGCGATTTGGACGGCCCTAGTAAAAGTGATTTTAACTCTAGGCCGATAATAATTTGTAACATAGAAAAACGACTTATACTATGGAAATGATTGTACACTTTTCTATTGCTACATCTTTAGTGTTAACTATGTTTCGATGGAAACTTAGTTCTTGTTGGAAAAATGTTCAGTCTTGCAGCTAAGATGGTGCGGATGGCTTCAAGTGATCAAGACAGGTTCACTAAGTGGAGGACCATACAAGAAGACACGACTCGGAGGTGATGCTCGAGTCTCGGTCAACACGAGCCAGACGATTGTCAACGTGGTTCTGGTCCGGTTTCAACACGTCAAAGATTGATCAAGAATTCGTTATTAGAGCACAAGTTAAAAACATCGGTAGGAATCAAGTTTTATGTATATGTTGTGGTTAATGTCCTTTTCGTATGAATGCATGTACGGTATACCCGTATATGTGGTACAATTTCCCAATGACATAGAATATCTTTGTTTGTTACATTATTATTGTTTAATACAACTGTGGCCCACTTCCTATCGTTCTTCGATACAAACTGCTTGCTCAATTTGAGACATCTACAGTCTTTTAGTTTAAATTGCATCAAACCATGAAACAGTGCATCTTGTTAGAACGAAATTTAAAAACAAAAAAAAAAAAAAACACTATTGCCAACGAAGTTTAAAGAATCTCATCATCTAGCGAATCAATAAATTTACCCATGAAATCTAGACACGAGAGACCGAAGTTTAAAACGAAACAAAAGAACAAATTGTCAACAAGTGATCGATACAAAAATCATGTTTTATCTGAAAAGTGATGTTTTAAGAAGATTTAGAAACATATTTACATACGTTTATTGAACATTTTAGGAGCAACTAGCTTTTTGATGGAGAGTGATGTAAGTTTGTACCTTGTTAACATAAATAATAACATTCAAAATAGCTAGGATGTCAAGATTGGTGAAGTGTCAAAAACATGTAAACCACAATAGGAACCAAATGGGTATTAATATGGTTATATGTCTATGTGCATCCACCTACTAAAATTTTAAAATGTTTCTTAATCCGATACCGCCCCAGCCCTTACCGCCCCTATAACACCCCTCTGGCTTTGTTTTTTGGCGTTTTCTCTGTCACATCGAATAAACTAGCCGTCTTAGAGTGGATATTGGTTATATATATATATATAATAAGGTTAGTTTAAAATAAAAACCTATTTAAGTTGTGAAAACTCTAAAAACTCATTCTCAACCACATGTTTTTAATTAAAGATTAAATTTTGTGGTCCACAATTAAAGTTAATAAAAAATGTTAAAATTAATTTACATTTTCTCACTTATGAAAGCATATATAAAAATTAGTAAAAAAATATAAATAAAATAGCAAAACATTTTTCTTTAAGTTTTTGATGTTTTGTATTAAATGTAACATATATTACATGTACAAAAAAAAACGATGTTACATAGGGTTTTCACAACTCAAGTGGGTTTTCATTTTATACTTTGCCTATAGATATATATATATATATATATATATATATATATATATATATATATATATATAAAATGTTGGTGGTTCTATTGTATTTCATTGTATCTTTGCTCTAGCCCTGACTCGTAGCCTTTTTTATTTTAGAAAAAATTAACCCTTGATGTTTAAAAAAATACGTATGTCAGGATATTTCATAATATAAATAAATAAATATTAAGAATAAGAATAAAGGAGTGTATTTGTCATGACATGCTCTCTAAGTAAAGTAATACACAAAAAGAGTAATATATCTCACATGGTTTATGACAATGCAATGTTACAATGTATGAATGTATAATCATACCGAGTTAGTAGCTTTATTCTTGGCTTACAAGTTTGATAAAAGGAAAAAGGTTATATAGCATTTACAATATCTAATTAATAGTAAAATATAAGTTTATCCAAAACTAATTGTAATAATTAGTGAGGAATGTCTAGCTCTAGTTAAAGGTTACAACGCGTAATGTTACAATAATGTATAATCTTCAACGAGTCTCACACAATACATGAGCTCTAGTGACATTTGACGATTGATGCCTGATGACTTTGAGAACCTATTAAGGAAGTGTTGGAGGCCTGTGTTGTAGAGGTGTCAAGTTCTTGACTCTCATTAAAAAACGCAGACAAATTGTGAAGTAGGGGCTTGGAGTTTGCAAGTGCTAACCAGCGATACGATTATGTGAGCTTGCATTTTAATGCACAGTGTGGTTATGGGTGATCAATGTTATAGCATATCTAAATATTGGTTAGGCCATATATAATGATGAAGAACCATCAACTTATGAACTTGAAGCACCACCATAATGTTCAACATTACTTGAAATTGCTCAAAAGTTTACATGGAAATATATGGTCTCTTTAAGTAAATTTATATGCATATATGTTTTGTTTTGTTTGTTGGTGAGATCTTACCGGATACATGTTTGTTTACGTGTTATTTATATAACTTCATTTTATGTAATTTATGAGTTTCAAATTGTAAAAACTTCTCCCAATTTTATAATATCTAAATATAGTTTTTAACATTTTTATCATAGTAAATAACACGAAATTAGAAAATAAATAGTTTATTAAAACAAATGTAGAATGTATAGATGACCTTGCAAGGTTTTTAGGTACTTGAGATGAAATAATTGTTTTCGATTTTCTGATATGACAGTTAAATGCGCATGTTTTAGACGTTTTTAAACTTTTCTACTGTAAATACTCTCATCAAAACTAAAACCAACAAAGAAATTAATAAATTAAAAAAAATGTTATTCATATTTTTTTATGAAATCACATACATGCTTATATAAGTTACTAAACAAAAAATTATGACATTAGTGGGAAAAAGTGTATCCTTCCCATAAGTCCAAGACCACTTTATATTGTCCAAAGTGCTTTTCTTTTCTTAGCATATAAATCCCACAATAACACCCCTTTTAACATTCCAAACAAAAAAAATCACCACACAAAATATGAACTCAAAACACACCACCGCCGTCACCACCACCTCCTTAGCTGTCGTCGATAGCCCTGATACCGACGACTGCGAAACCCCACTTTATTCCCATCAACCCCCACATTTTCCTTCCTTCCCAATTGAAAAAAACCACCACCACCTCCAACCACCGCTTACATTGGTTACATACAAACAATGTCTTAAAAACCACGCAGCCGCCATCGGCAGCCACGCCTTGGACGGCTGCGGTGAGTTCCTACCGTCACTAACATGCACTCCACATGAACCCTCCTCACTAAAATGTGCCGTGTGTGGCTGCCACCGTAACTTCCACCGACGTGAGCTAGTTGATCATGATCACATGCATTCCCATGCACCACATGCACTTCTTTCCTTAAGAACACTGGCTGCGGTTAAAAATGACAGCCCACATACCCGAAAAAGATTTCGGACAAAATTTAGTGACACCCAAAAGGAAAAAATGCATGTTTTTGCCGAAAAAATGGGGTGGAAAATGCAAGGGTTTGATGATGAAAAGGTAACGGAGTTTTGTAATGAAATTGGGATAAAAAGAGGGGTTTTTAAAGTTTGGATGCATAATAATAAACACACTTTTGGGAAGAAAGATAAAGAGACAGCCTCTCCTACCACCGTGGTAGCCACCGAAGGTCTCGGCAACAAAAACCAAGATGTTTATGATGTTAATGTTGATGGACATGATAATAATAATATTAGTAAGAGTGATTATCAAGAAAATGGTGGTGGTGGTGGTTGTGTTAATAATGCTCATGCTTCAAATAATGGGTAGTCTTCTTCATGTTGATTATATTATGCTTGTATTAATATGAATTTATGAGAGAAGTGTTTATTTGAAAGGAGAAAGTGTGATTGTGTTTAATTTGTTTTGTTTTAACAACCCTAACTAAGAGTTTTAGAGTGTTTGTAATGAAAACTAATTTTTTTTAATATAATTAATATTAAGAGAGAGTAATTATACCTTATTTTCCCTATATTACATTTGCAATGTAGTTTCTTTTGAATAAGTACTCTGATTTATTCGGTTAGAAGTAATTTTGCAACGTAGTTTCTTTTCGGATAGATACATTATATTTTCAGTGAAAAATAGATACGTCGGTAATCTTCCTCGATGAAAGATAAGGACTTGTTAGTAACCAGTCATCAAGGCCGGTGGGAAATGAGACTTGTGTAATAGGTTTCAAATAAAGAAACGCATAAATACATATACATGATATCACTGACAAAAGGTTATTGTGTAGTTAAACAATCGTCTTATGTAACGTAATTAAATTTATTATAGACATATATATAAAAGGTTATGTGATATTCATAGTTCTAAAACTTAGAATTGGTTATATACACACCCTTTATAATGTTATAATTAACCCAGTTTTGGGGGGTCTCAAATCACTTGTTTAAAAAAGCATTATGCATGGTTTAGTTTCTTCATGAGTTTGTGGATGGAGTTTTGAATGGTTGACCAAGTCAAAGCTATGTTCAAGAAACCAAAACAAGTGAATTATTTAACCAATTTCTATTTTCTATTTGTTGATGGTGACTTTGGTCATTTTTTTGGCAGTGAAGTTAAGTGCATGTCAGAGCAGCACACACTTACCTTGCCAACAAATTAATTGTGCTGGTTGGCATTTACACCTTTGAATTTTGATTGAAGCAAACCCCACAACCCCCTAATCTATTCTCATTGTTTTCTTTTTATAATCATTACATTTTCAACAATTAAACATGCTCACACATCCAATGATCTCTCTAAATTCTTAAACTTTCAACTTTCCTTTAACATAGTTTGGATTGTGGTAAACCTTTGGTTCACCAATCATCGTTATCCACGTTTGAATCCTCTAACGGGATTTCAATTAATCATCCCAATTGTTTCAAGCTCTAGGATTTTAGGGTATCGAACTTGAGACCTCCAAAGGGTGAATCCCTTAGGTGGAAAACCCTCTGACCACCAGACCAGACCACCTGATGGTTCTTAAACTTACTACTAAAATATACATCAATTAGTCACATTTAATTAGGACATTTTGGCTATGCATAAAATACCAATTTCGTCCTTGTCAGTGAGCGGTAGTTTGATTTTTTCCGGTCTTGTCACACTCGTTTTATTGTTGGATTCTTCGGGGTAGTATGGGTAATTCTAAGGAATTCACAATTGTTGAATTTGGGTTGAAGCAACCTATTAGATCTGTTCTAACATCTAATCTTCCTTCCCATCATTGTTTTTTTACTAACTTGAAACTTTAGTGGGTCATGGGCCATTCTTATATATATTGGAAACACCCATGTGAAATACCAATCTAGATCTTGTTATGTATTCTATACTCTTCTTTCACAATCAAATATATTGGTTTACTGGTATAATGTCCCCGCATAAGGTTGTGTGTTTAAATCCTTACAAATGCAAAATACATGTGAAAATTTTTGTTAGAAAAAATTCTCGGTTTTAGGCAAGTATAAAACTCTTTTGGAGTTATTGGTCAATCCTATCCTATTCAGTTGCGAACGAGGGTCTTAACAATCCAAGTCGAGGACGACCTCGACTTGTTTTGAGTTCTATATCAAAAGCTCGAGCTTAATTCATCAAATAATTTCAACATCAAGCTTGGCGTTAGAGATTGACTCATTATTATTATTAAATTAATCAATTATAGTTTTATATAACACTATATATAGTTTAGCTATTTGCATCCTATAATTAATAATTATACATATAACTTCTATTCTGTAATACATAGTTATTATATTAAACAAAAATTATTATATTTCTACAAATAGTATGATCGGTTAAGCTCGTGAGTCTAACCGAGCATGGTATATAAAACTCATGCCTGATCGAACAGACTTTTATTTTAGAATCGAGCTCATTTTAGCTCGACTAAATTTGAGCTTTCAATAACCGGTATTGGGGGTCAGGTATGTAACACTATTTTACAACCAAGTATGAAATTTGGATTATAAATACATGTCCCCGTTATCATCCTAAAGTTTGTCAGAATTTGTTATACTTGAATCTCTTGAGGACTTGTTTAGGGATATAAGTTATTTGAGTCGGATAAAGGTTATGGATTTCAAGAACAGTGTATACAGTTGTCTCAACATGTTGTGGTCCAAGTAGATTGTTATTAGTATTAGGACTTTTGTTTTTTGTTATTTCTTATGCCACACTTTATGTTCTTTTTATAATTGAAGTAGCATATCAAGACAGGTTCTTAGGGCTGAGAGTCTCAGGGAAAATAATCCCTTTATCTTTCATGATTGAGGAAATGTTTGCCTCATCACCTTTTTCTAGACATGACCAATTCTAATATTAGCACCAAAGACCAATTGGTCCTGGTAGCCTCATGTTTTGCTTACGATAGTTGGGTTCAAGTCTCATATGAAACAATTTACACAAGGTTGAGCAATGAGGATTTTTTAGTTGCGGGTGTTAAAATCTAAGTATTTATTTTTTCAATTTATAATCCTTCTTTAATTAATGGGCTTTTCTCTTATTTATTTTGCATATGGGCTGGCTTCAGACTTGTGGTTTTGGGCTTCTCCTTGCTGTATCTTCACTGCCAATATTACAAGAGGCATCTCTCTAGTTTGGAAAGGAGCGTTGCCTGCAATAGACTTCCACAATCTCCGGCTATAATTATGGATGAATACCTTCCTGCCTTCTTATAAATGGAGTGCTCCTCTTCATCATAGAAATAACACAGAACAGCAAGAGTCTTCTTTCTTCGTACCCATAAGAATTGTTATTATTATTTTTTAATCTTGTGTATCAAGCTTTCATTTTGGAATAAATCAAGTTATTCATGTTTTATAACAAGCGTCTCCTTCTAAATGTGTAGATCAGGTCATCATGTTCTTGTGTAGATCAGGTCATCATGTTTTCAAACACAAAGGTGATTGACTTGTCAAGTCAAGGTGAAAGAATAAAAATGGAAGTTTAAATGTCTAATATTAGCATCGAAAACTGTAATCTTACACATTTCCTTGTTTTCTTGGACGTTGTCGGAGCCTCGGAGGTCACTTTTGTTTCTCTCAATAATATATATATTCTCTAAACAGTATATGCCTAAATATCTGTATCAACTATTCTAATACGTGAATTATAAGATGTCACAGTCATCCTTTGAATAATAGTCAATGATCTCTAGTTAAACTGGTATTTGTGGAAATGTAAAGATGACTTTAAGGTCTCAACGATATTTAGTTAAACAGGTATTTGTAGAATAGTAAAGATGACTTTGATTCTAGCGAGGTTTTATCGTAGCAGATTTCGGGCGACGGGTTTAGCCAGAACAGTAGATGGTAGAGTTGGTCTAGCCAACGCTGTCTGTGATCGCGGCGTATCTTACCATTGGGTTACCCAAGGTAGCCATGCTTATCCGTTGATCGTTCAAAAAAATCCTTTAAATAACATGATTTAACAAAAATCAAAAAACATGTTTGCTTGTGAGGTTGGAGCGATTATGGCTCTCTTTGTTTATAATCGAGCAACAACATTAAGGTGTCGTTATTTAGAGGCTGCATCCCAGAAGTCGTAACCATTTAGACTATATATTGATGAGTAACTCAGGATTCTTTAATTATATGATAGTGTTGTTGTATAGACAAGCATGTATTTGTGTAGTATGTATGATAGGAGAGAAAAATAGGTGTGTTTGGTTTACGAAATATATTAGTAATAGAATTGTAATCAAAGTTTCATTTGTTAATGTATTGCAATTTAATAAAGTTTATTAGACATGTATTGCAATTTAATAAATTTTAGCATAAATGTATAATAACCGATTACTTAATAGTTAATCAGAAAGATTTAGTTTCGAAGTCTAGGTCTTCATTAATTTTTTTCAATCTTTTTTTTTTAAACTCAAAACTTTAAAGCTTAAATGGTAGAATTGGAAAGCGAGAAATATCAGAAACTATTGTTTTAAAAACTTAAAAACCGAATTTTCGTTTTTCTTTTTCCAATCTTTTTCTTTTCTCAAAACTTTAAATCTCAAATGGTAGAATTGGAAATCGAGAAATATCAGAAACTAATTGTTTTAAAAACTTAAAAAACCGAATTTTCGTTTTCCTTTTTTTGAGCCCAAAACCGACCAAACCAACCCATGCACACAAGCTACACCTATCTATAAATTCGTTTCTCTTCTATTTGTACACTCATAATTGATATTTATGCCAAACATTCTGCTGCGGATTTTTTTCATTAGAAAATATATTACTACTCTAATAAAAGGCTACTTCATTGTACCACTTGTCAAGCTCTCATCACTCGTCACTTTTTTATCCCATCTTACTATTATAATAAAAGGCTACTTCATTGTGCCACTTGTCAAACTCTCATCACTCCTTATTTTTTTAACCCAAATTCAATAAATGGTTTTTTTCGGGTCAATTCGCCCAAATAATAGTTTCTGGATCCTTTTATTATTCTGTCCATTTCTTTTCATAACACACACCCAACCCAAATAGCAAACCCTAATCTTACTACTCAAATAAAATGCTACTTCGTTGTGTCAATTGTCAAGCTCTCATCACTCATCACTTTTTTTAGCCCATCTTACTACTCTAATAAAAGGCTACTTCATTGTACCACTTGTCAAACTCTCATCACTCCTTATTTTTTTAACCCAAATTCAATAAATGGTTTTTTTTGGTCAATCTGCCCAAATAATAGTTTCCGAATCCTTTTATTAGTTCATTTCTTTTCATAACACACACCCAACCCAAATAACAAACCCTAATCTTGCTACTCTAATAAAAGGCTAATTCATTGTGTCACTTGTCAAGCTATAACAAACCATAATAAATAATAAAATAATCAAAGAAAGAAATGAAGAAATGAGAAAGAAAAGAGAATAAGTAAAAGAAAGAATAGAAAATATAAAGGAAAATTCCATCCCACATTGATGGAGGAAAGAAAATGGAAGGCTTTCACCATGGTATAAATAAGATTTCTAACTCTTGTCCCACATCGCTAGATTACAAAACTTGTAAGCTCTTTATAAGAAAGAGAGTTCACATAATAATATTCTTATGTGCCAAATCACACCCAGTAGTCCTAGCGGAGGGTGCGAAGAACCCGACGTGCACGCGCACGGGCGAAGTGCAATGGGCAATAGGCGCAATGTGGCGCTTTGATGGCACACTTTGCACTTCGCATCGCCAAGGGCCGCCTTAGTGTTTTTACACCTTCGCGATACACGAAGGAGTATGCTTAAGCTTCTTCGTGATACGCGAAGATGTGACGTGAAAGCTACGCAACATTGACACGTAGCCTGACACGTGTCGAGCCACGTGGCATATCTAGGGCTGACTCGGCAACCCTACTGCATCTTCGCGATACTCAATTTCGAGTATAAATAGGGAGGCTTATTGGACTGCACAAATCGTTCAAAAACTTTTGATCTTTCTAAAATTTTCTTATATAAGGCTAGTATTATACCAAGTAATTGTAACGGTACCTCTCCGATTGAAATGAACTTTTATAACACGAATCCAAAAGCTCTACCTAACCAATGTATGACATTGTGGTATCGTGTAAAGTTTCATGTCTCGTGATTATCGTTATGATTATGGTTTATACTAATAGAGATATACTACATTGTGTTTAATCTAGGTGTGTCACACCCCGACCAATGAAGGCGGAAACGTCGAGGCACGACATGATTGCTCATTGCACAATGACACTATAAAGTTAGAATATTTAAACAACTCATTTAAATCCATATCATCATAAATAACACAACAATTGTTCATACAAAGTGCCAAATAGATAGATAAACAAATAACTTGTTCTTTTATTTTCTAATATCCTAAAGCCAAGATAATAAGTTTCTTCAAGTAATCCAATCAAGCTAACATCAAACCTGTAACATTGCATAAAATAGAGTTTGTCAACAAGAAGGTTGGTGAGCAATTTTCATAGTTTTGGACAATAAGTATATAGTATGAAATCCACAACCAGTATATGAAAACAATAAATAATAGCAACAATTTAGATAAATGAAACCGTCAATAAGAATACATTGACGACAATAATGAAATCGTCAATAAGAATACATTGACGACACCTTTCTATATGGGGATACCATATATACTTGGAATTAACGTATGATCATACTTTGACGAGGCTACCCGCCTTAACATTCAAGAGGCTACCCGCCTTAGCATTCAAGAATTTGCACATTATCATGTAAAGCATATAACACCAAATCGAGCATTTATTTAAGTAAACATATACAATACGTGTTGTGGTTTAAGACTCAAGTATAAATCATTTGAATTTGAATAAGTATGCAATGTCACCCCCAAAACGAAATATGGAAAACGGGGGATGAAAAAGTACTCACATTAACAAGTAACTTGAAAGATAGTGTCGTGAATAATCGGAGAGATCGGTTTAACGAGCAAGACCTATATTAAACGGGTCTTGTGTTAGTAGGTAGTCTTGGAAGGGTTTAAAATAAAATACATGACAAATAAAGTAAATAAATAAAGTTTAGGATTTAAAATGTAAATATTTGAGAAATTAAAAAAAACGAGTTTTGTAAAATAAGTTTACTCGAAACCGGATCTCGGTATTCTATTCATTAGTTTTTTTCTTTTTTTTTACTCAACCTATGTTAAGTAATAATGTGGGTTAAAATGTGATATTGCAAAACCTTTGGTTATAAGAATACCAAAACGAGGTTTAAACGAGTGTTCGGGTTTGTCGGTTCGAGACTTGATAATTGATCAAGCTCACAGTTAACTTCCCAAAATAATAAATGTTATGAGATAACTCAATAAAATCAAAATAGACTTAACCAAGTATGTTGTTCTATTGTGAAGAACCTTAACGTTCGTTAAGCGAGTATACGACCTTATCGGTTCGAACTTGTTATAAGATCAAGTTGGTTACCGACATGCCAAGTATGTTTAGAAATTAACTAAAATTGATTTAAAATATAATCTTGAAGAAAAATATGAGTTTTGGTGGCTAAAAACACACTTGTGTGTATTAAGCGAGTGAACTCGGTTTAGTTCGGTCATTGACTCGGAATAAGACCGAGGATGGTTACCACATACCCAATTACCATGGAACTTGTAAAATAACTTATAAATAATAATACTCAAGTTTTACATTCAAAAAGTTAACAATAAAGCTTTTAAACAAAAGTTCGGTTTTTTGGTTCGGTCCTTGACTCGGAATAAGACCGAGGATGGTTACCACATACCCAATTACCATGGAACTTGTAAAATAACTTATAAATAATCATACTCAAGTTTTACATTCAAAAAGTTAACAATAATGCTTTTAAACAAAAGTTCGGTTTTTGGTTCGGTTCTCAACTCGGGATGAAACCGAGGCTAGTCACCACATACCCAATACCATGGAACTTGACAAATATGAAAAATAAACTAAAATATGTAGAATTTAAGCAAGTATAACAAGTTATATGGTTAGATTTGTTAAATATATAAACAAGGACTACAAAGTCCTTCATGTAACTTTGCCTTACTAGTCCGACATTTCAACCGGCCGAGACCGGAGAAATGAAAGACCGAAGGTAAACAAGGAGTGTATATTATATATATGTTGTAACATCAAGCTTTAAGTATTGAGAAGTTAGTTAAAATGAAAGATTAGCTTATGAAGAACAACCTTAGAATTCAAGAATTTGAGAGAGAAATGAAGAAATGAGCAAGCATAAATGAAGAAGATGGGTGTGTATATATAGGGTAAGTTGAATGGGTCTTTCATAAAGGGTGTTTCATGAAAATGGGTTGGTTATAGACCCAAGAAAGCACAAACTACAAATGGGTCCTTCAAGTCTCCATTTTGGTAGTTTTAGTCCCTGGAGTTCGTTTTGAGCGTTTTCGGGGAATTTTAAGAACCGAAAAGGGTGTTTTTTTATCCAACAACTATAAAACAAATATTTAACATACAATTCATCATTTTGATAATATCGAAAGGTTCGGGATACAAAACGGGTCGGGTTTACATTAAGAATACAAGTATAAAATAACCCGAAATTGACAAATGTCACAAGGTGCTTAACACCAGAAAGCTTGTTAAATATAAACTTGCAAGGTGACACATTCGAAATTTTTGCGTAACTCATATTTGCGTGAGACAATTGATTTTCTAACACTGTCATGATACTTTTCCAAAACCATCAAACTCATGACGGATAGTTTAAATATTTTCAAAGGATTTAAACTACATTACAGTGATTAAGTCTCTGTAGACTTACGAGATGGTTACTACTGGTATTGTGAGGTTTTGTATACAAGGCTTGCCTACTGGGCTATTACACGTTACTTATTGGACAAGTGTTAGCCAATAAGTAATATGACCACAGTCACAGATACGGTCAAGTGACAAGTACCTTTCAGTAATTTGTAAGCAGACAGATGTAAAAATATCTTAATGCTGTAACTGTAAAATGTGTCATTTATAAATGAATGTACTCACCAGTATTTCCTGCTAATCAAATATTTTTAAACATGTTTCAAGTGATTTGTTAGAGACAAAGGAATGATGCCTGCGGGCTTCCAGCTTAAATAAGTGGCTTGTCACCAGAATAAAGAAACATGTTTTGTAAATTAGGGATTATCCCTATAAAATTTATGTTTCTATAAAAATGGTTTTTTATCCTAGTTTATGAAATAAGAATTATGGTGTTTTTATAACTCCGATTAATTTTCCTAACTACGGTTATGATGAAATATTCCGCTGCAAATTATTTTAATAAACATCGATACCACCACCCAACGTTCACGGCTCCCCTCCCGAGGTATAGGGGTCGGGGGTTGTGACAGCTGAAGTGGTATAAGAGCCTCATCACTCCTTATTTTTTTTAACCCAAATTCAATAAATGGTTTTTTTTCGGGTCAATTCACCCAAATAATATTTTTCGGATCCTTTTATTATTCTGTTCATTTCTTTTCATAACACACACCCAACCCAAATAACAAACCCGAATCTTGCTACTCTAATAAAATGCTACTTCATTGTGCCACTTTTCAAGCTCTCATCACTCTTCACTTTTTTTAACCCATCTTACTACTCTAATAAAATGCTACTTCATTGTGTCACTTGTTAAGCTCTCATAACTCCTCATTTTTATAACCGAAATTCAATAAATGGTTTTTATTTCGGGTCAGCCCGCCCAAATAATAGTTTTCCGAATCCTTTTTTTATTTTGTCCATTTCTTTTCATAACACACATCCAACCCCAATAATAATTCCTAATCTTAAAACTCTAATAAAAGGCTACTTCATTATGTCACTTCTTTAGCTCTCATCACTCATCACTTTTTTAGCCCATCTTACTACTCTCATAAAAGGCTACTTCATTGTGCCACTTGTTAAACTCTCATCACCCCTTATTTTTTAACCCATATTCAATAAATGGTTTTTATTTCGGGTCAACCCATCTAAATAATAGTTTCCGGATCCTTTTATTATTCAGTCAATTTCTTTTCATAACACACAACCAACCAAAATAACAAACCCTAATCTTACTCTAATAAAAGGCTCCTTTATTGTGCCAATTGTCAAGCTCTCATCACTTATCACTTTTTAACCCATATTCAACAAATGGTTTTTTTTTATGGTCAACCCGCCCAAATAATAGTTTCTCGATCTTTTTATTATTTTGTCCATTTCTTTTCATAACACATAACTAACCTAAATAACAAACCCTAATCTTATTACTCTAATAAAAAGCTACTTCATTGTGTCACTTGTCAAGCTCTCATCACTCATCACTTTTTTTTAACCCATCCTATCTTACTAATCTAATAAAAGGCTACTTCATTGTGTCACTTGTCAAGCTCTAATCACTCCTCATTTTTTTAACCCATATTCAATAAATGGTTTTTATTTCGGATCAACCGGGCCAAATAATAGTTTCTGGACCCTTCTATTATTCTGTCCATTTCTTTTAATAAAATACACCCAACCCAAATAACAAACCCTAATCTTATTACTCTAATAAAAGGTTACTTTATTGTGCCACTTGTCAAGCTCAAATCACCCCTCACTTTTTTTAACCCATATTCAATAAATGGTTTTTATTTCGGGTTAATCCATCTAAATAGTAGTTTCCGGATCCTTTTATTATTCTATCCATTTCTTTTCATAACACACACCCAACCAAATAACAAACCTTAATTCCAACCGTCGTTCATCCACACCGTCGTCTCTAAAAAAACACTTAATATTCTTGCCACTTGTCAATCTCATAGCCATCCTCACATTTTTTTCAACCCATTTAAATATAGTTCTTATTCTTTAAGTCATTTCAATATATGAATTCAATATTTTTATTAAATCTAAATCATAACCGATTCATTCATTAGCAGATGATCTCAAATGACATCATATTAATTAATTAAAAGGTATGATATTTTATGTGCATGGATAATTTTTTTTTGTTGGTTTCATGGATACAGTATCATTTGTTAGGGTTGAAATGCACTTGAAGAACCTTATTTGTCACACGAAAGAGTTATAAGAAGGCTTATTTGTTACCTTATCAAGAGTTACAAGCAGACATAGACTAAAGATTTTAATTTTTGATAAACAGTGTACACCATCACAAATGTAGAATACAATGAAGGTTTTACTTATTTGTAACATATTTGTGTAATCTTAGTTATGTAATTTATGTTAATTTATTGTAAATTGTAATTTTATTAACATTATATGATCCTTTTTGTTGATTGTATTTCACTTAATGGTTAAAGTTTAAAATTTTCATCAATTAACCGTGTAATACACGGGCCTCAAACTAGTATAGTTATATAATAATAAGCAATAATCATTAACTTGATGTACTATATGACTATATGGATTATTGAAAAATATATTCAATGAATTATTGTATTTTGAGATATACTAGGAGACATGATCATATTGTGATAAATGGAAAATTAGACAACTTCATGTTCAAACGAATGAATCCAATATTGTAAACCAGGATTTTCGAATAAAACTGATAATAGTATCTTAAACCCGACCGATCACGATACAAGTTGGCCGGTCATGTGTAACACCCCGACCAAAGGCGGATTATACATCGGGGCGCCACATATTGTTTCATTACTCGTGACACTATTGGGTGTCAATATTTAATAAATACATTCATTCGCGCACGCGCAAAGTAACCATAAGATAACATAAATCATCATAAATCAATATATCATAATATTCGAACAACAATAACTTGTCTTGATACATTTTAATCTAGGTCCAAAATAAAGAAAACTTCCTACGTGTCCGCGAACTCCAAAACAGCTACTGCAAACCTGAACATGTGTTAAAATAAACGTCAAACACTTGCGTGTTGGTGAGAAATCAAGTTTAATAGATAATAGATAACAATAAATCTGCGCGCAACATGTGTATGTCTGGTTTTCAACAAGGGTGTAATCTGATCGGGACCAACTCTAAGATTCATAGACTGCCAGTGCTCACAATTGAGCTCATAAACAAGAAAGACTGTGCAAGTGTAAACAAAAGAGAAAATCATAAACGATAGTTCTCCCGTGTTCATCTAATGGTACCATGAGAACTGCGGAATAGACCGACAAGACGGTTAATGATCCACACATACAAATAAACAGCCAAGTCTACGTCCTCAACACATGGGATACTGCGCGACTAAAGTTCATAAACAGTTTAAGACTCTAAGTTTGTATGAACACATGAACATCCCAAAACATTAAAAGCAAAAAGGGATTAGGTACGAGATTACTCACTTGATAAACGATGCGGTGTAAGATAAAGCAAGAACCAACTTTAAACAAGCACAAGTTAACCTATAAACAAGATTATTGTTTTAATGATTTGTTTTAAGTCTTGATTATAAGTTAGCATAATTAATAAGTAAGTTATTATATATATAATATATATTACCGGAAAAGCAGGGCAGAACAGGGAGGAAGACGGAGGCAGAGAGGAAGACGGCAGAAAGAGCAAGGAGGAGGTTAAATTAAGTGTTTGTGTGTGATGTGTTAGGAAAAAATAATATTATTATTTATAGGGAAACCCTAGGGAACACAATCCCTAAAAAAGAGGAAAAAATCTCCAAAAAGTAAAAGATTCCAAAAGCAAAAGATATCAAAAGATATGGCAGCTGCAGGGGGCAAGATAAAGCTGACAGGGAACAGTAACAGGCATGGGCGGGTCAGATAAAGGTACTGGTCAAGCATGGAAAAAGCAGATCTCCAAAGATAATGTCAGTCACTTTTTCTGCCAACCAATGGGGTTGGTGCGCATGCTGCGCCGGAAGTAAGTTTTCAGACATAAAGCAGATTAGGTCAACGGCTCAAAAGATAAGACATCACAAAAGCAAACGGCTAGATTAAACAGAAGAAAAGACTCAAGACATAGCGCGAGAAAGCTTGAGCGCGAAGGCAGACACAGAAGGTCAAGAGTGCGCGAGCGCGAAGGCAGACATAATCAACCTTTGCGCGCCGCGGAAAGAACTACAATTCTAAGCGCGTCGCGAGAACTATATTCCTTAGCGCGTCACGGGAAGAACGGTATCCATAGCGCGCCGCAGGAAGAACTAAAATCCTTAGCGCGCTGCGGGGACAGTTCGTCTCGCGTATCGCAGGAACAACTGGTCTTCACGCAGGCTTCCTTGTAAGGAGTCTGGCGCGTGGAGCTGCGCAGACAACCTTAGGCGGGAAGGAACAAAGGACAAGCAAAGAGTTAGAAGAAAAAGAGGGAAACAAGGCGTAAGGGCGGGACGGCGACAAGAGGGAAAAGAAGGCGGAAAGAGAGAAGAAGAGGGACGGGACGGCGGAAAGAAAGAGAGAGAAAGAGGCGGGAAGGAAAAAATATATTATTATTATTAAAAGTAAAATATAAGTATAAATAAATATTAAATCATAAAAGAAAGAGATCGGATAAGGGAAACGGGTACCTGGGTCGGGTCGGATCGGGGCAGATGTCACAGTCTCCCCTACTTTAAGAAATTTCGGCCCGAAATTTATCTCGAAGTAGGTTGCGCAGAGAACAGGTGCGGGTACTTGATCTTCATTTGATCTTCCCTTTCCCATGTAAACTCGGCTCCGCGCTTGGACTCCCAGCGAATTTTTACGATAGGGATGCGACTGCGCTTGGTTTGCTTAACCTCGCGATCCATAATCTCAACAGGCTTCTCAACGAAATGCATAGATTCATCAACTTGAACTTCATCAAGTGGAATGTGAAGGTTCTCGTCAGCTAAACACTTCTTGAGATTGGATACATGGAACGTTGGATGCACATTACTGAGCGCGGGCGGCAGGTCAAGTCTGTAGGCAACTTTTCCTACACGCGCGAGAATCTTAAATGGTCCAACATATCGAGGAGCAAGCTTACCTTTCTTCCCAAAGCGGACAACACCCTTCCAGGGCGACACTTTGAGGAGAACAAGATCACCAACTTGAAATTCGAGAGGCTTCCGCCTACGATCTGCGTAACTCTTCTGTCGGCTTCTGGCAGTCAGCAGATGATCACGGATCTTGGCGATTTTATCGGTTGTCTCTTGAACAAGTTCGGGTCCTGTGATTTGAGCTTCACCCACTTCGTTCCAACAAATTGGGGAGCGGCACTTACGACCGTAAAGTGCTTCAAATGGGGCCATACCGATACTGGAATGATAGCTGTTATTATAAGAGAACTCGATCAAAGGCAGGTGCGAATCCCAATTACCTCCAAAATCAAGAACACTAGATCGGAGCATATCCTCAAGAGTTTGAATAGTTCGCTCAGACTGACCGTCAGTCTGAGGATGATATGCCGTACTCATGTCCAAGCGAGTTCCTAGCGCGGATTGGAGAGATTTCCAAAAGCGAGATATAAAACGGCCATCGCGATCGGATATGATGCTCAAAGGAGTACCATGGCGGCAGACAATTTCCTTGACATAAAGCTGCGCGAGATGCTCAACACGGTAGTTTTCACGAATGGGCAGAAAGTGAGCAGACTTAGTCAAACGATCCACTATTACCCAAATGCTATCATGTTTGCTTGCTGTCAAAGGTAACTTGGTAATGAAGTCCATCGCTATACCTTCCCATTTCCACGTAGGAATTTCTGGTTGTTCGAGCAAACCAGATGGGCGTTGGTGTTCAGCTTTTACTTTAGAACAAGTCAGGCATTTAGCTACGAACACATCAATATCCTTTTTCATGCCGGGCCACCAATAAGTAATGCGCAAATCCTTGTACATCTTATCAGCGCCAGGATGAATAGAATACCGAGATTTGTGCGCTTCACTCAGGATATCAGCGCGAAGATTCTCATCAAAGGGAATCCAGATGCGATTAAGATAGCAGAGAATTCCACTCAGATTGGGGACAAAGTGCGCTTCCGCGCCACACGATAACTCGGCGCGAAGGTTACCATTACTGATGGATGCGCGCTGCGCGTCACGAATACGCGATTCAAGGTTGCTTTGGATCGGCGCAAAGTGAAGCTGCGTGCGCGGCAAAATACAGTTAAGCTGGCAGGGTTTTCGGCTGAGCACATCGGCTACCACATAAGCCTTACCAGGATGATACCGGATCTCACAATCGTAATCGCTGATGAGTTCGTTCCATCGGCGTTGCCTCATGTTAAGTTCCTTCTGATCAAAGATATGCTGAAGGCTTTTATGGTCAGTGTAGAGGATACACTTAGTACCATAAAGGTAGTGTCTCCAGATCTTCAAGGCAAATACAACTGCACCAAGTTCGAGGTCGTGAGTTGTATAATTCTTTTCATGAACCTTGAGTTGCCTTGATGCGTAAGCGATAACCTTGCCTCGTTGCATAAGAACACAACCGAGACCTTGGTTGGAGGCATCGCAGTACACGACAAAATCATCATTACCCTCAGGTAGCGCAAGAACAGGAGCTTCACACAACAAACGCTTGAGCGTTAGAAATGCTTCTTCTTGCTTCGAGCCCCAAATATACGGTTTACCTTTGTGCGTTAAAGCTGTTAAAGGCAAAGCGATCTTCGAGAAGTTCGAAATGAATCGCCGGTAATAACCAGCTAAGCCCAGAAAGGAGCGGATCTCAGAGGGAGTGGTCGGCGTAATCCAGTTCTTGATTGCTTCAATCTTGGATGGGTCGACATGAATACCCATCTTGTTTACAACATGACCAAGAAACTGTACTTCATCAGACCAGAATTCACACTTGGAAAGCTTAGCAAAGAGCTGCTCGGCTCTAAGCTTTTGCAATACCAATCGGAGATGTTGCTCATGCTCGGCCTTGGTCTTAGAATAAATCAGAACGTCATCGATAAACACAATCACGAATTTATCCAAGAAAGGCCTACACACCCGATTCATTAGATCCATGAAAACGGCGGGTGCGTTGGTTAAACCGAAGGACATGACCAAGAATTCAAAATGGCCATAGCGAGTTCGAAAAGCAGTCTTCGGAACATCTTCATCGCGGATGCGCAACTGGTGATAGCCAGAGCGGAGATCAATCTTGGAAAAACAAGAGGCACCTTGGAGTTGATCAAAGAGGTCGTCAATACGCGGTAAGGGATACCGGTTCTTAATGGTGAGTTTGTTCAACTCGCGGTAATCAATACACATGCGAAACGATCCATCTTTCTTTTTAACGAACAACACCGGAGCACCCCAGGGCGAAGAGCTAGGGCGAATGAATCCTTTAGCAGTCAACTCTTGAAGTTGGCTTGCCAATTCTTGCATCTCAGCGGGCGCAAGACGGTAAGGAGATTTAGCTACGGGGGAAGCACCAGGGACAAGATCAATACGGAACTCGACTTCACGAGCGGGAGGGATACCAGGAAGATCATCAGGAAAAACTTCAGGAAAATCACGCACAACAGGGATATCGCGAAGCTTCTTCTTTTCTTCAGCAGGTTTAACCACATGGGCTAAGAATGCAATACACCTTTTCCGCATGAGCCTTCGGGCTTCGGCGCAAGACATAAGTTTAAGACCGCGGGAGGGTTTCTCGCCGTAGATATGAAGATCACCATTTTCTCGAGGTATGCGAATCATCTTCTTGGCGCAAATAACTTCGGCGCGATTATGCGTAAGCCAGTCCATACCAATGATAACATCAAAGCTTTCAAGAGGCATGGGGATGAGGTCGATCAGAAAATCGTTTTCGTTAAGGTTAAGCGTGCAATCTTTAATCACCGAGTTAATTAAAACAGTTTCGCCATTAGCCAATTCAACTGAAAAATCTTCTTTTAAGTTATCGCGCGGTCGCGCAAGCTTCTGCTCAAAGGCGCGAGAGATAAAACTTCGATCGGCGCCAGTATCAAAAAGTACAGAAGCATAAAATCCGTTAAGCAAAAATGTACCATTAACTACGTCATTATTCGCTTGCGCTTGGTGCGCGGTTATGTTAAAAGCTCGTCCACGCGTCACTTGGTTTGAAATCTGGTTCACCGGATTCGCTTGCGTAATCTGAACTTGTAGCCTTGGGCACGCGTTTCGGAAATGACTGGGATCACCGCAGTTAAAGCACGATCTGGGTCGTGGGTTTTGGTAGGTTGGTTGTGGGTTCTGCGGGTAGACTGGTGGTGTCGGCGCAATTGGATTGGCGGAAAGGACTCTACAGTTTTCTGCAAGGTGACCAGCGCGGCCACATCGGTTACAAAGTCGACATGGGACTTGAGGTGGGTGGTGAAGTGTACAGGTTGGGCAGAAGGGGTGGTTTCCTGTGTAAGGTTTCTTAGGTGGCGGGGCAGGGAGTGCGGGGTTGGTTAAGGCATAGTTGTGGACTATAGGGGGAGTTGGGTAGGCTGACAGAGGGTTAGGCGCGTATACTGGAGGTTGGTAGGCGGGTTGCTGGACTATGGGTGGGCTGGTAAGCGCGTAAGCTTGTCTGCGCCTACGTTTCGGGTTGTTATGGTGTGAGGGTTCAGGTTTGGTTTCTGTTGGTTCAGGGACAGTCTTGGTGGGTTTGGTCTTCTCAGTTCCCCGCAGGAACAGGGTTCCTGCTCTGACATGGTTGTCGCTGAGCACAGCGGCCAATTCGATGGCGTCAGAGAGGGTAACTGGGTTTCTGGCCCATACAGAATCTTGAATTTCCATGGGGAGACCCCCAAGGAATTTCTCTATGGCTCGGCGGGAAGGGGTAACAAGGTGAGGGACAAGCAGGCTTAGTTCATGGAAGCGCGTCGCGTACTCGCGCGCTTCGCCACTGTATTGCTTAAGATTCCAAAATTCCTCCTCCAGGCGCTTAACTTCGTTGGGAGGGCAGAATTCTCGCGTCAGAATTTCCTTGAATTCCTCCCATGTCATGCTAGAAGCAGCTTCTGCGCCACGCGCATGAGCTACTCCATTCCACCATGTAAGCGCTCTAGATTCCAGGACACTGGAAGCATACAGGGTTCGTCTGTCTGAGGGGCATTGGGTGTGGAGGAAAGTGTTTTCTATTTTCTCAAGCCACTGGAGCATCACGGTGGCTCCTTCAAGACCTGTGAACTTTGGAGGGTTACCCGCGTTGAAGGATTTAATGTTGTAACCAGAGGTGTTGGTATTGTTTTGGCTCAAAGCTTGGGCTATTGCGGTGGCCATTTCCTGGGAACGTTGCAGCGAACGTCTGCGCGCGGCTTCTTTCTTCTTGAGATGGCGACGAGATAGCGGAGGCATTCTATAAAAATTTTAATTTTAGTTAATATCTTGGTTTTATCGCAAAGTATAACCTTATAAAGCTTTGTTTCGCGGAGTCAGTTACTGTCAAAAGTTAAAGTAAAATAAATGACCCTAAATGCAGACTTAATAAAGGTAACAAATTCGAATCAAGAATCGACAATTCATGTATCACCATGACTTTCCGAATTCCCAATTTAAAATATACGAGCAAACGAGTATTGGAGATTGACGATTCATGTATCACCATGACTTTTCAATCTTCAATATAAAATATACAAGAAAATGAGTATTGGAGGTTGACAATTCATGTATCACCATGACTTTTCAAGTCTCCAACCTCAGAACATAATCGTAAATGGAAATTGAAAATCAACTATTCATGTATCACCATGACTTTTCGGATTTTCAAATCCAACAAACGAATATGTAAGTAAAATCAATAAAAATCGAAATTCAATCAAAAATCGAAATATCGCGGAATAAAACATAAAATCATATACTGCGCAAGCGCGAGCATATTCATAAATAACGAGTAATTAACAATAAGCGTGCAAACATGAGATTTCTCTCATGCGCGAGAAGGGACTCTTAGGTATTCTAGGCCGTTACGTCTAACCACCTATCCTAAAGTCAACGAGCTCTGATACCAATCTGTAACACCCCGACCAAAGGCGGATTATACATCGGGGCGCCACATATTGTTTCATTACTCGTGACACTATTGGGTGTCAATATTTAATAAATACATTCATTCGCGCACGCGCAAAGTAACCATAAGATAACATAAATCATCATAAATCAATATATCATAATATTCGAACAACAATAACTTGTCTTGATACATTTTAATCTAGGTCCAAAATAAAGAAAACTTCCTACGTGTCCGCGAACTCCAAAACAGCTACTGCAAACCTGAACATGTGTTAAAATAAACGTCAAACACTTGCGTGTTGGTGAGAAATCAAGTTTAATAGATAATAGATAACAATAAATCTGCGCGCAACATGTGTATGTCTGGTTTTCAACAAGGGTGTAATCTGATCGGGACCAACTCTAAGATTCATAGACTGCCAGTGCTCACAATTGAGCTCACAAACAAGAAAGACTGTGCAAGTGTAAACAAAAGAGAAAATCATAAACGATAGTTCTCCCGTGTTCATCTAATGGTACCATGAGAACTGCGGAATAGACCGACAAGACGGTTAATGATCCACACATACAAATAAACAGCCAAGTCTACGTCCTCAACACATGGGTTACTGCGCGACTAAAGTTCATAAACAGTTTAAGACTCTAAGTTTGTATGAACACATGAACATCCCAAAACATTAAAAGCAAAAAGGGATTAGGTACGAGATTACTCACCTGATAAACGATGCGGTGTAAGATAAAGCAAGAACCAACTTTAAACAAGCACAAGTTAACCTATAAACAAGATTATTGTTTTAATGATTTGTTTTAAGTCTTGATTATAAGTTAGCATAATTAATAAGTAAGTTATTATATATATAATATATATTACCGGAAAAGCAGGGCAGAACAGGGAGGAAGACGGAGGCAGAGAGGAAGACGGCAGAGAGAGCAAGTAGGAGGTTAAATTAAGTGTTTGTGTGTGATGTGTTAGGAAAAAATAAGATTATTATTTATAGGGAAACCCTAGGGAACACAATCCCTAGAAAAGAGGAAAAAATCTCTAAAAAGTAAAAGATTCCAAAAGCAAAAGATATCAAAAGATATGGCAGCTGCAGGGGGCAAGATAAAGCTGACAGGGAACAGTAACAGGCATGGGCGGGTCAGATAAAGGTACTGGTCAAGCATGGAAAAAGCAGATCTCCAAAGATAATGTCAGTCACTTTTTCTGCCAACCAATGGGGTTGGTGCGCATACTGCGCCGAAAGTAACTTTTCAGACATAAAGCAGATTAGGTCAACGGCTCAAAAGATAAGACATCACAAAAGCAAACGGCTAGATTAAACAGAAGAAAAGACTCAAGACATAGCGCGAGAAAGCTTGAGCGCGAAGGCAGACACAGAAGGTCAAGAGTGCGCGAGCGCGAAGGCAGACAGAATCAACCTTTGCGCGCCGCGGAAAGAACTACAATTCTAAGCGCGTCGCGAGAACTATATTCCTTAGCGCGTCGCGGGAAGAACGGTATCCATAGCGCGCCGCGGGAAGAACTAAAATCCTTAGCGCGCTGCGGGGACAGTTCGTCTCGCGTATCGCAGGAACAACTGGTCTTCACGCAGGCTTCCTTGTAAGGAGTCTGGCGCGTGCAGCTGCGCAGACAACCTTAGGCGGGAAGGAACAAAGGACAAGCAAAGAGTTAGAAGAAAAAGAGGGAAACAAGGCGTAAGGGCGGGACGGCGACAAGAGGGAAAAAAAGGCGGAAAGAGAGAAGAAGAGGGACGGGACGGCGGAAAGAAAGAGAGAGAAAGAGGCGGGAAGGAAAAAATATATTATTATTATTAAAAGTAAAATATAAGTATAAATAAATATTAAATCATAAAAGAAAGAGATCGGATAAGGGAAACGGGTACCTGGGTCGGGTCGGATCGGGGCAGATGTCACATCATGCCCCACCTAATACCATGATCTTTTATGCAATAGTATATATTTTTTAAGAAATGATAATAATTAATGTCATTTATCATGAGGGGTTCAATCCATTTGACACCATGGTTCTCGAGTATTTGGAATCAATAATGTTCAAAGATGAAACTCAATCTACAAGACATCCTTTTTTATGTATGAGTTTTGTTTTTGCGTGTTTGTTGATTTGTTTTTCTATAGCCATGAAAATCATATCTTGTTAATCAGTGAAACCAGGTAAACTGTAACTTACGTTGGACAAGTCGCATCCGATGGGGTCAAAGGCAGAAAATCATTGAAAACTGGATTCAAACATTAGACTTTCGAGACAATCGTTAATAAAGGCTTAATTATGCCGGTCTGTGTAGACATTTTTATTTTTGTTTGTAATAGATTAAATCTACATTGTTACTATGAGACTAGCATTTGCAACCACCTGGGACAAAATATCGCCACTATACGTATGTACACACTGATACCTTTAGACTACAAGTATAAACCCTCTGATAATGATAGCTTACGCATGTTTTGCTGAATTAGTTAAACTTACAACCACATCAATGTCAAGAAAGTTGACAATTCAACGGTGAGCTTGATTAATAGTCAAAGTAGGCTGATTGACGCATTTTGTGTGCATCTTTATTGCGCTTTAACTACTTATCATACGTCATTACGATTATAAATTACAACTCTTTGGAGACTGTTTTTGATGTCCCTTAGGGCCAGAACGATATAAAATTAAGAAAATAGGTCAGCCAAAAAACGAAAGTATGATACAAATATTATGATGATACATGATACAATTGTTTGGTTAAAAAAAACAAATAGAGAGAAAAAAAATATATATTATAGTTGGGCTGGGTAACGCAGGAATCTAAAAATAAATTAAACAGGCTGCAATAGAAACTAATTGGGCTAAATTAGAGTAGTACTACGGGCTTGTGTGCTACGATTTGGGTCGGTCTTGGGCTAAACCTGAAACTTTATATACAGCTAATATTAATGTTAGGCTTGTGTATGTAGTTTAGTTTAAATAGTAATTGTTTATTTTGTCGGTTTATACGTTAAACTCATGTAATTGCCCATTAGGCCTATGACTTAACTTATGAATTTGGGCCTAGGGGTATATAAGGCTTTGGCCTACCCTCTTTTTATCATTTCCCAACACACTCCATATACTTTCAAACACACACTTAAGACTTTCTTCCATTTGTTGCTATTTGATCCAAAATCCGAGTATTCTAGTTGGATTCAGCACTCCTAGAGCACGGATTGATCTGAAATACATTGTTAGATCCACGACTAGGGACCTATATTTTTGAGTTGGTTAGAATTGTTTATTTTTTGGTTTTCGATTTGAGTTCGGTTTGGTTTCGGCTTTTCCAGTTTTCCCTTTTGAGACTTAAGATTTTGGGTGGAAAACTTTTTGTGGCCTAAATTAAAGAATTGGACTTAAATCATAATGTTAGTTGATTATTATATATCTGGACTTAAATATTTGAGTAACCTATTTATTAAATTCTTATTAATTATTTAAATAAACAAAACCTTAAGTTGGGTTTTCACAAAAACATAAAACCAAGCATCGATTTTTGCTTCGTTGTAGTTTTTTGGGTTTTTGCAGTTTCCTATCGGTTTATTCTGTTTCATACACACATCTACTTTAGGCTATTTCCATAGTGAGGTAATGAAGCATGCCGATAGCCGACAACCCGCCCTTTGAAAGGGTAACCGATATAGAGTCTTGAAAAATTGAATTTTAGATTGTGAAATGTTTTGTGCAAAATTTATGTTTTCAAATCTTTCTTTCACTAAAAAGTATTTTGTTGTTGTGAGTCAATCGACCATATAATCCACCATTAGCTAGCTTAGTTACGGATCCGATAGTTTCATATGGAATTATTCGTTTTCATAATTGGCAATTTAAATAGTTTTTGACTAAATACATTACTCATGAGTCATGAACGGACTTCTATTTAAGCCAACCACGTCATAGTCAGTGTGAAACTAAGTACATGCTATTTTTGTGTTTGTCTGCAAATGTGTTTAATTAATAAATACAATTATGTAGAGAATCATAAGATTTGTGTAGTGTTTTAGTTGTGAAAACGAATTTTGGTGTTTTAGCTGTGAAAAATAAAATTTGGTGTTTTTGTTGTGAACAAGAATTTTAGTTGTTTCTTTTTACTATTTTCTTTGTTAAATTTGAGAAATTTATTATTATTTATTACTCGATTTCTACTTTTGTTTGTGTGTTTGTTGAACTAAAATTGAAATGGTTATGATAACTATTAGTTGAATTTTAAGTTGTGATTAGTAAAATAATTACATACTTGACGTAACCTGTTTATTTTTTTCTACTTAGAAACAGTTATAGTTGTGTAAGTAATGCCTTTAAGCTTCTTTATTTTCAAAAAAGATGAAAACACATAGATGGATAGATAAGATTAATTGCTCTATGACATTTAATAGAAATACTTATCAAGGTTATATTAGATCGGTTTTTATAAATATTTGTTGTTTTCCAATTGCTTTGCCTTCTTATTTTTCTGATTTTTAAAAACAAAGTTCTATTTCCTGAGTTGACTTAGTCAACGCCTGTGTTTGTCACTTTGTCTCGGTCAAGAGCTGAAAAATTCTTCACCGGCAAAGACGTGCAAAACATCACATATTTGATATTTGAAAATAATAATGTATAATATTTTTATTTGGCACACTAAAAACAAATTTAATTTTTCAAGTATTTAATAATATTATATAAATAGTCTGAACTCGTAAATTACAGAGGTAACTAAATAAAATAAAATAAAATACTTATAAATAATAAAAGTACAATTTAACAGTTATTACAATTGATTTGTCACTTTAAAAGTGTGTAACTATCATTATATTAACTTTCATGTTTATTTGAAAGCCATATTAGTTATCTAAGACTTCATAAGAATGATGATTATACTACTTTGATACATACGCTTACATTGCTAAAATATGCACCATTAGAATGTTAGTTACTTGCTTTAGGAGATGTTTACAATCATGCGGTTTACTAAATGGATGTTAAATCCGCATTCTTGAATTACTAATCGGATGTGAAGTAAAATAACATGAAGAGTTTGTTATGTCTAGCTATGAACATAAAACGTGTAAATTAGTTAAAAGCATTGTATGACTTTAACACAATACACAAACAGATGCTAGTAACAAATCATCTCTTTACTCGGCCATGTGTGTTTAATTTTTAATTTTTTTACTTTTATTATTATTTTTTTTTGTAGGGATTCTTCTTATATTAAGCACAATACAAAGGAGGATTAAAGAATAAAACTTTATAGGCATCTTAAATATCAACCTTTAAGTTATCATTAGATGATTTAAAAAGGAAAAAAAAGGAAAATGAATATGCGAAAAGCCGAAAACTAATCATATTCTTGTTAAATTATGCATTTATGCATCAGTTTTATATATTTGAAAATTTCATATGCTGTTTAAAACACACCTTTCGGTTTAGCAATACCAATAAAAATATACAGTCTCCGACTTTCATTTGTACTTTTGTACTCATGAATATATGAAGATGCTTGCTATTTAGGATCAAACCATATCATAGTTGTATAGATAAGGACACAAAATACTTGCATTCTAGTGGTATATTACCAGATATATTGTTATATTAGGACCATTTTTTTGAATGGCGACAGAATATCATAAAAATAAACCCGATAAAATGTCAGGATCAAGAAAGAGTACAAAACGTTAATGTCTTTCAGGCATTTGGACATACCACTTACTATACACCAAATGGCGCAAACGAATTTATGAGCTTTCGCTCTATCTTTAATCCAAAAGTACGTTGTTTTTATCTCTGATTGCTATCACGTAGTTGAATACTTTTTGTATGATTACAATGTTTTTTCTTTTTATGAATATTATGAGTAATTGTAATATTTAACACCTTTTCTCATACATGACAAATAAAATTAAGGGACAAAGTTTATTTAGAAACAAAAGGATAAAACGTTCTTTGTTTAAAAAAAATTAAGAAACCCATTTTACTAAAATAACAAAAAGGTCTAATAGAGTTTAAATATCTAATAATGATAATAAAATATTATAAAATAACACACTAAAGTATTTAATAGCTATAGTCAATAATGATAAAACAATACATATCTATCTATTCTAATAAAAGACTACTTAATTTTGCCACTTTCAATCTCATGGCCATTCTCATCGTTTTTTCAACCTATTTTAATATATGATCCCGTATCTTTAAGTCATTGCAATATATGAATTTAAGTTTATTTTTACTAAGGTAAATCCTAATCGATTTATTCATTAACATTAATGGTGAAATAAGAAAATAAGCAAATTTCAACATTGAAGTTGCAGACTTGTTAGAATAAAATTTTAAAATCACAGATAATTGCAAATTAAATAAATAAAGGCGCATCATTGTCGAAGAATTTGGATTTGTATGGTAATAAACTATAAATTGTTTTTAAACAGGGACTCGAGCAACAGTACATAATATTTTATATAAGGTTGGTTTCAAATTTTCTCATATGCATTTGAACGCAGAAAAATGTGTATTTTCTTAATTTTTTTCAAACATTTTTTATAAATATTGCAAACATTGAGAATACATATTACATAAATCTTGGTGTTTAGCTTTAATTAATTCATTAAAGTTGAACATTATAATTACAACCATATGGATAACGATTTACTATATGAACTATATTTCATTTATTTATTTGACTTTTTATGTAATATAAAGGGTTTTAAAAATAAGAATATCAATATTTAGTTTTTCAATATTTTCTTCTATAACTCAGACCAAAATGCTTCAAAACATATATTTTATGACTTGATTTATACCTTTTTATACGTTTAAATATATTTAATTTAATATGCCTTATAAGACAAATTCCATAGCTTAGACCAAAATTATTGTTCTTCTTCTTCTTTCTCTATAAGTTGTTAAAATATATATATCGATTAATTAAGTATTTCAATAACTTTCCATAATATTACCTAATAACACGGGATTAATATTCAAAATTTACACATTCCTTATCCATTACTTTGAATTATTATAAATAAGAATTACTACCTTCACTTTATGCAACTTTAAATCTTCTAATTTTCTCGTAACTCAGAATAATCACTGTTATTTGAACAATGGGTTTAAGGTTAGTATGTTTTTTTGTCATTTCATATGAATTACATTCATGTTTTATTATATTTTAATTTTCAATTGCATATGTTGCTTGATTATACAACTTTTAATTGTAAAATATAAAATCAATTAAAAATTTATCATACATAGAATATTAATGACAACAAATTTATCCTGATCAATCAATTCCAGATTTTAAAGATTCTAAGTATAATTATATCATCAAAGTTCAGGTAATCTGGTTTTTGAAATAATCATGTTTTTGGATAAACATGAAAAGATGACAGAGAGTGAGAATTTTAAACCGGTTTGTGCATCTCTATGACAGAGAGTGAGAAATTATTATTATTTTTGTTTTTTAACGTTCGATTTGGATTACTGATCGACTATTTATCTATCCAATTATCTTCATCACAGTCTAAAAAATGAGACTGTTATCCCAGGATTTGGCCTTTTAAATTGTATCAAAATTAAAACTAGGTGCATTATAATAAAAATCATAAATATAGATGTAATGCAACACATGCAATAAATTTATAAAAAAAAAATACATAATAAGACCGTCCATTCAACGACTCAACCGACAAACCATTATTCGTAAATTACTTCTTCTACCCAATCTCTTTGCTTTTATACCAAACAAGCCACACACGTACGGCTATCAATATTTTAATTGGACCCCATTTTGAATTGGTATCTTAGAATACATTGTAAATATAATAATATGTTTGTAAAAGGACAGGTGGAAAATACTAGAATCATGAATGTGTGCATAACAACTAAACCAAAAAAACTTGTTGAACCAAATATCAACAACAATGGAGACAATGTATCATTGTCTAATAGTCACATTAATCACCATAACATTATAAGTTTATAATTCAATAAGTTTTATAAACATTAGTGTTGCAATTGATTTTCAAACTCTATCTTATGTAGTGGTTGCAATTAGGGTTGGTAATTAGGTATCTGTTTAAGACACGATAAGACTTGTTAAGCAAAAAAGTACGATATGTTATTTTTTTATTTTCTTAAATAATTGAAATTAGTAGGCTAGACTCCATCATATTCCTTTATTGGTACATGAAACTTAAAATTGTCTTATAGTCCTGACATATAAAGTAGTTAAACGAATTGTATTCATGTTTGATACTAGTGTTAAGCGCGTCATTACTAACCTGTTAAGACACGAATTGCCAGCCATGTTTACAATTACATGAATTTCGATTCAAGTATGTACGCATCATCTAATATTTATTTCAATTTAGGTGTGCATTAGAGCATTCTCATCCCACCCCCTATCCCTAAACCAAAAATTACACTAAAACTCACTATATTTTCTCTCTTTATTTCAATTAAATAATACTTTTTATACCTTTTATCATTACTTTTTCTCTTTCCTTCACTTATAACCACTTTCAAAATATATTAAAAAATTACAGGGGGTGAACAATAACTTTTCAAATATACAGAAAAATCACTACTTTCTCTAAAATATAAAAATTCTTCACTCACAACACCCTAAATCACTCACTAAATTATAAAAACACCCCTCACATAAAAAGAGAGGTGGGATAAAAATGCTCTTATCATAATAATACCCTTAAAAGGATACATGATACTAACAATCATATATTTTTTTTATACTTTTAGTGACACTGATTAATTAAAAACTAAAAAATTGAAAATAACACACCTTAGACCATATGGTGTGGGTGGTATGGGATGGAACACCGCATCGGGACAGCATCCGGGAGGTAAAGGGGTGGGGGCGGTGTCTGGATAATAGTGTGGTAAAAGGGGAATGTTTGTGGGCCATACCTGTTTTCTCTATCTCTGATTCACACACACATGCACACATATCTAACGAGGCTTTTAATTACAATGGGGTGTTACGGAAAAAGCCTTCGAAGTCGAAGCCCCTCCACAACACATATTGTTAGTGACCGTGAGAAGTGGAACCGTTACTATATATGTGACACCCATGTAGCAGCACTTTATTATCACGTTAGATTATCGTTAATAAAGCTTAATTGGCAATGATTGCAATCCTTGTTCTAATGCTATTTAAATATAGTAAGAACCTACCCTAATAAACCCTGTTCTATCTACAAAATGATATGTTTATTAAAAGTAATTGGAGCTAGAGTTTTCAAAAAGAAAATGTTAGTAATACTAGCATTTCTAAGCTTTCAGAGTTTCGAAAAGCTACACACCAAATAGTGTTTTATTTTTTCCTTCTAGAACCTTGTTCTTTAGAAATAAAAAAACTTAAGACTCCTAAAAGTTCTTTTACCAAATATAAAATCATGGAATTGTTGATAAAAAGTTGGTGGAGTTGAAACTCTAGCAAGAAACTCTAGCAAGAGTTAACTTTCCTTTTTAAACACTAGCTTTGCTCTTGTTCGTTTTCTTTTATTTTCTTTTAAATTATTTAATTTTTGAAAGACACCTTACCTAATCTATTCTTATTAACTAAGCCTGAAATCCGGCTTATTGAGACCTATTACAACAAGAATCACCTTATATCTTCTTTTATTCGGGCTTATTGAGACCCGTGTTTTATTAAAGAGAGACTCGTTAAGTGCCTTTTATAACACCAACATGCCATGAGGATAAAATTGATTGTATTGCTCTTTTCTTCCCTCATGTGCTCACATATTGAAATGTTCTTTAGTTAGTCTCTTACCTCAACTGCATAAATCAGGAGTATTAATCCGCATCAATTACTTACAAATTTCCATATGATTGATTCCACGTAGCAAGATATTAACGCATGCTCCGCTGACACGAGTTCGTCATCACATACAAGGACACTTATTATTCTCTTCCAAGACCCCTCGCTTTTTAAGCTCGTATAACATTGTTATTTTACCTATTTCCGCTTTCCATCCAAATTAAAGTGTCATTAATCATGCTTCAAACACAAAATATTACTGAATGATAATCACAATTTAAATTATTATTATTATTGTTGTTATTATTATTATTATATCTAATTTATTAAATTTAAAATCATAATTAAATGTTCCTTTGTTAAGTATCCCACCTCAAATGCATATAATCGGGAGTAAATTAATCCGCATCAATTACTTACAAGTTATCATATGACCGACGCCACGCAACAAGATTTTTACAAATGCTTCACCGACTCAAGTTCGCCATCGCATAAAAAACACTTATCATTCTCTTCCAAGACCCCACATTATTTAAGCGCATATTAAACTTTGCTATTCTACCCATTTTCACTTTCCACTCAATTTCATATTTTCACAATATGTTGCCTAAAGCAATCTCACTTTTCTTAAAATGAAATTGTCCTTGCCAACAAAAACAAAATTAAAAGTGTCATTAATCATGCTTCAAACACCAAATATTCATAGTTTAGAATAATCATAAAATATAATCTATTAAATTTAAAATCTAAAACAATCTCACTTTTTTCTTTTCAATGAATTTGCCCTTGGCAACAAAACCAAAAATTAAAAGTGTCATTAATCATGCTTCAATCACCAAATATTCATAATTTAGAATAATAATAAAATATAATCTATTAAATTTAAAATCTAAAACAATCTCACTTTTTTTTAAAAAAATGTAATTAAATTAAATTACATTTAACTTAATTACACTCAACATATTTCAATCTATTATACTATTAATGCATGTGTTCCTTAATGAGTTGGAGTTTTTCTTTTCAAAATTTCATGGTAGTTATTTATTATTTTGGTTTCATTTCTGTTTTTGGTTGTTGTTCGGTTTTAGTTTTTATAAATATGTTTCTTTTCGGTTTGAATTTTTTAGTTTCGTTTTTAGATGGGTTTAACTTTATTCAGTTTTTTGTTTCGGTTTTTATAGTTTTTGTTTTTGGTTTGGTTTTAGTTTTCCAGTTTCATTTCGGTTTTTCTTTTAGTTTTATTGGTATATGGTTTTAGTTAGGTTTTTGGTTTTGCTTTAGTTTTTTTCAATTTAGTTTCGTTTCAATTTGTATTTAGTTTGTTTGATGATTGGTTTAAGTGTCTATTGAAAAATGAAAGAATATGAAGGGTTCACAAATTAAGTGAAATGTTCACATGAGTTTCAACTTTCAGGCAGGTTGAAATTATTGAAGTTTTATTTATATATTTATTTTGGATCTTCACAACCAGTAATAATGAATTCGCATTTGGTAGAAAGGATTTCAAAAGCTAAGAACATTATATGTGTTAACCTTTATTTTTCTTCTTAATCTTCAAGTGTGTTGTTTCAATTTTCATTTACGAATTGGGTCATTTTAGAAATGTTTTGATTTGCTTTGGCTCAGGTCAAAATGGATTATTTTAAAAGGGTATCAATTTAGTTAAGGACTCAATATAAAAAGGTATTCGTTTGGGTTTCAACGGATCTTTTTAAAATCGAATCGATTTGGTTCGGGTCATACGAGGTCAATTTTAGACGATATCGATTTGGTTCGGGTTAAAATGACTCATTCTCAAAATGTATCGATTGATTCTGGTCAAAACATGTCATTTTAAAAAGGTTTCGATTTGGTTCTGGTTTTTAAAATGCGCTTTAGACGTGCTTCAGCTTATTAGTGTGCAAGACTTTTCACATGAAATGTAAAAGCAATTTTCGTAGTCAGTATGTTTGTTAGATTGGTGTATGAATGTTTATGTCAATCATCAATTGTGTTCCGGTCCAGAAAGAAAAGAAGCCTGAATCATTTATGTTCCCGGTCCAGGAAGAAAAGAAGCCTGAATCATTTATGTTTTAAACATTCTACTATGTAACGTCACTTTTTTTATAAGTTTATGTATTTCAGTACTTTGTTTGCGCATGAATATGAATTGCAATTAAAAATCATATTGCTGTCTCAAAAAAATATCAAAAAATAACTTGTCGTTTGAAATTACATATGTGTTTACTTGACGATTCTATACTTCCACCTGTGTCGTACACGGATCAATAACCTCGTTGTTGATAAAAGTAGGTGGAGTTGAAACTCTAGCAAGAGTTAACTTTCCTTTTTAAACACTAGCTTTGCTCTTGCTTGTTTTTTTTATTTTTTTTAAAATTATTTAATTTTTGAAAGACACCTTACCTAATCTATTCCTATTAACTAAGCCTAAAATCTGGCTTATTGAGACCTATAAGAACAAGAATCATCTTATATCTTCTTTTATCTGGGCTTATTGAGACCCGTGTTTTATTAAAGAGAGACTCGTTACGTGCCTTTCATAAACACTAACATGCCATGAGGATAAAATCGATTGTATTGCTCTTTTCTTCACTCATGTGCTCATATATTGAAATGTTCTTTAGTTAGTCTCTTACCTCAATTGCATAAATCAGGAGTATTAATCCGCATCAATTACTTACAAATTGCCATATGACTGATTCCACGTAGCAAGATATTAACGCATGCTCCACCGACACGAGTTCATCATCACATACAAGGACACTTATTATTCTCTTCCAAGACCCCTCGTTTTTTAAGCTCGTATAACATTGCTATTTTACCTATTTCCGCTTTCCATCCAAATTAAAGTGTCATTAATCATGCTTCAAACACGAAATATTACTGAATGATAATCACAATTTAAATTATTATTATTAAATCTAATTTATTAAATTTAAAATCATAATTAAATGTTCATTTGTCAAGTATCCCATCTCAAATGCATATAATCGGGAGTATTAATCCGCATCAATCACTTACAAGTTATCATATGGTCGACGTCACGCAACAAAATTTTTACACATGCTTCACCGACTCAAGTTCGCCATTGCATTAAAAAACACTTATTATTCTCTTCCAAGACCCCACATTAGTTAAGCGCGTATTGAACTTTGCTATTTTAGGGATGAACAAAAATCGGTATGGTACTGAATCGGTACCGGTACCGAAATCGGTACCGATTTGGTACCGTCGGTACTGACTCGGTACCAAGGTTTTGAGTTTTCAGGACCGGTACCGGTACGGTACCGGTATTTCCAGAATTTTACCTTAAATACCGGTACCAAACCGAACATTTCGGTATCGGTACCGGTACCAAAAATTCACGATTTTTAGGATCGGGATTTTCGGTACCGGTACCGGTCGGTACCGAGCTCATCCCTATCCTATTATACCTATTTTCGCTTTCCACTCAAATTCATAATTTCATATATGTTGCCTAAAACAATCTCACTTTTTTAAGAACTGTCCTCGCCAACAAAAACAAAAATTAAAAGTGCCATTAATCGTGCTTCAATCACCAAGTATTCATAATTAGAATAATAATAAAATATAATCTATTAGATTTAAAATCTAAAACAATCTCTCTTTTTTTAAATGAAATTGTGTTTTGGCAACAAAAGCAAAAATTAAAAGTCTCATTAATCATGCTTCAAACACCAAATATTCATAGTTTAGAATAATAATAAAATATAATCTATTAAATTTAAAATCTAAAACAATCTCACTTTCTTTTATAATGAATTTGCCATTGACAACAAAAGCAAAAATTAAAAGTGTCATTAATCATGCTTCAATCACCAAATAATCATAATTTAGAATAATAATAAAATATAATCCATTAAATTTAAAATGTAAACTATCTTACATTTTTTTAAATGAAATTGTCTTTATTTAGGTAACAAAAGAAAAATTAAAAGTGTCATTAATCCTGCTTCAAACACCAAATATTCCTAGTTTAGAATAATAATAAAATAAAATCTATCAAATATAAAATCCAAAACAATCTCACGTTTTTTAAAATGAAATTATCTTTGTCCACCAAAACAAAAATTAAAAGCGTCATTAATCGTCCTTTCCAATATGGCGTACTGGTAGAAAGCTAGAGTTTGTTAACGGAAACTCAAGTTCAATCCTCACATACAACATTTTAGGAGAGAGATGAGTGGCTCCGTAAAAGAACACCGGTATTTTTGTAATCTCCAGTTTGTTTCTAAGGACGTCTGGGTTTTGCCATAAGCGGGTCTTTAAGCCGGTGAATTTTTCACGAAACTGAAGATAACTTAAAGATGTTTAAGGGCTCCGTACAGCTATATCAGGCCAGCTGGTAGTGACCTTTTGCCATTAGTTCACACCATACATAATTCTTTCACAATTCTCCGTTTGTTAAAAATTAAAAAAAAGTGTCATTAATCAATAATCATTAATCATGTTTCAAACATGAAATATTCATAGTTTAAAATAATAATAAAATATAATCTATTACATTAAATTTAAAATCTTTCCAATAAATTCTTTCCCATTCAAGTACCTTTCTTCCAAAACATCATCATTATGGAAATCTTTATCACCCCACAATCCTCGCCACCATGGGTGCACACAACACACCTCTTCTTCTCAATTACTAACTCATCACTTATCTTCACTTCAAGAATGTCAAAAATCATAATCTAAATCCAATATCATGACAACCCACTTCAATTCCATCCACAAATCGTTCCCAGCTGACTTAATTCAACAAACCCTGATCAAAGTTTGCACCTTTATATGGGTTTTGTTGCGAAAATTTGTTTTGAGTTCGTTCAGGCATTTCGTCGAACACCTGGCGGGGTATGTTTCAGTTTTAAAAGTTTTAATCTTTCTGTTGCTAATTTTGTTATTTTGTTTTGCAGATTCGTATACGAATCGTTTCCAGCTGATTTGGTTCAGAAAACCATGGTTAAAGTCTGCAATTTTATATGGGTTTTATTACGTGATTTTGCTTTGAACTCGTTGAGGCATTTCGTCGAACACCTGGCAGGGTAAGTCTCAAAATTTGGGAATTTTGATTATTTTGTTATTAATTTTGTTATTTTGGTTTACAGATCACGAATTGACGATCCACCCGAGAAGATTTTGAGTCCAATTGTGGGGTTCAACGAGGAAGAAGAGAATATAGCCCCGAACTTAAGCGGGTTCGATGAAGACGAGAACTCGGAGTTTAATTTCGGGTTTCGGTTTCAGTTTCAGCTGCAAGAACACGATTTGATCGGATATAAAGGTACCCACGAAGTTAATTTGGAAACTAAGATGAGTACAAGCAAGTACCAGTTTATGTCTGTTCAAGATTTTGGTGGGTTCGTTGCGGAACCCGAATCCGGAAGCTTTACGGTTCAAGAAATGTTTGTTGAAGATGATTTGAATATTATTAAGGAAAAAGGAATAAACCAACAGGTTGAAGTTGTTAAAGATGATTTGATTATTAAAGAAAGTTTGAATCTTGATGAAAAAGTTAACGTTTTTAACGAAAAAGAAGCGTTTTCGGGTCAAAACTTTCAACGGGTTAATGTTTCCGATACAGATTCGATCAATTCCGTTACAAATGAAGTTGGTTCAGTCAGTTGTGATGAGGGTCAAGATTTACAGGAGAAAAACGAGTCGAATATGTGTGAAAATGTCGTTTTGAAGCCGGAACCGGGACCGGTTAATTGGCTCGGAGAGTTTATTATGAGAAATAATTTTGATATTCTTGATTATCAAACCGAATCAGACGAATTGAGTGACGGGTTTTACTCGATTAGCCCTGAAGATGTTGATTCCGTTAACGAACCCGAGTCAGAAAATTTGGTTCCGTCTTTTGAAGAAGAAGTTGACGATGATTACATTGAACTTGAACCGAATCTTGAAAAAGAATTAAAGAATCTTGATTCTGACGGTAAGGACGAATCGGATTCTTGTTTCGAAAACTTGTCAAAAAGAATATGGGAATTTGATTCGGACGAAGAAGATGATGCGGACGTGTTGTTAGAACATCAAGAATTAATCGGTCAAATGAAAATGGAGTTAAGGAACTCGAGAACCGGAGGTCTTCCCACCATTCTTGAGGAATGTGAGACGCCACGAGTGAAAGAAGATTATAAACCGTTACAAGTTAACGAGAAGTTGGAGCATCGAGATCAAATGACCGAAATTCAGAAGTTTTACAAGAGTTACAACGAGAAAATGCGAAAATTAGACGTCTTAAATTACCAAACTTTGCAGGCCATTAGTAAGTTCTCTAACCCTATATTATTTTCTAATTTTATTATTATGATTCCTAGTGTGAAAAAGGTTTTGGTTTGAAAAGTTGACTTTTTGAACATTAAAAATTGACCTAACACCTAACTTTAGTGTTTCTGTATGTAAAAATTGTTTTTATGGGGGATATACAGGGGTGTGTGTGGTGCGGTGCGGTTTTGGGCTAAAACCAAACCGAAAACCAAAACTTTGGTTTTTGGATTTTTGAAACCGTTCAGTTTCGGTTTTTTTGGTTTCGGTTTTTGTCATTTGAGTTTAAAAATTTTAGTCTGAAAAGAAAGTTGGCCGAAAATAAGAATTTAAATATAAATAATTTTCTTAATTGTTAACTAATAGACTATTGTACATTTGGCAAAAGATATTTGAGTTACATATTTATTAAATTCTTTATAAATTAATTAAAAAAAAATCTAGAAATTCAGTTCGGTTCGGTTTTTACAAAAGCATAAAACCAAACCGTCGGTTTTTGTTTCGGTTCGGTTTTTTTGGTTTCTTGCACACCCCTAGAATATATTTGTTGGAAAATTTGTAAAGGAGCGGGCCACCAAATTTTTTATAACCATTAATATTTGGTACCAAGATACTTATTCTATGCAAATTGCATATACAAATTCTTTCATGAATATTATTCGTAGGCGCGCCTAGACTCGCGTATGGTGAATAATCATCTAAATGTCATTTGCAATCAAAGTCTGCTTTTCATATATTCTCCACTTCTTTTAACTTTACAAATAACCATTCATTGCTTATATTGAATATATGAGTCTAAAAGTCAAATCACAAGAATGATGTAAACTATTTCAAGATCCAATATTTATCTTGAAATAAAAATTGATAAAACATTTTTTCTTAGTTTATGCGGTCATGCCATCCCTTGCTTATTTTTCTATTTTTGGTATTTGTTCTTGATGGCTTTTTCAAGAGAAGTTAAACAACAAATATGTAAGCCGACACGTGTAGATAATGTTGTGGAGATGATGATATCTGTCTTCATACGGCGACGAAGATGAGAAAAAAGACTGTTAGTTTTAAAATAAAATAAAATATTTTTTTTTAATTTGATTAATGAAAAATGCTTAAAAAGTAGGTTTTGTTTGATGTTTGATACTATCAACTTGCCAACTAATAAATTTCCTATGTAAATGATGTCACTATCACATCTAAATGAAGAGCTCAAGGGGCATGACCATTTTAATCAATAATCATGCCTTATGAATTATGACATGACATCATATAACATGGGCCTTGCTTTACACATTTAAATTTGTTAATAGACTAAATTAAATTATACTTTGAGTTGTTCAACTATATAGGTTAGCTTGCAGGGTGTGTCCTATAACTTCAATAATTACTACAATGAATGTCCTTTATTTGAGTATTTGAAAAGTTGTTACACATTATTTCCTTTCCATTAATAGAAGCTAGATTTTCTGTTAACTTTTTAAAAAATGACAATTTTACCCTTACAAATAAAGGACGGAATTTGTAACGTAAGGGTAAAACCGTAAAAGTTAATAGGAAATCTAACTTCTTACGTCCTTTCCACTAACACAAGTTAGATTTCCGTTAACTTTTTTTGAAATGACAATTTTACCCCATACAAGTGAAGGACATAATTTGTAACGTAGGGGTAAAATCGTCATTCTAAAAAAAGTTAACAGAAAATCTAACTTCTTACGCCCTTCCACTAAATAAGTTAGATTTTTTGTTATTTTTTAAAATGACAATTTTATCCTTACAACTAAAGGACATAACTTGTAAGTTGTATCGCAGGGGTAAAATCGCCATTTTAAAAAAGTTATCGGGAAATTTAACTTCTGTTAATAGGAAATGACGTAACGTGTCACAACTTGTCAAATAAAGGACATTAATTGTAACTATTGAAGTTACATGACACAACCTGCAAGCTGACCTATAGTTAAAGAGCTCAAACTATAATTCACTCTTTATTATAAACTTATTATAAATGTAATAATAATAATAATAATAATAATAATAATAATAATAATAATAATAATAATAATAATTAAATTTTTCTGATTTTTTAAGATTTTCTGAGGATGAAGCATCCAGACCAAACAAACACCGGAGAAAACGCGTCACTTTCCGCGATTAAATCCGTTTTTTTACCAAGCTTATGGCCTTGCAAATTAAGACGAATTTACGCGGACCCCACGTTAAAATCCATCACCGAATTACATAAAGATTTAGAAATTGTGTACGTTGGACACGCTTGTCTTTCATGGGAGATGCTGTATTGGCAATACAAAAAAACCAAAGAATTACAACTTTATGACCCGCAAGGATACCGATCGTATAACCAAATTGCCATCGAGTTTCAACAGTTTCATGTTCTTCTTAGAAGGTTCACTGAAGATGAACTGTTTCAAGGCCCTCGGGTTCAGAATTATACAAAGCAACGGTGTGCACTTCGTGGTCTTCTTCAAGTTCCCACTATTAAAGGTAATTTTTAAAGTTTATATTATATATTTTAAGTTATACATGAAACACCTTTTGTCTAATTTTTTAAGTTCTATAATTTATTCGATCGTCATTGTCGTATGCGATTATGTGTATATTTTTGATGTGACTACAATGATTTAGGAGGTTTTATATAATAATAATAGTAATAGTAATAATGATATGATGATGATTATATTAATAACATACAATGAAAAAAATAAATGTCTAACTACCAAGATAGTGAAAGTTACGAATAAAACCGCCACAAAATATAAGAAAATTGCTACCTCAGGTAAAAACATCTATATTTGAAATTTTGAATAAGACATTTTTTTAAAGGATGAAACTTTCGGGACACAATCATGAATACGGTGAAAATGCTTTATTTTTACCGATGATTTTTATATGGCTATGCTTTTACTCTCGATTTGAGTAAAATGATTTACAAGGTCGTATCTATTAATAATACACTTTGTATGACTTTCGACCTGTTTTTCTTTTTTTAATTAAAATGTACCCGTTTGACATGTTATTTTATAAATAAACACTATCTTGGATCAACCTGTTCATTTCTTAACGGGCCGAAATTTGTAGTTTTTGTCAAACATAATACACAACCGACATTAAATTAGAAAATAAACATAGGTAAATCTGAATCCTGTAAGTCAAAAGTTGACTTTTTGTAAAAGTTTGTTTCTTGAAAAAAGTTTACTTCTTGTTTCTTAATTTTTTTAAAAAAATATGTTTCTTGAAAAAAGTTTGTTTCTTGAAAAAAGTTTACTTGTTTCTTAATTTTTTAAAAAAATATGTTTCTTGAAAAAAGTTTGTTTCTTGATTTTTATTGTAGACGACAATTTGAAACAAAAGAAGGCAATGAAGGAAGAACAAGAGGAAGCGGTTTCAATATCAACAATGGTGAAAATGATCAAAGAATCCATGGGGGCATTTTGGGAATTTCTTCACACCGACAAAGACACCACAAATCTGTTCTTAACCATAATCCTTCAAGGCAGTAAAGCACATCTCCAAGACCCTGCAGACTATAACCTTTTTATTGACATCAAAACAATTTATCAAAAGGTTATACTTTTAACTTGCTTGTACTCTATGTAACAACCGGGGGTGTGCAAGAAACCGAAAAAATCGAAAAATCCAAACCGAAACAAAAACTGATGGTTTTGTTTTATGTTTTTGTAAAAACCGAACTAACGGTTTGGTTTTGGTTTTGCATGTAATGAAAACCGAAAAAAACCGAACCGATTCCTAAATTTTTATTTTTATTTTTTTTTGTTTTTTTATTTAAGTAATTTATAAGAATTTAATATATATGTAACTAAAATATTTTTTTTTGTCAAATGCATAATAGTCTGTTAGTTAACAACTAACAAAATTATTTTTACCTAATTTCATTATTTTCGTCCAACTATTTTTTTTGGGTCTAAAATTCTCAAGCACAAATGGCAAAAACCGAACCAAGACCAAAAAAAAAAAAGGAAAAAAAAAAGGAAAAACCGAAAGCCAACGGTTACAAAATATCCAAAAACCGAAGTTTTGGTTTTAGTCCAAAACCGCACCGAACTGCACCACGCACACCCCTAGCACTAGCATTTATGCATTCTAAAACATTTGTTGGTTAATTTTACAGAAAGAGAGGAAGCTAAAAGACTTGCTACGAACCGGAAACTGCATAGTGAAGAAGTTTCAAAAACAACAAGAGACCATTTTGGACCAACATATGTTTGTGTCACAAGTTGAATTAAGGTTAGTTTCAAGAGTTTTGAGCTTGCCAAGATTGAGTAGAGATCAATTATTTTGGTGTCAAAGTAAATTAAACAACGTAAAGTTTATCGATCGAAAGGCTCGAGTCGAAGATAGTTTGTTCTTGCTTTTTCCATGTTGAAAGATATAAATTTTATTGAAGTTGTTTGTAGAATATGCAATAATCCCACTTCTATATCTTTGATCCATTGTTTTTTATAAAGGAAGATGAAGAAGTAGTGGATGTAGTAGTTATTAGTATAAGCTAGAAATTGGTTATATAACTTATTTTAGTGGATATAATATAAAGGTGTATGTATGTTTAAATATGGATTTTGATATTTTCTGTTAATGAATTTATTGTAAATTTTAAGTTTTGCTTAAATATGGATATTTGCAAGGTTTGTGTAGAATGTGACAATATGTATGTTTGGGCCTTTGGGCTATTCATAAATTCATAATTATTCAATTAGACCAAATTACATGAAAATAGTGTTGATTTTAACAAATATAACCAAAGAGTGAAACATTTAAAAACATTTAAAAATAGTGTTTCTTCGTTTATGTGGGTTGTCATATGCGGTTTTAGTCAAACAGTTTCAAATTTACGATTTTCGTCCATGTGTGAAGTGCCTATTCATTATTATGGGTCAGGCTGTTGACCCAAGTTGTTTTAAAGCCCAAAATGTAAAACTGAAAACTAATCCGTAACCGAATCATAAAAGACATGAAAAGTCGAAAATCGAAGACTAGGGATTTGATAATTGGAGTAGATTACATAAAAGAGGCACATATAGATATTTTATAAACAACAGATCATTATAGTTACACCCGAGTGTCCGATGATAATTCATACATAGTATATGCATCATAATCAAACCTAAATGAAAATAACCAAGCCCTATAAAAGCTTCAAGTACAACATTAGTATAATAAAAGTACTTAAAAAGACACGAATGCCTCGCTTATGATTCGATCAAAAGCCCAAAAACATACGTTTTCGAGCTTTTTAAGCCATATAAGTGCCACCGTACCTCCTCACGGCCTCATGACTATCAATAGCACTCCCCATATTGGTGAAGTTATTACGAGGATCATTAGACTTTGCCACGAAAGCAGGACGTGCATATCGCCTCTGTGGTTCAAGCGGTTGTGAACGGGTAGACAAGTCATCAAGCACCCCTCTTCGCCTTGGGTCTGCACGTGGTGAATAATACACGGATTCTTCAAGTAATCCCAAAGCTTCATTGACATTATTAGTCGAGGTTGTGAGTGGATGATTCGTTGCTGGTGGACCGGCAGCCTGCCAAGACTTATTAGGACCGGAAACATGTCCGGTCCTAACATAGCCTGGTCCTGAATGGACCCTGTTGGATTCTTCAGAAAAGTAACCGCGATTATAATTATTTGGGCTGATGGGTGGGCTTGAGTTTTCATAGTTGAGCCCATAGTTGGGCCCACCTGACAAGTTTGGGGAATGTCCATACTCCTTCAAGAGCTCAGCTTTTGCAGGAGAACCGACATAGTTTGTGTACCCATGAGTCGGGCCACGAACCCACTCAATGTTCTTGGTGTCAACCACATACTGGTTACCCGAGTGTTTGGGTTCATGATCATAATAACCACCTCGTTAAGTAGGGATATTGGTATAGGTCGAGTAGCCTTTTGTCACATAAGTGTTACCTGCCATTCGAAATTTGTTCGAATGATTTATGTGTGTTGTTTTTGCTCGGTTCGGCTTTGCTTGTGAAATGATCAACTGTGGTTGATCTCTTTTTATAGCACAAAAGGTAGTTCGATGCCATTAAGATATTTTCGTGTTTTCCATCGTTTTAAGTTTAAGATTCTACTTGGAGACATTGCGAATCGAATAAAGGTATTTGATCTTTCAATCATACAAGTGGCAAAGAACATATTCCTATATGTTGGCTTCATGGTGAAGAAGAATGGTCTTTTAACTCTTATAGTCTTATGTAGTACTACTCATCAAGACCAAAAACCACTTTTGGCCTGTTGACTACATATTCTATTACTGTATAGGTGTTAAGTTATTGTGTCCTTTGAGTACCTTAGATCCATAATGGTTGAACAACTTTTTATAATAACAAAACTAGTTATAAGAGTTAAACCACACAGATAATATTTGACCACCTATGGGAATTTGGATCAAGAACTTTCATGCAACACAAATGAGCCTCTTGGTGGTCTACTAAATCCGGGAGACAGGAGGTTCGATGCTGATAGGGGCGGCTCAACCTATCTGGAGGCCTAAAGTAAACTTGAAAATGGGGCCTTTCTAATTTCTTCATGGTGAACGCTACAAAATATATATATTTCACCCCAAATAATTTACCCATTTGAACTTGTTATCTAACCCAAATAATATTCGATAATCCCTTTCAGATCACACATCCTAAATACTTGAGTTAAATAGCCCATGGGCCGGCCTTGATGCCGATGAAAGGTTGTATAAGCTGGTACTTGGTAGGGATCATCATGAAAAGGTGGCCGAGTTGGTTGGCCACAGCTAACGTTCTAGGGATTGGGGGCATGGCGAGAAGGGGGGGGGGGGTTGAGTTTTCAACCTTTTGTTCGTTTGCTTGTTATTATTATTTTTTTAAATATATAAATGACAAGGGTATACTAATGATTTCATAATAAATAACATAGTTTTTAACGCGATGAAATGCTAAGAAATAAACTTGTTAAGACTGTGTGGACAATTTGTTTTAAACACGTAGCGTTTCAAAACTAAGATTAACCTATCAGTTATCACATACATCATCCGTGTAATTAACTTTCAGTGTAATAATTGTTACTATAAAATTTAAAAATATTATTCACTATAAGGTGTACGTGAGGAATCATTCAATAGTTAAAGTGCTCTTCATTTATAGATAGAGATTCCAACCCATCTTAAGGAACATAAACACGTATACATTTTCTCTGAAATATCAAAGAATATAAATACATATATATACCATGTGATAAGCTCGGAATGTTTTTATCTATGCATTCGTTTCTCTTAAATATAACCTTTTTTGAGACTAAAATGAATTCGAGACTTCAGAGTTCAGAATAAAATAAAAATAATTATAAACATCAAGGCACGATCTAAGATATTATATATAAAGACCCTTTTTAAATCGTCGGTTTTAGTTTAATCTAACTATTTTTCTTAGATTTATCTTCATTGCATGTTGATCCTTTATCGTCGATTTTAGTTTAATCGAACTATTTTATTTTTATTTTTTTTATATTTGTTTTCGTTGTAAGTTGATTAAATCGCAAAACAAAACGTGACTATTTAACATAATGGGAGGTGAAAGTATAATAGAATTAATGCAAGCGACAAAGCAAACTTTGGATACATCATTCATGTACAAAACTCCAAAATTTAATACACAATTTCTTCATATGTAAAAATAGTGCCGTATAGGTGGGACCAAGTGTCTGGATAGTGAGCCTGTGTGTTTGTATACATAGAAGCGTAAAAAATAGATCTCCTTCCTTGGATTTCTTTGATACGCTAAAAGTTCAAGGCAAAATATTACTCAAAGTCGAGTACTAAGAAAAAACACGCAGTCAAACACAATTCATAAAGATATTAAGAGCAAGTGCTTATAAACAATCAGTGTGCACGACTACACGCTATGATGCTAGAACAGATGTTGCATCAAAATAAACAATGAACTATCAAAATATTACTGAGACAAGATCAAAATAAACAATGAACGATTCTAAACAAGAAATCACAATACCATCGATCCAAAACAAACACGACTCACAACTCTTATGTTATCATAAACTCACCCTGTAAGATCAAGAAATAAAATTATACCAAATATATTAAAAAGACATTGTTTATGAAATGGTAACTTATCTCAAATCTCTTGGGGAGTTACACCAACAACGCCATTCAAGGTAAACTCCTGCTTCGACTTATCAGTAGAGGCTCGGTAAAAAACCATATGTACCAAAATCGTGTTGATGGTAAACATTTTGTTTCTCACACCTAGTCTTACTAGCCTAGAAGTTAAACGTGCCAACTCCTGGTTGATTAGGATATCGGCCTTATCATATTTTTTATGATTTTAATCGCAAAAAATGGCTGGCTAAGGCATAGCCTCCTTAACCTGCTGGCCCAACGTGATTACTTCTTATCACAGTAACGTGGGACCGCTAAGAAACTTGGACGCTTAAATCTTGTCTATTTTTGAACAAAAAGTGATCAACTTGTAGGGCTATGTAATTCCTTGGAAGGTTTTCGGTTTTATATATATATATATTAGAAAAGTGTAGAGCAGATTGTTCAAAATATCTTGTGATTATGTGTTTAATCTCTAACTAGGTTCTTACTCGTGTGTTGCCACACGCACGCTTAATATTTGGTGTTATGATTGCTTACGTTAGTGTTGATTTGTTAGAATGTATACGTTTGGTGACATTGAATTTGGTGTTCATCTTGATAAACGAACAACAAAACAAATGCAAGGTGGAGTTTTGAAGTGTGATTTTTGAGATGTTTCACTGGAAAGATGTAAATGAAGAATGGGAAATAAGACACGCAAGCACACACATGTTGAATCCTCTTAAAAAAGTGTGTGGATACCCCCACCAATTTGGCAATTCATAGGATGCATATGGAAGTTCGGAACTAGTAGCTTAGTAATGTGAAAATATAATGGATGCTTGATGTTGTTGTACCAAAGACAAATAAAAAAGTATAATTGATGGAAAGTGTTATGTTGCGAGACAAAAGCAATTTCAAAATTGTTAAAAATGATACAAAACCAACTGGAAGGACTCGAATGGTTAGTATGGTAAAGTACAAGAGTGGTACGGTAATCTCTATAGAGGTGGTTGGAGGAGATACATAAAGTCCAAGGTCTAATTTGAATTACTTGGAGGTTAAGTTCGCTTATTATTATCTTGTTAGTTTTTGATAATTAAGTTTATTACTTAAATTCCTAGTTTGGGTTTGTATAGGAATAGGTAGCTGGGTATTATAAAAATTAAACCCCAGAAGTTAGGTTTATTTTGTGTGTCCTTCATTTCTTCATAATAAACAAAGAGTCGATCGCGCATTGATCAAATCCTCATGTTCATGTTCTTGATTAGCTTGCTTAAAGTTTAACAATAATTATTAGGTTTTAGTTTTCCACCACCCAGCCCCTTTTGTCCATTTTAATCTTCTCGGCTCGGGTGGGGTTTTGTATAGCGTGTAGGCCTCATTACTATCCATGTCATCAAGTACCCCTCTTCGCTGTGGGTCTGCACGCGGTGGGTATGTGTACCCAGGGGCGAAGTTACAATGAGCACCGTTGGGTTTAGGCACAAAGCCATGATACTCACGTCCACTCTGCTGTTTAGGCATATACCGAAGACACGTGCACCTATCTAGTGCAGGCACAAAACCATCATTCTCATATGCACTCCGCGGTTCAGGTGGTTGTACAAAGGTGGACAGATCCGCAAGAACCCCTCTTCGCCTTGGGTCAGTGCGCGGGGAATAATACTCATATTCTTTTTGTAATCCCAAAGCTTCATTGATGTTATTACTGGACCTTGTGAGTGGATGATGTGTGGCTGGTGGATCCGCAACCTGCCAAGACTTATTAAGACCGGAAATGCTTTCGGTCCTAACATAGCCCGGTCCTGAATGGACCCGATTGGATTCTTCAGAAAAGAAACCACTGGTATATTTATTTGCGATGAGGGGTGGGCTTGAGTTCTCATAGTTGAGCCTATAGTTTGAATCATAATCATCATAATGGTTCTCGGGTGGATGACGTGTGGCTGATGAATCAACAACCTGCCAAGACTTATTAGGACCAGAAATGTTTCCAGTCCTAACATAGCTCGGCCCTGAATGGACCTGATTGGATTCTTCAGAAGAAAAACCACGGGTATATTTATTTGCGCTGAGGGGTGGGCTTGAGTTCTTATAGTTGATCCTATAGTTTGATTCATAATCATCATAATGGTTCTTGGGTGCATATTTGGGTCCACCCGACGTGGTTGGGGTGTGACCGTACTCCTTCAAGGGCTCAATTTCTGAAGACGAACCAATGAAGTCAGTGTAACCAACTTTCGAGACTGGAACCTGCTCAATGGCTTTGTTCTCAACCACATCATAACCACCTCGTTGAGCTGGAATATTAGTGTAGGTCGAGTAGCCATACGTGTTACCTGCCATTTTTTAAATTTGTTGGAGGAATTTGTATGCTTGTTTTTGCTCGGTTTGGCTACGATTGTGAAACGATAATGAAAAAACACTAATCGGACCCCGGGCAGATTACGGGTAATCTGGGGGTTAAATAGATGTTTCCCACGAGGGGTTAGATCCGGCAAAGATGGTTCTTCTGATAACCTGCAAAACAGACACCGTGAGCTCGTCACTGAGAAGGGGGGGTTACCTCCTTGTGACCACCCTCCGGCGTGAGAATCAGACTAGATTGCTCTTGAATATAAGTGTATATTAAGAGATTGCTAGAGGAGTTATCAGGTATATGATATAAGATACAAGATAAGATGAGATGAACATACCATTTGGGGTATTTATAGCCGAAGGTAGGTTTCCAAGAAGGCGTAGCCGGCTGAATAGTATTCCTGTTCTACCAACTGTGGCCTACGCACGTGCCATGCTGGTAGTTGGTGGGTAGGCAGCGGCTGACAGTGACCAGGCCTGCTGTGTACTATTCCTTTTCTACCAACTACAGGCTATGCACGTGGTATGACAGGAGTTGGTGAGTAGGTAGCGGCTAATAGTGACATACAGTACAAGAGCATGCTGCTCGCCATACTGTTGTCAATGAGCTGTTGTATCTTTGGTCAGATCTTTTGCCCATACCTCGTCAGGTACAGTACAAAAGATCTTTCAGTATCGTACGGACTGGCTCATTTGGGCGGGAGTATTCCCCCTTCCGCCTTTGTGCGGGACTGTTCCCGGCTTGCTCATTCCTTCTTCAGGTGACTACTGAATTATTATGAGAGTTAAGCCTTGTGCGTGTAGTCATGCTGCGCGGGTAGCCTTCCCTGATGGCTGGTATCCGTAACTGCGGGAACAGGCGGAGTACTTGGAAACCATTGGGAGGCGTTTCCTGCGGGGACAGCTTGCGTACTGCGCGTAAGGACGTCACGTCTCTGAGCGTGGTGGGTCCTGCTGATCCAGTTGGTTTCTGCGCAGATGTCCCTTTAAGTTAAGTCTTGCGGGTTCAACCGCGCAGACGTCCGTTAAGGAGTCTTGCGGGTTCAACTGCGCAGACGTCCCTTTTCAAGGTGAGTCTTGCGAGTCCAACTGGGCTCTGCTGGGACCTACCTCTTCAAGTCCCCCCAGTCCAATGTTCGTCTCATGAATGTTCAATAAAGTGAGGTGAACTTTTGGACTTAAGCAAAGGGTTTTTGAAAAGGGTTTAGTTTTAAGGTTTTCCATGGGGATTCTTCCCGCGGAAGTCCTAATGTCACGCAGAATTTCCCACTGTTCTGCTTGATATCTGGGTATGATGCAGGTAGGTCTGTAACCTCCTCGCAAGTCAGGAGCGTTGAGTACCTCTTGTGTAGATTCTCCATGAGGTTTTGGTAGTTTTGAACATAGTGATCAATTATGTTAAAACCACCAATTCCATCTTGAAGCTTCAAACAATCTAGTTCTCGACGTTCCCGCTATGCGGGGATGTTATTCCCGTTTCCGCAAGCATGGCCCAGAAGATCCTTCTTGGTTTCATTTCCCTGCGGAGTGCTAGGTATGTGAAGGGTTTTGCCTTGACACTGTACCCGCACTCGTCTTATAGTTACTTTACTTCCAAGGTATTCCTGGCGTCAATTCCCTGCAGGTGCTAGGTATGTGAAGGGTTTTGCCTTAACACTGTACCCGCACCCGTCTTATAGTTACTTGGTTGCCGAGGTATTCCTGGCGTCAATTCCCTGCAGGTGCTAGGTATGTGAAGGGTTTTGCCTTGACACTGTACCCGCACCCGTCTTATAGTTACTTGGTTGCCGAGGTATTCTTGGCTTCAATTCCATGCGGGTGCTAAGTATGTGAAGGGTTTTGCCTTGACACTGTACCCGCACCTGTCTTACAGTTACTTGGTTGCCAAGGTAAGGGGTATTTTCCCGCTTACTTTTGAATCTTTGGGACTTGCGTTATAAACGTTACATGACATGCATATTTTAGTTTATTTTAGCAATTTTCCCAGTGCTTTGGATAAGTTAACCATTCGACGCGCGGTTGTCAATAGGTTCGGTTTCCTCTCATGATTTGTGTGGTTAGGACCGGCACTTTCATTTAGTGGGATGACCAAAGTTTACCTATGACTGACCTGCGTGAAGGTTTGCCGTTTTTTGGGTTTATGCGGGTTTTACCGCCTTTCCCACGCAACGGTTTTCTTTCACTTATGTATGCGGTGAAGACCGGCATATCCGTGTGGAAAGTTAAAAGTATAAATGTAAAATCATCAACGTCGATGTTCTAAGGAGAATCTTTTCCATTAGAAGTGGCTCTGGGCCTTTTCTTTACAAATTTGGAATTGATCTACATGCAACATTTGCGTAATTGAGCTCCGTTCCATGTTCGTGGGACGGGAGTGCCATCGAGCCTTTCGAGCCGGTATGCGCCCTTTCCCAGTACTTGTTTGATAACGTACGGACCTTCCCAGGCAGGGGTCAGCTTTCCTGGGCGCTCTTGGTTCGAAGGCTCGTTGTTACGCAATATGTAGTCTCCTACGTTGAAGTTGCAGAGTTTTACCCGCGTGTTGTAGTACTTTTGCATTTGTCGTTTGTAGTTCTCTTCACGCGCTGCGGCTAAGTCTCTGCGTTCCTCGGTTAGCATAAGGTCTAACCGTCTTTCCGCATCATTGTCCTCTGGATGAATCATGACCCTTGGTGAGGGTAGACCAATTTCGACCGGGACCATGGCTTCAGTGCCGTAAGTGAGGCTGAACGGGGTTTCTCCCGTACTTGCCTTTTTCATCGTTCTGTGTGCCCAAAGTACGTGTGGAACTTCGTCCACCCAGTCGGATCTGTGTTCCAATAGTCTTCTCTTTATGCCGTCGACGATGCTCCTATTTGCTCTTTCCACCTCACCATTACCCTGCGGGTGCGCCACCGAGGTAAAGGTGTGGGTGATTTGAAGTTCTTTAAGCCACTGTTGTAGCTTCTTGTCAGCAAAGTTGGTGCCGTTATCGCTCACCAAATTCTGTGGAAGCCCGAAACGACAAATGATAAATTCCCAAATGATTTTTTTGATATGTTTCGCGGTCGTTTGGGCTAAGGGTTTTGCCTCTATCCACTTGGTGAAGTAGTCGATGGCAACCACTAGAAACTGGACGTTCCCTGCTGCTGTGGGAAATGGGCCTGTCACGTCGATGGCCCACTTCTGAAATGGCCATGCAGAGGTGACTGGAACAAGTTCATTCTTCGGGCGATGCGTGTTGGGTGCGTAGAGCTGACAAGACCTGCACTTTCTGATGTACGCCAGCGCATCCGTATGCATCCCCGGCCAAGAGTATCCCGCGTTGTTTAGCTTAGCTACAACTGCGCGTGGACCTGCATGTATCCCACAGATGCCTTCGTGTACTTCCCTTAGGAGGTAGTTGGGATCTTGGTCGTCAACGCATCTGAGGAGGAGAGGGGGCCAAGAAAGTTACGTCTGTAAAGGATGTCATCGATGAGTTGATAGTTCAGTGCTTTACAGCGTAGTTTTCTTGCCTGTGTTTTTGACTCCGGTAGTATACCCGCCGCAAGATAATTTATTATTGGTGTCATCCACGTTTCTGTGCCGGTTTGGATGACACCGACTTCCTTGTGTGGGACTGATGGTGCTCCAAGGAGTTCAATGCGGATGTCCTTTCCCAAGTGGGTGAAAGCTAATGACGCAAGCTTGCTTAACGCATCCGCAGATTTGTTCTCGCTGCGCTTGACGTGTATGACTTTACAATCATTAAAATTGCGCATGAGGGTTTTTGATTGAGCGAGGTACAGGGCCATTGTGTCGTTCACGGCCGTGTATGTCCCGTTTATCTGATTGGCTACTAACATGGAATCCACATGGGCTTCCAAGTTCTTTACTCCCATTTTACGCGCAATCCTCAACCCGGCCAAGAATGCTTCATATTCAGCTTCGTTATTCGTACTTGGAAAGTCTAGTCGAATAGCATAAGTGTATTCTTGGCCTGCTGGGTTGGTAAGTTTTAACCCTGCGCCTGAGCCCTCGCTGCTGGCCGCTCCATCAGTGTAAAGTTGCCAGACATCATCGATGTCTAGTGCTGGAGAGGGTTGAGCCTCGTCCTGGCACTCTTTCTCCCGCGATGCGGGGACTTCGGCAATAAAGTCGGCCTAGACCTGGCCTTTTATAGCTGGCCTTGGCTTATACTTTATCGCGTATTCTCCCAATTCTATTGCCCATTTGGCTAGGCGTCCCGAAAGTTCGGGTTTGCCTAAAACATTTGCAAGTTTGAAGTTGGTGAGAATAGTGATTGGGTGACCTTGGAAATATCGTCTTAGCCTGCGTGAAGCCTGTACAAGTGCTAAGACTAATTTTTCCAGGGTAGAGTACCGAGTTTCGACGTCTGTTAGGAGACGGCTAACATAGTAGATTGGCATCTGGATGCCTTTTCGCTCGACTAACAGGACGGCCCCGGTTGCTCTATCTGTGGCGGAGAGGTATAGGATTAATTCCTCTCCCGCTTCTGGTGCTGTGAGCGTTGGGAGTTCGATCAAACGTGACCGAATTTCCTGAAAAGCTGCTTCCGCTTCTGGTGTCCAGCGGAAGTGCGTTTTCTTTAGACAGTTTCTCAGCGTCGACACGAATGGGAACGACCTATCCGCATGATTTGCCAAGAAGCGGTTAAGTGCAACCAGGCGTCCGTTCAATGTCTGAGCTTGTTTGATGGTAGTAGGTGACTCCATTTTGATAATGGCTTCGACCTTTTTAGGGTTCGCTCTGAAGCCATCTTTTGTAACAATGACTCCTAAGAACTTCCCTTCTTCCATCCCAAAGGAACACTTGCTCGGGTTGAGCTTCATGTTTATCCTTCTGAGTGTGTTGAATGTTTTTTCGATGTCTTTCAACATCGCTTCTGGGTCAAGGCTTTTGATGACCAGGTCATCCATGTATACTTCCAAGTTCCTCCCAATTTGGGCATGAAACTCTTTGTCCATCAGGCGTTGGTATGTGGACCCGGCATTCTTAAGTCCGAATGGCATCATTTGATAACAGAATGTGCCATCGGGCGTCCGAAATGCGGTTTTGTCCTGATCGTCAACGGCCATGTGGATTTGATGGTACCCTTTATACGCATCAAGGAAGCATTTAAGGCGAAACGGTGATAACTAATCTACCTTAAGATCAATTTCGTGTAACGGGTAACAATCTTTGGGGCATGCTTTGTTCAAGTCTTTGAAATCTATGCACATGCGCCATTGCTTGTTAGACTTCGGTACCATAACGGGATTTGCAACCCAAGTTTGATATCTGCTAACGCGTACGATGCCCGCGTCAAGGAGTTCCTTGACTTGGGTTCTACACGCGTTAGCTTGTTCCGCCCCCATTACTCTACGCTTTTGTATGACCGGCGTAAAAGCCTGGTCACACTTGAGCTTATGCTCTGCTTTACTTCGAGGTATACCAGTCATGTCTGCTGGTTTCCATGCGAAGATGTCAGCGTTTTTTTGTAGTAAGCGTTTGAGTAACGTGCGCGTAGGATCAGTTATTGTTGGGCCAATGGTAACCGCCTGGTCGGGGTATTTGCCATTAAAAGCCCATTCTTCTGGTTCGGTGATGGTGGGTTTAGCCATCTTTGGTTTGGGTGTTGATGAGACAGATGCGATGCATACCTGGGGAATACCGGTGACCATCGCCACGCCCTCAGCTGTTGGCCATCCCATCATGCCGTGGACTGAAGATACTACGGCATTGAATCTTGCCATCCCGTCTCTCCCGAAGAGAATGTCGTACGTGTGGTGTGGTTTCCTCATTACGACAAAGTCCACATCCTCTGTGCGGGAGTGTTTTCCGTCTGTGAGAGTGACGGGGAAAGATAGGATACCCAGAGGGGTGTTTGTGCTGCCGTCGAACCCTTCCATCGAGGCGTAGACCGTTTCCAGGCGTTCCTTGTCTTCGTCGTCTAGCTTGTCGAAGAACTGCCTGTACATAACCGTTGACGAGGCGCCGTTGTCCACAAGAGTGCGGGAAGTTATGTAGTGCCCCAGCTGGCTTTTGATGACGATAGGGCCTTCTTTGCTGGGTCCTCCTGGCACTCGCGGGAAGCGCACCTCAGCTTCTTTCCATGCGCATGGTTCTGTCGTCCGTCTTTTTCTTCCTCTGATGTTACCACGAACCATGTGAATGCTGATGTCAACGGGCTTTCGTCCGTTGCTTTTGTATCGGTTGTCATTCTTCCCTCCATTCCTGATTGATGCCACCAGGTGTGTAAGTTTGCCCTCCTTGACGAATGTTTCGATAATATCCCTCAAGGATGAACACTTCTCAGTGGTGTGACCCTTTGTGCCGTGGAAGTCACAGTATTTGCTCTGATCCGCGTCAGGTCGTTGCCGGACCGTTGGAGCTTTTGGCCATGGGAGTTTCTCAGTGGCAAATATCTCCGTGACGCTTTTGGTGAGCGGCGTCCACCTGGGGTATCGGCTTGATGGGTGTGTATTACCCCTTCCGCCTACTAGGGAGCGAGAGCTGGATGAGGTGTCAAAGTTTACCCTTGACTGCCACATGCTTGGCTTCCTCCTTTTGTTTTGCCGGGCGGTCTGGACGTTTTCTCTTGTCCTCTGCGTGTAGAAGTTTGTAGTCTGGGGCAGATTCCCACCCAGTTGCTTCTCTGTTTCGGCAAAGCGCTTGGCTGCCGTCATGATGGCATCCCATGTGGATGGCATGCCATCTTTACCCGTCAACGTGCGGATAAGCTCTGGGTATTCGGCGCCTTGGATGAAAGCGGCGCGAACAAGGTCCTCGCTTATAACGCCCAGACTCAGCTTTTTCGAGTTAAAGCGGGTGATGAAGTCTAGTAAAGGTTCATCATTATCTCTAACGCAGTTGAGGATCGTCCACTGTTCTTCAATATATTTCCTCTGTTGACTGAAGTGTTGGCTGAACTTGTGTTGGAAGTCCGCCCAATCATAGATGTGGTGGACCGGTAAACGGTCAAACCACGCTCTAGCCGCTCCAACCAGTGTCATCTGGAACATATAACACTACGTGGGTTCCGTCCAGTTGCTGACGGTTGCCCCCGCTATGAATCTGTTCAGGTGATCATCTGGGTCGGATATACCATCATAAGTGCCGATGTTGGGCATCTGCTTGGCACTTTTCGGGGCAATTGCTTCCGCAATGTCCCTTGCAAACTTGGATGTTCCCGCGTTTGCAGCAGTTGGTCTGAAGGTTTTGGAGAATTCACGTGGGTTTCCCCCCGCGTTCCTTTGTTTGAAGGTTTCTCCGAAATTCCTTCTCGTTTGGAAGTCCGTTTCCTTACGCTTCCCTTTCGCCCTAAGGCGAGGGTTTGCGTCGGTGTCGGATTCCTCCTGATCATCGTCCGAGGACTCGCACTCACTGCTCATGTTGAGCTGTTGGCGAGTGCTTCCAAATTCGTCAGCCTGTTGGACGGAACGCAAGCGTTCGTCCAACTCAGCTTGGAATTCCTTCTGACGTGCCTCCGCCCACGCTTTAACTTGTTCAAGTGTTTGGCGGGGGAGTCTCGTCTGTTGTCCTTCCGCCTGGGTATTACTGAATCCCAGGGGATGGTTGTTTACTGCACTTTCCCTGGCTTGGGTAACCGGGGTAGTGTTCGTAAAATTTACTGCACTTGCCTCGGCTTGGGTAACCGGGGTAGTGTTCGTAAAATTTGTGTGCTCGCCGGTGTTCCCCCCAGTAGCTGGGGTTGTGGTTACTGGGGCTTCCTGGTAACTCGTTGGCCTTGGGACCGGAGTAACGTTAACTATCTTTCCAGAAGTTTTGAAAAAACTGGAGAAAAATTAGTTCTAGCTTTTATGCACGGATGGCGCCAATGAAGAAACACTAATCGGACCCCGGGCAGATTACGGGTAACCTGGGGGTTAAATAGATGTTTCCCACGGGGGGTTAGATCCGGCAAAGATGGTTCTTCTGATAACCTGCAAAACAGACACCGTGAGCTCGTCACTGAGAAGGGGGGGGGGGTACCTCCTTGTGACCACCCTCCGGCGTGAGAATCAGACTAGATTGCTCTTGAATATAAGTGTATATTAAGAGATTGCTAGAGCAGTTATCAGGTATATGATATAAGATACAAGATAAGATGAGATGATCATACCATTTGGGGTATTTATAGCCGAAGGTAGGTTTCCAAGAAGGCGTAGCCGGCTGAATAGTAATCCTGTTCTACCAACTGTGGCCTACGCACGTGCCATGCTGGTAGTTGGTGGGTACGCAGCGGCTGACAGTGACCAGGCCTGCTGTGTACTATTCCTTTTCCACCAACTACAGGCTATGCACGTGGTATGACAGGAGTTGGTGAGTAGGTAGCGGCTAATAGTGACATACAGTACAAGAGCATGCTGCTCGCCATACTGTTGTCAATGAGCTGTTGTATCTTTGGTCAGATCTTTTGCTCATACCTCGTCAGGTACAGTACAAAAGATCTTTTAGTATCGTACGGACTGGCTCATTTGGGCGGAAGTATTCCCCCTCCCGCCTTTGTGCGCGACTGTTCCCGGCTTGCTCATTCCTTCTTCAGGTGACTACTGAATTATTATGAGAGTTAAGCCTTGTGCGTGTAGCCATGCTGCGCGGGTAGCCTTCCCTGATGGCTGGTATCCGTAACTGCGGGAACAGGCGGAGTACTTGGAAACCATTGGGAGGCGTTTCCTGCAGGGACAGCTTGCGTACTGCGCGTAAGGACGTCACGTCTCTGAGCGTGGTGGGTCCTGCTGATCCAGTTGGTTTCTGCGCAGACGTCTCTTTAAGTTAAGTCTTGCGGGTTCAACCGCGCAGACGTCCGTTAAGGAGTCTTGCGGGTTCAACTACGCAGACGTCCCTTTTCAAGGTGAGTCTTGCGGGTCCAACTGGGCTCTGCTGGGACCTACCTCTTCAGATAAATATGGTGTCTTTTATAGTACAAGTGGTTTGATGCGATCATAACATACACTATTCTAAGATTAAGATTCTATTTGTTGATTTGAAGAATCAAATTTAAGTATTAGATCTTTCAATCACAAAAGTGAAACACATTCCTTCCTATCTATTGGTGACACCCAAATCTTAGAAACACAATTTTGAAGGTTTTCTTTCATACTTGTGGAAAATAGGCCTAAAACTTTGCTTTTAACTATAAAATAAATGTCATTCAAATAAATGAACATCATTCTAAAAGCCTAACATGTATGTCACCTCCTTTTAAAATCTACTTAACACATAGTTCTCAACACAATTTTATAAAATTTGGACACGACTCGTTCACAAAACGGACAATCCTTACGAAGTAAAACCTTTTTAATAATCATGACACTTACAAAAGCAACAAAACAAACTTTACGCGATATGTTGGCTGACAAGCATTTTGCTGGTATAAATTTAGAGTTATACTTCAAAATCCAAACATATAAATCCACTTGACCCATTCGGAAGACTACACGATTATTGAACAATGAAATCATAAAATCTCCCTCGTTCCCGAGACTTGATCACACTTGCCTTTTACCACGCATATCCAGCTTTCACTTTTTTATTAAAGGGATTTTTACATATTTCCCATTCCTAAACATTTGAAATTACATATTTCCCCAAAATACAAGTTTTTAATGCACAATGTACAATGTTCTTTAAGCATGATTTGGAGAAATATGTAATTTCAAAGTTTAGGAAGGGAAAATATGTAAATGCCCTTTTATTAAACAACAACGGTTCAAGCCACCTCATATCTCATGACTTGGGCGCACCGATCATTATTCACATTCATTTTGCCTACACATAAACACCACAAAACATTAGTAACAGCTAAGTGAGGACTCATTAACATTGCACATTTATAACAAAAAAGAAGTAACTATTGTCCATAAGTCATCACAAACCAGCCTCGGACAACAATTCTGCTAAGTCAAAGCATAAAAACGATGAACACATATAATACACTCGGTGTAAATACGCCAGGTCCAGTATAGGGTATATCCATCACTTGGCAAACACATCTACGCAGCACTCATCGTATCACCAATAAGATAACGCGAAACACCTACACCCTGACATAGGCTATGGCGTACCTTACGCCAATACTTGTACAAACTCACAATTTCTCCAACTGCTTTCGAACCATTTTTCTTTATTAGGCCCGAGTGATGAGGAGTTATAAACACTTCAAAAAACACCATTAGTATCTTATATACACAATTAAATTACGTATGCTTATCAACACATGTATTATTCATTCACCAAAGCCACAAAACCATTGACATGTACTCACACATATGGTTACTAATTTTTATGATTCCTTAATTTAGCATACATAAACCATATCAAGATGTTTCTCATTTCATCCATATATAAGAATAAAAGCACACACTATAATCACCTTTATACACTCATATATTTCTATACAATCATTATACATAATTTTATCTATTAATCAAAACAACCCATACCAGGGTTATACTTTCGACTAAAGTTTACAAACAACAAATATAGTCCCTTTTAGGTTTACAACAATATAAAACCACACCCAACAGATTCTTGATCAATCTCATATAACTATTGTAATTACTATTAACTTTCGGTTTAGAAACAGATTTGCGCAGCTGTAGCAATTTAACTTTCACACCCATTTACATTGGTTGTTTTCAGTTCAAACTAAAAATCTCATTAATTTAAAATATGCCCTGAACGGACATCCAGTTAATTTACTATGAATATTTAAAATCCAGTTAAATTCTGGAATAAAGCTCAATTTTTCAGTTTCAAATAGATTTGCGCAGCTATAGCAATCTAACATTTACACCAATTTACAGCGGGTATTTTAGCTCAAACTAAAAATCTAAGAAAGATAAACTCGTAGAGCTTTCTATCCTTGTTAAATATGCCCTGAACGATCATCAGGTTACTTCACTATGAATATTTAAAAACCGGTTAAATTATGAAAATATGCTGACTTTTCAGCACTTGGTTCACACGACCCAATACCATTTTGCACCTTTTCTTTACAGGTTTAAACCAACAAAACATCAACATAACATGTTCTTGTTAAGTCAACCCATACCCAGTAAATGGTATTAAGCCCCCCTTTTGAGACATGTTTTAGTCCATCTTAACCAAAAGAATTCGTTAGTCAACAATAACAATAGTAACAAATTAGATCTACTTACTATTTTCAACAACACACATTTAGAGTCGCTCACCTTTGCCCGTAGGAGTGTTGTTGTTTTGTTACTCGCTTGACTCGCTGCCTTCCGAGCTATGTCGTGCCTACCTTGACAACAAGTAACTATTCTGTAAACAAGAAATTACAATACCATCGATCCAAAACACATACGACTCGCAACTCTGATCATTACAAGACTATGGACATCAACATGATGAGTCTTATGAGCACAACCTAGAAAATATGTAGAAGACAAAGAACAAGAGACTATCAGAACTAGTAGACGTGTGTAAGAGATCAAATCAGAATTTATTTTAAGCGGACATTATTGAGCGTGAAAATTAATATGCAACCTTCTTTTCGCTTGCTTGAAACACAACACAGTTGACGTAAAAGCCCGGGCTGGACAATAACAACAGGCCATGGGCCAAAGCTTCAGAGGCCAAACTGCTACAAAGTACTTCAGCACTGCTTCATCAAGGTTCAAGCCCACATCCTCAATTTACTAGCTCTCACAAAATATGCAATTAAACAACACAAAAAAAAATTTAAGCAACATTTTAGACTAAAAGAGAATATCCCAAATATATATTGCTTATTGAATTGGTAACGATATATACATATATTTCACCACATGCAAATAAGCCGAAATGATTCATAATGAAATACAACAACTAGCATTAAGCTCATAAACTCACCCTGTTAGATCAAGAACTAAAATGACCATATATATTAAAAAGATATTGTTCATGAAATGGAAACTTAAATCAATCTCTTGGGGCGTAGCGCTAACAACGTCTTTTAAGTTTTAAGGTAAACTCATACTTCGACTTATCAGCTGAGGGTCGGTTAAAAAACATACGTACCAAAGTGGTGTTGTTGGTAAACATTTTGTTTCTCACACCTATGGGCATCTACAGTGAAGGGATTTTCACGATTTTTTTTTAAGTGGTGTTTATTTCAAACAATTGATCACAAGGGGTGTTGGGTATTCTAATATTATCGTATATGTTAATGTATAAAAAATAATAGTTATTATAAACTCTTCTGATATACTCATGGAGACCGAAAAATACTTTTGACGTGTTGACTATATTCTAATATTATCGTATATGTTAATGTATAAAAAATAATAGTTATTAATAACTATAAAGAATTTGTGCATGAAGGATGATTTAGTGTCTACAGAGGAGACATATACTTCACTTGTTGGAAGTATAGAAACTCTCACAACATGGGAAAATGAGTAGGCTAGACCCAAACTGGCATGTAGGGTTGTGCAATGGTTTGGAACCCCAGAACTGAAAAATAAAATAAGAACTGGACCCTATTATAGTAAACCAGCTCGGTTACGAAAATGCTAAAATCAGTTCTTGCTAATTGGTTCTGATCCCTAACTGGAATGTGTAAAATGACAAGGTCGGAGATTCCTTGGACTCCCTTGGGTATTTATAGTCCAGGGCTCTAGACAATACAAAATGCCCATAAACGGGAGGCCCGGAGGTCTATTACATGAAACAATATTTAACGCAAAATACTAAACATACACAAGCCTAATAATATATTTTAGCCCTGCGACTATATATGACCTCATCATCTAAATCTTGCATAAAACTTACAAGCATACAATTCCAATGCTTCTTCAGGTTCAAGAGCTCTCTTCAACATATCAGAAGTGCTATTCCATCCGGTTGAAACACCCTTTCGCCTCTATTTTTTTTTCTCAATAACACACGCTTTGAACGAAGCTATCCTAGCCAGTGAGGCTCGTATGTGTTTAATAGCATTACGAAGGCAATAAATGGTTGTGTTATTCGATTTGTAGCCATCCTGAACTATAATGTTGATTATGTGTGCCACACACCAAACATGTAGATACTTACCTTCACTAAGCAAATTTTTAACCGATGTATCTTTCAATATGGATACAACATTGTTAGATGATGCATTATGACTAAGGTCTAAGGATCAATTAAATTTAAGTTAATAATTCTCTTATGTAAAATTCGATGAATGTTCTATTCCTTCATAATAGATGTATTTAATAAAAAATAAATATTTGGTGAATGTTAATTTTTTTTCCTTTTATCTTATATATTATCTATAAAATAAAAATTTGTTTATTTTAATATATCTATTTTTTTTTAATAAAAGTTGTTTGGGTTGTGGGTTGTTGGTTGCTAATGGAAATGAAACGTTGGGTTCAGTTAGGTTGTGTATGTTAATTTAGTTGCTAAGGCTATTTGTTTTGGGTGTTAACATTTAACTCGCATTCCATAAAAGTTGTGGCTTCGACATGGGCGTGGTAACGTCCCTTGGCATTAACCGGCAACACTCCACCCCTATTATTTTATGCATCTCGAGACCCGGATCGGAAACATACATTATGGGATGAATTGATGAATTGTTGAACTCTAAAAATTCTTTTTAACTGTAGGATTATGTATTTATGTCCTAATAATAATCAAACCTAAGATGAAAACAACCTAGCCCTATAAAAGCTTCAAATACAAGATTTATAAGATAACAATACCCACATGGATGTCTAACTTAGGACATAAATAGACATGGTACCTCCTCAACGTCTTATGATTATCTATAGCAAAATTTACATATTTAATAGAAAAACCCATGCTTTCTACTTCGCTTCGGGACTCCAATGTAAGTGATCCGCGGCCCTTCAAAATGAGAGCGCAGCTCCAGAGAAGCATCACTCATATTGGAGGGGTTGCGAGTACGGGGTTTAGGCACAAAACAATGCGGCATTGTACGATCCGGCGGTTGTGCACTTGTGTGATTGTATGACCCTGCGGTGATCTGACGATTCGTCATAGGCGCATCAGTTAGATCGAAGGTTTCTGCACCTATTCTTGCAAGATCTGTTCTTTTATTAGGTCGGTCTCCTTCTACACCTAGGCTTGAAAAATGGATCTTATTCGGGGCCGACAAGCGTTGGGTCCTAATTGGTTGGCCTTCTTTTTGGCTGATGGGTGAGCTTGAGTTCTCGCAGTTGAGCCCATAGGCGGGCTCATCATTATGATTCTTGGGTGCATTATTCGTCACATACGTGTTATCCGCCATTCTTTATTTGTTTGAAGGATCCGTTTGTTTATTTTTACTTGTTTCGGGTACGTTTGTCATATGAATATAAGATAATCGTAGTGACTTTTATAGTACAAGTAGTTCGATGCTATTTAGATATTTTCATGTGTTCCACTACTTTAAGATATTCAAGATTCTACTTAGTGATCTAAAGAATCAATTTGGGCATTAGAACTTTCAATCACATAAGTGGAACATATTCCTATCTATTATAGCTTCATAATGAAGAAGTATGATCATCTTACCTCTTACGATACTCAATGAGACCAAAAACAACTTCTGACGTGTTCACTATATTCTAATATTATCGCATACTTTAATTAGTGTTGTAAAACTCGTCAGGTGATCCCTAGGCGGATGACCCCCTTGTAAGTAGTACTCGGAGTACTCGACTTGTACTCGGACATGATAAATATAACATAAAATAATTATTGGATACTATTTATATGTTAAGACAAGCGTAAATATTCACGTTAAAATAAGCATAAATCATATACAAAACATAATTCAAAAATTCATGCTTTGTTGTTATTTTTAACTTTAAAAAAAAATGATGGCCGAGTTGACCTTGGAGACCGAGTAATCCTGAGTACTCAGACTTTTGACCGGGTTGGACCTTGTCAAGTAATGGTGGCCGAGTTGGGAAAAGACCGCAATGCTGATGTCCGAGGACCTTGGAATCACCGATTCCAAGGCCTTGGAATCCGACTTTTACAATACTGTCATTAACATATAAAAAAATAGTAGTTATTGTACAGAATTTATGCATGAGGGGAGATTGAGATGGTTTGAGTATTTGCAGAAGAGAGATATACACGACACATCTAATTAAGAAGTGAAAAGACCCCAACAGTTGTTGGTGTTAAAAATCGAAATTGATCAAGTCAGCATGGTCAGCAAAAGTTGGGGGGGGGGGGATTGTTGTTTCGCTAAAGTTGTTATAAACAAAAATGTTTATTTGATTGGAAAGTGACAAGTTATTAAAACTTAGGGACTGTTATGACACTTTCTAAACTGAGTTTGTTATTGCTCGCTAACGGCTCAAATAGGGATTAAGGTTCTTATATACCTCTAGATTCAGTTGCAATAGTTGAGTTAATCAATTTACAATTCTTCTTGTAATCATTTTCATTTCTTAGCGGTAATCAATAATTTGATCTCAAATCGTTCAGTTTTATAAATCTATGGTGTTATTTGTGACAATTGGTCTAAGAGTCCAGGCGTGGCTCGATCCAAATATTCCAATGGTTCATTCCACAATTAAAATTTTGAAAGATGTTAAGTAACTTTGAATAAGAGAAGCTCGACTATAGGAACGACTTCAGCCACTGGAGGGTGGAGACGTGAGCGTTACTGGTTCATCAAGGCATAGTTGATGCCCTAATGGGTGAAGCTAACATGCCAGGCGAATTAAGGGGAGATTGAGATGATTTGGGTATTTACGAAAGATATATATACAACACATGTTGAATGTAGAGTCCTTCACTATATAGGGGAAAAAAGTAAATCGGGTAAAATTTGTTATTCAACTTTTCGAGGGCATGATTTTTGACAGCATTTCTTTGAGACGTTGGATAAAGGCTAGTTCATCTATATATATATATATATATTCAACTTTTCTAGGGCATGATTTTTGACAGCATTTCTTTGAGACGTTGGATAAAGGCTAGTTCATCTATATAACTTGTATTATATATATATATATATATATATATATATATATATATATATAGTTTATGCTATGTGTATATTTATATTTATACAACATAAAAGAAAATATGTTTTTTGAGCTGAGATCTTAATGAGGGCAGCATTTCTGTCTATGGGATTGAAAGAAAGGTTCGCACTAGTTTCACACTCTTGTATCGTATTTAATGAATGTGATATTACTAAGTACGTTTGTTTAATATATTATTATTACTAGGTTAGTATCCCGTGTAATACACGAGCTAAATAAAGAATATAACCATCAATAAAAAAGATGTTTATATACGTGTTATAATTTAGGAATGCATAACAATTTGTCATATATGAAATTAAATATTATATTATATCATATATAAATTTGAAAAAATATTAAATACAAAAATTGTTATAAACCTTCAGATATCTCATTATACACAACATATGTGGTTTTCTCGTATTAATAATTCAATGATATGAAATAATAACTTTAAGGTTTTATAATAGTAAAATAAATGAAGACTTAATGAAAACCTTAAATGTAAATGTAACATATTATTAATTTAATAGATTTAAATAGGGTTTAATTTTGGAAAATAACTTATGTGTCATTCTATGTGGACCCTTTAGAAAGATGATATGTGTCCATGTTGATGGATTTGGGATTAGAGTATTAGTTCAAAAAAAGTCTGTCGGCAAACGGCTTTCCAAAGTGATAGACGAGATAAAGATTAATGGTATTAAAATCCCCGATTAACCACAATGTTGTAGGTTTTTTATTCATTTTGCTTCGAATTTTAACAGCCATTGAAAATAATTTGCTCCTACGAATGACTAAATTTCTTAAACATCAAGTTTTAACTTTTTTATAAGCAAATATTATTAAATTATTAACTAGCAATTTAGAATATACATGAGCTTATAACTGAAAATAAAAGCTAAACCATGTATTGCAATCCAAAAGTTGTGTATTTGCCTTATATTTTTAATCCACGTATAATTAACTCTTCGGTTTTATTGACATCCGAGTCTCCAATGAGCCCTATGAATCTATGATCTTCTATTAAATATCTTCTCATTTCTTGTCTTTCGTTTGTTGTCCTTCATCAGACTCACAAATTGACATATCGAAGATATATAGTTTGCACCGTTTAGTTACGAAGATCCAAACTTGTCTCACTTCGTTGCATCCCACCAACATGTGATGTGGAACAATGACATCTTCTTAAATCTAAAATTAATTAGTACTAACTCATTAAATTTGTACTCTTAATGATGATCATAAGTTCATTTTAGTTTATTCATTTAAATATAAGTTGTATATCAAACATGTCTTATTTCATTAGCACGCGTCTTGTATAAACGATAATATGTTATTATGTGACCCCATGTGTTGATCACAAACACAATACATAACACATTTCAAGCTAAGATTATTTATGCATCACCATCACACAAAGTGACAGACTTATTATAGTGACCACATATGCATGTTCTTCATGCCACTTATGGCACAAAAGCGCCATTATACCTCCTTACGGCTTCATGACTATCAACCGTGTTTTATCCCAAATAAGGTCGGTTGGTCGCACCCCCAAATGTAGGCCTTGCATATCGCCCTTCATGTTCAATTGGCTGTGCACGAGGATAATTTACTGATTCCATTAGAAAACCCAAGGCTTCGTTGATGTCGTTGGTGGGAGTAGTAAGAGGGTGACGTGTTGTAGGCGGGCCCACACTCTGCCATTGGTAATTTGGGTTCGAAAAGTTTATTACCCTAATATTTCGGTCTCCTTCTCCACCATTGGTTGAAGATTGGTTCTCAATCGGGAATGTTAAGATTTGGGTCCTAATCGGTTGACCTTCTTTAGAGGGAAATCTATGGACCGGGCTTGTAGGCCGATACTTAGTCTTCTCTAGTATGGTTTGGGGCCTATTACCGTCAATGGGTTTAGGCACAAAAGAGAATGGTACATAATGCACAACAGGGTCGCCCTCATATCGCCTCCGCGGTTTAAAGAGTTTACGTAGTTTTGCATGGCTTAACAAACCATCAACCGCCCCTCTTCGCTTTGGGTCCGCAGGCCAAGATTCTTCTACTAATTCCCAATCTTTATTAATATTGCCGGTCGAGATTTTGATTTGATGATGTGTGGTTGGTGGACCAGCAACCTACCAAGACTTACTAGAACCGGAAATACTTTTGGTTATAACATAGCCCGGTCCTGAATGGATCCGATTGGATTCTTCTGAAAAGTAACCACATGATAATCTATTTGGGCGAACAGGTGGGCTTGAGTTCTCATAGTCATCATAATGGTTTTTAGGCGTGTATTTCGGCCCAACCGACATAGTTGGGGAGTGACCATACTCCATGGTCTTGGTCTCAACCACGTAACGGTTGTCAGGGTGTTTTGGATCGTGATCATAACCACCTCGTTGAACCGGAATATTGGTGTAGGTCGAGTTGCCATTCGTCACATATGTGCTACCTTTCATCTTTTGATTTGTTTGCTAGGCATGGCTATGTTTGTGAAATGATAACTATTGTGTATTTTATAGCACTATAAGTGGTTTGATGTAATTAAGATACATGCATGTGAACCATTGTTTTTCATATTAAGAATCTGTTTGGAGATTTGAAGACTTTTAGGTATTAGATCTTTCAATCACACAAGTGGAACATATTCATTCCTTTGCTTCACCTTGTAGAAGTATGGTTTTAACTCTTACCATACCATCGAGACCAAAAACTACTTAATTTTGTTATGTTAACTACAACATTTGAATATTTTATTAATCAGAAAAAATAACTCAAAAACCGATTACAGCATACCACAACTCACTATTTATAGGCTAACTATCTCTAACCAAATTTTACTCGAATTAAAATTGCTAATCATTATCTAATCGAACTTTTTACATAACAAAACATCATTAAAACTACTAATCCTAAACCAAGGACTACCGAAATTAGCCTTCACTAACTTTGTGTATGGGTCGCCCCAACCCATCACCGACTTGTGAATGGGTTCGGAATTTTTCCGCCTATAAGTGGTTGGATCAATGGATAGGCTAGTTAGATCTGGATCTATATGTTAGAAATATATATGTTAGAAATATCTATATGTTGGATCAATGGATAGGCCAGTTAGATCTGCATTACAGATGAATTGTTATATCTAAAAAAGTTCTTTTAATAGTAGGATTACGTCCTTATCATTATAACAACCAAGCCCTATAAAAGCTTCAAATACAACATTAATAAGATAAAACTACCTAGATAGACATTAATGTGTCACTTATGACCTAATAAGAAGCCCAAAGATCAAAGACACAAGTTTTTCTTTAGCTTTATAAGGCCTACAAGAACCATAGTACCTCCTCATGGCCTCATGACTATCAATGGAACTCCCCATATATCAATATGTGATGTTATTACGAGCATAACGGCATTTAGGCACAAAAGATAGCCTATGGCACCTCTCCATTTCAAGCACCTCTCTTCGCTTTTGGTCTTTATACGGTGAAAAATACGCAGATTCTTCCAATAATCCCAAAGATTCATTGCTATCGTTAGTCGAGGTTATGTGGGGATGATGTGTGGCTGGTGGATTGGCAACATGCCAAGACTTACTAGGAACATAAATGCTTTCGGTCCTAACAAAGTCTGGTCCAGAATGGACCCGGTTGGATTCTTCAGAAAAGTAACCACGGGTATATTTATTTGGGTTGACATACTCATCGGTGAGACTATAGTTTGACTCATAGTCATCATAATGGTATTTGGGTGTGTACTTGGGTAGAACCCGCTCAATGGTCTTGGGCTCAGCCACATACCGGTTGCCTAGCTTTTCGGGTTCGTGATCATAACTACCTCGTTGGTCTGGAATATTGGTGTAGGTCGAGTAGCCTTTCGTCGCATACGTGTTACCTGCCATTTTTTAGTTAAGGGATTTTTTTGCTTGTTTTGCTCGATTTGGCTATGTTTGTGAAATGATAAATATGTCAAGTCTTTTATAGTACAACAAGTGGTTTGATCCAATTATAATATGTTCATGGATTCCACTGTTCTAAGATTAAGTTTCTATTTGATGATTTGAATAATTGAATTTAAGTATTATATATTCCACTCACAAAAGTGGAACACATTCCTATATGTTGGCTTCACTGTGAAGAAGTGTGGTCTTTACTCTATCATTGAGACCGAAACTATTTTTGACGTGTTGAATATATTCTAATATTATGGTGTATTTTAACGTATATTAAATAATAATTATCATATAGAACTTGTGCATAAGAGGAGATTAACACATGGGAAGACCATCTGACACGAGATAGAGCAGATTAGACAAAATTTGTTAGACTCACCTTTTCAATGGCATGATTGATAGATGTCGAAAGTTCAATAAAAAACATTTATAAATTACCTTTACTAGCAAGGGCAAGTAAGGTGTCGAATCCACAAGGAATCAGTGGAAAGTGCCAATCGAGTTTATTTTTTAATAATAATTATACTAAATGGACAGACGATGTCAAGGAGATTAAAAATTAACTTGGTTGTAAAACAATTATGAAAAAGTGACCAACTCTAGGTTTCAGGCTGTGAAGTAGACTCGACCAATTGATTAAAAACCAATTTGGAAAACTTGTTCGATTACACCTATAATCAAAGATGAAATATTTGACCTTACTAATTGACGGACTTCAATCCGAACAATTGGTTTGGATGAATAACAACCTAATTGATTACCAGTTTAGGGGTTGATAAATGGAGGTGATTTAATGGCGAACGATAAACGGGTCAATGACTCAAAGAACTTAATACTAAAAGTTGATGACCACAAATCAATTTACTGATAAAATCACAAACCATTTAATTACGAAAAACTGTTGAATGCAAACATAAAAGGTTAATCAATCAAATGATTAATCAATTCTAGTTCCAAAATAAAGATTCAAATATAAAAAGTCTTGCTTACAAACACAGCCCTACACCCGGAGATGGTCACGAGTGGATTAGCCTTGCATATGCATCTTCAATAGCTCTCTTGATTCTTCAATGGAAGATGGCATGGATGATTATGATGATTGGGAGGTGTTAAGATGGTGGAGAATGGCCCCGAAATCGCCCAAGTATGTTAGGGTATGAAGCATAGGCGGCATAGGGTTGAACCGGCCTTAAATATGGAAAAAAAAAACCTAAAAATTGCGTTTTTCCGCCTAGACGGCCGTAAGCTAGGTCACACCACCGTAGGCTACGGTGGAGACCGTAGCCTACGGTCTTCATCTTCTGCCTTACGGTGGCAGTCCCACCGTAGGCTATGGTGGGTCATCGTAGGCTATGGTGGGCCTGTCAGCCACCATGGTGTTTCGCCTGTAACTTTTTCGTTTGAACTCCGATTTATGCTCCGTTTTCGGCCACGTATTCATCTTCAAATTCTCTATCATTTCATGCAATAAAACCTTCATTTCCATTCCATCTCCTATGCTCCAATTTAGCTCCTTTAAGCTCCGTACACCTTTAGTCATAAACTCAAACAAAGTAATCGTGTTTCTAACATATAAACACATAAAACATGTGATATGACTCATTTAAGACACGATATTTCACCCACACATCACATTCCCACACTTACCCTTTTTCTTCACGAAACTTACCCTTTTTCTTCACGAAAAATATGTACAATGAAATCAAAACCGGAAACTGTTTTTTTTCTAAATAATTAAATTAAATTAAATATCAACAAATAACACAAAAACCGCGATTTCTGATATTGCAATCCACTTAAACCCATGCCCTAATACTTACCGGGATAAATAAGGCGTGACAATTTCATTAGTTTATATGATTAAGTGGAACCCACACATCAAGCCTTGAACCCGCCTCACCATGCTTCATTATGGTTTTACTGAGCCAGACCACCCCAACTTGACTTAAACCTTAGGGTCAGATGATCAAAATTATGCACAACCATGTGTACCATTTTAAGCCCATATGCAATAGCTAAAACAATCCTGGATATTTTAACGAACCAAAACCTAAACTTAAGCGTCAAAGTCTACCAGAATGGCCATTAGATACGATTAAGGTACAATTAGGTTACTAACTAGCAAATAGCCCCCACTACATGGTATACCCCCGCTATCAAGCAACACCCCAAAGTCCATCTCCATGGGTGAGTATGCACGAATTCATCTGTAGGGCTTACATGTGACGTGTCCCGTGTGGTCCGTTTCTTAATGGTAATGAGACGCGAGCACGGGACCCCACATGACTAACAGCGTGGATGATCAAGTCAGTAGTGTAATTGTACTTTAAAAGCACGTAATGATCATGTTTAATGACTTATAAGTGGCAGATAAACTGCGGGTTTGCTCTTTGGGCTCTTTTAATATTCATAAGTCCACTTAGGAAATTTGAATACCCAGATGATATACCGCATAAAGACCCATGGTATCTGAACCCTAGAGCATCCCATCAATACAGGTTTTAAGGTTATAAAACCATACACCTATGAAGCATTAACCACTTAAACTAGAAGTATTTTCGTTATGTTTATATCACAAGCGATCTAGCATACTCTAACGTTAAGCCTATCCAAGCATCGTTTAGTAGTGTATTCATATTTTAAAAATTTCTTTTAGTGATCAAATCTAACAAAAAGGCTTGAGTATGGTCCGACCTTTCATCCGAGTCCTTACATAGGCTTAGCTAAACAAACAAAACCCGAAAATGTTTCCCACTAAAATCAAGCAATTAGAGGTTCAATTGAGTCAACAGCCAAACAGTCCTTTCATTCTTAAAGGCTGAGTCTACCGACACATCCCAAGTTAAGTGTGTTACTGTTCTTTTATTATTATTATTATTATTATTATCATTTATTTATTTGTTTGTTTTTTTTATTATTTTTTTAAAATTACTTATTTATTATTATTATTTTTTTAACAGCTCCAGTTTTTCTATCATTTTTCATTGTGTATAAGTATAAAATTTTCGGGACATTCTTAGCATTACCCGCATATCCCCACACTTAAACATTACATTGTCCCCAATGTAATTATTCATTTAAAATTCGAGTGTGATACATGAGAACTTAAAATTTTAACAAACAAAGTTGTAACATCCAACTTTTTGTTAAATAATAAATGACGGAAAGTTTTGTTATTTAGCTGTGTGCCGTTAAGTTAGTCGTGTGTTAAGTGTTTGGATAATACTTGGATTTGGAATTGTGAGTGGGTTGTGGGGCCCATGACTCCCAATATAAGCCTAACCTCTCCATTCTTTTCACCATTTTGTTACACACACACACACACACTCAAGAACATACACACACTCTCTCTCTACATTCCGGATCCAAATCCGTGTAAAAAGGAGGAAGAATCTCGTGTGTAGACATCATCAAACAACAAGAAACACCACCAAGCTCCACGGATCTGTCCAGATCCGAACCCGAGACTAACAAAAGGTGAGTTTTGGTTTTAAAGGTTAAGTTTTAGGTCGGATTCGACATGCAAACCGATAGAAGGATAGATCGGGGTATATGATGGAAGAAAAACATGAACTTGATAAGTTATAACCCCACGAGAAAGTTATATGGTAAAAATGTGATGTTCGGGCCTTATAAAACGCAAGTATGCGGGTAATGTTAAGAATGTCCCGAAAATAATGGTATTTGGTGAGACTATAGTTTGACTCATAGTCATCATAATGGTATTTGGGTGTGTACTTGGGTAGAACCCGCTCAATGGTCTTGGGCTCAGCCACATACCGGTTGCCTAGCTTTTCGGGTTCGTGATCATAACTACCTCGTTGGTCTGGAATATTGGTGTAGGTCGAGTAGCCTTTCGTCGCATACGTGTTACCTGCCATTTTTTAGTTAAGGGATTTTTTTGCTTGTTTTGCTCGATTTGGCTATGTTTGTGAAATGATAAATATGTCAAGTCTTTTATAGTACAACAAGTGGTTTGATCCAATTATAATATGTTCATGGATTCCACTGTTCTAAGATTAAGTTTCTATTTGATGATTTGAATAATTGAATTTAAGTATTATATATTCCACTCACAAAAGTGGAACACATTCCTATATATTGGCTTCACTGTGAAGAAGTGTGGTCTTTACTCTATCATTGAGACCGAAACTATTTTTGACGTGTTGAATATATTCTAATATTATGGTGTATTTTAACGTATATTAAATAATAATTATCATAAAGAACTTGTGCATAAGAGGAGATTAACACATGGGAAGACCATCTGACACGAGATAGAGCAGATTAGACAAAATTTGTTAGACTCACCTTTTCAATGGCATGATTGATAGATGTCGAAAGTTCAATAAAAAACATTTATAAATTACCTTTACTAGCAAGGGCAAGTAAGGTGTCGAATCCACAAGGAATCAGTGGAAAGTGCCAATCGAGTTTATTTTTTAATAATAATTATACTAAATGGACAGACGATGTCAAGGAGATTAAAAATTAACTTGGTTGTAAAACAATTATGAAAAAGTGACCAACTCTAGGTTTCAGGCTGTGAAGTAGACTCGACCAATTGATTAAAAACCAATTTGGAAAACTTGTTCGATTACACCTATAATCAAAGATGAAATATTTGACCTTACTAATTGACGGACTTCAATCCGAACAATTGGTTTGGATGAATAACAACCTAATTGATTACCAGTTTTAGGGGTTGATAAATGGAGGTGATTTAATGGCGAACGATAAACGGGTCAATGACTCAAAGAACTTAATACTAAAAGTTGATGACCACAAATCAATTTACTGATAAAATCACAAACCATTTAATTACGAAAAACTGTTGAATGCAAACATAAAAGGTTAATCAATCAAATGATTAATCAATTCTAGTTCCAAAATAAAGATTCAAATACAAAAAGTCTTGCTTACAAACACAGCCCTACGCCCGGAGATGGTCACGAGTGGATTAGCCTCGCATAAGCATCTTCAATAGCTCTCTTGATTCTTCAATGGAAGATGGCATGGATGATTATGATGATTGGGAGGTGTTAAGATGGTGGAGAATGGCCCCAAAGTCGCCCAAGTATGTTAGGGTATGAAGCATAGGCAGCACAGGGTTGAACCGGGCTTAAATATGGAAGAAAAAAAACCTAAAAATCGCTTTTTTATGCCCAGATGGTCATAAGCTACGGTCACACCACCGTAGGCTACGGTGGAGACCGTAGTCTACGGTGCTCATCTTCTGCCTTACGGTGGCAGTCACACCGTAGGTTATGGTGGGCCTGTCAGCCACTATGGTGTTTGATGCTAGACTGTTGTTGTCTAGTCAAAAACAATTAATTCAGTGTCCTAATCACCTAAGCAAGCTACGGTAAGTAGGGTGTCGAACCACGAGGAGTATATGGTCAGTGTGCAGTGAAAATGATTCCTAACATTATGAAGTGATTCAATTAACGAAGTGCTTATCACACTAGCAAACAATTTGGTTTTAATATTGATTAAACAAGTACTCGACTTTCAAGCAATTAACAAAGACAAGTCACCCCCGGGGATTCAAGCAAGTAAACAAACAACTATCTCATGCAACTAAACAGATTAACGATCAATGATCAACACAGATTGACTAACTAGATAAATCTTAGGCATCCACGCTCACTAACACATGGCATTGGTTATCAAACGGCCCCTGCCAGTGTGACTTAACTAAGGGAAAGCGTATGCTTCATCATATTCACCTAGTCAAAACAATCCTATAAGCAATTATCATAGCAACTGGCACAATAATCGTTCTGATCGAAATAAACCTAAACTGACTGAGTGCACAATAATACTAGACATTAATACTCATAGATTAATCAAAGATGGTTACAAATAATTCGTTCTTAATACATGAGAAAAACTGAAAGATACAATACTCTACATCCCGGGCATGACTCGAAGGAACTAGTTGCGTCTCGGCATCTCTCGGGCTTCGGTTATGATGTAATAGGACATGTATGATGCCTTGAGATGATTGGAAGTGATGGTGGCTCTTCTTGCTGCTCTAAAAATCACCTGGAAGGTGAATAATTCCATTTAGGGTCGTCAAAACGTAATATAAACTCAAACCCTAACTTTCACGATTCTAGGGACCATCGCGTAGCGCAATGGTCTACTGTCCTGGTCCATCGCGCTACGCGATGGACCAAAGTCAACACCAGTAATAAATGAAGGGCATCGCGTATGCCCAGCCTTCCAAACCCATCGCGCTACGCGATGGGTCCCTTTACTTAGCAAGTCCAAATAAATGCCTCGGTTTGTGTGCTGGACATCCCGGGTCATCATTCCATGCTCGTACAGGTTAAAATTAAGCGCGTTAAGTACCTGTGACCTGAAACACAATAAACATGTATGAAGTACCAAGGTTCCTAAACTAAACGATTAAATCGACTAAGTTAGCAAACTAAAATATGTACAAATAAACCGAACATCACATCCCCACACTTATCTTTTACTTGCCCTCAAGCAAAACTCTAAAGTAAACATTAACCGCCATCATAGGTCAACTAATTATCACCTTTAATACTAGCAAGGTTTAAGGTCATACCCGGTTTTCCAGACTGACACTTTCTAGATTGACAACCCACAAATAAGGTTAATGCTACCATAAAACTATAGAATCGCCCAGACAAGTGTAATTTGTTTCCGGTTAGGGCATACATGTTCACACCCCTCAGACTATCAACACTCCTCTCGGTTTAATATCTAGACTAGCAAAAGATGTGCCACTATATGTCTCTGCCCTCAAATACCTAATATGAGTTACAACTTAATATGCTTGCAGGTCAGTTTTATCTCTACATATTAACCACCGGTTGCATAAAGACTTGGACTAAGGGTTTTGCTGTGGCTTAGGTTTGGGTGCGGATTAGGCATATTTAGTGACTCAGGTGGATGAAACCAGTTAAACAAACCAATATACGGACTCACGAATACAAACGGACTGATCACACAATTAACTGCTATTTACATACTCGACTGCTAATAATAACTGAAATACCAAACTGATAACTTCTTTTTGTCTTTTTCCTGATTTTTCAATTTTTTTTTAACATCAATAATAACTGAATTAACTAAAAATTACAACTCAGAATTGACATTTTACAACTCGTCTGACTAAGTACAACTCGATATATACAACTTGATAACGAACTGGATTTCATCACACGGGTAAAAATAAAATAAAGGCCAAGGCTGAAATGGTTTGTAATGTTCAGTTTAGCGAACGAAAAAGAAATATGGTCCAAACGGGCTCCTAGGGGATGATGTTGGGTAAGGAATTTATTTAGTAAGGAAAATATGTACGGAACGGGTTTTCTAAAGTCCTAATCTCCATACAGGTGGTGGTATTAAGATCTCGAAAAGCATGTGACAAGCAAGTTCTAATTCTGTAAAACATACCGGTTTCCCTCAATAAATGACAAGACATGTTTTATATCTATTATATTATATGTGTATTAAGTATAGGGGCTAATCTCACAATATGTCTGGAAATATGGGCTGCTGATATGAAACATGTATACCCGTCCTCTTAACTCGTTATCCCGGCCTAAACGATTCCATTTTCAACTTCTCATTTTAAAAACATTTGTCGGGAAAACTATCGAGAAGCTGAAAAACCAACCATGACCAAAAACCTCTAACTTGGCATTAATTGCAATAAGTGATAGTTAATAACTTAGATTTCTGAGTACTCTTCGAGGTACTATTGGGCTAAAAATTTTCAATTTTTCCCCATCCCCGCACTTGAGGTTGACATTGTCCTCAATGTTAAAATAATAAAACACTTAATAATCATTTGGGAGACGGGGTTGAACTGACAGTTTGACTACTTAAAAACTCGGGGAACAAATGTGATGACTAAAGCAAATTATACAATTACATTTCTAAAAACTAAAATAAAAAATAACAAAATTGTTTAGGAAACTGAAATCACCTGATAATAATGACAACGCAATGCTAAACTCAGCCCACAACTCTCAACACACTCGTGACACACGTCTCCACCACTGACCAATACTGTCTAACCAAATCTGCACAAATCTCGAGACATGTATAAGCAACCACTCACAAATAAAAGACTTGGGTCTTTCGAGAGTTAATATTATTATTATATTATAAAAATCATTACCGAGCCGAGTTAGTCAATTTCATAAAAATTTTTGGTAATTAATTAAAAATAATAAAAGACCTAACTCACTTTCGTAGGAATCACGGTTGCATTTAGCGTATGCAACAAGCCCTATAAACCCCTCGGTAGCCCGAGTGGACGAGTGAGGTCTCGTGAGGGTTTATAGTGAACACACCCACAAAGTTCCAAAAGCAACACAAACATATAAACATATATATATATATATATATATATATATACAAATCAAACACAGCAGACAAACATCACAAGATATATACAACTGTTACCCAACCAGTTACCTATACATGTTTTCCCAAATATAATATAATATTATACAGACCATATGAATAAAAACAAAATAAAAGGAAAAACATCTAAAAACGGTAACCGGCGTCTGCTGCCATCTACTCGCCTCCCGTGGGGTTAGGCTTATCAGCTGCCTGACCCGAGCTAGATGCCTCCGCCTGATCTCCGGCGCTCTAATGTGCTGTAAGGATGCTGGGATCGGTACCTGCAGACGAGTAAACAAAATGCAAAAATACTCGTCCTGGCAAGCCATGTGGGCCCACATCTCCATCTGCTGCTGATGTATGCCCTCGAGTGTGACTGGCGGCTGCGGCTGCTGTGGTTGGCGTGGCTGGCGGAGAGGGTGCTGCTGGGGTCTCATAATATGGGGGACATGGACGGGCTGTCGATGTGTCGGGATACCCATCTGAAGCGCGACAGCCGCGTCTGTCCCCGGAGGTGGTAGTGCCTGAGGACCCTATCGGACCGGGACGAGCGTGGGTGGATCATGAAGCTCACAGTACCCGGCCTTCCGGGCATCCTCCAACTCGTATGGGGTCATAGCAGGCCCTCGGGTAAAATAATCAAGCGAGTAACGGCCGAATACCCCGAGGCACTCTGCAATACGAGTGATGTATGGCCCCATAGCCAACTGGGCTGACCGGCCATGCCAACCACGGCTCCGGGAGAACGACGCAAGAAGTAGCGTCGCTATATTGGCCTCTCGGCCCGTGATCATCGATAGCAAAGAAAAACGATCAATGTTGCTGCACTTCTCATCGATATCCAAGATCCTTTTGCTCACACTTTCAACGTATCTGATCGGGCGGCGCTGAGGTAGCGTTGGAGCAACATGATTCATGATCATTTGGAGGAATCTTGGATACATGATAAATCTCTCACGCGCCACCGCTCTTCTTTGTCGATCAATCTCGTAGAAGACCATCTGACTAAAGCTGTAACGCTTATTATAAGTCAGAGCAGTCATCGCCGACTGCATGGTCGCGCCCATGCCATCAGTGCCCGCCTTTCTCCCTGACATGCATACTAACATGACATGCATGAGAAAGCGCCACTGGTCAAGCAAAAACCCTTCCTTCTCTGAGTATCTCCTAGGGGACCAGAGTATCCCATCCTCAGAAACGCTCCATCACGGAAAGGAGCCACAAAATCTGTCGGGTCATCCCTCGTCTCATCTCCAAATCGTAAAGCAGCCCGGATCTGTTCAGATGAGAACTGAACAATGTGATTGTTGACTGTTGCTCGCATCACCGGGGGCTCGACCCCACAGTCATATTCCACAGTCTGCCAAAAATCCTCAATGTTTGGCAAGGATATTGGCAGTGTTGTCGTAATCGCCTGGAATATACGCGAGCGTAGTAAGAATGTGATGATTTCGCGGAAATCATCAACTCCGCTCGCTCCGGGTCTAATGTTATGTACATGTTATGATCCGGGAAGAACTGTCTTTGGTTATCACCACCGTCATCACCGCCTGCACCACCTACAGCAGCCATATCTGCATCAAACAGACTAAGTTAGATAAACGTCAAAGCAAATCACAAGTTCGCCTGTTACCATGAGCGAAGTTGTGATTTATTCTGTATAGGCGAAGTTAGAGGTGGGGCAAAGTTGGGAACAACTTCGCCTCAACTTGAACTTCGTCTGTTAACTGTTAAGTAAAAAGGTCCAGGCGAAGTTAATGATAACTTCGCCTAACCACAACATCGCCTCATAAACTGTTTCAAAATTAATTATCAGGCGAAGTTAAACCTCAGGCGAAGTTACGGATAACTTCGCCTAAACTGTAACTTCGCCGAATACGAAACGGCATCAGTTAAGGTTTTCAATCGACGTGAATCGGGTCAATTTGGAGATTGTGGTCAGTTAAGCATATGTTGTTGAGACGATCTGGACGATTAATATGTTTACGATCACGTGAAAGTAAGTTTGAAAGTCGGGTGTTAAGGTTTCGGAAAAACGAGGTTGTTAATCGGGTCGATACGACCTCTGAAAAACATCAATAGTCAACGAATAATCGATGAATCGACACTACACACCTTTAATCGGAGTTGAAAACGAGAAAGAATGAACACAGAATGATCGATGGTTAAGTTCGCTTAGGGTTACGTAGGATAAGTTCGCTGGGTTTTTGAAATTAATGAACAGTTTGACCTTTACTCTTCTTTATATAGGGTCAGATTTATTCAGGCGAAGTTATGGATAACTTCGCCTATTGCAGGCGAAGTTATGCACAACTTCGCTGATATTAAAATATTTCAAAACCAACCCCATAATTTGAACAATTTGCAATTAAGTTTTAAAACAACCTTCAAAGCGTTAAATGATACGATCAAGACCAAGTAACCAGGTAAAAAATCATACAACTACATAAGTAGGAAAAAAATTTTAAAAATAAAGTACACGGGATCAAATTTCAGTCTCGATAGGGACTACCATGTTTTAGAAAAGATCCGAACAGGAATCATACTAATTACGTGACTGTCACACAGATCCGTGTTTAGCTGTATTATGACATAAAGAAACAGGTTGTAAGCAGGTAAATAACTTAGAATGGTTTTCATCATTTCTGTGATACGGGTTAGGTTCAATTAAGCTCAAAACTTAAGTGGGCAACAACTCAGAGATTATGATACCTCCTATCTATTCTCAAAGCGTATTTGGCTTTCCCCAAGTCACCCCGAGTTGACCTCGACCCGTAGTGTCTGATTAAATAGAAATTACTCTTCGATCTTTAGACTCTTCTTCCCGTTCTCTTTCTAACATCTTGATTGATAAGTCTTAACATTATGAACTCAATAACTCACACATTTTTTTATTATTATTATTTTTTTAAGTATTTACCCAAACTTCAGATAAACTACTGCAAGTCCCGAATCTGGATCACTGCAGTATCTTGACACTCTATCTTCACAGGAATCAGAACACTCACGGGCTCGTGTATGACTGGGTAATCGCTTTTCTGCCTATCATACGGAAAGATATATATGGAGACATGCACAACTCTTAAGAAGTTTCCACGTAAAATCGAGTAGATTTAGTTAGTATCACTTATACTTTTACGCACCATAATAAGCTATCATGACATACAATGACTGTTCTAAAGTCTTTTAGGCCTAATAACTTCACTAGTTAAGCACACATAATCAGTATATGTATCACTTTCCAAGGTTGGATCAAATTTTCTGTTAAACATAGTAAAGGAACTTCTTACGAAGTAGTAGACTTGAAAAATAATTTCATCTCCCGGAAAAAATTTTAACTTCAATCGCCCCGATCAAATTGAAGTTTTCAGGTAAACGGCTATCCTGAAGATCCAATGGATCAGCTGGACCGACCACATACAAGTATGTGTCCTTTTAACTAAGTATGATCGACTAATTTTCAACGAAAGAATAAAAACACATCATAAACCGCCCCGGTCACTTTCAGTCATCTGGTTAATGGCTATCCTCATATTCTACAAGTAGAAATGAGGACCAAACATATCCGAAGATATGTCCTTCAAAATGAGGCAACCGACATAATTCTAAGCGATAGTGACGTGGGTGTTTTTTTTTTTTTTAAAGCAAAGTCACAAAACACGGTTACTCGGGATTGATCATCCCATTCAGCTCAACAAGGTTTTGAAAACGATTTTTGTCAAACGCTTTAGTAAACATGTCAGCGAAATTATCTAGCGTATCAACCTTTTCGAGCACAATCAGTTTCTTCTCAGCACAATCCCGTATAAAATGATGACGGATGTCAATATGTTTAGTTTTACTGTGTTTTACGGGATTGTTAGTTACTGAGATAACAGCAGTATTATCAATGCAAAAAGGAGTATGAGTGAAATTCAGACCATAATCGCGTAATTGCTGTTGAATCCAAAGAACCTGGGAGCAGCAGTTGGATGCTGCCATATATTCTGCTTCACAGGTTGAAATGGCGACTGAGGTCTGCTTCTTGCATTGCCATGACACTAATCTGCCTCCAAGAAACTGACAACCACCTGTTGTTGACTTCCGACTCTGATTGCACCCTCCATAATCAACATCTGTGTAGGCGACCAACTCTAAGTCTCCTCCTCTCGTGTACCACAACCCCAGCTTAGGTTTGCCTTTGAGATAGCGCAATATCCTCTTCGCACCCTTCAAGTGAGATTTCTTCGGGTTTGCCTGAAAGCGTGCACAAAGACAAACTGCAAACATAATATCAGGTCGAGAAGCAGTTAAGTACATTAAAGAACCTATTATTGCCCGATATTAGGTTGGGTCCACGTCTGCATCGTTGTCTAAATCAGCACCCAATTTATGGTTGACGCAGACTGGAGTATCGTATGGAGTGCTGTCCTCCATCTTGAAGCGTTTGAGAACATCATGGACATATTTAGTCTGATGAATGAACATCCCATCTTTCTTCTGATCAACCTGCAGTCCTAAAAAGAAAGTTAGTTCACCCATAGCACTCATTTCAAATCTCTTCTTCATGACGGCCTCAAACTCCTGACACATGGCGACTTTTGATGCAGCAAAGATGATGTCGTCCACGTAGACTTGCACCAGTAGAAAGTCGCTCCCTTTTCTTTTGAAGAACAAAGTGCTATCAATCTTTCCTCTTTCAAACTCATTCTCAAGCAAGTAGTCGGATAGTGTTGAGTACCAGGCACGAGGGGCCTGATGTAGCCCATACAGTGCTTTACTTAGCTTTTATACGTGATCAGGAAAGTCTGGGTCAGGAAAGCCCAGTGGTTGCTCAACGTACACGACCTCATCGACTTTACCGTTTAGGAACGCACTCTTCACATCTAACTGAAATACCTTCATCTCCTTATGTGCAGCAAATGCCAAAAACAATCGAATGGCTTCCAATCTTGCCACGGGAGCAAACACCTCATTGTAATCAATCCCCTCTTGCTGATTAAAACCTTTTACAACCAGCCTCGCCTTGTTCCTGATAATAATCCCTTTCTCATCTCTCTTGCATTTGAAGACCCATTTTGTGCCAATCGCATGCACATTCTTTGGTTTTGCAACCAAGTTCCATACCTCCATCTTTTTGAACTGGGCTAATTCTTCTTGCATGGCTTCGACCCACGAGTTGTCCTTGAGAGCCATTTGATAGTTCTTTGGTTCAATCTGGCTGATGAAGCAGGTGTACAAGCATTCGTTGATTATGCCTGAATCTTTAATGCTTGTATAAACACAGGTGTGCTCATTCAAGCTTTGTCTTGTTTGTACACCGTCGGACAGATCACCTATCACATTCTCCAATGGGTGATTTTTGTGAACTCTCGTAGTCGGAACCGCACTGACTTGCAGATTGTCTTCCAGATTCGAAGATAGCTCATCAGTGGGTGATTGTTGTTGAGAGTGAAACGGATTGAAGAATTCCTCTTCTGTAGAGGCAGCAGGGGTGTCGACCGCATTTGACGAGGAAGGCTGACATTCATCATACTTCGGTCGTTGCACATAATTGTCTTCCTCATCATAAATCATCTTCGAAGCAATTCTTTCATCTACTTCTGCACAATCCAAGTAAGGTATGTTAAAAGATTTGAAAAGTCTATCATAGTCGAAAACCCCAGTGGGTCCCGTGCTTGGTTTTGGTGATTTGTAACTTGTGATATCAGTGTTACACACCACCTCAACCTTGCTGGTCGATGTATTAAAGACTCGTCTGTTGGGAGTCCCAACAACGTATCCGACTAAAATTCCTTCGTCGGCTACTTCACCAAATTTAGAATTTGTCTTTAATATCGAACACGGGGACCCGAATGGTTCAAGACCACTCAAGTTGGGCCCAGCCGGATCTACACGAGATATCTCGTTCTACGTAGGTGCGGAATCCCTACGTAAGACGTTACGAGCGTAGAAGACGATACGAGTTAACACAATCGACCACACGTTACAATAAACAAAGACTCGTTATATTGCAACCGGAAACACGTGATATAATGATCACTGAATACAGAACTCGTAAACCACGTAAACTCGAATTACTGATTAACTATCTATACTGCCATAACCTAGCTGATTATAAAGGCGACAACTTCGCCTTGCATGTTCAGGCGAAGTTGTCCCTAACTTCGCTTAGTTCACAAGTTCGCCTGTATCAGCGAACTTGTGAGCTAACTTCGCTTACATACAAAAACACAAATCTAACAAACTCGATTACAGACACTTGACACTGAACTACTGACATCATGTACCAACAGTGATCGTAGAGTATAACCGCGGACGCTCGTAAGGAACGTCGAGGTCAGCAAATCCTCTGCGGTGTAATAGCCAGTAGTGACAGAAAACTGAGGTACCGACATCTCAAAAGTCTGCTGTCCCAAAGCGAAAGACACCGCATAGGGCTCGGAGAAATCGGTGGGTGTGTGTCTGAAAATGAAAAAGAACTCACGTGTGAGCTCGACGTACTGTGCCGTGTCACACGTGAGGACCTGGATCCACTGATCGCTCAACATCACCCGGACGGCCCCCTCATAGTCTACTGAACGGAGCAGTACCCAGTCGATCGTCCGATGTCGGAGCAGCTGTATCGCCATGAAGCGGCGATACGAAGTCTGCCTCCTCCAACTAAGGAGCGAATCATAGAATAATACGAGGGATCAGGCGACCGTCCCCCATGATCGACTCCTGAACCGTATCGGGAGTGATCGGGATCTCATCCCCATCGTACCTGATGACCCGTGGTGGGTGCACCACGGGCTGTGGGGGCTTTGGAGAACCTCTCAGTCTAGCTACGGGACCACGTCGCCCCACGCCGGCTGGTCTCTGTCTCTTGCGCCCGGCGGAGCCTGATGAAGGTCCTTAAATGTCCGACATGCTGCAAAATCATGATAGAATATCAATGACCGAAACGAAAAACGAGAAAACAAAATCGCGATATCCGATATACAACTAACATAACCAGGTATCTCCGCCCGAATGGAGATTGAGTATGAGCGGAAAACTTAAAAACAATTAACGTTCCAAAAATCCTGAAACACGACACGATACAACTGACTCGAACTGACACGAATACAGACACGACTCGACTCGAACGACACGAAAACAGACACACTGACTACTGTCTTGAAAAACGTGCAACATAACAAACATAAATTGGGACACACAGAATCGGGTGGATCGGGCCTCAAAATTCATTTATATTATTATAATATTATTAACTTATATTTTTATGTTATATTAAAATATTATTAAATTTATAGATTAATTATAATTATAATTAAATGAAATTATTAACAAATTAAGTTAATTTAATTAGATTTTATTAGTGGTATTATTAATATTAGGTAAAAATTTTTTTTTTTAAATATTATTATATTAGATTATATATTATTATAATTATAAATTATATTAATATATTAGAAAAAAAATATTATTAACATTATTATTTGTATTAATTAAAATATTAAAATATTATTATTATATGATATTATATATATTAGATATTAAGTTTTATAATTTTCTTTTATATTAAAATAATATTATAATGTTGAAATATATTAAAATAAGATTAATATTAAAAAAAAAATTATTTTACTTGTATTATTATTATAATTATTAAAAATACAAAGCCCGACCCGACATCACCTATAAACATAACTCGATTAATACCAATCCCGTCAAACCCGACAACCAAACCATAACTAACTCGGCACAAAATCCATCCCACCAAAAAAAAACTACCTAAAACCGACAACCAAATTAACTAGCAACGCGACTCGAATTGAACCGCAAGCAACTTAACAATCAAACTACGACAAGCCGACAATAATATTTGAATGAACGTCCTTACCTCGAGAATCGGAAAGTCAAAAGCACAAGATACTAGTGATGTATAATGATGGCCACTGGAACAGTGGTGGTGGTCCGGCTCGACGGTGATGGACGGAGAAGATGATGACGGTGGCGAGGCGGTGGATGGATGATGATCACGGTGGTGAGTGGACAGCAGTGAACGACGGTGGTGTGTGGCAACTACAGTGGATTGAGGAGGGAGAGAGAAACGGTGGCCGGAGAGATAGAGAGAGAGAATGGAGGGAAAGTGGTGAAGGTAGGGAGATGGGAAGACGGTGGGGGGATGATGATATAAATATAAATATTATTAATGTATTATTATTATTATTATTTATTTTATTTTTTTTTCGGATTATCCATGGCCCATCGCGTAGCGCGATGGGTCATGGAGATAAGGGTCGCACTACGCGACCCAAAATCAGTCAAATTAGGGTTCAAAGACCATCGTGTAGCGCAATGGTTTCTGATCTGGCGTCATCGCGCTATGCGATGATGTCAGACGTTAGGATTATCCCAGCCACCATCGCGTAGCGCGATGGTGAGCTGTCCAGGACCATCGCGCTACGCGATGGTCCCAAGTGAACAGAAAGTTTTTGCCGATTTGGGGTCGGGCATTTTCCGACCCAGTCACTTTTCGACATCCCGACAACACCCTAAACACGTTTCCGAAGTCGAAATTTGCAATGTTAACCTGGATTGACGTGAAATTGACCAAATGCTTACTGAACCTCCATGATGCACACTTCACCAAAAGCCTCCCCACACTTGGGATTTGCTGCACATAACTCAAGACAAAAGTCAAACAACGACTCGACAAACAGAAAATAAAATGGAACACACTTACAAACCCGAGTTGCCTCCTGGTCAGTGCTGAATTGCGTGTCTACAGCTCGACAATGCCTCAAATGCTTCAATTATCCTCATAAACCGGTGAGGTCACAATGAAGCTCACCGATTCTTTGTCCATCTTGTGAATATCATCCATCTCTAAGTATTGCTTCAACCTATAGCCATTTACCACTTGCCGAATGTGGTCATCGAAGTCCTCGATCTCAAATTGCCCATGATTACCAACTCCAACAATCAAGAATGGGCCCGTCCATTTACTCTTCAATTTACCCGGGAAAAGCTTCATCCTAGTGTTGTATAGCCATACCTCTTGACCAATCTCAAAGCTTTTCAACCGGATCTTCGCGTCATGAACTTTCTTCATTTTCGCCTTATAAGCCGATGCACACTCATACGCTTCATCCCGTAAATCCTCGATCTCGCACAACGCTAATTTCCTAGCTTTACCTGCACCATCATAGCTTGTATTAACTTCCTTAGTAGCCCAATAAGCACGTTGTGAAATCTCAACCGGTAAATAGCAATCCTTTCCATATACAAGTCTATATGGTGTGGTTCTAATCGGTGTTTTAAAATCGGTTCGGTAGGCCCATAAGGCATCGGTTAACTTAGTTGACCATTCCTTCCGAACGGTTTTCTGTAAAATCTGTTTAATCTGTCGGTTTGAAACCTCAACTTGTCCACTCGTTTGTGGATGGTAAGGCATTGCAATTTTATGATCCACTCCATATCTTATAAGAAACTTTCCAAATTTAAAATTTTTAAAATGCGAACCCCCGTCACTAATAATAGTTCGGGGGATTCCAAACCTTGAAAAAATGTTGCTTTACACGAAATTACAGACTACGGAGTGATCATTTGTCCTAGTGGCTATTGACTCGACCCATTTAGAAACATAGTCAACGACCACTAGGATGTATAAATTACCGTACGAGTTTGGGAATGGACCCATGAAATCGATCCCCCACACATCAAAAATATCAATTACTAGGATCGGTTTCAAGGGCATCTCATCCCTCTTGGAGATACTCCCGAGTTGTTGACACTTCAAACAACGTGTCGCGAACTCGTGAGCGTCCCGAAACAGTGTTGGCCAATAAAAACCACTAGTCAACACTTTTCTAGCGGTTTTCTGTCCGCTAAAATGACCACCACACGCGGACGAATGCGCGTGCTTCAACACTGATCTAACATCCTCCTCAGGTATGCATCGCCGAATCATCTGATCAGCTCCAATCTTGACCAGATCTGGGTCGTCCCAAATATACTGCTTCGCCTGTAACACCAAATGTTTTTTCTTCCTCCTTACCAATGCTCGGGCAAATCATCTACAACTTTAAAATTGACAATATGAGCAAACCAAGGGTTTTGAGAAACCGCCAAAATCTGTTCTTCGGGGAAAGACTCGTTTATGGGTCCGTCCTGGTCTCCATCCTCTAACACAATCCGGGTCAGATGATCTGCAACGACATTTTATGTTCCCTTTTTGTCCCGGATTTCCAAATCAAATTCTTGCAACAACAAATCCCATCTGATTAATCGGGGTTTCGCGTCTTTCTTGTCCATGAGGTACCTAACTGCAGAATGATCCGAATAAACAATTACTTTGCTACCCCATATGTAAGAACGGAATTTATCCAAAGCATATACTACCGCAAGCAACTCCTTCTCGGTTGTGGTATAATTCAACTGAGCGTCCGAGAGGGTTTTGCTTGCATAGTATATGGCAACGGGTTTCTTCTCAACCCGTTGACCCAAAACAGCCCCGACTGCATAATCACTCCCGTCACACATAATTTCAAAAGGCAATTTCCAGTCGGGTGATTGCAAAATCGGGGCTTCCACTAACTTCTGTTACAGAATGTCAAAGGCCTTAGCACATTCCTCGTTAAAATCAAATGGGGCATCCTTTAACAATAGGTTACATAAGGGTTTGGTGATGTCGCTAAAACCCTTAATAAACCTTCTATAAAACCTTGCGTGCCCAAGGAATGACCTAATGCCTTTCACATTTGTGGGATGAGGTAGGGTGGAAATAACTTGAACCTTAGCTCGGTCCATCTCGATCCCACGACTTGACACAACATGGCCCAAAACAATCCCTTCCTGGACCATAAAATGGCTCTTCACCCAGCTAAGAACCAAATTTGTTTCACACATCTTTCTAAAACTCTTTCAAGCTGATGTAAACCAGATTCAAAAGATGTGCCGAAGATTTAGAAATTATCCATGAAGATTTCTAAAGACTCTCCCACCATATCGGAAAAAATACTCATCATGCACCTTTGAATGGTGGCGGGGGCATTACACAGTCCAAATGGCATTCTCCTGAATGCGAAAGTACCATACGGGCATGTGAACGTAGTCTTTTCCTGATCATTAGAATGAATAGCTATCTGGTTATAACCCGAATAACCATCTAAAAAACAATAGAATTTTTGACCTAATAGCTTTTCCACAATCTGATTGATAAACGGAAGCGGAAAGTGATCTTTCGATGTTACCGCATTCAGTTTTCGATAATCAATGCAAATACGCCACCCGATTACCGGCCGGGTGGCAACCTCGTTACCTGAGTCTTCCTTGATGACTTGGATGTCCGCCTTCTTTGGGACTGTCTGAGTCAGGCTCACCCATGTGCTGTCTGAAATGGCAAAAATAATTCCAGCATCGAGCCACTTCAGCACCTCTTTCTTCACAACTTCCCGCATGTTCGGGTTCAACCGTCTTTGTGCATCGTGCGCGGGTTTAACATCCGGATCTGTCAAAATTATGTGCATAACTATCGAGGGACTAATCCCTTTCAGATCCGCGATGGTCCACCCAATTGCCTCCTTATTCGCAACCAGCACCTTCACCTTCAGCAAAGCAGATTCCTGTTCCAAAGACAAGTTAGAAGCTATAATAACAGGCAATGTGTCATTATTACCCAAAAATGCGTATTTCAGATGCCTCGGTAGCTCCTTCAGCTCGACTTTCGGTGCTTTCTGTAAAGATGGTTTCAACTCGATATCGATCTTCTCGGGAAGCGGTTCCACCTAAACCGACCACGGGGGTCGATCTCCCTGTAAAGCTGCAACCTCTAGCTTCTTCTCCTCCTCTTCCAGCTGCTTATCAGTCTCCACCTGTAACCTGTCAAACATAAAGCATGTCTTCGTTGTGTCGTCCGGATCCACGACCGAGTCGTATAACGGAATGCACTCGTCAATTATGTCCGCCATAAAGCATTCATCATCGACCGGAGAATTATTTACATGTGTGAAAACATTAAGTCTAAGCTTATGGTTACCAAATGCCACGTCTACAGTACCAGTTCCACAATCGATTTTGGCATTTGCGGTGGCCAAAAATGGCCTACCGAGGATAACCGTGGGCTGTTTGGTTCTCTAACAATCACGTTATGTAACATTCCCCGGGGAAGTTTCGGTGTCTGGTCCGCGAGAACAACCGTAGTCGCGGCTGCCCGAAGCGGACCGAAGTCATACTGATCGTACAGACTTCCTGGGAGGATGCTAATGCTAGCTCCAAGATCTAGGAGTGCCCGTGTTATTTTAAAATCACCCACCTGAATGGATATAATGGGCGTTCCCGGATCTTGTAGCTTAGGTGGAAGAGCACCCGAAAGAATTGCACTCACATTATCTGTTAAATCAATCTGTTTAGGGATCTTTCGGTTCCATTTCTATGTGAACAAATCTTTCAAGTACTTCGCATAGGCGGGAACTTGTTTTATGGTATCTAAAAGAGGAATGTTAATTTTAACCTGTCTAAACGTTTCCCACATTTCCTCCTGCTGTGGGCCCCGTTTAGATGCCATCTTGCCTTTGATGGAGACAACAAGGCATCGGGGGGGGGGGGGGGGGACGGTTTTAGCCTTCCCTGTGTCCTTAGAACTGTTGTTACCATCCTTCAGAACCGGTTCGTTTATTTTAATTTCACTTTTATTATTTTCAATTAAAACTGGTTCTGGTTCGCCGTCACTGACGACTGTTTCATCAATATCTTCCACCACCCCCATCGACCTGAGATGTTGGACCCCAACCTTATTATCATACTTTTTCCCATTTCATAAAATACTTACCTGATTGACGTGCTTCTTCGAACTCGAACGGAGGTGTTGCGGGTTCACTGTGGTATCACTCGGTAACCTGACCCGCGGTTTTCTGCAACTTTGCCATGTCTGCTGCAAGCTGACCAATCTGTTTTGACATTGCTTCTGCTGACTTGTCTCTCAACTCGAACTATCTCTGCGTTTGCTTCTGATTATCAGTCACGACATTCATCAACGCATCTAACTTTGAATGTATTGACTCGTCTGAATTTCCCGAACTACCCTTCTGCTGATCCTGATTCTGATTACCTGACGAACTGTTACCCCGGTAACCATCTCTGTTATATCCCCGACTGTTATACTGACTGTTCGAACCACCCTGTCGGTAGCTGTTCTGCTGTCGGTTCTGATTGGACCCCTGAAAGTTCGGGTTCGACTAGTTCGACGCGTTCCCGTATTTGAAATTTGGGTGATTCCTCAGGCCTGGATGATAAGTGTTCAAATTAAACCCTTGGCCCTTGGATTCCCCGTACGCATAACTGACTTCCTCCTCGTCGGTATACTCGTCATCATCAAACTCGGGACAATTTTCAACCTTATGCCCCAACTCGCCACAATCTGAACAAACCAGGAATTTCACCCCGACTTTACCAACCTCTTTCTTCTTCTCCTTTCGATAACCCGCGAGTTCTCGTTCCAACTCTGCAATTCTGTCTGACTCACTCAAGGTTGATTTAACTGACCTGGTAGTCCCAACTTTTCGTCTTCGTTCAGCTGCTGCTTCTGACTTGGAATCCTCACACATAAACTCAAGGAAATCCCAATCATCCTCTTCTGGTTGGTTCAACAACATCCCATTACATGACGATTTCAGATACTTTCTGTCCTCGTAAGTCAACCCGTCAACAAAACACTTCACTAACTCCCACAACTCAATCTGGTGGTGCGGGCATTTCCTGATCATCTCCTTATAACGAATAAATGCCTCATGAAATAACTCACCCGGTGACTGTGAAAAATGTCGAATCTCCATCCGGGCTTCGTTAGTCTTCGACTGCGAATAATACTCGTTAAGGAAAACCTGCTGCATCTCGGCCCTGCTCTTAATACTGTGCATCGGTAGCGAGTTGAACCAGTGTTTTGCTTTGTCTTTTAGTGAAAACTGGAACAACCGAAACCGAACCTCGTCCTGATCATATGTACCATCACCGATAGACCCGCAAATAGCTGAAAAATCTAACAAGTGTGAATACGGGTCTTCCGATCCCCGTCCGTGAAAATGTGGAACTATGTTGATGTAGGACGGACATGATTTAAATGTCGGCTGTCCTGGCTCATAAACCTGTGGGACAATCGGTGAAGCACCATCTGAAATAGCTGGTCTGAACCGACTGTTAACACCCTGAACCGGAGGCCCATAATTCCTTCGTCTGGCCCTCGGTTCCTCAAAACGTCCCCTGTTAACCTGAATCGGCTGTCTGCGTTCCTCCCGAAATCTTCCAATACCATCTCTGTCTCGGTTTCTGTTCCTCCACTTGTCACCTCTCACCCTAACCGGTTCCTGAACCTCTCCAACCTCTTCAAACTCTTCAATCTGAATACCCTGATCTGCATTTCTTGGCTCTCGTTCCTCCTCATCCCCCTCTTCTTCGCCTTCAGTGTGAATACTGACATGATCAAAATCTCGAATAAATGGTTGTCGGTGACGAGGGGTATTGTTCGGGGCTGATGGTCTGGGTCTGTTATGGTTTCAGTTTCGGTTTCTAGATTGTCGGACTGAATTTTGGGGTTGCTGATTTATGTTTATTGGCGGTAACTGGTCATTATTGAGTGGATCTTGGTTATTTAGTGGATTCTGTTCGGGTTGGAAAACGTCAATCTCGGGTGGTAGGTTTTGGTTTTGATTCTGGTTCTTGTTTGGACCTTCCATGTCTGACTGTCTGATCTGAGCTCGGTTCTGCCGAGCTAACCGTTCGATTTCTGGCTCGTAAATCAATGGAGAATTTCTTCTTGAATAGCGGGTGTGCATAAACCTGTTACCTGCACAACAAACACACCCCGCGTAAAATGGGAAAATAAAACTAAACAAAAAATAAAATAACAACTAAGTTAAACTAAATTAACAAAGAAATCAATTAACAAAAAAACACTAAGCGCACTAACTCCCCGGCAACGGCGCCATTTTGATGCTAGACTGTCGCTATTTAGTCAAAAACAATTAATTCAGTGTCTTAATCACCTAAGCAAGCTAGGGTAAGTAGAGTGTCGAACCACGAGGAGTATGTGGTCAGTGTACAGTGAAAATGATTCCTAACATTATGAAGTGATTCAATTAACGAAGTGCTGATCACACTAGCAAACAATTTGGTTTTAATATTGATTAAACAAGTACTCGACTTTCAAGCAATTAACAAAGACAAGTCACCCCCGGGGATTCAAGCAAGTAAACAAACAGCTATCTCATGCAACTAAACAGATTAACGATCAATGATCAACACAGATTGACTAACTAGATAAACCTTAGGCATCCACGCTCACTAACACACTGCATTGGTTATCAAACGGTCCCTGCCAGTGTGACTCAACTAAGGGAAAGCGTATGCTTCATCATATTCAACTAGTCAAAACAATCCTATAAGCAATTATCATAGCAACTGGCACAATAATCGTTCTGATCGAAATAAACCTAAACTGACTGAGTGCACAATAATACTAGACATCAATACTCATAGATTAATCAAAGATGGTTACAAATAATTCGTTCTTAATACATGAGAAAAACTGAAAGATACAATACTTTACATCCCGGGCATGACTCGAAGGAACTAGCCGCGTCTCGGCATCTCTCGGGCTTCGGTTATGATGTAATAGGACATGTATGATGCCTTGAGATAATTGGAAGTGATGGTGGCTCTCATTCTTGCTCTGAAAATCACCTGGAAGGTGAATAATTCCATCTAGGGTCGTCAAAACGTAATATAAACTCAAACCCTAACTTTCACGATTCTGAGCACCATCGCGTAGCGCGATGGTCTCCTGTCCTGGTCCATCGCGCTACACGATGGACCAAAGTCAACACCAGTAATAAAGTAATAAAAGAAGGGCATCGCGTTCCAGCCTTCCAAACCCATCGTGCTACGCGATGGGTCCCTTTACTCAGCAAGTCCAAGTAAATGCCTCGGTTTGAGTGCTGGACATCCCGGGTCTTCATTCCATGCTCGTACAGGTCCAAATTAAGCGCGTTCAGTACCTGTGACCTGAAACACAATAAACATGTATGAAGTACCAAAGTTCCTAAACTAAATGATTAAAACGACTAAGTTAGCAAACTAAAATATGTACAAATAAACCGAACAGCAGTGTTTCGCCTGTAACTTTTTCGTTTGAACTCCGATTTATGCCCCATTTTCGGCCACGTCTTCGTCTTCAAATTCTCTATCATTTCATGTAATAAAACCTTCATTTCCATTCCATCTCCTATGCTCCAATTTAGCTCCTTTAAGCTTCGCACACCTGTAATCATAAACTCAAACAAAGTAATCGTGTTTCCGGCATATAAACACACAAAACATGGATTTGACTCATTTAACACACGATATTTCACCCACACATCAATGATCTTTGACAAGATTTATTGGAGACGTATAAAGGTTAGGGATTTTTAGAGACGTGTTGGTGTCTTGACATTTTCGTACCACGTTTTTTGTTTCTGTGTTGTGTATGTTGGATGTAATTTCCAACTTAATTGGGCCCATGGGATTCATTATGTAATGAGTTTGTGGGGTTGCAATTATGGTTTTATTATATTTGATGATGTCTTGACTAGCAAATTAGAGTTATGATTAGACATTATAAGAATGTGTGAGATGCAACCGAGTTAAGGTTTGAGAGTTGTAATCAGTTTTTTGAGTTATATAATTTTCTGATTAATATAAACGAGAGTTATACGTTTATTTGTGTTTGTTTATCAATCAGGACTTGAGTGTCGACCCTAGTAACTTTCTAAGTGTTTCGTTATTCTTTTCTCATATTCTTCCTCTTTTTCTATAACTATTACTTTTATTTGTTGGTTTATCACTATTTGTTGTCGGTAGTTCATCTCTATTATTTGTATTTTTGTTCTATATATATAGTTTATGCTATTAGCATTTTTATACTATAAAAATAATTTTTTTGAGCAATCTATTATTAAGAGCAGCATTTCTATCCCATGGGATTAAAGAAATTTTTGCCTTCATTTAACACTTACAGATCCTACCAATAAGTGATATGATATATTAGCGGTTACGTTTGTTTACTTTTTAATACAGAATTTTAAGCATTAAATAAAAGTTTAGAAGTTGAGAATCACTCTAAAATGCTATAGAATATAAATACGTGTATACGAATATTTATCACTCATTGAATAGGATCATATCTCTTTAGAAGTTCAAATTAATCAAAGTGTATACGAATCAAATTTCTTCGTAAGTTAATTAAGATCGTGAAGCTTGAAGCTTGAATCGAGTTGAAATATGTTATTGTTTCATCAACAGCAATTTAACGCAATCAAATTAAATGTCTACGCTACAAAAAAAAAAAAAAGCATTGTCATCATTTTTATCAAATATAGATATGAGAAAAGAAAGTAGTCAAAATAAAAATGAATCAACACGTTCGATAAAAAAATTTCTTCTTCCAGATTCTTTTTTTTTTCTGACACGAGAATTTAACGAGTAACGAGGTTATGATCTGGGAGCTTGAACGACACGTTATGTGGGTTTATGTTGTCATAATCAAACCTAAGATGAAAATAACCAAGCACTATAAAAACTTTAGATACAACATTTTAATAAGATAAAAGAGGACTAGCAAAATCAGTTTTCGAGTTTCTTATGGCACAAAAGAGTCAAAAGTACTAGACCTGTTCAAAAAGCTAATGACTAAAAACTCACACAAATTTGGCCTGCTTAAAGTTTGAGCCAATCCAAGCTGAACTTGCCCGTTTACAAACCTAGCCAAGCTCGAGCTTGTCCTGACTCGGCTCGTTAGCTCGGTTGTTGACTCGGTCGTGTTAGGTCCTTTACTAACATTCTATGGCCCACATACTCTACCTAAACATTTTTGTTCATTTCTCTTCTTATTCTTTGATACTCCTATTCACATTTATTTCTTTCGATCTAAGTTTTGGAGTAGTAAGTAGTGGTTGTTTTAAGTATAGTGGCTGAATCAATTTCATTGTAATTAATACATATATAATTCTTTGTTAGTTTCGAACAAGTGTAGTCCTTTTTTTTTCTAAAACCGAGCCAAAACCAAGCGAGCCAAGCTGACTCAGTTTGCAAAGGAACCGAGCTCAAGTTCAAGTTTTCAACTTGGATTACTATTTCACGTGGAGCTGGGCTCACACTGTACCTCCTCACGGTCTCATGATTATCAATATCACTCCCCGTATTGGTGGAGCTATAACGATCAACAATGGTGCTAGTCGCCTTTGTGTTAGACGCAAAAACATAACAATCATCAACGCGTTTAGGCACAAAAGAATAGGGCCAATGGCTCATTTGTGTTTCAGTCTTAGCATAGCTTGGACTTGGTCCTGAAAAGTAATCATGGGTATACTTATTTGTGATCAGGGGTTGGCTTGAGTTCTCATAGTCATGGTAACTATTCTTGGGGGCATATTTGGGTCCACCCGACATGGCTGGTGTGTGATCGTACTCATTCAAGTGCTCAACTTTTGAAGGAGAACCGGCAATGGTCTTGTTCTCAATCACATACTGGCTGCCCGAGTGCTTTGGATCGTGATCGTGATCATAATCACCTTGCTGAGCTAGAATATTAGTGTAGGTCGAGTAGCCTTTCGTCACATACATGTTATGCGCCATTTTTTAAAATTTGTTTTGAGGTATGCTTGTTTTTGCTTGATTTGGCTATGTTTGTGAAATGAAATGATAAATATGGTGTCTTTATAGCACAACAAGTGGTTCGATGCAATTATAATATATTCATGGGTTCAACTGTTCCAAGATTAAGATTCTATTTGGTGATTTGAAGAATCGAATTTAAGTACGAATTAGATCTTTCAGTCACAAAAGTGGAACATATTCCTATATATTGGCATTACTGTGAAGAAGTGTAGTCTTAACTCTTCGGATATACTCATTGAGACTGAAAAATACTTTTTACGTGTTGACTATATTCTAATATTATCGTATATGTTAATGTATAAAAAAAATAGTTATTAATGTTGGCCTATAATTTGATTAATCCATGGGAGTCAATAGTTTAGGGGTTATAGTGTAAATATGTTAAAGTATGTTTATGTTGTATATAGAATGTTCATGTAAGTATAGGGTCTAGAACTGTCAAATGGAAAGTTTATAACTTCCATGCTTGTCATATTAGGATTGGTTATGGTAATCTATAAATAGTGGTCAATGATCAAGAGTCAAAACATTCAGAATTGTATAAAGTTTGCATCATCAGATTGTTAATAAAAGGCTTGTTGATTCAATTTTGTTTCATCTTTTCTTAATCGATCAAGTTGTATGAAGATCAAATCTGGAATATGGAATATGTAAAATGACAAGGTCGGAGATTCCTTGGGTATTTATAGTCCAAGGCTCTCGGCAATACAAAATGCCCATAAACAGAAGGCCCGAAGGTCTATTACATGAAACAATATTTAACGCAAAATACTAAACATACACAAGCCTAATAATATTTTTTAGCCCTGCAACTATATATGATATGGAACATGGTCTAATTCTTGCATAAAACTGCTATTCCTACAAGCATACAATTCCAATGCTTCTTCAGGTTCAAGAGCTCTCTTCAACATATCCGAAGTGCTATTCCATCCAGTTGAAACATCCAAACACAACCCTTTCGTGTCTATTTTTTTTCTCAAGAACACACGCTTTGAACGAAGCCAGCCTAGCCAGTGAGGCTCTTATGTGTTTAATAGCATTACGAATGCATTAAATGGATGTGTTATTCGCTTTGAAGCCATTCTTATAATGTTGATTATGTGTGCCACACACCAAACATGTAGATACTTGCCTTCACTAAGCAAATTTTTAACCAACTTATCTTTCAATATGGATACAACATTGTTAGATGATGCATTATGACTAAGGATCAATTAAATTTAAGTTTATAATTCTCTTATGGAAAATTCGATGAATGCTCTATTTCTTCATAAAAAGATGTATTTAATAAAAAATAAATATTTGGTGAATGTTAATTTTTCCCTTTTTCTTATATATTATCTATAAAATAAAACTTGTTTATTTTAATATATCTATTTTTTTTAATAAAAGTTGGTTTGGGTTGTGGGTTGCTGGTTGTTAAGGAAGTGAAACGTTGGGTTCAGTTGGGTTGTGTATGTTTGCTAAGGCTATTTGTTGTGGCGTTAACATTTAACTGGCATTCCATTAAAGTTGTGGCTTCGACATGGGCGTGGTAACGTCTCTTTGCATTAACCGGCAACACTCCGCCCCTATTATTTTATGCATCTCGAGACCCGAATCGGAAACATACATTATGGGATGAAATGATGAATTGATGAATCCAAAAAATTCTTTTAACTGTAGGATTATGTATTTATGTCCTAATAATATAACCACCTCGTTGAACTGGAATATTGGTGTAGGTCGAGTTCCCATTCGTCACATATGTGCTACCTTTCATCTTTTAATTTGTTTGCTAGGTATGGCAATGTTTGTGAAATGATAACTATGGTGTATTACTATTGTTATGGTAAAGTCAAATTGTTAAAAGTCGATCTTCGACAATAAAGTTGAAGGGTTAGAAGTGTCAGAAAGATAAAGATGTAGGGACTGCTTGTGCCTAATTTTCTGTTAGTTTGTTAAAGACGGTTATGTTGTTAGATTGGGGATTAGGGCTTATATAGTGTTCCCAATTAGATTAGAGATTATTCACTTTTCCATTTCTGTAGAGTTCATTAGATTTCAGTTTTTCATTCTTGTAATTGCCATTGTTAATAGAGTTTTGCTTACGCCAATTTCATTGTTTCTTTGGTATTATTACAACAAGTGGTATCAGAGCCATAGGCTCTGGCTCTTGATTGTTCAAAGAATTCAATGGTGGTTTCCGCAATTGGTGATCGGTTATGGTGTCTACCAAGTTCGAGTTAGAGAAGTTTAATGGAAGGAATGATTTCAGTCTCTGGAGAGTCAAGATGAGGGCTCTGTTGGTTCATCAGGGTGTTGCCGACGCCCTGTTGGGAGAACCAAATATGCCGGAGGGTTTATCAGATAAAGAAAAGAAAGATGTTCTTGAAAAAGCCCATAGTGCCATCATTCTCAGCCTGGGAGATTGAGTTATGCGAGAAGTGTCTAAAGAAATAACGGCAGCCGGAGTTTGGGCCAAGCTTGAGTCACTTTACATGACTAAGTCCTTGGCTAAGAGATTGTATTTGAAGAAGAGGTTGTATACGTTTCATATAACCTCTGGAAAGACACTTGAAGACCATACAGATTCTGGATTTAGAGAACATTGAGGTGGAGTTAGATGATGAAGATCAAGCCATTATCTTCTTGACATCTCTTCCATCGTCTTATGAACATTTTGTAGATACACTAATGTATGGTAGAGAAACTCTAACCATGGATGAAGTATTGGCGCATTTAACTCAAAAGAGTTAAAAAAGAGATCAGATCATAAAGAAGATGGTGGAGATGGGTTGTTTGTAAGAGGGAGACCTGAACAAAGGGGGTCTGATCAAAAGGGGAACAAGTTCAAGAATCAAGTCAGATCTAACTCAAGAATCAAGAAGAGATGTTTCTTTTGTAACTCAGAAAAACATTTCAAGAAGGATTGCCCTGAATTCAAGAAAAAGGGTGAAATCAGTACATCAAAGGGGCAAAATAGTCATATTTCACAAGAAGTTGACTTGGATGGTTATGACAATGCTGATGTGTATTGTGTGAATAATCTCAAAGGAAAAATGAAATGGGTAATGGACTCAGGATGTTCGTTTCATATGACTCCTGAATAAGTCTCCTGTCCTTAGGTACTTTTGAAAAAGAAGGATATCAAGTTAGTTTAAGAGATGGAAAGGCTAGAGTAGTAAGAAGATCTATGGTTGTGTTAACAAGATCTAGGAAGGATAACAATATCTATCTCTTAGATGGTAAAGTCAAAGAGTCAGTGTAAGGCCAAAAATATGACTTGCGATATCAAAGTACAAAACCCGTTATATATTTACGGTCAAATTAATAATTAAAGTGGGCAAGAAAACCGGACACGAGATGAGAACTTCGGTCACGCGTTTAGCTTCAACGGGAAGAATGCTTCTAGAATGTTTTTAGTTTAGCTATAAATAGGACATTGTTGGTTTTATTTATGTGTGTGTTTTGTAATGTGTAAACAACCACCCAAGGGGAGCTCACCTTGGATGGGATCGGTTCGTTTAATGTTATGAATCTTTTGTTACCGGTTACGGAGTCATTCAATATTATCTTTATATATTTGTTCGATCGTTTTCTTATACCGCACCCGTCTTGAGCACTTATCAAGAACAAAATCGTTCGTTGTCGGATCCGGTTTCGGGACCTACAATTGGTATCAGAGCGGGTTTGAAACTGATTTAACTTTGTTCTTGATATTCGGGTTCTATTTCCGCTATTACCCGAACCGAGACGCTAATTCCGTTGAACTTTTGAAAATAAAGTTTGGAAATAAAAGTGCTTGAGGTTCGTCTCGGGGTTGTAGATCTGGATTCTTAGCCACGTTTAGAGGTTATTTTGAAGATTTTTATGAAGTGTTAAAAAAAAGAAATTGAAGTTCTGGAGGAGCTACTTTTCAGATGTGGTGACATTTTTCATTGATTGTTCTTCAATAACACAAGTGTATGTGTGAATGAGTAGAGAGAAACATCCGGTGAGAAAGGTGGGGTCGAATACAACTTCCGCCCGGTCTCCGATGAAGTCCACTAGGTATCTAGTTCACTGGCGGAGGCACCACGAGCTCAAAAAAGAGAGAGAGAGAGACTCATGGTGAATCGGGTTTTGTATTCCGGCAACCTGGTATGCCTTCTGGCGAGATCTGGGTTTCCGACGCCACCACTGGTGACGTATTTGAGCCCGGCTGCCTCCCTACACAAGCTTCACCATTCCATCATCACCATCTTCTCTACCGCTAACCTCGATTCCGGTAACCGGCGGCATAAGGTTGCGGTGTTTTCTGGATGATGGAGTATGGTGGCGACGACCGGCTGTGGTGAAAGAAAATGTACTGATTGTATGATGATGAAGTATGGTTGATAGTGATGTATGGTAGTTTATGGAGCATGTTGAGGTAGATGAGGTTGCTGCTAGGTTCCAAAATGGGAATTTTCATGTCACCAACATTTTTTTTTGTGTGTGGGCTGGAAATGGATCGTAACTTGGGCCTCCTACGCTTTCTGAAGTCATGGTTTTGGGCTAAGAAATAATTATTTGTTCGGGTTGACCAAACTGAAGAAAGTCAAATTTGTTCGGGTTTTTTGTCATTATTGGACCGTGTTCAAAGCATATTATTTATATGTTATTTTTAAGGCGTTCGAGAATTGGATCCTGAAAACGTGGGCTACGAGCATCCGAGATGCTTATTTATTAAGGTGATAATTTTTAAACAAGTTGGATTTAATAGGGAATTAAATTGTCTAAGCTCTCAACCTGAAAATGTGGGATACGAGTATCTGGGATACTTATTTATTAGGGGTGAGTTACTTCAATAATTTCATTCACGAAAATAATAAGCTTTGTCATTTGATCGTTGTCCCCGGTATTTCGTCAAGCTCTTTTGAACCTATATTGCTTAAGATCCGAGATGGATAAAGAAGCAAGAACGTCTTCATGAATGAATTAGGTGGATCATACCTTGAGGGGGTGATTGAAGAAGCTTCGGTTATCTGGATGATTTGCCAAAATGTGAGACATGGTTCGACGATGTTTTGAGATCACAAGTCAAAGGGGTGATTGTAAGGCCAAAAATATGACTTGCGATATCAAAGTACGAAACCCATTATATATTTACGGTCAAGTTAATAATTAGAGTGGGCGAGAAAACCGGACACGAGATGAGAACTCCGAGCACGCGTTTAGCTTCAACGGGAAGAATGCTTCTAGAATGTTTTTAGTTTAGCTATAAATAGGACTTTGTTGGTTTTATTTATGTGTGTGTTTTGTAATGTGTAAACAACCACCCAAGGGGAGCTCACCTTGGGTGGGATCGGTTCATTTAATGTTATGAATCTTTTTTTACCGGTTACGGAGTCGTTCAATATTATCTTTATATATTTGTTCGATAGTTTGTTTATACCGCACCCGTCTCGAGCACTTATCAAGAACAAAATTGTTCGTTGTCAGATCCGGTTTCGGGACTTACAGTCAGATTCTGTGAATGTTGCATTTTATAGTTTTAATAATGATGCATTACTTTGGCATAGAAGACTAGGTCACATTAGTATACAGGGGCTTGTTGAGTTGAATAAACAGCAAGTTCTTGGAAAGCTAAGGAGTTGTGACATTAGCTTTTGTGAAATTTGTGTATTAGGAAAGCATAAGAGGGTAAGTTTTAGCATAGGTAAACATCCCACAAGAGGTATTTTAGATTATGTACACTCTGATTTGTGGGGACCTGCAAAACATGACTCATTGGGTGGTGCACGGTATTATCTTTCAATCATAGATGACTATTCTAGAAGGGTTTGGGTATACATACTTAAGAATAAGAATAATGCTTTAGATAAGTTCAACGAATGGAAAACATTGGTGGAAACACAAACTGAAAAGAAGCTTAAGAAACTTAGAACAGATAATGGTTTAGAGTTCTGTCATAAGGAGTTTGATCAGTTGTGTAAGTCAAGTAGGGTTGCTAGGCATTTGACAGTACCTGGAACACCTCAGCAAAATGGTTTGGCTGAGAGAATGGACAGAACTATTGGTGAAAAGATGAGATGTATGCTAGTTAGTTCTGGGTTGCCAAAAAGTTTTTTGGCTGAGGCTGTGACTACTGCAGCCTATTTGATAAATAGATCACCATCTGCAGCTTTAGGCATGAAAACACCTATGGAAGTTTGGTCTGGTCATATGCAAGATTATAGTAATCTTAGAGTGTTTGGATCACTGGCTTATGCACATATAAGTCAAGGGAAATTAGAACTAAGAGCATTGAAGTGTATTTTTCTAGGTTATCCTGATGGTGTAAAAGGGTACAGGTTATGGAAACTAGAAGGTAGTGGTCAGAGAATCATACTCAGTAGGGATGTCAAGTTTAATGGAGACATGGTTTATAAGGATGTAATAAACATGTGTGAAGATACTACTAAGGGTATTTCAGTCAATCAGGAGGGAGTTCAGATTGAGGTGGAGCCAACCTTTAAAATTATTGAAGGAGATCAGGAAAGGGGTAGTTCTGTTATTGTTGAAAATAGTCCTGGTCTGGCCAGAAATAGGACTAGAAGAACTATCATACCTCCATTAAGGTTTAGAGATACAGAAGACATATCTGCAGTAACATTTATGGTTGCAGAACATGAAAGTATTTTTGAACCATTATCATACAATGAGGCTATCAGCTCATGAGATAAAGACAAATGGTGCACAGCCATGAATGAAGAGATTGATTCATTATACAAAAATGGTACATGGGAACTGGTTGAAAAGCCTAAAGATCAAAAGTTGGTATCTTGCAAATGGATATATAAAGTAAAGGAAGGATTGAATCCTGGAGAAGAACCAAGGTATAAAGCAAGGCTTGTTGCAAAGGGGTTTACACAAAGGGCTGGTGTGGATTATAATGAAATTTTCTCACCTGTAGTGAAACATTCTTCAATAAGGGTAATTTTGCCATTACTGCTTTATTAGATTTGGAACTAGAACAGTTAGATGTAAAAACAGCCTTTCTTCATGGAAGTTTGGAAGAGAGGATTTATATGAAGCAACCAAAAGGGTATGAGGTGGTGGGGCATGAGGAAAAGGCTTGTTTGTTGAAGAAATCTTTGTATGGACTTAAACAGTCTCCTAGGCAGTGGTATAAGAGATTTGATGAGTGTATGATAAGTAATGGGTTCAAGAGAAGTGCCTATGATAGTTGTGTATATCATAGGGAGTATTGCATGGGTAGATTTGTCTATTTACTCTTGTATGTAGATGATATGTTGGTAGCTTGTAAGGGTAAAAATGAGATTAAAGCTACAAAGTAAATTCTGATGAAGGAATTTGATATGAAAGAATTAGGTGATGCCAAAAAGATTTTAGGTATGGAAATTAAAAGGGATAGGAGTTTGAAGATATTAAAACTGTCACAGAGTTCTTATGGCGGAAGATATTGATTAACTATGGTATGTTAGATGATAATGTGAAAGTGGTTACAACTCCTATTGCTGCACATTTAAACTTTCAGCCAATGATTCTCCAAAAGATGGAGCAGGTAAGATAGATATGGAAAAGGTGCCATATGGAAATGTTGTTGGAAGTTTAATATATCTTATGGTCTGTACCAAACCAGATATAGGCTATGCTGTGAGCCTAGTGAGTAGGTACATGCAGCCAATCCAGGAAGAAATCATTGGGAAGCAGTGAAATGGATTTTTAGATACATAAAAGGTACTAAAGATCTTGGAATAGTGTTTAAACAAAGGTCTGAAGACAGGGTAATTTGGTAATTGGTTATGTAGATTCAGACTTTGCTAAAGATTTGGATAGAGGTAGGTCCATATCTGGTTATGCATTTCAGGTATTTGGTAATGTTGTGAGTTGGAAGGCTTATTTATTTATTTTTAGATTTTTTAAAAATTTGTAAAAATCTTGGAATATGATTTGTAGTTGATATTGGAATATGATTTATTTTTATTTTTATTCTTTTTAATGATTTTTAAGAATCTTGGATCATGATTTATGATTGATAAATGTTTCTTTAGACTTCCTTTTGCATAGTTTTGGCATTATTTATTTATTTTATAATGATTTTTAAGAATCTTGGAATATGATTTATAATTTATAATTGATAGATGTTTTCTTAGGCACCCTTTTGCATATTTTTGGTATTTGTTTTTTTTAATGATTTTTAAGAATCTTGGAATATAATTTATAACTGATAGAAGTTTTCTTAGACACCCTTTTGCATATTTATGGTATTTGTTTATTTTTAATGATTTTTAAGGATTTTGGAATATGATCTATAATTGATAGATGTTTATTTAGATACCCTTTTACATATTTTTGTGGGAAGTGTTTGTTGGTGTTTGATAAAGTTATGATTTTTAGATGTTTCTTGTGTTGTTTCTTTATATTTTCAAGATTCTTGATAATGTGATAACTTTTTTGCAGTTTTTGGTGGGAAATTTTTCCTGATGTTTTGGTGTTTGAAAAAATTTATAAATGTTTAATCTTTCTTATGTTGTTTCCTTTGATCTTCAAGAATCTTGATATTTTGGTGTTCTAGAAATAGGATAAAGTTTGTATCTTTTGTTGTTTCACTCTCAGCCACATGTAAAGAAAAGTAACCTTTTTTATTTGCTTAAATTTATAAAATTTTATTGAATTCAACTATTTTTTTAGTATTTTGGGTAAATCTTAAAAAATCTAATCAAGATTATGTTGACTGAGATTAATGCTTAACCAAATATTGAAACTCAACAGTATGACTATGAAGAAGAAAAGATTTGGTTAAATTTGTCAAATTGATGGCTGATGCTGGTCTTTATGTTCATCTTTGAATCGGGCCTTATGTTTGCGCCGAATGGAATTACGGGTTAGTAAAATTTAGTATCAGTTTCACTTCTTTTGATCTTTAATACTCACAATAGTCCAACTTATGTTTATGCTAATTATATTGTTTTATAAAACAGTGGATTTCCACTCTGGTTATATTTCATACCTGGAATCGAGCTTCGAATAGACAACGAGCTGTTTAAGGTTAATTATTATCTTTTAGTAAAATTAACAAAAAAAACAAGCTTAAATTTTGTTAACCGAATAACATTTATTTTAGGCCGAAATGAAACGGTACTGCCAAGATAGTTAACATGATGAAGGAAGAGAAGTTATATGCATCTCAAGGTGGACCTATAATATTATCTCAGGTTAGTTAATCATATGTAGCAATTTAGTATGATCCATTATTATTTTTATTTACATAAATATTAAGTGTTGTTTGTGCATGCTTGATGACAAATTGAGAACGAATATGGTAATGTTCAAAGCAGTTATGGTCCTGCTGCATACTCTTATATCAAATGGGCTGCGAGTATGGCTACATCTATGGATACAGGAGTGCCATGGGTCATGTGTCAGCAAAAAGACGCGCCTGATCCAATTGTAATACAATTTACAAAAAATAAAAAAAAAAATGGAAGTTAAGTTAAAATTTTGACATGTTAACATGAATTAATATATGTTTTCTTTCATTATGAATGTAGATTGACACTTGCAATGGGTTTTACTGCGATGGGTACAAACCGAACTCTAAAAACAAGCCCGCAATGTGGACCGAAAATTGGACCGGGTGGTTTCTTTCGTTTGGTGGGGTAGTGCCTTATAGACCCGTGAAAGATATTGCATACGCGATTGCATGTTTTTACCAAAGAGGTGGAACCTTTCAAAACTATTACATGGTTACTGTAAATTTATCACATGTTAACTTAATTTATTCAAATTATTTATGTAAAAGATGTTTAATGTTCGACAATACGTTGCAGTATCATGGTGGGAGTAAGTTTGGTCGTTCGACCGGTGGACCGTTTATTGCAACAAGTTATGATTATGATGCTCCTCTTGATGAATATGGTATGGTTTCTTCATTATGCATATCATGTCATTGTTTTCAAATATTCAATTATTATTGAACAGGAGCGCCTCGATAACCTAAGTGGGGCCATTTAAAGGATTTACATAAGGCCATTAAGCTTTGTGAAGAGGCGTTGGTGGCAACCGATCCAACAACTACTTCTCTCTGTCAAAATGTAGAGGCTAGAGTAGTTGTAAATGTTGATTAGTTTAAGCTGTCATTAAGATCTTCCTTTAAGTACCTTTAATAGAAAACACATGGAGTTTTCATCGTCATCATTGATCATACGAGTTATAAACTACCACAAGGACACCATTGAGTATTCCTTTCTCAGCCATTCATCATGTTAAGGTACCATAACGTGAAACTCGACCTTCATTCCTTCTCTTCAAACTAACCATTTCCATATTGATTTTTGATTATGTTATTGATTGAATAAACATGACTAGGTTTCTATGTGTTTGACCCGTGTTTAAGGATATAATCAATATAAAATTATAAGGTATATTGGATTTTAATAATCCAAACTTTGGTATATTGGCCTGCATTAATCCTAGCTTAAAAAATTCCCTAGGTTAATCCCAACTTTCTTCCTATTGACTTCTGCCGAGCCTTTTTCCTAACGGAGACTAACCCGGGTAGTTTTAGGGAAAAAAATTGTTATTTCTCCAATTTGAGAGGGACAAATGAAAAAGGTAAATAAACTTCAAAACCAACCAGCACCACCGCTAACGCCGTCGCCGCTACCTATGCCGCTACCGTCACCTCCTTTGCCAATGTCACCACCGTCGCTGCTGTGCTGATTATAGGTTTATGGGAGAGTTTGAACATTTATACAACAACAATCATACCCACTATTTCTCACAAATAGCCTAAGCTATTAGTAATGAAGTTAGGACAATTTTATAAATTCATGAGTTACAACAAAAATAACATCACAACAACAATGATTTATGGATTTAATAAAAATTTATGAATTCATGATGTATACTAACAAACATAGTATAAGTAACGAGTCAAACTGGGCTAAATCAATATATAAAAAACGCTTAAAAGTAACCCGCGTAACACGCGGGCTAAAAGCTAGTACGAAAATATACAATAATATTAGAATATAGTCAACAGTCAAAAATGCTTTTCTATTTCAATGAGTGTTGATAGAGTAAAGACCACACTTCTTCACAGTGAAGCCAATATATAGGAATGTATTCCACTTTTGAGATTGAAAGATCTAATACTTAAATTCGATTCTTCAAATCACCAAATAGAATCTTAATCTTAGAACAGTGGAACCCATGAATATATTATAAATTGCATCAAACCACTTGTACTATGAAAGACAACATATTTATCATTTCACAAACATAGCCAAACCATGCAAAGCAAGCATACAAATCCCTTAATTAAAAAAATGGCAGGTAACACGTATGCGACGAAAGGCTACTCGACCTACACCAATATTCCAGATCAACGAGGTAGTTATGATCACGATCCCAAATACCATTATGATGACTATGAGTCAAACTATAGTCTCATCGATGAGTAAGTCAACCCAAATAAATATACCGTGGTTACTTTTCTGAAGATTCCAACCGGGTCCATTCAGGACTAGACTATATTAAGACCGAAAGCATTTATGTTCCTAGTAAGTCGTGGCATGTTGCCAATCCACCAGCCACACATCATCCCCACATAGCCTCGACTAACGATAGCAATGAATCTTTGGGATTATTGGAAGAATCGGTGTAATTTTCACCGTATATGGACCAAAAGCGAATAGAGGTGCTTGAACCGGAGAGGCGCCATAGGCAATCTTTTGTGTCTAAATACCGTTATGCTCGTAATAACATCACATATTGATATGGGAAGTTCCATTGATAGTCACGAGGCCATGAGGAGGTACTATGGTTCTTGTAGGCCTTAAAAAGCTCAAAATTAAACTTGTGTCTTTGGTCTTTGGGCTTCTTATTAGGTCATAAGTGACACATTAATGTCTATCTAGGTATTTTTATCTTACTAATGTTTTATTTGAAGCTTCTATAGGGCTTGGTTGTTATAATGATAAGGACGTAAACCTACGATTAAAAGAACTTTTTTAGATCTAACAATTCATCTGTAATTCCCGAGTGGGTCTTGAGGAGCATAAATATTTCTAACATATAGATCTAGATCTAGATCTAACTGGCCTATCCATTGATCCAACCACAGAGTTCTTATGGCGGAAGATATTGATTAACTATGGTATGTTAGATGATAATGTGAAAGTGGTTACAACTCCTATTGCTGCACATTTAAACTTTCAGCCAATGATTCTCCAAAAGATGGAGCAGGTAAGATAGATATGGAAAAGGTGCCATATGGAAATGTTGTTGGAAGTTTAATATATCTTATGGTCTGTACCAAACCAGATATAGGCTATGCTGTGAGCCTAGTGAGTAGGTACATGCAGCCAATCCAGGAAGAAATCATTGGGAAGCAGTGAAATGGATTTTTAGATACATAAAAGGTACTAAAGATCTTGGAATAGTGTTTAAACAAAGGTCTGAAGACAGGGTAATTTGGTAATTGGTTATGTAGATTCAGACTTTGCTAAAGATTTGGATAGAGGTAGGTCCATATCTGGTTATGCATTTCAGGTATTTGGTAATGTTGTGAGTTGGAAGGCTCAGTTGCAGAAAGTTGTTGCACTATCAACAACAGAGTCAGAATATGTTGCATTAACAGAAGGGGTTAAAGAAGCAATTTGGTTAAAAGGATTTGTGTCAGATTTGGGAATTAATTTGGATTATACTATGGTGTTTTGTGATAACCAGGGTGCAGTTCAGTTATCTAAAAATAGTATGTTTCATGAAAGATCAAAGCACATAAATGTCAAGCTGCACTTTATAAGAGAAGTAGTCAATAATAAGGAAGTTAAAGTGTTCAGGTAAAAACAGATGAAAATCTTGCAGATATGTTTACCAAGACTCTTCCAGGGCCTAAATTGGAATACTGTGTTAAGAAGTTGGGGCTTGGTTAAAGTCAATTGTGACTTTAGGTGGAGAATTGTTATGGTAAAGTCAAATTGTTAAAAGTCAATCTTGGTCAATAAAGTTGAAGGGTTAGAAGTGTCAGAAAGATAAAGATGTAGGGACTGCTTGTGCCTAATTTTCTGTTAGTTTGTTAAAGACGGTTATGTTGTTAGATTGGGGATTAGGGCTTATATAGAGTTCCCAATTAGATTAGAGATTATTCACTTTTCAATTTTTGTAGAGTTCATTTTATTTCAGTTTTTCTTTCTTGTAATTACCATTGTTAATAGAGTTTTGATTACGCCAATTTCATCATTTCTTTGGTATTATTACAACAACTATTTTATAGCACTACAAGTGATTTGATGTAATTAAGATACATGCATGTGTTCCATTGTTTTCATATTAATATTCTGTTTGACGATTTGAAGAATTTTAGGTATTAGATCTTTCAATCACACAAGTGGAACATATTCATTCCTATCTGTTTGCTTCACCTTGCAGAAGTATGGTCTTAACTCTTACCATACTATTGAGACCAAAAACTACTTTTGTTATTTTAACTCCCACATTTGCATACTTTATTAATCAGAAAAATAATTCAAAAACCGATTACAACGATGTCACAACTCAGTACTTATAGGCTAACTATCTCTAACCAAATTTTACTCGAATTAAAATCGCTAATCATTATCTAACCAAACTTTTTACATAAAAAAAATTAATTCTAAACCAAGGAATCCCCAAATTAGCCTTCACTCATCACCGACTTGTGGACAGGTCCGGAATTTTTCCGCCTATAAGTGGTTGGATCAATGGATAGGTCAGTTAGATCTAGATCTAGATCTATATGTTAGAAATATTTATGCTCCTCAAGACCCACTCGGGAATTACAGATGAATTGTTAGATCTAAAAAAGTTCTTTTAATCGTAGGTTTACGTCCTTATCATTATAACAACCAAGCCCTATAGAAGCTTCAAATAAAACATTAGTAAGATAAAAATACCTAGATAGACATTAATGTGTCACTTATGACCTAATAAGAAGCCCAAAGACCAAAGACACAAGTTTAATTTTGAGCTTTTTAAGGCCTACAAGAACCATAGTACCTCCTCATGGCCTCGTGACTATCAATGGAACTTCCCATATCAATATGTGATGTTATTACGAGCATAACGGTATTTAGACACAAAAGATTGCCTATGGCGCCTCTCCGGTTCAAGCACCTCTATTCGCTTTTGGTCCATATACGGTGAAAATTACACCGATTCTTCCAATAATCCCAAAGATTCATTGCTATCGTTAGTCGAGGCTATGTGGGGATGATGTGTGGCTGGTGGATTGGCAACATGCCACGACTTACTAGGAACATAAATGCTTTCGGTCTTAATATAGTCTAGTCCTGAATGGACCCGGTTGGAATCTTCAGAAAAGTAACCACGGGTATATTTATTTGGGTTGACTTACTCATCGATGAGACTATAGTTTGACTCATAGTCATCATAATGGTATTTGGGATCGTGATCATAACTACCTCGTTGATCTGGAATATTGGTGTAGGTCGAGTAGCCTTTCGTCGCATACGTGTTACCTGCCATTTTTTTAATTAAGGGATTTGTATGCTTGCTTTGCATGGTTTGGCTATGTTTGTGAAATGATAAATATGTTGTCTTTCATAGTACAAGTGGTTTGATGCAATTTATAATATATTCATGGGTTCCACTGTTCTAAGATTAAGATTCTATTTGGTGATTTGAAGAATCGAATTTAAGTATTAGATCTTTCAATCTCAAAAGTGGAATACATTCCTATATATTGGCTTCACTGTGAAGAAGTGTGGTCTTTACTCTATCAACACTCATTGAAATAGAAAAGCATTTTTGACTGTTGACTATATTCTAATATTATTGTATATTTTCATACTAGCTTTTAGCCCGCGTGTTACGCGGGTTACTTTTAAGCGTTTTTTATATATTGATTTAGCCCAGTTTGACTCGTTACTTATACTATGTTTGTAGTATACATCATGAATTCATAAATTTTTATTAAATCCATAAATCATTGTTGTTGTGATGTTATTTTTGTTGTAACTCATGAATTTATAAAATTGTCCTAACTTCATTACTAATAGCTTAGGCTATTTGTGAGAAATAGTGGGTATGATTGTTGTTGTATAAATGTTCAAACTCTCCCATAAACCTATAATCAGCACGGCAGCGACGGTGGTGACATTGGCAAAGGAGGTGACGGTAGCGGCATAGGTAGCGGCGACGGCGTTAGCGGTGGTGCTGGTTGGTTTTGAAGTTTATTTACCTTTTTCATTTGTCCCTCTCAAATTGGAGAAATAACAATTTTTTTCCCTAAAACTACCCGGGTTAGTCTCCGTTAGGAAAAAGGCTCGGCAGAAGTCAATAGGAAGAAAGTTGGGATTAACCTAGGGAATTTTTTAAGCTAGGATTAATGCAGGCCAATATACCAAAGTTTGGATTATTAAAATCCAATATACCTTATAATTTTATATTGATTATATCCTTAAACACGGGTCAAACACATAGAAACCTAGTCATGTTTATTCAATCAATAACATAATCAAAAATCAATATGGAAATGGTTAGTTTGAAGAGAAGGAATGAAGGTCGAGTTTCACGTTATGGTACCTTAACATGACGAATGGCTGAGAAAGGAATACTCAATGGTGTCCTTGTGGTAGTTTATAACTCGTATGATCAATGATGACGATGAAAACTCCATGTGTTTTCTATTAAAGGTACTTAAAGGAAGATCTTAATGACAGCTTAAACTAATCAACATTTACAACTACTCTAGCCTCTACATTTTGACAGAGAGAAGTAGTTGTTGGATCGGTTGCCACCAACGCCTCTTCACAAAGCTTAATGGCCTTATGTAAATCCTTTAAATGGCCCCACTTAGGTTATCGAGGCGCTCCTGTTCAATAATAATTGAATATTTGAAAACAGTGACATGATATGCATAATGAAGAAACCATACCATATTCATCAACAGGAGCATCATAATCATAACTTGTTGCAATAAACGGTCCACCGGTCGAACGACCAAACTTACTCCCACCATGATACTGCAACGTATTGTCGAACATTAAACATCTTTTACATAAATAATTTGAATAAATTAAGTTAACATGTGATAAATTTACAGTAACCATGTAATAGTTTTGAAAGGTTCCACCTCTTTGGTAAAAACATGCAATCGCGTATGCAATATCTTTCACGGGTCTATAAGGCACTACCCCACCAAACGAAAGAAACCACCCGGTCCAATTTTCGGTCCACATTGCGGGCTTGTTTTTAGAGTTCGGTTTGTACCCATCGCAGTAAAACCCATTGCAAGTGTCAATCTACATTCATAATGAAAGAAAACATATATTAATTCATGTTAACATGTCAAAATTTTAACTTAACTTCCATTTTTTTTTTAATTTTTTGTAAATTGTATTACAATTGGATCAGGCGCGTCTTTTTGCTGACACATGACCCATGGCACTCCTGTATCCATAGATGTAGCCATACTCGCAGCCCATTTGATATAAGAGTATGCAGCAGGACCATAACTGCTTTGAACATTACCATATTCGTTCTCAATTTGTCATCAAGCATGCACAAACAACACTTAATATTTATGTAAATAAAAATAATAATGGATCATACTAAATTGCTACATATGATTAACTAACCTGAGATAATATTATAGGTCCACCTTGAGATGCATATAACTTCTCTTCCTTCATCATGTTAACTATCTTGGCAGTACCGTTTCATTTCGGCCTAAAATAAATGTTATTCGGTTAACAAAATTTAAGCTTGTTTTTTTTGTTAATTTTACTAAAAGATAATAATTAACCTTAAACAGCTCGTTGTCTATTCGAAGCTCGATTCCAGGTATGAAATATAACCAGAGTGGAAATCCAATGTTTTATAAAACAATATAATTAGCATAAACATAAGTTGGACTATTGTGAGTATTAAAGATCAAAAGAAGTGAAACTGATACTAAATTTTACTAACCCGTAATTCCATTCGGCGCAAACATAAGGCCCGATTCAAAGATGAACATAAAGACCAGCATCAGCCATCAATTTGACAAATTTAACCAAATCTTTTCTTCTTCATAGTCATACTGTTGAGTTTCAATATTTGGTTAAGCATTAATCTCAGTCAACATAATCTTGATTAGATTTTTTAAGATTTACCCAAAATACTAAAAAAATAGTTGAATTCAATAAAATTTTATAAATTTAAGCAAATAAAAAAGGTTACTTTTCTTTACATGTGGCTGAGAGTGAAACAACAAAAGATACAAACTTTATCCTATTTCTAGAACACCAAAATATCAAGATTCTTGAAGATCAAAGGAAACAACATAAGAAAGATTAAACATTTATAAATTTTTTCAAACACCAAAACATCAGGAAAAATTTCCCACCAAAAACTGCAAAAAAGTTATCACATTATCAAGAATCTTGAAAATATAAAGAAACAACACAAGAAACATCTAAAAATCATAACTTTATCAAACACCAACAAACACTTCCCACAAAAATATGTAAAAGGGTATCTAAATAAACATCTATCAATTATAGATCATATTCCAAAATCCTTAAAAATCATTAAAAATAAACAAATACCATAAATATGCAAAAGGGTGTCTAAGAAAACTTCTATCAGTTATAAATTATATTCCAAGATTCTTAAAAATCATTAAAAAAAACAAATACCAAAAATATGCAAAAGGGTGCCTAAGAAAACATCTATCAATTATAAATTATAAATCATATTCCAAGATTCTTAAAAATCATTATAAAATAAATAAATAATGCCAAAACTATGCAAAAGGAAGTCTAAAGAAACATTTATCAATCATAAATCATGATCCAAGATTCTTAAAAATCATTAAAAAGAATAAAAATAAAAATAAATCATATTCCAATATCAACTACAAATCATATTCCAAGATTTTTACAAATTTTTAAAAAATCGAAAAATAAATAAATAAGCAAACCTGGTTTCTAACAGGCTCTTGCAAATTCCAAAAAACATAAGTTTCAAGCAAATTCAAACCTCTTTCTTTAGACTTCTCAATAAGCCCTTGCCACATCTACAATATTAGTAACCAAAAGTTAAAATTTTTATATTAAAAATAAAACAACAAAAGCAACATATGACATAGAGGTGGGCAAAAGAACCGGTTAACCGAACCGACCCGAAAGTTAAACCAAAACCGAACCGGTTTAAAACCGATTATGTAGAAACCGGTCTAGAACCGATTGAAACTGTAGGTTCGGAACCGATTTGTAATTCTCAATACTGAAACTGGTTCCAAACCGGTTGACCGTACCGAAACCAGCTAAAACCAGTTAAAACCCGAACCGAAACCGATCATAAGCCGGTTTTGACTTTTGTTGACCAAACCGAACCGGTTTCAACCCGAACCAAAACCGATCATAACCCGGTTTTGATTTTCGAGGACCAAACCGAACCGGTTTCTACCCGAGCCAAAACCGATCATAAACTAGTTTTGACTTTTGTTGACCAAACCAAACCCGTTTCAACCCGAACCAAAACCGATCATAAACCGGTTTTTACTTTTGTTGAACAAACAAAACCCGTTTCAACCCAAACCAAAACCGATCATAACCCGGTTTTGACTTTTCTTGACCAAACCAAACCGGTTTCAACCCAAACCGGTTCTGGGTTTTAAACCGGTTTTTGCACCTCTAATAATATGACATATGTGTGTCTGTGCTTCAGTGTGTGCAGGTGCACCTAGGGCTGTAAACGAACCGAACGAACACGAACAATGCCTTGTTCATGTTCTTTCGTTAAGAAAATAATGTGTTCACGAACGGTTCACGAACACTTGCCGAACGAGATTTTATGTTCGTGTTCGTTCATTAAGGAAATTAATGTGTTCATGAACACAAACGAACACAAATAAAATCGATAGAGCCTGGAGATTGAGACCGATGTATTCATCAATGTGATTAATGAAAACCTGTAAACGAATCGAATGAACACGAACAAGGGCATGCTCGTCTTTGTTCATTTAACTTTAAAAGAGCACAGACACTTAATCGAACAAATATAAACGAACATAACTGAACAAAGATAAACGAACATGTATGAACAAATGTAAATGAACACAAATATAAACGAACTTAAATGAAAACACTTAAATGAACACAAATTAACAAATACATATGACCTATCGGCCTACCCAGATAATATTTAATTATTTTCTATTAATACATAAACGAACATAAATAAATAGACATAAACGAACGTTCATGAACATAAATGAACGAACGGAACACGTGTTCATGTTCCTTCGTTTAATTAAACGAACACAATTTTTTTGTTCATGTTCGTTCATTTATTAAATAAACGAACATAAACGAACTTCCCGTCGAACGGTTCACAAATAGTTCACCGAACGTTCGGTTCGTTACAGGCCTAGGTGCACGTGCACCCATATCCACAGAGCACCCACACTCACATCAGGCGTACTCCGAGGATAATCAATTGAACCAGAAACACTCTCCGTTGACCGTTGACCGCCACTGCCCGATGATCATATGTCACATTAACACCCACCACCACTGTCACCAAAAACAATAATAATAATAATAATAATAATAATAATAATAATAATAAAGTATCTAAAAAACCTAAAAATAAAAGCAACTAAATCTGGACAGCATCGATACTTACCAATAATTAAACAATGGTGAGAGATTAATCAATCGAATTCAGGATCGCCGAAAAATTAACGAATCCTCATATCTAAATAAAGAAAACTAAAAATAATAACAATAATGGACGATTACCAATTTCATCATCAGATCACATTGGAAAAAGAAACCAATTTTTAAAACCGGCAAAAATAGCAGTCATGCATACTATTCACAAACGCTCATATATTTTGTCGAATGGGCTCCAACAATCTAAATTCCAATTTCTGTTTTGTATACTTCAAAGTTGGTCAAAATTCCAATTGCTTAAGAACGAGTGACTTCCCTTTCGGTGGAGAAGGTCTGGTGAGGTTAGGGTTTCACTTACCCTTTAGTAACAAAGAAAGGATGCAATAATTAGTAATTGACCTTACAAGAAACCTTTAATTCCCAAACGTTTTGAAAAATTTAGGCAAAAAAACATCAACAACCACACAAAACAGAAAAAATCAACAAATCAAACATTCAAATTTATCAATTCAATGAAATCTTACTCACCCCATTGCTTCATGACCAGGTATTCTTGAAAAAATTTCAGGTGGATGTTTAATGAATAAAGCACTCAATGGATTCAGATTCAACAAAATTGGAGTAACACAATTTCAAAAGTCAACGACTTTGTACCTCCAATTTCCAGAATGTAAGATCACTATGACAAAGAGAAGTACACATGTTTTAATTCGGACTTCACGAGGTTGCGGTGAAGCCACATCACTTCCTCAATGGTGCCCCTGGTTTCCTAACAATTGCAGCTGCTAACAACAGAATTATTATTTAGACATGTTTTAATATCAAGATACATTAAAAACCATAACAGATGGTAATATTGAGTCGAATTTCGAATTTTACCAATCCGAATCAAATTCTGACAGGTTAGGTTTAAAGTTATTAAGTTGAATAGGCTATTGATAACGAAGAATGAGTAATGAACAGAGACGATGATGCTGTTACCTGATAGAATCGAAGGTGTTAGGGCTTGCGATTGAATTAGGGATTGTGGTGATGATGAACGAACAATTATTTAGACTAATTGATTTAAACAATAAGGGGTATTATGACCCATAAGGTTATCCGGATCAAAACCGGGTTAAATCAATTTATTTAAAATTCAAGCAATCTGTTGACTTTCACGAAATAGGAGAGCAACCACATCACGACACATAGGATTTTAGGACATTCGTTTATATATATTATTATAGATAGATATCAAATAATAATTATCATAAAGTATTAGAAATTGAAAGGCTCAAAAAATATTGTATATTGATTATATATTTGTTTTACAATAGAAAATGCTCATAATATAAATAGTTGAATTCAGAAAGCATTAAAGGAAATAAGTAGCTAGAAATCCTCTTGATATGCAACGGTCCTTAATTGGCAATCATCAACAGTTGTCAAGATCTCTCGAAGATGGAAATCATGTATTTCGTGATCTTGTAATTTTTCCAAATATTTGTTTATTTATTTATTTTTCTGATACTCCCCCTCAAGTTGAGTAGTGGGATCTCCAATATTCAACTTGTCAAGACATTTGTTGAAGATTCTTTCGTTGACAGCTTTTGTTAAAATATCGGCTAATTGATCTTCTGATCGAACGAACGGTAGCTCTATAATCCCTGCTTCAAGTTTTTCTTTGATAATATGTCTGTCAACCTCCACATGCTTCGTAGGATCGTGTTGAACTGGATTTTCTGAAATTTGTATTGCAGCTTTGTTGTCACACATGATCCTACTGGTTTCGGTGTGGGGAACCCCAATTTCTATAAGAATTTTTCGTATCCACAGGACCTCCTTCACGCCCCGTGCAATTCCTCGAAATTCTGCTTCGGCACTAGACAATGCTACCACCTTCTGTTTTTTGCTTCTCCATGTAACTAGATTTCCACCAACTAGAGTAAAGTATCCCGATGTTGATCTTCGATCATCTTTATCTCCAGCCCAGTCTGCGTCAGTATATAGTTGGATGTTTAGGTGTTTATTTGGTTGAAAAAGAACTCCATGGCCGGGTGTTCTTTTGAGATATCTAATAATCCTCCAAACTGCTTCCATGTGAGTTACTTGAGGCTGATACATAAACTTGCTGACTACCCCCTACAGCACACGAAATATCTGGACGAGTATGCGAAAGGTATATTAGTTTACCTACTAAGCGTTGGTATCTTTCTTTGTTTGCCAACTCTCCCTTTTCTTCTATATGTAGCTTATGATTTACAATTATTGGTGTGTCAGCTGGCTTGCAATCAATCATTCCTGTCTCAGCAAGAAGGTCAAGGATATACTTCTTCTGACATATAAAGATCCTTTGCTTGGACCTTAGAACTTCAATTCCAAGAAAGTACTTCAGTCTTCCCAAGTCCTTCATTTCGAATTCTGTGAATAGATTTACCTTCAACTTCTTCATTTCTTCCTTATCATTCCCTGTAATAATCATGTCATTAACATATATAATCAAACATGTCACAAGTTTACCTCTCTGTTTGAAGAATAACGTATGATCAGAGTTGCTTTTTCGAAAGCCGTAGGTTTTCATTGCAAGAGTAATCTGCCGAACCAAGCCCGAGGGGATTGTTTAAGCCCATAGAGAGATTTTTTCAGTCGACGAACTTCTTTTGTGTTGAAATTCTTTATGAATCTAGGTGGCGCGTCCATATATACTTCTTTTAATTCTCCATGCAGGAAAGCATTTTTAACATCATATTGATGAAGAGGTCATCCTTCATTTACGGCGATGGAAAAAAGAACCCGTATAGTGCCAATTTTGGCTACTGGAGAGAACGTCTCTGTATAGTCGATCCTGTATGTATGTTTGAATATAGCCTTTAGCTACTAGTCGTGCTTTATATCTTTCAATAGTTCCATCTAGTTTGTGTTTAATAGTGAAGACCCATCGGCATCCTACAGGTTTCTTTCCTGGAAGAAGATTACACTTTTCCCATGTGTCATTCTTCATTAATACCTTCATCTCTGTTTCCATAGCATCCTTCCAATTATTTGACTCTAAGGCTTGCTCTACGGAGGTTGGGATTTGCTCTCTACATAAGGAAGATGCAAAAGCTTTGGCTTCTATGGATAAGTTTCCTTCGGCTATGTTTGCCATGGGATATCTAGAGGACCTACTTTGTTTTTCTGGGGAGTACCGTTTTGCAGGTATACCTTGGTTGACCATGTGTGGGAGAACGTATTTCTCAACTGTTTCTTCTTGTATATGTTCCTCTTGCATAGTTTGTTGTACTGAATCTTCTTGTACATGTTCCTACAATGTTTGCTCTATCTCTATCTCACAATTATTAGATATATCAATATTTTTGTGAATTGTTTCGTGAGTCTGAAAATTACTTACCTTAGACGCCAGGTTGGGAGGATTTTGGTTTGGAACACTAATTGTTGGTCCATCTGAAGCTAGTAACTCAGCTTGTGTACTATGATCTTCTCCTGATGATGACTCATTACTTTGATTAACTTCTTTAGATGAGTGGGTCCATTTTGGAACCCATTTTAGCCAACTTAGTGTGTCATTATCCTCTTTCTCCCCCTGACCACTGTTTTGAGAGGCGTAGAAGAAGTCGGTTTCTAGAAAGTCACATTTCATGGTCATGTACATATAACGTCTTTTTAGACTATAGCACCAATATCCTTTTTGGTTGACGCCATAGCCCATGAACACACATTTTTCTGCACCAGGGTCGAGTTTGGATCGATTTATTTTGGGTATGTGGACAAAGACTGATCACCCAAATATTCGTGGTTGAAGTGTAAGTGCGGGCGGGAGTTTGGTAAATTCAGAAAGAGTTTGAAGAGGGGTTTTCAAGCCTAGAGCTTTGGTTGGAAGCCGGTTGATAAGATAAGTGGCGATGGCAAGAGAATCAGGCAAAAAAAAACTTAGGAGTTTTGGATTCAATAAGAAGGGCACGAGTTATATCCAAGAGAATTCGATTTTTCCGTTCGACTGTTTCCGTTTTGTTCGGAAGTGTAGGTGCAAGATGTTTGGTGAATTATTCCTTTGTTTTGACAAAATTGTTTCATTTCAGTGTTAACAAATTCCCCTCCATTATCAGACCGAAGAATTTGGATGTTTGTTTTAAATTGTGTTTGTATCATAGCATAAAAATTAGTAAATTTATCAAAAACTTCATATTTGTGTTTTAGAAAATAAATCCATGTCATCTGAGTGCAATCATCAACAAACAGAACGAAAAAATGAAAATTTTGCCCCCCAATAACCTCTGCCGGTCCCCAAACGTCCGAATGGATAAGAGAAAAAGGTAAATTCACTTTTGTGTTATTTGTTTTAAAGGTGTGTCTATGACTTTTAGCCAAAACACATGCTTCACAGTTTAACTTTTCATTTAAAGGAAATAATTTTGGAAATAAAAGATGTAAATAACCAATAGATGGGTGTCCCAATCTTCTATGCCATAACCAAGCTTCTCTATTCGCTGTTACATGAGCAAGCATCACGGTACCATGCTGAGTCACTTCGTCCACATAATACAATCCTTAGACGTTCAGTTCCACGCCCAGTAATCACTCTCGTCCTAATATCTTGTAGTAAACAAAAGGTGGGATGCATTAATACGGAGCAATTTAATTCCTTTGTTACATGACTTATAGATAACAATTTGTGTGACAACGACGGAACATAGAGACAATTCGAGAGTTTTAAAGTTGGTGAGATTTCAATAGTTCCCCCTCCTTCTACGGGAACTATTCCCCCATTTGCGGTTTTAATAATGTTAATTTTTGGTTTGGTTTTTGAAATCATATTCGATAATTCAAAGGTCATGATGTCAGTAGCACCACAATCAAATATTCAAGATCTATCTATTTGTTTACTAGTTTTGGCCATATTAGTGTGGCCAAAAAAGTTCTTTCCTCCTGTTATGGATTCATTAAAAATTATTTGGTCCTTTTGGTAGAAACTTGAGTTGTTTTGTAAAGTTTGCTTATTTGGTGAAGCAATATTATTGTTTGAGTCATTAACTCCATGTTGGCCAGTATCATAGTTAAAATATTTGTGGGTTAAAACTTGATCCTTTGTTTGGTAATTATTTATATTATTTGATAAAAAAACAATCATTTGTTAACCAGTTAAAAATTGGAGGAGGAAAATAAGTAGGATTAAATAATGAAGGGTTTGAGAAGATCTTCCCAAACCCGGTACTCATTCCGGTCTATTTCTTCGTCTCCGGCAACCGAAGCAATACATCCACATCCGCCGATTCCATTCTCATTCCGGTCACTGCTGGATGTTTCTGAGTTTCCGGAACCATTGTTTGAAATATCTTGATAGGTTCGGCCCTTCGATAGATACCCTAGTGCCTGCGATCCGTGTGACCCGCTGGCAGCTAAGTCCGCCGCCACTCCGTTCAGAGAAGATAAGACATCAATGTTCTGTTTTTGGGTTTGGGTTTGGGTGAAGTTGTTCTTGACGAGGTCGTTATTGCTGTTGTCTTCTCCGGTCATGATGGCGAAACTGAAATGTTTGAAACTGGTAGATGATGATTGATTTTTCTTTGAGCAGGTTACCCCAAAGATCATACACGCTTTGATACCATATTAGAAATTGAAAGGCTCAAAAAATATTGTATATTGATTATATATTTGTTTTACAATAGAAAATGCTCATAATATAAATAGTTGAATACAGAAAGCATTAAAGGAAATAAGTAGCTAGAAATCCTCTTGATATGCAACGGTTCTTAATTGGCAATCATCAATAGTTGTCAAAATCTCTCGAAGATGGAAATCATGTATTTCGTGATCTTGTAATTTTTCCAAATATTTGTTTATTTATTTATTTTACTAACATAAAGAACTTGTGCATAAGAGGCGATGGAGATGATTTGAGTATCTACATAGGAGTCGTATATGACACGTATAGAAGTGTAGAAACTCTCACAACACAACATGGGAAGACCCAATCTGACATGAGATAGAGCAGATTAGACAAAATTGGTTAGACTTCACATTTTCAAGGGCATGATCTTTGACAAGATTTATTGGAGATGTTGTTTAAAGGTTAGGGATTTTTAGAGACGTTGGCGTCTTGACATTTTCGTACCATGCTTTTGTCTTCTTTCTTGTGGCGAACCTAGGGGATTTCAGTCTATCGACACACGCTCTAAAATGTTATAGAATATATATACGTGTATACAAATATTTATCATTCTTTGAATAGGATCATGTCTCTTTAGAAGTTCAAATTAATCAAATTGTATACGAATCAAATTTTGTTAGGCCATATTTTGTATATATTAAGTCTTTTGTATTGTCGTGTTTATTTACGTTTCTATATAATCGTCTTTTGTATTAACTTGTATGTTTGGGCATAAGGCCACTTATAAACAAAGCCCATTTGGGCCAAGTAAATAAAGCATAGTGTATGAGACTTGCACTATAAATAATGCATGTATCTCATGCAACCCATAACCTTTGCCTTATCCTCTCAACAACTTTCCACTTTCTCTCTACTTCGGTAATAAACATACACCGAACAAGATCCAAGATCTCAGTTCTTCTAGAGTGGTGTCCGCTAGCTCTAGTTGAGATTGATCCAAGAATATTTGTTGTTTGATCCGTCTCGAGACCTACATGCATCTCGAGACCTACATGCATCTCGAGACCCGAATCGAAAACGTACATTATGGGATGAATTGATGAATCTAATAAATTCTTTTTAACTCTAGGATTATGTATTTATCTCCTTATAAAAGCTTCAAATACAAGACTAATAAGATAACAATACCCACACAGATGTGTAACTTAGGACATAAATAGACACGGTACCTCCTCACTGTCTTATGATAATCTATAGCAAAATTTACATATTTAATAGAAAAAATATCCATGCCTTTTACTTCGCTTCGGGACTTCAATATAAGTGATCCGTGTGTTGGGAAAAACGACCATCTAGCCACGAACGGTAAACAAAAAGTGCGGAATTAATCTTCGTTTGGCTAAAGTTTTTCTTGACCCGAATGAACCAATGAGGATGCAAACAAATAGGTAATTCAAATGAAACAAGAGACACAAAATTTTTAGAGTGGAAAACCTCTCAAGGCGAGAGTTGTTAAAATTACCTATAGTTTTCAATTTATAATCCTTGCATTAATCTTACTTAACTTAATCTTGTTTATTGTGCATATGGGCCTATGTTTCTTCTACACTTGGGCTGAGTTCATGGGCTGGCAAGACTATACTAGGAAGAAACAACGAACATCTCTTTGCTGATCGTATCTCCTAATCTTGGAAGGGAGCGTCCTCCATATTGTTAGCTGTAACTGCCGGATTCTCCGGCTCCTGATTTGGAAGCCTCAAGTGGTCGCTCTCCTATATATGGGTGGCTCCTTCTAAAGCTCTAGAGAGTTGCATTATAATCATCTTATATTATGTTATGTCTAGGGTTTATTCCCTGTTATTATCTTCTAAAGAATTGTATGCAACTCCGTGTTCTTACGTTTAAGATTAAACTGTGATACCTTGTTTCTGACATGGCATCAGAGCTTAAAGGGCTCTAATATCGATCTTGGTTCATCCGCTGCTATCTTTTTGGTATTTCTCAAAGGGCTGTTTCTGGGTTCATTATCAGAGATCAAGCTGCGCATTCGGTCCATCGGAGGTCTGTCAAATCTGTTCAATCAGGAGGTCTGTTCAATCTTATCAGGTACTTAATTTTTGGTCTGTTAAATCTGTTCAATCTTTCCATTGGAGGACTGTCCATCGGAGGTCTGTTCAATCTTATCAGATACTTAATTTTTGGCCTAAAATCTTTAATAACTGTTTTAAAGAAGAAAAAGAAAAAAGGATTAAAACCAAATTTCTTTAATTTGAGTTCAGAGATTAAAATCCTTTCTTTGTTTCAATCCTTTTATTGATTCAGAAAATAATTAAAAACGAGATTTTTTTTTGGTTAAGATTCATTACAGTTGAAGAAAAAATAAAAAAAGACAATCTTTTTTCTGATAAAACCAATAAGGTAAAAACAATCTGCTTGGAAATATATATATATATATATATATGAATCTCGGTTAGAAACATAAACCATCTCTCGTGCAATCGTGGTGACCATTGATATAAGTTGGAGCTTTCGGGAGATCTTGGGTAACCCTGAGTAAAGGTTACAAACACCCACACTTGGCTGGAACACCCTAACTTGGGTGCTCACAGTTAGATCATTCTATCTTTTGCTTTTTATTTATTTAGTTTTCTAGTTATTTATACATATCTATCCCCTGGTTTGTTTGTGCATCTATACGTACTTGCATCATCTGTTTTTTTCTGTGCTTGTTTACTCTCTTATTATGGAGACCAATAACCCTGGCAAATTGGATCCTAGTGATCCTTTGTATTTACATGCAATAAGCATTAAACTGAAAGGCACTGAAAATTATACAATTTGGGCTAATTCTTTACAACTTGCTTTACAAGCTAAAAATAGAACAGGTTTTAAAAATGGTTCTTGCAAAAAATCTACTGAAAATGAGATTTTAGCCTCAATGGGATAGGTGTAATTCGGTCGTCCTTTCATGGATCCTTAATTCTGTTTATGAAGAGCTATATGTGGGTCATGTTTATTCAAAATTTGCGTCTGATGTTTGGGAAGAATTAAAAGAAACTTATGACAAAGTTGATGGGTCCGTAGTATTTGGTCTATATCAAAAAATTAACTCTTTGACTCAAAATGGCAGCTCTGTTTCTGATTATTATCATAAGCTAAATACAATGTGGAAACAATTTGATGCGATGGTACAGTTACCTTCATGTACTTGTAATGCTTCAAAAGAATTTAACAATTTCACTCATTTGATCAAATTAATGCAGTTTTTAACGGGTCTTGATGAAATCTACCAACTTGTCAAAACTAGTCTTCTTACTCGTGATCCTCTTCCCACTATTAAAACTGCCTTTTCAATTATATCTAGGGAAGAATCACATAGATGTGGAAATGCATCCTCTAAAAATACAAATGTTGGGTTTGTGTCTAAATTTAATCAAGTTCATGACAATAAAAAGAAACTCACTAAAGGACCAAATCCAAATCTTAAATGCACCCATTGTTACAAATTGGGCCACACTGTTGATAGATGTTTTAGTCTTGTCGGGTACCCTCAAGATTATAAGACCAGGTATGGACAAGGAAATGGTCAAGGAAGTAGGGCTAATAATAAATCCGAGATGTCTGCAAATTCTTCTACCACCAATACTCCTACACTTAACTCGGACCAGATAGCTCAGCCTTTGGATTTGCTAAAAGAAAAAAACAGTGAAAAGCCTCAAAATTCAAACTTTGGAGGTAACTCCATGGGCCCTTTCTCTTTTAATGTTTATAGTAAATATATATTTGGGTTTGCTAGTTTCCCCTCAAATACTTTTTGTCCGGGTGGGTTGTGGACTATGGGGCAAATCAGCATATGGTAATGTCTGAAAAAGGGCTCATAGATCTAGTTGATGTATCTGATTTTAACATTTCCGTTAAGCATCTGAATGGCACTAATGCTAAAGTTACTAAAATTGGTCGTTTAAAATTAACCGAGGGGGTGGTTTTATCATATGTTTTTGTTATCCCTGAATATTATGTGAATTTAATGTCTGTCTATAAACTTGCTAGTGAAAATAAGTTACGTGTTTCATTTGATGAACATACTTGTTATCTTCAGGATTTGCACACAGAGAAAGTGCTAGTGACTGGTAATCAATTGATGGTTTGTATTTTTGTGGTGATGCCTCTAAACCTATTAAGGGTGTTTCAATTGTCATGATAGTTTTAACTTATGGCATTCTAGACTAGGGCATCCTTCTTATCAAGTCCTAAATGTTCTTAAAAATGAGTTAAAAATACAAACCTATAGTGAAAATCTTCCATGAAGCCAAGCAACATAGAGAACCTTTCCCATTAAGCGACCATAAATCATCTTCTGTGGGAGAACTTATTCACTTAGATGTTTAGGGACCATATAAAATAAATAGTTATGATGGATATAGGTATTTTCTAACTGTTGTGGACGATTTTTCAAGGTGCGTATGGATTTTTTTGCTAAAACACAAAGATGAACTCTGTTCAAAGTTTTTTTAATTTGATAAAAACCCAATTCAATGCACCGGTAAAAATCTTTAGAAGTGATAATGGTTTTGAATTTGTTAACAACCATATGTCCAACTTTATGAGTAACAATGGCATTATTCATCAAACCACATGTACTCATACTCCACAACAGAATAGAATAGTTGAAAGAAAACATATGCATCTATTGAATGTTGCTAGAACCCTTTTATTTCAAGGGGATATCCCTCTTAGGTTCTGGTCTGAGTGTGTGCTAACCGTTGCTTATTTGATTAACAGGACTCCCTCTTCTATTCTTGATGGCAAATCACCCTATGAACTTATGTTTGGTTTTAAACCCTCTCTTAATCACCTTAGAACGTTTGGTTGTCTATGTTTTAGCACTATTTTGAATAACACTGATAAATTTGGTAGTCGCGCAGAAAGATGTGTTTTCTTAGGATATTCTCCCTTTAAAAAAGGATACAAATTATGGAGTCTTAATCAAAGAAAAATATTTTTTTCTAGAGATGTAAAATTCTATGAAACCGGTTTCCTTTCAAAGACAACAAGTTGTTAAATGTATCTTTCAAATAACGACCCTTTACTAAACTCCTTAAACTTTTTTGATTTCTTTGATGATAATCAGCTAGACATTTCTAATGGTGAAATACCCAATGATGAGGAGAGGGATCCTAGTAAGGTAGTTGAAACTGATCATCAACCTAGTGCCCAGTCTTACAACCGATGTCAGAAACAAGGTTCACAGTTTAATCTTAAACGTAAGAACACGGAGTTGCATACAATTCTTTGAATTGAAACTAGAAGATAATAACAGGGACTAAACCCTAAACAGAATATAATATAAGATGATTATAATGTAACTCTCTGAGCCGCCCATATATAGGAGAGCGACCACTTGAGGCTTCAAATCAAGACCTGGATTTGAGGAGGTGACATTCCAAATCAGGAGCCGGAGAATCCGGCAGTTACAGCTAACAATATGGAGGACGCTCGCTTCCATGATTAGGAGATACGATCAGCAGAGAGATGTTCGTTGTTTCTTCCTAGTATAGTCTTGCCAGCCCATGAAGACAGCCCAAGTGTAGAAGAAAGGGCCCATATGCACAATAAACAAGATTAAGTTAAATAAGATTAATGCAAGGATTATAAATTGAAAACTATAGGTAATTTTAACCCCCCCCCCCCCCAATTTGATAATCCGAACATGTCATACGTTGATAACTTGTTAATTAAAAAATCGTGTTGCCGAGCCAACAAACCTTTAGTAAACACATCCGCGAGTTGGTTGTTGGAGTCTATCTTCATAGTTTTGATGAAACCACTAGAGATTTTTTCACGAAGGATGAATAAGTCTATCTCAAAGTGTTTTGTCCTATCATGAAACACAGGATTTGCAGCTATAGAGATAGCAACATTATTATCACAAAACAACTCTACGGCAGTGTTTTAAAAACCGGTTCAAACCAACAGGTTGAACCGGTTAAACCGGATTTTGCACAGCAGGCCGGTATTTTAAGCCCGGTATTTTTGGCCGGTTTGCTAGAACATCGTACCGGCGGTTTTTTCTAAAATACCGATTTTTACCGGCAAACCGATTTTATGTCCAAGAAATTTTTGGTATTTACGGCCCATATTTTATCAAAATTACTTTTAACCTAACAACTAATATTTAAACGTATAAACTTTATGACTGTTTTTTTAAAATTGAGTGCTTTTGTATTATTTTTTTAATATGGATTAACTTTTGAATTATCTTTTGTTATGAAATCATTTACTTTTGGGTTATTTTTGGAGTTAAAGTTGTATTTATAGGAAATTATAAGGTAAAATGTTCAACCGGTTGAAACTCCCGGTATAACCCGGTTCAACCGGTTGTACCACTTTTTAGTCTAATCCGGTACGAGTAAAAAACCGGTTTTTAAAACATTGCTCTACGGGTACACTGGTCTGAACATGCAATTCTTTTAACAAGTTGGTTAGCCAAACAATTTCACCGGTAGCAGCACACATGGATCTATACCCAGCCTCAGCAGAGGACCTAGATACAGTTTCTTGTTTTTTGCTTTTCTAGGACACTAGTGACTATCCCAAAAAAAAATGCAATAGCGAGTGATAGATCGTCGGGTGTCAAGGCATTTACCCCAATCAGAGTCAGCATACGCTCGTATATTTATACCCGGTCCTTTACTCAACAAGATACCTTTTTCCGGTGCCTTTTTTAAATATCGAAGCAAGCGAAAAACAAGTTGTAGGTCTGGTCGTATTTGTGGGCTTGTGCATGTATTGACTTAGAAATTGAACAGTATATGATATGTCTGGTCGTGTGTGAGACAAATAAATTAATTTACCGACCAGCTTTTGGAAACCTGTAATATTAGTTAAAAAAGATTCATCTTGTTTACAGAAATTCATAACGGTATAGTGTTGTTCGATTGGGGTGTTTACAGGTTTACATGCACTAAGACCAACTTCAGCAAGAAGTTCAATACAATACTTCCTTTGTGATAGACAAACACCTTTTTCAGATCTTAAGACTTCTATTCCAAGAAAATATTTTAATAGATCCAGATCTTTGATCAAAAATTTTGAGTTTAACAACTGTTTGACTTTGTTTATTTCAGTTAAATCATTTCCAGTGATGACTATATCATACACATACACAAGTAGGATCACAAGAGAGGTTTTGACACTCTTAACAAATAAGGAATAGTCGCATAAGCTTTGGACAAAGCCATATTCAGTCAATGTATCAACCAATTTCTCATTCCACATTCTAGGAGCCTGTTTTAAGCCATATAAAGATTTATTTAACTTACAAACTTTTGTTTCATGCGGAGAGAAAAAACCTTTAGGTAAGCACATATAGACTCCCTCATTTAAACTACCATATAGGAAAGCATTGTTAATATCAAGTTGAAAAAGAGGCCAGTCGTTTTCAACAGCAAGACTAATCACCGACCTAACGGTAACCATTTTAACAACAGGAGAAAACGTTTCATCAAAATCAACACCTTCTTTTTGACTATACCCTTTTGCTACGAGTCTAGCTTTAAACCTTTCTATTTCTCCTGTGGATTTATATTTTATTTTGTAAACCCATTTACAACCTATGGGCTTCCTACCTTTAGGTAAGTCAACAAGAGTCCATGTGTTATTTCTGTTTAGGCCTCCATCTCTTCATTCATGGCATTCACCCAGTTATCGTCATTTTTGGCTTCAAAAAAGTTTTTTGGTTCTACAGACTTGTTTAAACAAGTAGTGAAACATTTATTTTCAAAAGATAAGTTCGAATAGTTTACTACTTTTTCTATTCCATATTTTACTTTCCCTTCAATGATAAAATCTTGTAGTTTTTTTGGTATTGAAGAGTTTCTAGTGGACCTTTTGATAGGGACACTAGAATCATTAATTCCCTCAGGAGAGCCTATGTTGGCATTGGTAGTTTCAGTACTGTCAGCCTCACTCGCACCTTTGGCCATCACATGAGGCTGCTGTGAGATAGCCTCGCCATCAAGAGTAAAAACCACAGGACTACTAGATCCGCTTCAAATCCACTATCACCAATAACAGCAATACAAAAAAGTCTTCTCTAGGTAAAACTAGCGGCATACACAAATCATCATGTACTTAGAACAACAATTACTTCAAGTATATGGAATAAAACAAAAGAGTAAATGAGTAAGAGGTATCACCAACGAGAGAATGAATCGATCTCTGGCACATCTCTTATCTTCAAAAAACACCAAAAGACCTTTGGCAGTAAGTTCTCTTTGTAATGTTTAGTAATGGCAGAAGAAGAAAAATAACCAAAACCTTAATCTCAATAATAATCCTTTTTTTGTTTTCAACAGCTAAAATATTTGCACAAAACAAAACCTTTTTAATTTGTTTTGTTGCTTGTTCCTTACGTGAAGTAAAGAAAAGCCCACCAAAATTATGACCTCATGGGGGCCCAAAAAAAACTCCATGCCAAAGCACACAAGCTAGCATACGTAACCTTTTTTTTTTCTTTTCTTTTATTATTAATAATAGAACCCATGTAGAGTAGTATCTGTCGGGCTTTCTCATAGGCAAAAAAAACCCCAACAAATCTTCCCCTTTTTGTCTATGAGTAAGAGCTCACCACCCCAGCGAGCGAGCAGCATATCTTCAGTTGCTCTCTTGCCAAAGCTTTGGTCAACATATCAGAACAATTATCATCGGTGTGAACTTTATCAAGTTCAAACAACTTGTCTTCAATACCATCTCTAATCCAATGATACCTCACATCAATATGTTTTGTTCTTTTCTATGATACATAGAATTCTTAGCAAGGTGAATAGCACTTTGATTATCACAAAGAACCACGTAACGCTATTGCATAAAGCTAAGCTCGTGTATAAATCTTTTCAACCACAATAATTCTTTGCATGCTTCTCTTGCTGCCATATACTCTGCGATCCTCGGTAGTAGACAAAGCAACACACTTTTGCAGTCTTTGACTGCATGACACGGCTCCCCCTACAAATAACATCAAATATCCAGAAGTGGATTTCATGTTGTCCTTATTTCCTGCCATATCAGAATCTGTATAACCAACAAGCATCGGATCCCCATTTCCAAATGTTATACCCAATTTGGAAGTACCCCGTAGATATCTAAGAATCCACTTAATAGCTTCCCAATGTTTCTTACCCGGATTTGACAAGAATTAACTAACAACCCCTACTGCATGGGCAATATCAGGCCGTGTACATACCATTGCATACATTAAGCTTCCAACCACGGAGGTATATGGAACACCATCCATCTCTTCAATCTCTTTCTCAGAAGTAGGACAATCTTTTTCAGTTAACTTAAAGTTGGGAGTAAGAGGTGTACTAACCAAATTTACATTATACATCTTAAATCTGCTAAGCACATTTTCAATGTATTGCTCTTGTGACATGTGCAACTTCTTTGAAGCCCTATCTCTAGTAATCCGAATGCCAAAAATATTCTTAGCTGGCCCCAAGTCTTTCATAGAAAACGAATTGCTTAACTCTTTCTTCAGCTGAACAATTATTTCTACATTCTTGCCAACAATCAACTATCATCAACATAAAGCAATAATATTATGAAATCATCATCACCAAACCTCTTAAAGAAAACACAATGATCAGACGTAGTCTTTCGGTAACCTTGCTTCCCATAACTAACTCAAATTTCTTGTACCACAGTCTCGGTGCTTGCTTCAAGCCATAAAGACTTTTCTGAAGTTACAAACATAATCTTCTTTACCCTAACCTGAAAACCTTCAGGTTGCTCCATATAGATTTTTTTATCTAGATCACCATGAAGGAATGCTGTCTTGACATCCATTTGCTCAACCTCAAGATCAAGACTAGCAGCTAACCCAAGAATCACATTGATGAAACTCCTCTTCACAACTGGAGAGAAAATCTCATCAAAATCAATACCTTTTCTTTGACTGAACCCTTTGACCACCAATCTTGCCTTGTACCTAGGCCGCGAGGTATGCCCTTCAGTATTCACTTTGTAGACCCACTTGTTCTTCAAAGCTCTTTTGCCTTTAGGCAACTTCACCAACTCAAAGGTATTGTTCTCATGCAAGGAATCCATCTCATCTTGCATGGATTCAACCCACTCCCTTTTATGTTTATATTCCATGGCCTCTTTGTAATACTCGGGCTCTCCCCCATCAGTGAGTAAGACGTACTCACCAGTCGAATAACTAGTAGAAATTTGACGGTCTCTGATAGACCGCCTGAGTGGGACAAATGCAGGCATATCTACTGGTAACTCGGGATGAGTATCCTTATCCAACTCTGCCTGCTCTTGATTATCAACATTACCGGTACCATGTTGTTTGTCATTTTGAATACCATCTTCGTGATGTGGCTCAGATTGCTGAGTAGGAATATGATCCAAATCAATGAGATCATTAGTGTACTGAGGAACTACCTGTGTCTTCTCAATATATTTCAAACTCTAATCTTCCACAAACACAACATCATGACTTCTTACAAGCTTCTTTGAAACCGGGTTATATAGCATGTATTCAAACTCATCTTGCCCATAACCAAGGAATATAAACCGCCTGGACTTCACATCAAGCTTTGATCTTTCATCTTTGGGAATATGCACAAATGCTTTGCATCCAAAGACCCGCAAATGACGATATGAAACATCTTTGCCACTCCCTGTCTGGAACATCATTATGCAAAGGAATACAAGGAGTAAGATTAATAACATGTATCATTGTATTTAAAGCCTCGCCCCAAAAATAATTAGGCAACCCTGCATGTGAGAGCAAACACTTAAACCTTTCAACCAACGTTCTATTCATCCGTTCTGCTAAACCATTCAACTGTGGTGCCTTTGGAGGTGGCCTTTGGTGTCGAATACCTTTCTCTCTACAATAAGCATTGAAAGGACCAATATATTCACCTCCATTTTCTGTTCGGATACACTTGAGCTTCTTCCCAGTTTGTCTCTCAACTAAGGCATGTAACTACTTAAACACATCAAATACCTGATCTTTAGACTTCAACGTATAAACTCATACCTTCCTCGAATGATCATCAATAAACGTGACAAAATACAAGCATCCCCCAAGTGTTCTAGTCTTCATAGGACCACATAAGTCTGAATGCACCAAGTCAAGTATACTTTCTATTCTATGAGGCGGATGACTATGAAAAGAAACTCTCTTTTGCTTACCATTCATACAATGAGAACACTTTTTCAAATGAACATCTTTCACACCGGACAAGGCATCTTTCTTCAATAATATGGACATCCCCTTTTCACTCATATGAGCAAGTCTCTTATGCCACATATCAATCACATCAGAATTCTTCAATGAATGAACCGAGTCTCTGGAAATCTTTGGATGTGTCGTATATAACGTTGAAGTTCTTTCACCTCTTGCCACTATTAACAAACCACGAGTGAGTTTCCAAATTCCATCACCAAAGGTACTGTGGAAACCATCATCATCTATTGTGCCTGCGGAGATCAAATTAAGTCTAATATCTGGAACATGCTTTACATTATGTAAAACCAACTCCATCCCGGTATCAAACTTCAAGCAAACATCCCCAACACCAACGATCTTTGACAGCCCATTATCATCCATCTTGACATTCTCAAAATCACAAGGAGTATAAGATGAATAAAAATTCCTTTGTGATGTCACATGACAAGTAGCACCACTGTCAATAACCCAACTCGAATCATCATGTGCAATGTTCACCCTATCATAATCACAACAAATATGAAACTCTTTGGTGGCAGTGTTAGTTTCATAAGTTCCTTCATCACCGTCTTCTTTCTTGTTGTTGTTCTTTTTATTGTTGTAATTAGCCTTCTTGTTCTCCTTTTTCAATTGTTTGCAATATTTTATTGTGTGCCATTTCCTTCCACAATGATAGCACTCAAAATCTTCAAACTTCCCTTTGGACTTATTGCGGTGCTTAGCTCTATTACTCGAACCTCTACTATGGCTTCTCCCCCTACTTTTGGTAAATAAGGCAACTGAATGTGAAGAGGAACCTTGTGACTTTCTTCTCATCTGTTCATTTATAGTACTACCTTTAGCCAATTCCATAGTAATAATACCGTTTGCTGCAGAGTTGGACAACGATGTCCTAAAAGTCTCCTAAGAATCCGGTAACGTACCAAGAAGCCATAAACCTTGTATCTCGTCTTCAAACTTAATACCATACCGGCAAGATGATTAATAAAACCCTGAAAAGCATTTAAATGATCTAAACAGGAGCTCCATCACGGTATTTCAAGTTTATCAACTGTTTAATCAAGAACAACTTATTGTTCCCGGTCTTCCAAGCATACAACTCTTCAAGCTTGGTCCATAAAGTACGAGCATGAGTCTCCCCGCTAATATGGTTCAAAAAATTATCATCAACCTACTGTCGGATATACCCACAAACCTTTCTATGCAAAATATTACACTCTTCATCAGTTTTATCTTTAGGTTTATTGGTAATGAACACATGCAAATAATAATCCTTCACATAAAGAAGGTATTCCATCTTTCCTTTCCAAACATGATAATTAGAACCATTCAAATTGACCATCCTACTTGTATTAGCTTCCATCATTCAAACAAGTCTTAACCCAAGAACAAGAGCCGAAGCTCTGATACCACTCTGTTGGGAAAAACGACCACCTAGTCACGAACGGTAAACAAAAAGTGCGGAATTAATCTTCATTTGGCTAAACTTTTTCCCAACCCGAATGAACCAATGAGGAAGCAAACAAATAGGTAATTCAAATGAAACAAGAGACACAAAATTTTTAGCGTGGAAAACCTCACAAGGGAGAGTAAAAACCATGGGACTACTAGATCCGCTTCAAATCCACTATCACCAATAACAGCAATACATAAAAGTCTTCTCTAGGTAAAACTAGAGGCATACACAAATCATCATATACTTGGAACAACAATTACTACAAGTATATGGATAAAACAAAAGAGTAAACGAGTAAGAGGTATCACCAACGAGAGAATGAATCGATCTCTGGCACGTCTCTTATCTTCACAAAACACCAAAAGACCTTTAGCAGTAACTTCTCTTCGTAATGTTTAGTAATGGCTGAAGAAGAAAAATAACCAAAACCTTAATCTCAATAATAATCATTTTTTGTTTTCGACGGTTGAAATATGTGCACAAAACAAAACCCTTTTTATTTGTTTTGTTGCTTGTTCCTTACGTGAAGTAATGAAAAGCCCACCAAAATTATGACCACATGTGGGCCCAAAAAAAACTCCTCCATGCCAAAACACACAAGCTAGCATACGTAACCTTGTTTTTTTCTTTTCTTTTATTATTAATAATAATAGAACCCATGTAGAGTAGTATTTGTCGGGCTTTCTCATGGGAAAAAAAAATCCCAACACCGCAGCCCTTCAAAATGAGGGAGCCGTCGCCCTTCTAAATGAGAAGCATCACTCATATTGGGGGGGGGGGGGTTGTGAATACATGCATAAGTACTGGGTACTTTAGGCACAAAACAAGGCAAGATTGTTCTATTCTGCGCTTGTGCACGAGGTTGTGCATGAGGTTGTGCACGAGGTTGTTTCAGATAAAACTGATCAATCATATTGAAGGCATCTTCTCCACTTATTCTTGCAAGGTCTGTTCTTTTATTAGGTCGGTCTCCTACAACCAGGCTTGAAAAATGGATCTTATTCGGGGCCGACAAGCGTTGGGTCCTAATTGGTTGGCCTTCTTTTTGGCTTAAGGGTGAGCTTGAGTTCTCATGGTTAAGCCCATAGGTGAGCTCATAGTCATCATTATGATTCTTGGGTGTGTAATTCGTCACGTACGTGTTATCCGCCATTCTTAATATGTTTGAAGGACTTGTGTGTTTGTTTTTGCCCGTTTTGGGTATGTTTGTGATATGAATATTTGATAACTGTAGTGACTTTTATAGTACAACAAGTAGTTCGATGCGATTTAGATATTTTCATATGTTCCACTACTTTGAGATTAAGATTCTACTTAGTGATCTAAAGAATCAATTTGGGCATTAGAACTTTCAATCACACAAGTGGAACATATTCCTATCTATTAGCTTCATAATGAAGGCGTATGATCATCTTACCTCTTACGATACTCAATGAGACCAACAACTACTTCTGACGTGTTCACTATGTTCTAATATTATCGAATACGCTAACATATAAAAAATAATAGTTATTGTACAGAATTTATGCATGAAGTGAGATTGAAATGGTTTAAGTATATGCAGAACAGATATATACGACACATCTAAGAAGTGAAGAGACCCCAACAGTTGTTGGTGTTAAAAATCAAAATTGAGCAAGTCTACATGGTCAACCAAAGTTGGGGGGTGTAATTGTTATTTCGCAAAAGTTGTTATAACCATAAATGTTTATTTGATTGGAAAGTGACAAGTTGTTAGAAACTTAGGGACTGTTTACGACACTTTGTAAACTAAGTTTGTTACTGTTCGCTAACTGCGCAATTAGGGATTAAGGTTCTTATATACCTCTAGATTCAATTGCAATAGTTGAGATAATCAATTTACAGTTCTTCTTGTAATTATTTTCGTTTCTTAGCTTTAATCAATAATTTGCTCTCAAATCGTTCAGTTTTATAAATCTTTGGTGTTATTCGTGACAATTGGTCTAAAAGTCCAGGCGTGACTCGATCCAAAGATTCCAATGGTTTATTCCACAATTAAAAATTAGAAAGATGTTAAGTAACTTTAAATAAGAGAAGTTCGACTATAGGAACGACTTTAGCCACCAGAGGCTGGAGACGTGTGCATTACTGGTTCATCAAGGCATATCTGATGCCCTGGTGGGTGAAGCTAACATACCAAGCAAATTAAGAAGAGATTGAGATGATTTGGGTATTTACGAAGGATATATATATATATATATATATATATATATACACACACGACACATGTTAGAGTGTAGAGTTCTTTACTATATAGGGGAATAGAAGGAAAGTCAAGCCTAAAATGAAATGAGATGCGTAAATTAGGTAATATTTGTAATTCAACTTTTCGAGGACATGATCTTTGACAGCATTTCTTTAAGACGTTGGATAAAGGTTAGTTCATCGATCTATATTACTTGTATTTATTTTTTATATATAGAGTTTATGTTGTGTGTGTATTTATATTTATACTATAATAAAAGAAAATATGTTCGCGCTCGTTTCACACTCTTATATTGTATTTAAATGAATGTGATATTACTAAGTACGTTTGTTTAATTATGTTATTAAGAATTTAAAATATTCACTACAAAAGTATAAATGAACAAGCCCTGTGATAGAGATGCACAAATCGGGTTCAACTGGAAAACCCGAACCGGTTCGAAACCGGTTTTTTCACACCGGGTTGTAAAATGGCACCGGTTTCAATCAAGAACCGGTTCGGTTCCCGACCCGAACCGATGCCCAGATATGCCAACTTTTAAGAACCGGGTAGGGTATGAACCGGAACCGGTTTTTACGTAAAAACCGGTTCCACCGTTTTTTTTTGAAATTTAAATATTATAGCCGTTAGGAACCGGTTCCAACGGCTGTATAGCCGTTTTTGACCGTTGGAACCGGCTTTTTAACTATAAATAGGTTATTTTTTTATTATAAATAGCAAGGTTTGTTTGTGTACTTGTTAAACCACTTTCAAAACTATAAAACACACTCCAAACCACAATTAATCTTAAACCGACAACAAATGGCAACTAATGATGACGTTGTTATGGTGATCGAAACAACAAGATGCCCCGTTGTTTGGGTTCATTATGATTTGTGTCTCATGACCGACTCACATGAGTTGGCACGTTGCAAATATTGCTCGAAGTTTCTTAAAGCAGGGTCCAACTCGACATTACGAAAACATACGAATAAGTATTGTCGAGAGAAAAGAAGTTTGGAAGCTAAAAAAACGGAAGTGGGAGAGTCGTCCGGCTCTACAACCCAAAAATAAGTATTCCCGAATTAATACGACGGACTTTGTTTTTTATGTTTTAGTTGTTATGTTTAGTATCGTTTATGTTTTAATAATGTTTGTAATAGTTATTTTTTAAATAAATAAAATGTTCGTCGTTATTAAAAAAGTAACAAAAATTAATCATGAGTAACAAAAGTAGTTATAATAAAACAAATCAAAACTAAATATTAGTTGAACAAGTTACAAATAATTTTACCAAAACAAATAATTACAACTCTTCTTCGTCTTCATTCTCGTCTTCACACTCGTCTTCGTTATCGGAAGAAACCCCGTCCTCCGCCTCCTCATCATGAATATGACGCTCTATTGGTATTTCGTCTTCAAAGTTCGCCTTGTGTTGTACACGATCCACCGCATCCAAATGGTCCTTTAGGCAAATGCAAACCTCTAGAGACTCGGGAGTTAGTTTTGTTCTTCGCATAGATAACACCCTCCCACTAAGAGAAAAAACCGATTCGGAAGCAACCGTTGAGGCTTGTACGGCAAGCAAATCATGAGCCATGGCGGATAGAATGGGAAATTCGTTTTGTTTACCTTTCCACCAAGCCAACAAATCAATATTGCGAATTTCGTCGATCGTTGCGCCCTCAACATAGTTTGCTCCACTATATCGACCAAGTTCGCTACTTGGTGTGTTTCCTCTTTGCCTCTTAGATGCCGATTCACGAATCCCATTCATCAAGTTTATAAGTGGGTCATTGCACGGCCTACTAGTTGTTGTTTTTTTCACAAAAGACGATCTCGTGCTTGGACCATACATTTGAAAATAATGGTCATAAAGGTCTTGAAGGTTTTTGTTGAACTTGTCAGTCGCTTCCGTCGACAACTTCGGGTCAATCTCGTGCATACCTAAGTTGTCGAATATTTCCTCAATCGTTGTTTCAACCCCATTAACATTCCAATAGGGGTTTAATGCGGCGGCACAAGTAAAGACCGGCGGTATGTTTTCAAAATATTTTATGAACTTTTCTTTCATCACCGCAACAATATTTTCTAAGAGTTTGTTCTTCTCCGCAAAGCTTTTAAAAACACAAGACATATAGTACAATTCTTGCAAAACCCAACAACTAGTAGGGTAATAGACTCCCGATAATTTTGTTGTTGACTTTTTGAACACGTCAAGATACTCCAACAAATAACCGACTTGGACCCAAACACTTTCCGGAAACATATCGGCCTCGCGTTCTTCAACAAGATTGTTATGAAAAGCTTGTAAAGTTTGGCGTTGGGCAAAAGCACACTTTAACATATGACAAGTTGAGTTCCAACGGGTTGGAACGTCCCAATTCGGCCCCAAATACTTTCTTTCAACCGACTTGCAATAGTTCTTATATTCAAGATGTCTTCTTTTACCACTTTTGAAGACATCTTGTAACATAAGTCTAATGTATTTTAAATCATCACAAATGTTTTCATTGTCAAGACCTATTTGAACAACCAAGTTGATGATATGTGCAACACATCGGACATGAAAAAAATCCCCGAAACAAGGTGGTGAATATTTAATGATAAATTTTTCAGCCGCTTTAGTATTGTTTGAAGCGTTGTCAAACGAAATCGAAAATATTTTATTTCTCAAGTTGTAAGTCGTTTTAACTTCATCAAGTAATTCAAACAATTTTTCGGCGGTATGTGGGAACGGGAAGTTTTCAAAAGCGATGGTGTGTTTCATCAATTGCCATGTCACCGGATCAACCCAATGAGCGGTGACACATATGTATGATTCGGGCAACCCGTGTGGTGCCGACCAAACATCGGTAGTTAAACTAACCATGGCTTCTAAAGAATGAAAAGACTCGATTAACTCTTTTTAGCACACTCCCACAACCTGATACAATGACGTCTTAAGGTAGTACGACTTACATGTGTGTATCTCGGTTGTAGAGTTTCGCGAATCAACGACGTCAACTCCGGGTCATCAAAGTGGTTAAACGGCAAACCTCGTTGAATAACGAACTTTGCCATTCTATCTTGAACTTGAGTCGTGTTGTAACGAAATAGTGTACCATCTTTACCCAAGTCAATTTGATCGGTCGCGCCAATCCCTTTCAACGCCTTGCAATATGGCTTCTCGATGTGCTTTCTCAAAGTAGAGTTGGAATCGTGCTTTAATATTAAACCACATAGTTTGCAACGAGCCTTTTGATAACCTTCGTCATCCACAATCAAATCCCAATTCTTCCATATGTCTTGGTTGCGGTTATGGTTGACTACCGTAACAACCCTTGGGTCCTCCGTAACAGGAACGGGGGCAACAAAAACACTCTTCTTAGCCTTCTTGTTAGTTTTTTTGATGGGTGCCATAATAATATTTAGTTGGATGGTCGGGTAACGGAACGGGTTTGCTAAAGGAGTAGTATTTTAGTTTGTTTTTGAGTTTGGTGGTGAAATTAGTGGTGGAAAACAAGTTATATATAGGTTTGGGCATCAAAAACCGGTTCCAACGGCTATATTACCGTTGGAACCGGTTCCAACGGATCTATTGTCTCTCAAAAACCGGTTCCAACGGCTAATTGGTGGCTAAAAAACCGGTTCCAACGGCTATATTACCGTTGGAACCGGTTCCAACGGCTACTTTGACTTTTGTTTGACTCTTCAAAAAAAACCCGCCAGAACCGGTTTTTCCGGGTACGAACCGAACCGGTTACAATTAAGAACCGGGTAGGAACCGGGTTGTAACTGATACTAACATACAAATATGAGAACCGGGTACGATTTTCGGGCACAAAAATACCCAAACCGGGTATTGTACCAACCGGGTTGGAACTGGAACCGGTTCCGGTTCGGTTCCACCAGTTAGGTTCCGGAACCGGTTTTTTTGTGCACGTCTACCCTGTGATAAGTGAGTTGGTGGATTTAGGATTAGAGTATTAATTCAAAAAAAGTCTATCAGCAAGCGGCTTTCCAAAGTGATAGATGAGATAAAGATTAATAGTATTAAAATCCCCGATTAACCATAATTTTGTAGGTTTTTATTCGGTTTGCTTCGAATTTTAACAGCCATTGAAAATAATTTGTCCTATGAATGACAAATTAAATTTAAGTTTTAACTTTTTTAACAGCAAATATTATCAAATTATTAACTAGCAATTTAGAATATACATGAGCTTATAACCGAAAATAAAAACTAAACCACGTATTCCAATCCAGAATTTGTGTCTTTGCCCTATATTTTTAATCCACATATAATTAACTCTTCGGTTTTATTGACATCCGAGTCTCCAATGAGCCCTATGAATCTATGATCTTCTGTTAAAGATCTTCTCATTTCTTGTCTTTCGATTTGTTGTCCTTCATAAGACCCACAAAGTGACATATTGAATTTGCACTGTATCTAAAATTAATTGGTACTAACTCATTAAATTTGTAAACTCTTAACGATAATCATAAGTTCATTTTTGTTTATTCATTTAAATATAAGTTGTATATCAAACATGTCTTATTTCATTAGCACGCGTCTCGTATAAACGATAATATGTTATTATGTGACCCCATGTGTTGATCACAACCACGATACATAACACATTTTAAGCTAAGATTATTTATACATCAACAACATCACACAAAGTGACAAGACTTATTATATTGACCACATATGCATGTTCTTCAAGCCACTTAGGGCACAAAAGCACCATTATACCTCCTTACGGCTTCATGACTATCAATCGTGTTTGATCTCAAATAAGGTCGGTTGGTCACACCCCGAAATGTAGGCCTTGCATATTGCCCTTCATGTTCAATTGGTTGCGCACGAGGATAATTCACCGATTCCATTAGAAAACCCAAGGCTTCGTTGATGTCGTTGGTGGGAGTAGTAAGAGGACGACGTGTTATAGGCGGGCCCGCACTCTGCCATTGGTAATTTGGGTTCGAAAAGTTTATTACCCTAATATTTCGATCTCCTTCTGCACTAGTGCTTAAAGATTGGTTCTCATTCGGGACTGTCAAGATTTGGGTCCTAACCGGTTGGCCTTCTTTTGAGGGAAATCTATGGACCGGGCTTGTAGGCCGATACTTAGTCTTCTCTAGTATGGTTTGGGGCCTATTTATATAATCCTCTTTTAAGGGATATTTGTGTGTTGGACTTGTAGGTTGGTACTTAGATGGACTTGTGGGTCGACACTTATTCGGGCCTGGCAAGGTTTGAGGCTTCGTCATGTTGGCTTCTTTTGAAGGATATGCATATGTTGAGCTTGGGGGCCGATACTTAGTTGGGCTTGTAGGATGATACTTATTCGGGCTTGGCAAGGTTTGAGGCTTCATCATGTTGGATTCTTTTGAAGGATATGTAGATGTTGAGCTTGGGGGCCGATACTTAGTTGGGCTTGTAGGATGATACTTGTTTGGGCTTGAAGGGAGGTACTTATCTGGGCTTGAAGAGCGGTACTTATTTGGGCTTGTTGGTTGAATTTTGTTTGGACTATTAGGGCGGTATTTATTGGGGCTGGTAGGGCGGTACTTATTGGGACTGGTAGGGCGGTACTTGTTTGGACTTAGTGACTCGTATTTTTTCGGACTTTTAGGATGGTACTTATTGGGGCTGGTAGGGCGATACTTGTTTGGGCTAGTTGACTCGTATTTGTTCGCGCTTTTAGGGTGATACTTAATGGGACTGGTGGGTCGGTGCTTGTTCGGGCTTGTTGACTCATACTTGTTCGGGCTTTTAGGGGGGGTACTTAATTGGGCCGGTAGGGGGGTACTTAATGGGGCTGGTAGGGCGGTACTTGTTCGGGCTTGTCGATTCATATCTATTCGGGCTCTTAGGGCGGTACTTAACGGGATCAGTAGTGTGGTACTTATCTGGGCTTGTTGGTTGATATTTGTTTGTGCTTTTAGAGCGATACTTACTCGGGCTGGTAGGCTGGTACTTATTCGGGCCTGAGAGGTTGCCACTAGTCTTCACGAGCGGCCTTGCTCCAATTTGGAGTTTGTTGAAAAAATTAGCCATAGGATTTCCCCCTTCCCGGTAGCGGGTCGGACTTGAGTTCTCATGATCTGACCCATATAACGTATCATAACCTTCATGACGATCCTTAGGTGCATATTTATGCGCGTTTTCCTTGAGAAGCTCGTTTTTCAAAGGTGCGCCACCAAATTCGGTATACCTGGAAGGCGGACCACGAACACGCTCAACCGTTGTTGTCTCAACCACATACCAATTGACGTGTTGCTCTGGCTCATAAGCATTACCGCCTTGTTGAGCCGGAAAATCATGGTAATTGTAGTATGGTTTGGTCACATATGTGTGCCCAGCCATTAACTTAGACTAGATGGTTTGATTTGAATGTATTTTTTTTCTTACTTTCCTTGTTCATATATGAATAGATTGTTGTTTCTTATATAGTAAAAGAATCAACCCAATGATATTTTCATGTATTTTTGGAATTGTGTTCTAAGAATCAAATTCTCCACCAAATTTTAATGATGGAAGATGAAATAGAACATGTTCTTGTTTATTGGTCCTTGTTGTAACATTCGATCTTTACAATCACTATCTTGACCGAAGTTACCGGGCTTAGCGGGCTAGATGTTTTCGAAGCGCAACCCGTTGTCGTTGGTCTAAATTATGGGCCGAATCGCTTACTTAAATGGACTTTGTTGAGCAACTTGTCAATTGCATATTCTTCAAGGTGCAATCAGATTGGGCTTGAGTCATCCTTGGGCTTTTATGTGGGCCCGGCCATGTGTAAGATTATATGTGTTTGTAAGTGGATAACGTTATGCTTATGCCTTTACATAGTGCCACAACTCCACTTAGAGATGCTTTCACGTGATGTACATTTAAGACTAGATTCTTTTGGTAAGTTTAGTAGAATCAAATTCGGGTTGATCGAACGCGAACATATTCTCACTTATCGGCCTTGCGTGCGGCATTTAGTTTTTAACATATTATACGGTTGTTTTACACTTTTTTTCTAATAATTCGTGTAAATCCTCCAACTACTTCTAAGAGTAAAACGCTTATTTTATGTGTCATGGGTTAACTAAATATCATGTCACATTAGCATCATGTAGAATCAACCCGTTCACTAACTAACCCATTAACTAATGCGTTGTAGGTTAACTAAAATCAAATAAATAAAGTTTGATTGCTTCTTATGGGGTGGGTCCCACTTATAATCGGCATGTTGCGTGCTATGTGTTAACAGATGAAGGGCCTTCATGGTTAGCGTATGGGCTTGTTGTGGGTTAACGACGCCATCAGCTTATGTGGAGTTGTGGGATGCTCATTGACGCCCACGCAGTCTAGCCTTATGAACAAAAGATAATTAATGTTGGGTGCAAACCTAATCCCACTTGAGTACTTTTATAATATTTTCTTAACATAGGGAGAAATATGAAAGCTCTTAATTGAAATATTTTGGATTTTGAAGTTTGAACGAATCGATGGCTTTTGACAATAAATCTTTGCTGACTTTCTTTTTGTCTTCATATTATTGTCAACTAAACAATGTTAATATATGTCTTGAAAATGTAAGTAAGCCTCATTTTTATAAATTTGGTCAAAGCCACCAATGCCAAGAGTCAATTGTAGTACATGCATGCATTCCCCCATGCATAATTCCCATTTTTCAATAGCCCTAATCAATTCCTTATAAGTATTAAAGTAAGTTTTCAAGTATCCTTCATATTCAAAATATATTTTTTCTAATCGTTAAACCATGCCCCTAAATAGTTGAGATTTGCCAAAATCAAGTATGAGACTTTCTATAAGAATCCTAAGTGTTTTTCTCTAATTGGTATGTTCGCACGTGTATATTCATCATATATGTTTACGGAGTATACGCACGTTCATAAGCACACCATTGTACGTATGTGAACAGAGTATGTGTACACACACATATGAGTGCGTTAGACTATTGTATGTATGTGAATATACATGCACATAAATGAAAACTAAGTGTGTGTGTAGGAAGATCTTCAAATGAGAACCAAGAAAATGTTGGGAACTGCATAACACATGTGCTTAGTGCTATGATTGTAATACATAAACGGTAACATACCCACCGCGTTTTTCTTTCCCATAACTTTGATTTATTCTAGTATGCTATCTACAAGTGTATTATACGGTTCTAATGGTTCTCAACATTTTCTTGGTTTTGAAAAGAATGCATCCCAACACACACACAATTACAAGTATATGTATCATGTATAAAACACTTGGAAAAACCATACTCCCATATGAGAGTATAATACTATCTTTTCGAACAAGAATTGACCAAGGGTCATATGTCTTATTTTATCGTAGAAACAAATCCATTTGCTCATGAGTCGAAATTGGTTGATGAAGGACAAGGTGTAGGGCCAATATTCTATATTGTTTTTAGGATTATATATGTCTTTTTAGTTTGCTTTTAGTCGGTGTAGTACGTACTCGGTACGTTTATTTTGTAAGTTTATTGTGTAAACTTTGGAGAAATGGGGACCCTATATAAAGGCCACTTAACCCATTTCTCCACAACTCTTTCACAACTCTTGGAAATAAAAAGAATTTCTCTATCTCTATCTTCTTCTTCTTTCTTTCAAGAAAATAAACCAAACAAACTAAGATCTGAAATCCGAGTGTCGTTGGTGATTTCCGCTAACCAACAACACGGATTGATCCGAGTCAAGTCTTGAGATCCATCTAGAGGACCTATAAGTGGTATCAGAGCTTTCGGCTCGACTTTTTGTGGTTTCGGGTCAAACTTTTCGGGTTTTGATCTTAGTTTTTGTTGGATTTGAGGTTGATTTCGTGTTACTCATCTCTTTTGGAGTCCCTTACACCTTGGAAATACACGAGAATCACCAAATCTAAGTTTAGTGTTTTAAGTTTTTGTGTCCGAGCTCAGATTCGGCTTAAAAACTCATATCTAGGCCGATTTATTGATTTTTAGACTAAAGTCTTTTTGACTTTTTGGAAGTTTGGGTGTTATATTCTCTCAAAAAAAAATCGCTTCGGGTACTGTAGCAACTCATGCGAAACACTGTAGCGACTTATGCGAAACACTGTAGCGACTCGGCACTGTAGCAACTCGGTACTGTAGCAAAAAAAAACTTCAAATTTTTTTCTCTTTCAAAAAAAAAAATTAATCGTGTTAAAAAGAAAAAAAATGTCTTACGAATCTGAGCTTAAAGGAAATCTAGATATGGGAGAAAGCCGAAAGGAAATATTAAAAAGAGAATTCGACATGTTTACACATATTAAAGGAGAATCGGTTGCCTCTCTCATCAACAGATTTGAGTCACTCGTCACCAAAATGAGTAGTGTCGGTATCATCAATGGTTTGTTTCAGATCAACATGAAGCTGTTGAATTCACTGCCTTATACATGGAGCATCAATGTGGTTACCGTCAAAAGAACCAAAAACCTGTATACCATGACACTCTCAGAGTTGGCTTCTACCATCAAGTCTTTTGAAATAATGGAAGATAAGCTCCAAATGAATAATCAGTCCAAAGAAAATAAAGTTGGGACAAGTAATAAAGTTTTGACAAGGCTGCCGGTAAAAGCAGTCATGCATGTCCTATCATTCCCGACACATCACCAGTCGATGAGGTAAATTACAATCTGTGCACTCAAGCTTGTGTTAATAAGGTTACATATTATAGATACTTACAAGACGAAGTTTTGAAAGAAAATGCAAAACTTCGTCAATTGAACACTGAATATGTAAAAGCTGACAAGATCTACATTGAAAAGATCAAAACTCATTACGATGATGTAGCAAATCTTAGACTTGAAATTTTTCGAGAAAAGCATAATGTCATTTATTATAAAGACATAATTAATGATTTAAAAGAAGAAATTAAGAAATTAAAACTCGAAGTTTCGGATAAGAAAGAAAAAGAAAAACAAGTTGAAAGATTTAAGGTATCATTTGAAAAATTAGATGATCTTATTGGAGCCCAGAGAAGCGCTAAAGTTAAAGCGGGGTTGGGGTACGATTACACTGCCGTACCACCACCATTCAATGATAACTACACCAGTTTGCCCCACTTTAGCTATAATACTTTTCCAGAGGAAAAATGGAATACGGGGTTGGTAGAATACCAACGCCTGTGAAATTTGTTCCTGCTACCTCTCAAACTGCTGCTCCAGTCCCATCATCTGATAAATCTGACATCAATGTGTCTTGTGTAGCAGCTGGTGATGTAAATGGTGGTGAATGTGGGACGGTTAACCTGGGTTGTAAGCTAAAAAGAAAGTTAGAACCACTTTTTGAATCATGTGTGGATCTAACCAAAACTATTAACAATCCAGTTTGTAATAAAGTTTGTGAATCCATGTTGGGAAGTTTAAAGTCAGGGTCAAATTATGTATTTTATGAAAATTCAAGTGATGATAGTTGTACAAACGTTTGCAATGAAAATGAATGTTCTTCTTCTGACTCAGATTATGAAACCGTTTGTGATGAAATTTTTGTTGAAAAATGTGTCAACGAAAGTAGGCCTGTTGAGGTGAACATATCAAGTTGTTCATCATCAAGTTGTGAGACTGAGAATAATTCAAGTAAAAGCAAAGTTTTTGAAAATGAAAAGACAAGTACTTCGTTTAAATATGTTCCACCAAATAAACGATCATTTTCTCAAACAACCAATCAATTAAGAGATCCTCAGTCATACAACTTCTGTGACAACAACTACTATGGTCATTATCAACAAAATTTTGTTGATCCATATTACACAAATGGTTTTATAATCATGTTCATTTCCAATGATCACCTTTCCCACCACACCAACCACATTATAGTTCAGATGAGTTCTTTGGCACTCCTAGGAGAAAGTGTTGTTTTGTATGTGGTCACTCTTCTCACCTTGCAAGACATTGCAAGTATTGGTTCAAGCAACAACTTGATATTGAAAGGCGGCTTAGTCAGTCCCCAAAAAGAGCTTTTAGTAGCCCTGATTCAAGGACTGATCAAGCTGATAGTGAACCTAGTGAAATGGATGTGAGATCCAAAGTAAATAAAGTAAAACACAAAAAGAAACCTTTTTGGAAAACCAAGAAGGATAAAATCAAAAAGGATCCTAAGACTGTAAAGTTTGAGGATTCACCAAAAATAGTTTCAAAAGCAAGAAAAGAGAAGTCCAAAATTGCCAAAACCAAGGAACAAGTTTTTGCTTGGATTCCTAAGGACCACTCTTCATCAAGTGAGGATCCAACCAGAAATAAATGGTTTTCAGGAAATAAAATCAAGTTTGGTCGATTTACGGTTGACCTTCCCGGGACAAAAGTATCCCTGGAACACATGTCTATTTGAACATTTAGTGCATGCAGGGTCAATCAATGAGGACTATCAATAGTATTAGGTACTTAGATAGTGATTGCACCCGGCATATGATGGGAGACGAACTCTTAATATTTGATGCTAAACCATTTGATGGCGGATTCGAGTCTTTAATAAGCGACATGGGAGGACAAACTTCATGGAAGGGAAGCCTTGTTTAAATGGGTCAACAACAACTTTTTGAGCGCTTCTCAAACCAACCTCGTCCAACTGCTTCTCTCAAGTGATGGATCCAGCATCAGTTGTTGGATCTCGGTTGAATCTCTTCAACTTTGTCGTACAATGTGATAATGCATGCTTAAGATAGTCCATCTGACAACAACTTTGCTGACCTTTTCACTAAAACCATCGATCATGCTCGATTTGAATTTCGGGTCGAATAGATCGGTATGATCAATTTTGATTAAAACAAACTATCTATCTTTTTGTATATAAAATTGTAAATATTTTTTAATATGTCACAATTTTAGAGGGAGAAAATGAGTTAAGTTTAACTCACCAAAAAGATTTTCAATTCATCTTAAGAAAAGCAAAAACAAATCATTTGATTTACCAAAAAGATTTTATATTACTTTTAAGAAAATCTAAAAGAATTGTCCTGTTTAGAGGGAGCTCCTGCTTAGAGGGAGTCGGATATTTAAAATTTTGAGAAATTGATCCGACCATTGGAAAATGATAAGAAATTATCTCTAACGATTCTAGCACATGAAAAGAGTATATCAAAAGCCAACAAGATCATTGCTTGATGTGTAGATAGGCTTGACAAATGAGTAAGTGTCATAGTAATATAAACTTAAATATCTGCCTATGCCAGTGGTTACACGTTATGAAGCGGTTGCCGACTCCAACTAAAGTCATATTAATGAAGGCTGAAATACAATTAAACATGTCATACCCAAGCCTCTCTTTACCTTATCACAGTTGTCTTATGAAAAATCAGTGTCATTTTTAATTTTTATTGAGTCAAGAAAAGATTCAAGTAAAGCGTCAAGAAAAGCAAGAAAAAGATAAACAAAAGAGTCAGAAAAGAAAAAGAAAAATCAAGAAAAAGAGTCAGTTCTAGGAATTTTAACTTCTGCGTTATTTCTTCATTTATTTTGATTCAAGCCTTGGACTTTCTCCTGTGCGATAATATGGTATTATCCGACCTGATTGTTAAGGCCCTGAATCTTCTTCTTTGTTTTATTTTCTTTCTTTTGTTCAAACATTGGACTTTCTCTGCGTGATAATATGGTATTATTCGACCTGATTGTTATTGCCTGAACTTTTGCTTTATTTTAATCTTTCTAGATCGAGTCAAGTGTGCAAAGTACAAAGGGTCAAGTGTACAAAGTAAAAAGTCTCAAGTGTGTTAATAAGAATGTTGTGATCAAATAAGAAAGGTTTAAGTCAATTTGGGGTGACATGTGAAAGCAAATTAAGCCCGAGGTATGATGGAGTCTGCAACATGTCAGATTAAATGGGGACCACTCAAGCATTGTGCCTAACACATACCTTAACATATCACATTGACACCCAAATACTTGTTAAGTTTAAAGTGGACAAATTATCTACAATCGACTTGGGTTCTTAGCATAATAATGTCCAAATAGAAGTGTGATCTAGAACGTTAACAGATAATGTGATTCCATGTTTTGATCTTTCGCACAAAAATATTAAAATCGTTAGAAAATTCTGTAAATATTATTGATATATAATATTAATTTCATCTTTACTCCTATCTTTTATTGTTTATTTGGATTTTGTTTTATTTTAGTTTCAACTTCAAAATGTTATGTATATATTTTCGTTATATTTAAAATATATGAAAATGCCAAAAAGATTTTATGTTTTTATTATGTTCGTACATATTTTGTTAAACTTTGTTTCATTCAAAATCATGTGTTTTGTTGTCAAGGTCGTTCATGCAAAGTTCGTTGGAAATCTGGGACTTAAACAAATCATTTACAAGTTGAGGGATTGAAATTGGGAGGGCATATGAACGATTTCTTCTTGACCCTCGAGAGGGTCTGTGAACTAATCTTATCGTTCTAAGTTTTGTGCAGCTATACATGGACAGGTAGATCAAGATCAAGTCTGCTTGGAGTTGCAGATGCTGAAGCGCTTAAAAGAAGACGAGAACGTGAAAGTTGGTGGTTGAACCTAAAGATGAACTGATTGTGTCTGAAGACAAGGAATGAAACCAGCCGGCTCAAGAAAGTCAACAAGAGAAAATTAGATGTCGAGCCTCCCACATCTGATGTTTCTAAAATTTGCTGTTGCCGATCCTTCCCAGAAAATAAGATTGAAGTTCAAGTCTATAAGACTGGAAAATAAAGAATTGTTCAAGATCCAATCTGGTTCAAGATCCTGGATCAAGACAAGTACTAAGTTTCAAGAAATAAAGAAGAAGCAAAGAACTTGACGAAGGTTCCTCGACATACTCAATCCTAGAGGGAGATTGTATGGCCAATATTTTATATTGTTTTTAGGATTGTATATGTCGTTTTAGTTTGCTTTTAGTCGGTGTAGTACGTATTCGGTACGTTTATTTTGTAAGTTTATTGTGTAAACTTTGGAAAAATGGGGACCCTATATAAAGGCCACTTAACCCATTTCTCCACAACAACTCTTGGAAATAAAAAGAATTTCTCTCTCTCTATCTTCTTCTTCTTTCTTTCAAGAAAATAAACCAAACAAACTAAGATCCGAGATCCAAGTGTCGTTGGTGATTTCCGCTAACCAATAATACAGATTGATCCGAGTCAAGTCTTGAGATCCATCTAGAGGACCTACACAAGGGGACCATACATGCATTTTTTTTAAGTGATTATTTCAATTTCATGAATCAATATTATATATGTTTTATAAACTAGAGTGGGAAAGCATACAAATTTAATATCAAGATCATAATTATGAAACAATAACTGAGGAATATTTCTACAAAACATTATTTGTTTTTTATTAAACTTCAAAAAAGCTCCTAAAATACATGAACTTAATTGATTGATTGAAACAAAACTTAGAAATCAGAACTACAAGAATGAAAAAACAAGCTGCTTCTACTCTATGTCAAACCATTAACTAGCTAATAACTAACTAATAAGATTTAAAGTCATACATAGCACTTGGTAGTAGTAGAAAAACCACTTGAAATCTCACTAGAGGAATCACAAAGAAAACTAGATTTCCATGCATCTTGCAAACCCAAAGGCAAACTCAGAAAAGGATAACCACCATTAGATGATCTCCCCCATTGGTCCTCAAAATGCGTGTCAACACCGTCCTCGGTGGGACCGTTCATCGTTGTCACGCCAGCTGGCCCTTCATGATCTTGAATAATATTGTTCACACAGTTTTCTTGGACATCCATAGGTAAATTAGTGATTGAGAAGCAACAACCATTGTAATATTGTTGATGATCATGGTGCAATCCATCTGTGATGTAGTTCAACCCCTCTGACTTATCAAAATCTCCAAAAATGGAATTAGGCATGTTAACTAGCAAAGATGAGACATCAACTGTTGGTGATTTGGAACCATAGTTTGGCTCTTGGAACAAATATGGATAACTTGTGGAATATGTAAGGTCTTCACTGCTAGAAATTGAATTTTGAGGGCGATTTTTGTTGATAGTAGTAAGTGTCGGGGATGTTTGGTCAATATTAAAAGGTTTGTAAAGAGACATGTTATTGCTAGAAGTAAGATCCACATTAGCTGAGAAGCTAGTGATGGATGAATGTTGCAAGTCATTGCTAGAAATGCCATGTTGGGTAAGGATGTTGTGATCATAAGAAGTGGTTTCTTGCAAGATTGGAGATACCCAAGAATGAGATAGGGTTCTTTGCACGGTTGAGCTTGCTTTCTTGAATATTCGACAGATCGCCCATGCGTCCTGCGCATTTTGGAAGCAAAAATTAGCTTAATAGTGTTACAACTACTAAATAGTATTTACTAGCTTCATTTTAGTTCTAACAACTTAATGTCTTAGATATGATAATATATATGTGATCTACTTTAAATGGCTGTGTAACAAGAAAAAATAGGAGTTAGAAGTTCTAATTAATTACATTGGCCGGAATGGTTTTTTCTAGGAAACGCTTGCTAGGAGTGGTGTGATCCGTGAGAGAGGGTAATCGAAACTCGTGCATCATCCAGTCGGTTTTGACACCCTTTGCAGCTCTCCCTTTGTAGAATACAAGGGATTTCTTCAATCCAATGCATTTTGAACCCTCGGATGCATAGATTGGTCGGTCTGTACCCGTGGCTTTCCAAAATCCTGCTCCGGTTACACGATTTGGCCGTGCACTGTTGCGGTATTTTCGGTCCCTTGGACAGTAAAAGTACCATTCCTTTTCTCCAGTCATAGCCAACTCTACATTTGATAGAGAAGAAAATAAAGTCACAATCTTGTCAACCACTAAAATATATACCTCATGAAGAAAGAGAACACAAATCTTGGTAATTACAAAAACCTAATCTTGAAATCATGAGATACAAACAAACATAAACCAAACTTGGAAGATCAACTCTAAATTTATAGGAAAATAAAGTTACAATCTTGTCAACCATTATATATATCTCATGAAGAAAGAGAACACAAATCTTTATGACTAAAAAAAATTATTACTAATCATGTAATCATGAAATAAAAACAAGAACATGAACCATACTTTGAAGATCAACTCTAAATTTGTTAGAGAAAATAAAGTTACAATCTTGTCAACCACTATAATGTATTTCAAGAAGAAAGAGAACATAGATCTTGGTGATTAAAAATAACAAATCTTGAAATCAAGAGACAAAAAAAAGAACATGAACCATGCATACTTGGAAGATTATCTCTAAACTTGTTAAATATTTTTTTTAAGTTGCAATCTTGTCAACCATTATCTTTAAAAAAAAAACAAAATAAGAATATTGAAATCATGGGATGCAAATCATGCAACCAAGAAAATGAGCCATACTTGGAAGATCCCATGGATCATGTTTGTAGATATCTAACTGCTTGATGAGTTCAATGGAGAGTGGCCTTTGTTGTATCTTCCTTTTTAAATAAAACCCAACAAGCTCCTCATCAGTAGGATGAAACCTAAAGCCTGGCAACATGATTTCCTCTATTTTCTCACCATTTTCACTTCTCTCCTCCATATTATCAAACTTTCTAAATCCTACTCAAAAAACAAAAGAAATAATGAACACAAAAGCTAGCTCTAGCTACTTAGATCTTGAACACTAACTACTAAACTAAGCAAATTAAACCCATAAACTAAATGATGATAAAAGTAGTAATATATGATCAGTGTGAGAGATGAACTGAAAACTAGGGTTTCTTTGTTTTAGGGTTTGGTATTTATGAAGCATGAAGACAAGGAGATGAAGATGAAGATATGCTTCCTAAATAGGGTTCTGCTTCCGAAGGATCAGCCGTTTTTTTAGGTGACCTTAAAGGAGCTGGTTTTGCTAAGATCTCGCTGTATTAACCCAAAAACAGTACGTTTGAGAGAAATGGAAAAATATTATTATTATTAAAATTATAGTTTGAAAAGAAAAAACAACTACCAAGAAACACTCCATTTAAGTCATGGTGGTTTATTTTATCAATATTTTGTCTTCAAGAACAAGGTTATTAATTTTGAAATTAACCATTAAGTTGAAATTAATGTGACTTTTATGACTTAAACTAAATGATTCATAAATATGGTTCAAATTTTGAAATTTATCATGTCTTGTAATTAAATGATTCGGATTAACAAAACATATATTATAAAGTTGTCATTGATGAGGCCCTCATCATGAGGGTACTATATGTGTTATGTCATTGAGTGTACTATATTTAGTTTTAAAAAATCTGATTTCAAATACATGTAATAGAGAGAACAATGAAAACAAAAAATGATTTGGACACAAAAACAATGCGTTTAAAGATTAAGAACGACTATAATAATTATAATGGTCTAAAAGACGTTGCTATGTAAGCAGCTATTAAAATCGTCATCTCACAACGTAACAAAATCAAGCATAAACTCCTCTCCTTTTTTTTACTTCCTTCACTCACAAGTTACAAAACTCATTCTTAGTCAGTTTTACACAATAATACACATATTCCATCTCTCATCCACATCATACTATCTTTTCTTGACGTACATCAATATCCCGTCTCCTAAAAACAACTTTAAAAACACCCTATTGTGGATGCATTAAATAGAAATAATTTAACAAAAAGCATTTAAGCAAACATCATTTGATATTCTAGGCATAGAAACGTTTACATCATTTTCATTTTCAAATAGATTTCTAATTTCTAGATAAATAAACTATATTTTGATGGCACCATGAATAATATTAATTATTACTTTCTTTGGTCTTTTTGGGAGAAAAAGACTCCACATCTAACTTTAATGCATGTATCCATGCAACCCTTTTCTGGGGTCATGTTTCAAAGTCCAAATTGATGAATCTCAAGGGCTTAGTTTGGTTTGTTGGGATAATGATTTTGATTATAATTTAACTAATTGTCACCAACTACTTAATTTTAATCTCATGAAAGTAATAAATATAATCCAAATATATGATAAGCAGATAAAGACAAAGCAAAACTCCAAGAAGAGGTGTTTAATGCTTTGTTTAATGAGCTTTGGTTTGGGGTCTGTGAGTTGTGTAAATGTGGACTTTGGAAACCCTCAATAGCTCAAAATTATATATATATTTACCTGCCAAATTCTATGCACACACAGAGAGTCTAAATCTTGTATTTTAATTAATGTTTTCATAAAATTTAGGAATCTTTTTTAATGATTTAATATCTCAAGTATCGAATAATGCAGTTTCTATTCCATTCCTTCAAAGCTTCTATTCCACTGATTTGTCAGGATTATATGAATATGTTAAGGGCCATTTGCACCAGTCAAGATTCCCCTTGCACCATACTTAACTTATTTTAAGGATTCATTCAATGGGCTACCGCCTATCTCAAAGACCTACATGATAATAGATATAGAAATAGTGCTATTTGACCCTTAATTTCTTCACATTTACTATTGGTATACAAGATACTATCACATTACAAAGATGTTGTGGGAAGATTAGATCGAGCAACAGCAATTAAACACCCGATATTAAGAACCACAAGTGCTTCATGACTCTTTTATTATAAACCCGAAAGATGAAAACCACACAAATCAATCTAATATAGTGGTAGAAATCGGAAATGTAAGGTTAAGTGGACTCAGTGGCTCCAAAACCTAGTTTTATTTATGTAAGTTTGCTCGTCTAGTGTCTTGCTAGTTGGTTAGTTTAATAAAATTATTGTTGTTATAAAAAAATAACAAAACCATGTTTTATACTGGAGTCCTGATCCAAACCATCTATTACTCAAACTCTTTCTTTTAAGTAATCAAAATAATAAATGAAAACCATAATCTCTAACTCAACAATAACGATCTGATAATCTATGTAGGTAAAGGGTTCAAGTCCCATGCTGGATGTATTTGCGTAGTTTTCTTAGGAGTAGATTAGATTGTCATTCAAACAATAAGGGTCTGCTAATTGGTATGAGTATGAAGAGAGAATGAAATGGAAAATGGAATGAAATGTTTGATAAACCTATGAGAACTAAAAAAATCATTATTTTGTGTTGTTTGGTAGGCAAGATAAAGACGAATAAATGAAATATAAATGACAAAAGTACCTCTGGTTCAAAACAAATAAAATTTACCAAAATAAAAAATAGTAACAATGGTGGTGGTGGCGGCATTGACAGTGGTGGTGGCAGCAATAACGGTGACAACGGTGATGCTGGCGGTGACGGTAGTCGTGACAATGGTGACCTTTGGTGATGTGGTGGCGGCGGTGACGGCGACTGTGGTAGTCAAGTGGTGATGGTGGTGATGGCGACGTTGGTGGTGGTGCTCATGTTGGCGGTCAAGTGGTGGTGATAGAATGGTTTTAATAGAGTGAGACTCCTTGTGTAATAGATTATTTACTAATCAAACACCATAGTTTTTCATATTCTCATAATGGTTCATTTCGTTTCATTCTTTCATACTAAACAATAATGAAGATGTGAATTTTATCGGTCGAAACAATTGTGAAAAGCATAAAGGAAATAAAATACCAATATCCTATTACATTCGTTCTATCGTAGTTATTGTACACTAGATGATACTCTCAAGTTATTATTTTTTTTTCAGTTATGTTATTTTATATCCTTATGTTTTTGTTGAGTACTTAAATTTTGTTCCCGTTAGAGGTTTATTGGACTTATGTCAAGTTGCCAGCACTTCAAGGGGGTGATGTGTAGCTTTTCTTTAGTTACATAATGTTTAGATGTGGATTGATGAGATTGTAAAGATGGAGGGTCATTCTTGTCAATATTGAAGTAATTTGTTAGGAGCCGTTGAGTTTAACAAAATGGGGATGAACATACGATTCTTGTTAATTATTTTACAAACTCATTGAAGTATAAATAAATGCTATTGTCAATATTGAAGTATATTCGTTTCAAGGTTACGCATACGATTCTTGTTAATTATTTTCTCGTTTCTTTCTGTAGTTCAGCTCAGAGTTAATAAGAGTGAATCGCTGAAGTCGTTGATCTTAACTGTTATGTTCTTTATGTTTATCGTAGCAGTTCCACATTGACCATTAAAGTATATATGTGCCGCATAGGTTATTATGTAACATGGCATCGGCTTATCGGCCAGTCATTAGGTTTTCAAAAGACATAAGTGGACCAAAAACATCTATGTGGGGCCATGTAAAATACTGGCATTGTATATTTAACAGTGTTGCTATAATCCTCTCTTATATTTTTAATGACCAACAAAAGATTATACTAATTATAAAGGGCTAGTAAAACACTAAACCCAGACTGTACAACATAAAATAAAACAGCCTCACCAAAACAACAATAGTCAAATTACACAGTTAGATTTTCTCCAAACTTCCCAAGTAAGAGACATCGACTTCGGTCTGTTAGGGGCCCAACGGAAACTAAGGATTTTACTTCATCCACAATCCTAATGAGAGACTCCGGTTATCCATAAAGAAAATAAAATTGAAAAAGAAAAAATTATCTCGTCTCTAGCAATCTTCTCTCCTAATATAACAAATTGACCTTTCACAAAATAGAAATTAACAACCTACTAAAAATGAAGTTATAATAGATTAATGAAGCAGTAAAAGAATAAAAATGCATAATTTAGTCCCTAAAAACGAGAGCAAGTACATTTTCCTTCAATTTCGCGTCCATTTTGAAAACAATGATCATGGGTTTCATCAATTTTCTAACTTTGAAAAGTAATAATGCCAAGTGATGTTACCCTTGCTTGATTTTGATAATTTTGTTGCAACTTTATTTTGCTAATTACCGATGTTTACTTGGTGGAAACCTTAAAAAAATTTTACATTTACTTTTCACAGGTTTCTATTGTGTTTATGTAAGTGGAAAGTTTATGCAGCGAGACTATTTTACCGTTAGTGTAGAAATACTAAAACAGTAAAACTAACTCGTATCAAAACTGAAAACAAAAAAAGATGAATACCGATAATTGGTTCAGTATTGGCAAAATAGCCGATGCATTGAGTTCGTTTGAAGTTTGAACTGACACGTTACCCGTTGAGCCGGCAAACTGAACTGGTTGTTTGGACCAAATTTGAGTCTTCTATTTATTTATTTATTACTTTATGTTTTGTTATCATTGCAATTGCAAATGCACATCAAAAGATAAAATAATAACATAATTTATTGTTAATTATTTATGACGTCAACTGGCTGTTAAACTGGCCTGACTAATGAACGGGTAAGATGACTATTCAATTATCAATCCAGTTATATATATAAACTCTAGAATTGGCCTCTCGGATAGAGTTAATGTTTACCTGCATCCTTTCATTCTCATATCCTATCAATAGCGTTTGTTATATCATTATATGTGGAACTTATTGGGTACGTCTGTTGTTTGTTTCGTTGCTTTGTCTGTTCAATCAATACTGTTCGTTATCTGTGAATTTACTGAGTACGTTTTTCCAATAATAGCTGCTTTTGTTTAATAAAATCGTCATTATTATATAATACAATTGATAAGTTTGGTGCTTTAAGCCCTGATTGAGCTACTTGGCGGCACCATACTTGTCAATTTGTTTTTTTTTTTTTTTCAATTTCATTTTTGTTTTACAATTGATAAGTTTGGTGTCACTAAGCCCTGATTTGGCCACTTGGCGGCACCATACTTGTCAATTTGTTTTTTTTTTGCAATTTCATTTTTGTTTTTGTTTTAGTTTTAGTATTGTAACGAAATAACGGAAGCCGAGCAGACGTCAATTTCGTGGTTTTTTTTTTAACTTTCAATATCGTAACAAATGTGATGGAAACCGACTGATTCTGCCTAGACTCATCGCCGCCTTAATTGTCCCTGGACCGACAACGCTCGAATTTTACCAACGCTCGAGTATACTGATGGACACCACCCCATTCGCGCACCATTTTTATATTAACCGTTTTTTCGCTCTGGCATCGTAACAAAAACTGTCCTGATGCCAATTTTGTATTATTTTTTTTAGTTTCGATATCATAACAAATGTGAATAAAACCGACCGAATTCATGTAGACTCAATGCATTTTATTTTAAATCCAATACTGTAACGAACGTAACGAAAACATCGAATCCATGTCGATTTATTGCTTCAATGCTCGGGACTGACAACACTTAGGTTTCACCAACCAGCCCGGCGCAACGCGCCGAGTTAAACCCTAGTTTAACATAAAAGGTAGGTATGTATTTTGTATTTTTGTGTTTTTGTAATATTAAAATACAAGACTTTCTAGAGTCAAACATGATATCTTGGGAAGTTGAAAGTTGGTGAGATTTACGAAAACTAGCCCTCGTTATAAACCCTTTTTGTCTAATCTTTGACCTTGGTTTTGCCTCCCAAACGTGCGGCCTTAATGGATCCATACTTGACTCTTTTCATGTAATCATGCATTTGTTTCATTTTCTTAATTAAATTTGTTTTTCTTGGGTTTCCCTTTGATGAGTTTGGTCATATTAAAACTTTAATGGCAAGGAGATTATAAATCCGTTAAAGATTATGGAGGAGGTCAAGGTTAGGGTTGTTTACGAGCCAGGCAGAACCGACCGAAGGCTTGCTCGTTGCTTGGCTCGTTTACAACCGAATGTCTGAATTCGAACCGACCGAAAAACGAAACGAGTCAAAATCGAATCGAACATCGAGTGATTTTGAACATTATTTATTTATTTTTCACTTTAAAATTTTCAATAAAAAAACAAGTTTGAATACTGTAAATAATATATTTTGTAAACAAATTTATATTTTTAGACAAACATATATATGTTGTAAATTTTTAGAAGAAAAAAGTTTGAAGTGAGATATAATGAACATGTAAACAAACTTTTAATATTCTGAAAACTTAAATCAAACTAACAAAACTATAAACTTGATGGAAAAGAAAAAATTTAAAAGGGTTTAAAAAGTTGTATACTTATATTTAATGTGTGTTGTCTATATATTTATATATTTGTTCATATATAATTATATAAAAATAAATTACATATCCTTTGTATGGATAAGAAACCGAGTGTCGATCATTTGTTAGCGTGGTCGCTATAACGTGAATTTGATGTAACTTAGATGTAACTTTGGCTCAATTTAGTTCTACATCCTTTTAAATGATATATAGCTTTGTTCATAGTAATAAAAAAAATAAAATTACAAAAAGATAACTGATCATAATAAGAGAAAATCACTAAAATAGATATATGCATATAGACCATAAATTTTGCTCAAGTAGACAAGGGGTCTATAGAAGAGTCGGCTTATACTACACTAATGGATCTATGAGAGACAGGTAGTGCCAACACTTCTAAAATCCATCTCTTTCACAACCTGCATTTCGAACATCCGACTCCTTATAACCAATGTTGTAAAAATCGCTAGTCAGTAGTCGGGCAATGGGGTGAGGATTACTGATTAATCGAGATTAATTAGGATTAATCGGATCGGACTTTAATGTATATTTTACAGTTTTATATATACATGCACAAATTTTTATATGTAATTTACAATTTTATACATACAAAAACATATTTTGGCCGGAAATTGGCTAGAATCTTGCTGAAAACCGCTAGATTTTGCTGGAATCTTGCTGGAAACTGTTGATTTTGGTTGGAATTTTGTCGAAAACCGCTCATTTTGATTGGAATATCGCCGGAAACTGCTAATTTTGGTTAGAATCTCTCCGGAAACCGCCGATTTTAGCTAGATTTGACCGTTGACCGATTAATTAGCCGACTAACCCAAAATTAATCAGTGAAGTAATGACTAGCGATTAATCGAAGATTAATCGATGCCTAGTCAGGATTTTTGCAACACTGCTTATCGCGCACTTGAAAGTTAATACACATTTGAGCAAAATTGATGGTCCACATGCTTAATATGGTGATTTTATATTTGTTTTTTTTTCTTTTTCTGGTAGTTATTATTGACCTGTCAATGTGACTAGAAAATAAAACATAAGAATACAACTTCACTAGAAAATATATAACAAATACACTATCACTATAAATGAAAAAAGGCATTACATTCTAAAATCTATAGTTTTGATATGTTTTCGTCTTTTAAAAACAATCTATTGTATTTTCACTAGAAAATATTCTTAAACACTTTTATTCAATGTAACAAATGCAAAAATCATTACTACCATCTATTCTATTACAAAATTCCGACTTAAAATGTTACATCGAAGAAAATATTTATTAGTACTTTTCACTGCACCCAATAATTTTAATGATAATTTCAATAGAACAACGGATATGAAATACGTTTCCTTCTTCTCGCCACCAATTTTACAAGATTGGATATACAATTAAGGTTGGTAATTCTTTTTTCCACTTTCAAATGATTAATGTAGTTGCGAATTCAAAATTGAGTTTGATCTTGTTACCATCAAAATCTTATCATCTTTGGTATATCAAATTCATAAAAATTATCATGCGGATTAAAAGCATCGGCATTCTAAGATTAATTCTCACTATCAAATTCCCGCCCAAATAACTTCTTTTCTATTGATGGGAAAAAATATATATTGGTTATAAACATAGTATTGATTACAAATTCAACATACCGTATTAATTGGTAAAACTCTATTGAATTATTAATGCTATAAATTATATTGTAAACATACTTAATAATTAATATAAAAAAATATTAATATATATAATAATTACATGTCATAAATATATTTTCTTTAAAATTAAAATGTATATAAAAAAGTTTATGTTTAAAGAGTACACTAACATTTATTGAGACTTTTTTATATTGAATAAAACTATAATAATTTTGTTTACTTTTTACAAATATTCAAGGTTTAATAAGTCTTAAAAATCATAGACAAATTTTTCAATTTTGTTATATTTAGTATATGACTATTGTGGCAATTGAACAGCAGTGTGTTTATAAGGACACCATGAAAGCTGTTTAAAAAGTAAAATCTGGTGTTTTTTTTTGTTTATGGTTTAGGGTTTAGTGAAAAACATTTTTGTGAAAGACTTCAATTGTCTCTTTCAGATCTAAAGGCCTCATTGTTTTAAATGATGCTTCCGGTGGCATTGCTTTACTATTGTATACCGATGATAGAACAACCAATTCTCAATTTAAAATTAAAATGCATTTAATGATATAAAACGACTATATTTGTAATACATTTTTTACATAGTATAAAGAGACTTAATTATCTTTTATTTTATTTGTATTAAATTATTCATTGTAATTTATATATTAACTTATACCGTGTGATACACGGATTTCTAAAGCTAGTATATATATATATACTAGTTTAGAGCCCGTGTCACACACGGATAATTCAAATTATAAAATTATAAGTAAAACAAATAATTACATAGCGTATATGAAAAAAAATGTATTATATATATGCTTGTATCTATACAATGTGTACACAAATTGATTTTATTTATATCACAAAATAATTTTTTTAAATGAACTTAATAAAAAAATACCGTGCAAAAACGTACCCGAGAATGCTTCTTTCTATTGAAAAAATTCATTCTCGGTATCATATATGTATGAAAGAATTTTGGTTATGAACTAATTTCGGAAATAAGACTTCTCATACGATAGTAGTTCTAACCATTCAGCCTAAATACAAAAGGAGCGTTACCTTTATTGATATATTTATCAATTTACCACCCATCAAAGGAAAGTAGAACGTTAAATTGTAACAATGGATGTTCTTCAAGAACTATGTTTTTCTGAGCTACACCATGAAAATTATTTTGATAAGTTTCTCGATTTTGTCATAATGACAACATAAAAAACAACATGTTAACCCATTCAATTTTGTGAATATTTTGTTTCATTCGAGCATAGTTTGGCATGTCATGCTTCCCATACAATGTTCTTACCACCATTGAAAGAAAAATTAATGTTGACATAAATATTTCAAATTTGATAAAAGTTAAGCATTGATAGGCATGGGGGTGGCATGTCGAAAGTGCTCGCAATGTTTTCTTAAATTTTAATAGTTGACGGGAAAATAGTTAGTTTGTCAAATCCCGAACCTTTTGATTATTTCAAAAAATGCCCTTAAAAATAAATTTGAAACCCGAATCATGTTTAAAATTTTAACTTTCATACTTTTGACATTTTAAAGTCAACACTTTGAACCCATAACAAATTTGACGATAAATCTATTTTGCATTCTCAAACTTTTAAAAATACTCAAAATTTTCATTTTTGACCATAACAAATTTTGACCATAATGTAGTTAACTTGTACCAAACAATCTACTTACCAACTTTTGACCCATAAAATCAAATTTAAGTTCCACAAAAAAACCTGAAACAATTTTCATTTGAGAAACATGATTTGTTGTTGATTTTTGAAATTCACCAAATATTTTGAATATATAGTAAAATAATATATTAATAATTATATTTATAAAAATATATTGATATTATATAAATATAGTGTAAAAGGAAAATGAATAATTATTGATTTATTACATATATTATGGTATATTAGTTTTGGAAGGAAAAATTATGAGAATTAACCAAAATATGATAAGTGTCCACATTTATTTTACTTTATTAGAATAGGTAGATATATATATATATATATATATATTAAAAAACATATATTTGTTATCTCACATAATTTACTATTCATGAAAAAAACCAATTAGTTTATTACATGTATACTATAACATCTCAATTTTCAAAGTAGGTAGTTAGAACTTAATTCACTTTCAACTTTGATTTTAATGATGTTACATGTCTCTCCATATAAATCTTGATTTTAGTTATTTTTTTGTGTTTGATTTTACATTATTTCTTTCTATAATTAGTATTTGACATATTTTATTTTTAAATTATTATGTTTCTTAAATTCCGAATAACCATTGCAATACACTTATTTATATTTACATTTTAATACAAGTTTTGTGTGACACTGATCATGGTCAATATAATATATTCTAACTCTTTTCATAAGTAATGTTAATCTAAATTTAGAATACAAATGTGCGTCAATGTTTCTACGTACGATTTGATATAAATTTCATTTAATACCAAGCTCATCCAATGAGACACATGGGTCAAATATAATATATATATATATATATTCTTCACGACAACTTAAGTTTGCATATATACATACTTATTTCTATATAGCGTTCGATATAAATTTTATTAAAATCAGACCAATCATAATGTGCGTACAAACTTTAGTAACTTTACGTTTTATCAATGTCTCATCACGACGCACAGGTTAACTTGTATCAATGCTCCTACCGTAACGCGCAGGCGGTAGTTAAAGATTTAAGAGGTACGCTCGTGACTTGAATAGGGTAATTGGGTTACAATTGGGCTTATTAAATATGGGTTAAGGTAGTTTGGGCTTAATTTAGTGTTGGTCTAAAGAAAAAAAAATTAAAAGGTGGACTTATCATTTTCAAATAAAATGGGCTCCTATGTTTAGTGTATGGGTCTTGTTATTTAATTTGGGTCGGCCTTAACATCAACATAAAAATAAAAAAGTTTGGTTCAGAAGTCAAAAACTTTTTCATAAAATCATAGGAGTCATCAACAAAAAAACGAACGTTAAAAGTGATTTTTGGTAATATATGCAAATACATGGGAGTTTTTGAACTTGATTCCAAGCTTGTTTTTGATAGAAATAGTAGAGACGGGTTGTTGCAAGCAAAACACACAATCAAAAACATAAAATATAAACTGATAATTGATAGAAAGCCATGATTTCAATAGCGACTATCAGAAAATAGAATCATTACATAACTTCCATCTACCTCGGAGGAGCTCACACATTAACCAGCAACTTACAAATGATACTCTAATTCTCTATTTATAGTGACGTAACACATCGCATGCTCTCCAAGAAAATCACCCCTTGATGAAGAACATCTTAGTTTTGTCACTCACATGCATGTTCTAGTTTCGCAATGCAAAAGTAAACATTTCACGGACGACACTCTCAATCTGCAGAGCAATTTTCCGATATTCACTAATCCATCAGGACCATCCAATTAATATCATTTTTAAATTTCCAACCTAAATAAAAAATGTTTTGAGTCAATCCAACTTGATCCATACAACAAAAACTATATCATGCCTATTCTCACTCATGTTGAATAGAATTGCATTATATAAAGTTAAAAAAACGTTGCTTCTTAATTCAACTTGAATAGAATTGCATGGTATTAAATTGTGTATAAACTTTACAACCATAATAGTAATAAACTACCAAATAACAAATACAATAATATTGGTAGTAAGAATAAAAGGAGATTGAATAATTCAACATAATATAATAATAATGATAATAATAATATAATTATATATTATACATTTATATTTATATAAGTAATAAGTTCGTATAACCTTACGTGTCTTTTTTTTTGAACGATGACTTTCTCAGTTAAGTGATAACGCGATCGCATTCACAGCCCCATCACCCTCGGTCCAGACTATGTTGACACTATTGGGACCCACGCTGGAACCTAAGGATCATTTGGCATTCCCGGCAAAACCCCCGCTCACCCCGCCCGAAGGCACGACAGGTTTTATGCATCAGGAAAAATCTGGTCGGCATCAGGGATCAAACCCGGTCTCCCCGTGTCTTCCCATCCTTTGCTTGACCACTGGGCTAGCCCAGCTGGTGATAGCCTTACGTGTCTACTCAAATCTTATACTCCTCAGCTATATTTTTTATTTTTATCTTTTTCTAAACTTCTGTCATTCGTGGGACATGCAAAAGTCCTATTTGCCTTGTAATGTCAATTAAGTTACCTTATTTACATCATTACATAAACTTGAACCTATGTACAAATTTAGCAAGTGGCATGTTTTTGTCCTTACATTAGTAACACTTTTATCATTTGTATCCAACAGTATAGTATGTTTAATTGTCTCCAAGACTACAATAATAATGCCCAACCTTTTACCATAGCCATCATGCATCTTCGAGTTTCAGCGATGCATTAGAAGTCGTACACCGCTCTAAATTTAGTCATTTGAACTCTGGAAAACCGCCTGACGAAGAGAATGCATAACATTTGGCCAGAAAAGATTGGGAAGTCGTTGAAAAACCGAATTGTTGGTATCATTTAATGGTAGGGTCACTAGTTTGTGACATGATCCTATCGTAGATTAAACGGATAGCGTATTTAATAGAGTCGATATAGGTGATTTGAAGTCGCATTAATGTTGGATTGGGAGTTTTCAAATGTATTTAATATCGATGAACTAATAATTTGTCGAACGAATAATTATTTTGTCATGAAATGTGTTAGTGTTCGTTTGTCGATGAATATTTGATAAGGTTTTCAACAACAAAAATTTCTCATCAATGAAGCTAATAGATGATATCAAGGCGGTCTATGGATAAAAAAATAAAGCATAGTTGTCTACCTTACCTTAGAGTGAGAGTGTGCATGGGTTAGTTCGGTTCGGTTCGGTTCGGTTTTTTGGGCTAAAATCGGAATTCTGGTTTTTAAACTTTTGTCGATTTTGTTTTTCAGTTTTTAGTTGTGTTCGTTTTGGTTTTGGTTTTTTCAGTCTTGCTATTTGGACTTGAAAACTTTGGACTGGAAAAAAAAAATTGGCAAAAAATAACGAATTAGGCGTAAATTCTTTTATTAGTTAATAAACTACTTAGATTTTAAAAGGAAAATTGTAAATCTATAAGTTCATGTTGGTTTGGTTTTCTGGTTTTAGTTACACGGAAAACCAAAACCGAACCTGAAGAGGTAGGTCCCAGCAGAGCCCAGTTGGACCCGCAAGACTCACCTTAAACAGGGACGTCTGCGCAGAGACCAACTGGATCCGCAGGACCAACCATGCTCAGAGACGTGACGTCCTTACGCGCAGTACGCAAGCTGGTCCCGCAGGAAATACCTCCCAATGGTGAAGGACTCCGCCTGTCCCCGCAGCCTCGGATACAAGCCATTAGGGAAGGCCACCCGCGCAGCATGGCTACACGCACAAGGCACTTAGCTCTCAATCGTTCAGTGTCACCTGAAGGAATGAGCCAAGCCGGGAGCAATCCCGCACAGAGGCGGGAGGGGGAATACTCCCGCCCAAATAAGCCAGTCCGTATACTGAAGGATCTTTTACTGTACCTGACGAGGTATGGGCAAAAGATCTGATCAGAGATGCGACAGCTCACTGACAGCAGCATGGCAGACAGCACGCCACAGCACTGTGACCAATAGCCGCCGCCTACCCACCAACTCCTGCCATACCACGTGCCTAGCCTGTAGTTGGCAGAAGAGGAAGAGTGCACGACACGCCTGCTCTGTGTCAGCCGCCACCTATCCACCACTCACAGGCAGGGCACGTGCATAGGTTACAGTTGGTAGCGTGTTGGGCCGGCTAAACCCCTTGGAAACCTACCTTCGGCTATAAATACCACAAATGGTATGATCATCTCATCTTATCATATCTTACTACATTATCATCATATTATACCTGATATCTGCTCTAGCAATCTCTTAATATACTTTTATATTTAAAGAGCAATCTAGTCTGATTCTCACGCCGGAGGGTGGTCACAAGGAGGAACCCCCCCCTTCTCAGTGACGAGCTCACGGTGTCTGTTTTGCAGGTTATCAGAAGAACCATCTTCCAAGGGTCTAATCCCTCGTGGGAAACATCTCTCCAACCCCCAGGTTACTAGTAACTTGCCCGGGGTCCGATTAGTGTTTCTTCATTGGCGCCATCCGTGCATAAAGCTAGAACTACAATTTTCTCCAGTTTTTTCAAAACTTTATACAAAAGATGGTTAGAGAAATTCCGGCAACCACAACCCCAGCTATTGTGGGGAATACCGGCAACACAGTTTTTACAAACACTACTCCGGCTACCGAAGCCGGAGCAAGTGAAGTAAATTTTACGAACACTACCCCACTTACTAAAGCAGGGGCAAGTGCAGTAAATGACCGCCTACTGGGATCCACCGATACCCAGTTTGAAAAACGAAGACTCCCCCGCCAGACTCTCGACGAAGTCAAGGCATGGGCGGAGGCACGACAAAAGGAATTCCAGGCTGAGTTGAACGAACGCTTGCGTTCCGTGCAACAGGCCGACGAATTCGAATACTGGGAGGATGACTCGGAGGAATCCGACTCCGACGCGAACCCTCGTCATAAGGCAAAAGGGAAGCGTAAAGAAACGGAAACCCAACCGAAAAGGCATTTTGGACAAGCCTTCAAACCAAAAAGCATAGATGGAAGTCCACGAGACTTCTCTAAAACGTTCAGACCAAACGTTACAAATGCAGGAACGTCCAAATTTGCAAGGGACATTGCTGAAGCAATTGCCCCGAAAAGTGCTAAACAAATGCCTAACATAGGCACATATGACGGCCTATCTGATCCAGACGATCATTTGAACAGGTTCATAGCGGGGGCAACCGTTAGCAATTGGACGGAACCCACGTGGTGTTACATGTTCCAAATGACGCTGGTGGGGGCTGCTAGGGCTTGGTTTGATCGTTTACCGGTTAACCACATTTACGACTGGGCAGACTTCCAGCAGAAGTTTAGCCAACACTTCAGCCAGCAGCGAAAGTATACCGAGGAGCAATGGACAATCCTCAAATGCACACGGGAAGAAGATGAATCTCTGCCAAACTTCATCACTCGCTTCAACTCAAAGAAGTTAAGTTTGGGCAATATCAGCGAGGATCTTGTTCGCGCAGCCTTCATCCAGGGCGCGCAAGACCCAGAGCTTATCCGCACCCTAACGGGTAAAGATGGAATGCCATCCACATGGGATGGCATCATGACAGCAGCCAAACGCTATGCGGAAACGGAGAAGCAACTGGGTAGAGACCTTCCGCAGAACACAAACCTTTACACCCAGAGGACGAGAGAGGACAACGTCCTCACCGCCCGATTGAACAAAAAACGGAAGCAAGGCATTTGGCAGTCAAGGGTAAACTTTGACACCTCATCCGGCTTACAGCACCGATTGGGTGAAAGGGATGATGTAAAGCCGCACCGGAACTCCAGATGGACGCCACTTACCAAAAGCGTCACTGACATATTTGCTACTGAGGAGCTCCCATGGCCAAAGCCTCCAGTAATCCGGCATCGTCACGATGCTGATCGGAGCAAGTACTGTGACTATCACAGAACAAAAGGCCACAACACTGAAGAATGCATAGACGTAAAAGACATGGTCGAAACATTCGTCAGAGATGGGACGCTCGCGCACCTCGTGGCGAAATAAAAGCTAGGCAGGCGAGTGCGTATAGAACCCCAGCTGGGGAAAACACGAACCAATTCCAGCTTCAAAAACGAGACTACATGCTGCGTAAAGAACGAGATCCCGAACCAGGTGCGTATCGGCTCGATGGCACTCCCATCCCAACATGGAAGGGAGTTCAATTACACAGTTTGCATGTAATCAATTCCAATTTGTAAAGAGAAGGCCAAGAGCCACTTCTAATGGAAATGATTCTCTTTAGGAATATCGAAGCTGATGATTTTACATTTATACTTTTCTGGACACTAATATGCCGGCTTTCACCGCATAATTACGTGAAGTCATTGCATGGGAAGGCGGTCCTACCCGCACGAACCCAATAACGTGACAAACCTTCACGCAGGTCAGTTGAAGGGGAAAAAGTTCAGCACCCAAAAATGAAAGTGCCGGTCTATCCGCATGAATCATCAAGGAAACTGAATAATAACCTGTCAACAACCGCGCGTCGAACGGTTAAAACTATCCAACACTGGTGACGACATTCACATTACGTGAAGTCGTTGCGTGGGAAGGCGGTCTTACCCGCACGAACCCAATAACGTGGCAAACCTTCACGCAGGTCAGTTGAAAGAGTTCATCCCATTAAATGAAAGTGCCGGTCCATCCGCATGAATCATGAGGAAAATGAACACTAACCTATCGACAACCGCGCGTCGAACGGTTCAAAACAAAATTCTTAAAAAGATGAGAAAAACCTACACGCAGGTCAGATAAGGGTAAAGTTCTGCCATCCTACTAAGTGCAAGTGACGGTTCTACCCGCACAATCACGAAAGAGGAAGCAAAACTTCACACCTATTATCAACCACGTTCAAAGGTTAACTTATCCTCAAAAGATGAGAAAAACCTATACGCAGGTCAGATAAAGGTAAAGTTCTGCCATCCTACTAAGTGCAAGTGACGGTTCTACCCGCACAATCACGAAAGAGGAAGCAAAACTTCACACCTATTATCAACCACGTTCAAAGGTTAACTTATCCTCAAAAGATGAGAAACCTACACGCAGGTCAGATAAGGGTAAAGTTCTGCCATCCTACTAAGTGCAAGTGACGGTTCTACCCGCACAATCACGAAAGAGGAAGCAAAACTTCACACCTATTATCAACCACGTTCAAAGGTTAACTTATCCTAAAAAAGTAAGAAAAACCAGCACGCAGGTTAGATAAAAGTTAAAGTTTAGCCATCCTACCAAGTGCAAGTGACGGTTCTACCCGCACAATCACGAAGGAGGAAGCGAAACTTTAACCCACTATCAACCACGTTCAAAGGTTCTTATTCTGAACACTTGGAAAATTGCTAATTTAAACTAAGTATGCAAGTCATAAGTTTATAAAGCAAGGAACCCAAAGAAGGAAATAACAGTCTTATACGCAAAAAGATTAATATTCCAATGATGTATTACAACAGTGGCCGGGTAACTACCCGCCTAAAAGAAATCTATACAAAGCTAAGTCTATCCTAGCGGTGGGAAGAGATCTTCAGGATCAGGCTTCAGGGCCACCTCCGCTTGGACCAGCACCGTCTGAGCGTGGCTGCCCAAGGAAAGCCTTAAGGATGTTTAGCCCATCATCAGCAGCAGCAGCCTCATTCACCTTCTCCACCACTGGATGCGGGAAGGCAGCGTACTGGTTCACAGCTTGGTCATAAGCAGCTTCAGTATTAACATTGAATAAAGGGAAGTTGGAGGGCGGAAAGCCTCTCTCAGCAAACCCTAGACCAAGCAGGAAGCCAGTCTTCTCCCCATCCTCATGAGAAGCGTTGAGGGCTGCGCTCATCGCATCGTCATAAGAGGTCTCTGAAAGGACCCGACGCGCAACCTACAAAAGAATACAAGTTAGAACATTTTCTAATTACGAGCGGAAAGCGTAAAGAAAAAGATAAAGATACCTGAGGCAACGCTTCTCGAAGCAGCCATTGGAGGGTAGCTTGACTTTCTTTGTAAGCACGTTCGGCTCCGTTTTTATCAAGGTTGGCAAGTTGAACTTCCTTGGCGGCAGCCTCTTCGACGCTTTTGAGTTTCCTTTCAGTGCGGTCAAGCACCCCCCTCTGGTCAAGGATCTCCTGCAGCTTCTTGGCATCTTCCATTGCCAAGGCGTCATGAGCATGCTGAAGAGCCTTTAATTTGCATTTAAGCTGCTCATTCTCTTCGCGAAGTGGCTCAGCAACAGCTTCAGCCTTGGCAGCCCTCTCAGTTGAGTTTCGCGCAGTCTCCTTGGCCAGCCGAAGCTGTTCATTCACAGCTTGGGCAGCCTTGGAGCGGGCCTCGAGTCGCGCCTGGACTTCAACCTCGAGGGCCTTGAATGCCTTCTCCTTCTCGGCTGCGGCAGCGGCCAACTGCCGGTTCTCCTCCCGAAGAGCCCGCGCTTCAGATATATCTTTGGCGCGAGCTGCTTTTAACTTGTCGTTTTCACGACAAAGCAGCTCGACGCGGGGCTGCGTTCGGGCCTGGAGAACCCGAAGCTCATTGGTTAGCCTACCCTCTTGGTAGCTAGCCATGGCTTCCCCCAACGCACCATGAGGAGCAGCGTGGCGAGCCCAGTCCACGCACTCCACAGGGGTGCGAAGGGTTGTTCCTCGGCGTATGTTCCATCTTGGAACATACACTTCATTGGAATCCGACACTGCAAAAGAAACAAAGGCAGTTAGGAAAAGATGATAAAAATATATAAGGGAAAAAGAACCCTACGTACCTGTAGGGTCAATAACAGGCCGATAGCCGCCAAACCCATCACCTGAACCTAAAGGAAATCCATCCAACAGGTCAGGCAGACGGGAAGGTGGCATAGATCGGCGGGAAGCCTGGCGCATACCTGATGGTCCGGCCGTCGGTGCCGGTGGCGCAGGTATAGTGGCAGCCGCTGTGGTAGCCATGTTTGGCGCCACCTCCTCAGCAACAGTAACCGCCGGCTCCGTGAAAGATGCTGTAAAAATTGCACTCACGGCCGGCGGAGACACCTTCTCAGCTGGAACAGCCTCAGGAAGGCTGGAACCAGCGGAAGCAGGCGTAGACGCCTGGGTCGACGCCTCGGGAAGGCTGACCGAGCCTACCGTCATTGGCGGGGGAATACTTGCTCCAACTCCACCCTGGAATGCGTCAACATCCACACCTGCACAAGCAAAAGTGTTAGAAAAATTTATTTGAAACAACAAATCTAGACAAGAATTATGGGGGTACTCACGGGGTTTCTTGAGCTTGAACGCACGGACGAGCGGGGGCGAACCCGATGGAGCCGGCCTCTTGACACCGGTAACCGTCGTCGTCGCTGCCTCCCCGGAGGTAACACCTGCAGCCTCCGGAGCGGTGGTCTCCTCACCACCGGGCTTCCCCGCCACCTCTGCATTATCTGACTCCGAGTCAGATAGGATTACCGGGTCGGCCGTAGAGGCCACCTTCTCCTTGCCCTTCCCGACGGCAGCCTTTTTCTTCCGCACCAGTGGAGGACCTTCTGCGGATTCCTCAGAAGAAGAAATGTCATGAACTCCAGCAGCAGGTACAGCATTGAGAGGTTCAGGGTAGAAGATAGGCTTACCTGGCCGTCGGTGGCTCAGGATCTCTTGGCCTGGCGGGTAAACCTCCACGAACCGACCCGCGGTCTGCTCTAAGATGGGCAACTCGTTCTCGTCCAGAGCACGAGTACCCATCCGCGCGGGACCATCTTCCTCCCGCGGGTTCAGGAGCGACTGAAGATCGTTCCCCTCTGAAATCAACAAGAGTTAGTAAAAATCGAAGTCAGCAAAATGAAACAAGACGTACCATAAGGGACAGAGTTCGAACCATATTCAAGGACGATCGGAACCTTATCCGCATTCGCTGCCTTCCACACCCGGCTCATCCCCAACATCACCATCGCCGACTCCGGAAAACGGAAAACCGGGGACTGGACCCGGGAAATCTTCGAGAACCATTCCGCCTCCTCGTAGTTGAGGGCGGGAAGGTTCGGAAGTGCCTGGCCATTCTTGAACTTCATGGCGATGGGGATGGCGCGAGCGGATATGAAGAAGAACTCTCTTCTCCATGAGCGAAGACTCCGCTCGGTGGTACAAATCTTTAAACCCTTAATACGGGTTGTAAGAGTGTACCACCCTTGGATGCACCTCCATGTATAGAAGGTCATCAGGCGATCAACGAGGGGCTCAAGGCCCAGTATCCGGCACACCCACTCAAAGTGCCGGACCTTGGCAATGGCCATGGGGTGCACCTCTGTCAGGTGCACACCGTGCCTCTCTAGGACACGGTACACAAACTTTGTCAACGGAAACCTAAGGTTCCCGTAGACAAAGAATGCAGCATAAACCCCGATCTTGCCACTAGGGGCATCGTACACAGTATGGTGGGGTTCAGGAAACTCAGGCTCGAGAGACTCGAGCATGAACTTCCTGATGATATACTGGTACAGATCGACAGGAAGAGAGCACTGGCATTCGCCAGCAGTCTTCTGGTCATCAGCATCATGAGAAGACATGGTGGAAGAAAGACGAAAAGAGATTTCAGGGTAATGCTTTACTGAACAGAAAAATTCGCCGGAAATTACTTGAGAAGAGATGAAAGTGGAAAGTGTGAATTGCAAATAACCCTCTCCCCCTTTATATAGTAATCGCAATTAATGCGGTGAATTTAATGCGGAGGAGAGAGAAATCAAATGTGCAATGAAACTATGACACGTGGCAAAAAGCAAGCTGGCAACAGCTGTTGAAAGGACGTGTGCCAGTAATTTCGCGGCCACGCGCCCGAAAAATCGCTCCCACGCGCCTGAAAAAGCGACTGGAATGACCATGTTCTGTCACGTCACCATAACTTCCTGCACGTCCTGACACAGTCAGAAGAAACCGTCGCACGACGTTTCAGAGGTTTATCTTTTCACCAACTCTTCGAATTTCAAAATTCAAAATTCGAAAGTATTAAAAAGTAAGCGGGAAAATACCCCTTACCCCTTGGCAAGCAAGTAACCGTAAGACGGATGCGGGTACAGTGTAAAGGCAAAACCCTTCACATACCTAGCACCCGCAGGGAATTGAAGCCAAATAAACCTTGGCAAACAAGTAACCGTAAGCCGGCTGCGGGTACAGTGTTAAGGCAAAACCCTTCACATACCTAGCACCTGCAGGGAATTGAAGCCAAGAACCTTGGTGAACAAGTAACCGTAAGACGGATGCGGGTACAGTGTTAAGGCAAAACCCTTCACATACCTAGCACCCGCAGGGAATTGACGCCAGGAATACCTTGAGAGTAAAGTAACCGTAAGACGAGCGCAGGTACAGTGTTAAGGCAAAACCCTTCACATACCTAGCGCTCCGCTGGGAATTGAAACCAAGAAGGATCTTCTGGGCAATGCTTGCGGAAACGGAAATAGCATCCCCGCATAGCGGGAACATCGAGAACTACGTTGTTTGAAGCTCCAGGATGGAATTGGTGGTCTTAACATAATTGATCACTATGTTCAAAACTACCAAAACCTCATGGAAAATACATACAACTGGGACTCAATGCTCCTGACTTGCGAGGAGGTTACAGACCTACCCGCATCATACCCAAAGACCAAGCAGGAAACTCGGGCATTTCTGCAAGTGACAAGGACTTCCGCGGAAAGAATCCCCATGGAAAACCTTACAAAACCCTTTTCAAAACCCTTTGCTCAAGTCCAAAAGTTCACCTCACTTCATTAAACACTCATGAGAAGAACATTGGACTGGGGGGACTTGAAGAGGTAGGTCCCAGCAGAGCCCAGTTGGACCCGCAAGACTCACCTTAAACAGGGACGTCTGCGCAGAGACCAACTGGATCCGCAGGACCAACCATGCTCAGAGACGTGACGTCCTTACGCGCAGTACGCAAGCTGGTCCCGCAGGAAATACCTCCCAATGGTGAAGGACTCCGCCTGTCCCCGCAGCCTCGGATACAAGCCATTAGGGAAGGCCACCCGCGCAGCATGGCTACACGCACAAGGCACTTAGCTCTCAATCGTTCAGTGTCACCTGAAGGAATGAGCCAAGCCGGGAGCAATCCCGCACAGAGGCGGGAGGGGGAATACTCCCGCCCAAATAAGCCAGTCCGTATACTGAAGGATCTTTTACTGTACCTGACGAGGTATGGGCAAAAGATCTGATCAGAGATGCGACAGCTCACTGACAGCAGCATGGCAGACAGCACGCCACAGCACTGTGACCAATAGCCGCCGCCTACCCACCAACTCCTGCCATACCACGTGCCTAGCCTGTAGTTGGCAGAAGAGGAAGAGTGCACGACACGCCTGCTCTGTGTCAGCCGCCACCTATCCACCACTCACAGGCAGGGCACGTGCATAGGTTACAGTTGGTAGCGTGTTGGGCCGGCTAAACCCCTTGGAAACCTACCTTCGGCTATAAATACCACAAATGGTATGATCATCTCATCTTATCATATCTTACTACATTATCATCATATTATACCTGATATCTGCTCTAGCAATCTCTTAATATACTTTTATATTTAAAGAGCAATCTAGTCTGATTCTCACGCCGGAGGGTGGTCACAAGGAGGAACCCCCCCCTTCTCAGTGACGAGCTCACGGTGTCTGTTTTGCAGGTTATCAGAAGAACCATCTTCCAAGGGTCTAATCCCTCGTGGGAAACATCTCTCCAACCCCCAGGTTACTAGTAACTTGCCCGGGGTCCGATTAGTGTTTCTTCAGAACCAAAAGTTCAGCTTTCACAAAAACATAAACGCAATTCGTCGTTTTTTGTTTCGGTTAGGTTACATCTATTTGGATTCTTAGTGTTTCCTATTTTGGATAGGTTCTTTGGATTTCATCCACACCCGTAGCTTAGAGTGGTTCATGTGGCGCACGTTTGATATTTTCATAACTTAATGTGTCGTAGATGAGTGTATAAATTACCGTTAAAAATAATATAAGTAAGATTATTGAAACAACATTAATGTTTGATTAGTATTTTATTCTATTATCCATCAACAAATATATATAGTAGAATTAAATTCACAAAGAAAACTAATGATACACAATATTTACAAACTTTAGTAATTATTTTTTTAATAGCTAGTAATCTACTCCTAAATTTAAACCTTACACTCATCTCCTCGTACAACCCGACAGAATACCCGAACGTTTCTTTTGCTCGTCTTTACTATCCTTAACCCGACCGTTCCTTCCTAAATTTCTCCGACCCCCGCCACCTGTCCATACCTCCTTGTAATCCGAGAAATCTGCGGCACTCGCAGTCACGACGCTCCATTCGATTGCTAACCTCACTAGGCGCGTAACAACTTAACTCCGTCTTCCCATGACCAAAAACCGAACCGTTTCCAGCCGGCGAAAAACTCTCGATCTCAAACAAATCCCAGCTCGAATCACTCTCCTGTTGTACATTCTGCTTGCCGAGATGTACATTCCATCAACTTCCACTTTACCCGCCAAATTCCCAGATTTTGAATTCTGGGAAGCTAAAGTAATCATTTCTCGTCTTCGTCTCCGCCACTTTACTCGACAACTTCTCGGTCTTCACTCGGGTATTATCACTAGCATTTGATCGAACACTTGGTGTGCGTATATTACTTTGACCGGTTTTCGAGTAAACGAACATTTTCTCATCGATTCGAGTCGATTTCTTGTTCATACAATCACACCCAAACCTACCCAGAAACGTTCTAGCTATGCTCCCGTTTCGCGGGAGCAACGAGCTGCGACTATCGCAGCTGGCATTTGATCGAACACTTGGCGTGTGCTTGTTTTGCATGGATTTTTGATCAAATTCATCAACTTTCACATCTTCTTGTTGCAAATTCTTTGTTTTATTAATAATATTAATACTATTAACAAATCTTAGATCATTCTTGTTACACCCATCTTCGATTTCGCCTTTAAAGTACTTTTCGGCCCCGAACACACCAATTTCCTCGTCGAATTCTTCGCCTTTCTTCGTGAGCTTTCGAACCATGTTTTCGTCGGTTTTGTTCAAATACGACGAGAACGAGACGTCGCGAATGTTGTTTCGGGTTTGGATGGTAAGATTGGCTTCAAAAGATGAACCATTAGCATATATTTTGATAGAGTAAACACGACAATAATAATAATAGTATTATTATTAGTAATGAAACTTATAGATATAAAGTGATATTGAACGAGATTGATGAATATAGTAGTTATGATGATATGCAAGTTGGACAAATGACAACCATTGGTGTTGCATGGAGTTATTGTGAGAAAAAGATTAGTAAGGTCCACATGCATATGTTGTTTTATGAACATATAAATTGGTCAACTTATTTTGGATGGTTATTCTTGTTTTGAAGGTTACTCTATGATGGTGTTTTGAAACCCGGGTCAGGGTATTTGGCGAACTCAGACAGAACAGAAGGCAGAAGGGAGGAGCAGGTGAGGCCGATCCTTTTGTTAAAATTCCCGTTTGTTTTTTATTTTTTCTTTAAAGTTATGTTATCTAACAATTTACAACAAGACCCTCCAAGTTTGAGTGATATTAAAAACTAAGTTTTTTACAATTTTTATAACATTTGTTTATAAAAACCGTGAGGTTTTATAAAAAAAATCAAACGATAGGGTATTATATTTAAAAAAAAAAATTGGTGGTGACCGGTAGCTCTTTGGAAAAATAATTTGACAGTGACCGCGCTTAATACCTATAAAAATTTTCGGAAAAAATCACGAAATTTACCCTATTAACGGAGAAAACGGCAGTGACCGGGGCCACCCCGGTCCCTCTAAAACTGCGCCCCTGGCTCGGACCCAGTGACTCGACGGGTGAACCGGTAAAACCCATTTTTACATTAAATCCAAAATGAAATGTGTATGTCGAGATTCAACCTTGGGTCATTTCTAAGCTAGAAGAATTAATAATTACCATATGAGTCAACCTAACAAGCTTCATTAATATCATTATTGATCAAAGATAAATGATATATGTTTAAAAAATAATGTATAAATTATAAATAAACATTAAAGTTTGTTATTATTATTATTTTTATTTTTTGTTATTATTATTTTTAATATGTATATGAATTATATATATTTATATATATATAGATGTGTGTGTCTATATATATATATATTATTTATGACGTCATCCGGGTCAAACACGGTCCGCCCATCCGGGTCGGTCCGATCTTTGACACAGTAAGGAGTCCGGGTCAACATCCGGGCGGGGTCTGAAACATTGATTCTATCATTAAAATGCTACTTTTCTAGTATAGCCATTATCCTATTTATGAGTTACTGGCTTAAGTGTCGAAAGGTGTGTATGTCATTTTTTTAGAGTTTGACTTCTTGAATTGTAGATGGGAGAATAGTTAAAGCGGGTTTTAACAAAAACTAATTTTACGCCTTACAATCTCGATAATTTTCTTTTTATTGACCAGAATTTCCAATACTTGAAGTATCCAACGTCGTCATTTTCTTAGAGTTTGACTTCTTGAATTGTCGATGTCAGAATAGTTAATGCGGATGTTGACAAAAACTAACTTAATGTCTTGCGATCCCGATAATTTTCTTTTTGAACTGCGAAAGAGAATTTATATTAAACAGATTAGACAACTTCTAGCAAGAAGAGGAAACCATTAATACGAATACTCCATTTTAGGATTTAAACCCTCCATGTATTGGATACCACTCAAGACTCAAATGGCATGTGTTATATACCACTCAAATAAACCATCAACAAACTTATATAATCATCTATCACATTAGAATTCTACAAATCAGTAAAAGAATACTAAAACACATTTACAGAACATGTGAAAAGTAATAGAATATTAAATTTTAAGTGTTTTATCACTTTATGCTTAGAAAAAACTTTTAACTGTTTAAAAAATTTTTGAGTTACCTTATTTTGTTATTACACAATAATTAATAAAACAAACTTTTATGTAATATGGGCCGTGTATTGAAGTATATTGACAAATTTATTGTCCCGAGACAAAATAATGGGCAGTGACTCATTGAGCCCACTTAAACATGACCCACTAGACATCATTTTGTTTGAAATCAAACATATATTTTATTCACGAACTTTTTGTATTGATGCAAATCTAATATTTTTATTTTTTATATTATTAAATATTTAATTGATAAGATCGATTTATTTTGTGTTAAACGGCTATATTTATTTCATTTATTAAAACGTAGTGGTCACAACGAAATAAAAGGCAACGAACAACAAACTTCGTCACTAACCCTTTTTAAATAGTAAAACTATGCCGTATAAAAAATTACATTCATATATATTAGGTTATAACTGTTGGAAATTTTTTGGACTAATAATAATTATTAGTATGTGTTAGGAATAAATTAATTATTAATGAGTCCAAAAGAGTATAGATGAATGCGATATCGATACTCTAAAGTGTAGTTGAGAACTTGAATATTGATAAAAAGGGAAATGAGTTTGCCCCATATTGGTAGAACGCTTGAGAGCAACCTCAGTATTTTTGGTGGTTGGACCGGGCTTAGGGACACATGTCAGTTCATATGACAAGTCATCATGACATGTGTCGTCACCATAGAAATGTCGTGACAAGTGTCGTCAGTATTGATGACTCACCTATCATGTGTTGTGATCTAGACAAGAGTATTCCACCAGTTGCCAAGTGTCACGAGCCAGATGCCATATGTCGGAAAGTGAGGTGAGTCAGCACGCTACGTGTCAGCGTCTGAGTTCACCTCTATCCAGAGAGTGACACGTGTCCTACGACACATCACACTCTACCTACTATAAATAGAAGGGTTGTTGGGCATATTTAAAACGCACCGACACACTGACAAACCACATCAGTCACGACCCGAATGCACACAAGCCCCTGTTCGTTTGCCACGCACATAGAACCAAACGGCTTCCTGCCAATGATACGTTCTCTCAATTCCAACTCTCATTCGATCCTGAACTCGCGTTACAAATATGGTTCGGGTGCTAGGGTAATCCCGGCAGTACATACTGCTTCGCCTGTTGTACCTTGGGAAACAGACGGGCTCGCGGAGGTGGCCCAAAATCTGTTTTAAGAGACCTCTGTTTAACAGAAATCCTCAGCCACAACCGGGAACCACAGTTTGTTCAGTTTTGCAGCTAGAAAGGTGTAGATGTTTTCGGGGGATCAAGACGGGTTCACCAATCGAAGGGGCATACAAGAAGACATGGCTCGGATGTGATACTCGGGTCTCTGTAAACACGAGTTAGACGACGTGAGCGCGGTTACGGTGCGGTTTCAACACAATGATCAACTCGGCTCTGTCCGGTTTCAACTCGTCAAAGAATCCGGTGTTCGAGCACAAGTTGGAGACTTCGGTATGAATCAAGACATGTATATATGTTGTTATTTTCGTTTAGATTTGTATACGGTATATGTACTACAATTTCCCAAATTGTATAAAGAGGTTATTTATTTGTTTTATTAATATTATTTAATAAATCGTGACCCATGTCCTAAAATAACATCACTAATAAGTAGCTTCACAATCTCATCAGCCACAAAGGAACCAACATTATATGTAGTAAAATCACAAATTTAAAATTGTATTTACACTTGTATTTACATACCATTTTTGTGACATCTGCCCCGATCTGACCCGACCCAGGTACCCGTTTCTCTTATCCGATCTCTTTCTTTTGTGATTTAATATTTATTTATACTTATATTTTACTTTTAATAATAATAATATATTTTCCTTCCCGCCTCTTTCTCTCTCTTTCTTTCCGCCGTCCCGTCCCTCTTCTTCTCTCTTTCCGCCTTCTTTTCCCTCTTGTCGCCGTCCCGCCCTTAAGCCTTGTTTCCCTCTTTTTCTCCTTACTCTCCTTGTCCTTTGTTTCTTCCCGCCTAAGGTTGTCTGCGCAGCTCCCCGCGCCAGACTCCTTACAAGGAAGCCTGCGTGAAGACCATCTGTTCCAGCGATACGCGAGACGAACTCTTCTCGCAGCGCGCTAAGAATTGTAATTCTTCTCGCAGCGCGCTAAGAACGGCAGTTCTTCCCGCGACGCGCTAAGGATTTGTAGTTCTTCTCGCAGCGCGCTAAGAATCGTAGTTCTTCCCGCGGCGCGCTAGGAATTGTAGTTCCTCCCGCGGCGCGCTAAGAAATGTGATTCTTCCCGCGGCGCGCTAAGAAATGTGATTCTTCCTGCGGCGCGCCTTAGCCTTCTCGCGCGCAGCTTTCTCGCGCTGTCTTGTATCCTTTCTTCTGTTTTGTCCAGCCGTTTGCTTTTGTGATATCTTATCTTTTGAGCCGTTGACCTAATCTGCTTTATGTCTGAAAAGCCACTTTTGGCGCAGCATGCGCACCAACCCCATTGGTTGACAGAAAAAGTGACTGACATTATCTTTTGAGATCTGCTTTTTCCATGCTTAACCAGTACCTTTATCTGACCCGCCCATGCCTGTTACTGTTCCCTGTCAGCTTTCTCTTGCCCCTGCAGCTGCCATATCTTTTGATATCTTTTGCTTTTGGAATCTTTTGCTTTTTGAGATCTTTTCCCCTTTTTCTAGGGATTGTGTTCCCTAGGGTTTCTCTATAAATAATAATCTTATTTTTCCTAACACTACACACACAAAGCACTTAATCTCTCCTGTCCTCTCTTGCTCCTTGCCGTTGTTCTTCCTCTGCCGTCTCCTCTCTCTTTGCCTTCGTCTTCCTCCCTGTTCTGCCCTGCTTTTCCGGTAATATATATTATATATAATAATTTCCTTATTAATTATGCTAACTTGTAATCAAGACTTAAAACAAATCATTAAAACAATAATCTTATTTATAGGTTAACTTGTGCTTGTTTAAAGTTGGTTCTTGCGTTATCTTACACCGCATCGTTTATCAAGTGAGTAATCTCGTACCTAATCCCTTTTTGCTTTTAATGTTTTGGGATGTTCATGTGTTCATACAAATTTAGAGTCTTAAACTGTTTATGAACTTTAGTCGCGCAGTATCCCATGTGTTGAGGACGTAGACTTGGCTGTTTATTTGTATGTGTGGATCATTAAACGTCTTGTCGGTCTATTCCGCAGTTCTCATGGTACCATTAGATGAACACGGGAGAACTATCGTTTATGATTTTCTCTTTTGTTTACACTTGCACAGTCTTTCTTGTTTGTGAGCTCAATTGTGAGCACTGGCAGTCTATGAATCTTAGAGTTGGTCCCGATCGGATTACACCCTTGTTGAAAACCAGACATACACATGTTGCGCGCAGATTTATTGTTATCTATGTATTGTATTAAACTTGATTTCTCACCAACACGCAAGTGTTTGACGTTTTATTTTAACACATGTTCAGGTTTGCAGTAGCTGTTTTGGAGCTTGTGGACACGTAGGAAGTTTTCTTTATTTTGGACCTAGATTAAAATGTATCAAGACAAGTTTTTGCTGTTCGAATATTATGATTTATAATATATTGATTTATGATGATTTATGTTATCTTGTTTACTTTGCGCGTGCGCGAATGAATGTATTTATTAAATATTGACACCCAATAGTGTCACGAGTAATGAAACAATATGTGGCGCCCCGATGTATAATCCGTCTTTGGTCGGGGTGTTACAGATTGGTATCAGAGCTCGTTGACTTTAGGATAGGTGGTTAGACGTAACGGCCTAGAATACCTAAGAGTCCCTTCTCGCGCATGAGAGAAATCTCATGTTTGCGCGCTTATTGTTAATTACTCGTTATTTATGAATATGCTCGCGCCTGCGCAGTATATGATTTTATGTTTTATTCCGCGATATTTCGATTTTTGTTGAATTTCGATTTCTATTGATTTTACTTACATATTCGTTTGTTGGATTTGAAAATCCGAAAAGTCATGGTGATACATGAATAGTTGATTTTCAATTTCCATTTATGATTATGTTCTGAGGTTGGAGACTTGAAAAGTCATGGTGATACATGAATTGTCAACCTCCAATACTCATTTTCTTGTATGTTTTGTATTGAAGATTGAAAAGTCATGGTGATACATGAATCGTCAATCCCCAATACTCGTTTGCTCGTATATTTTAAATTGGGAATTCGGAAAGTCATGGTGATACATGAATTGTCGATTCTTGATTCGAATTCGTTACCTTTATTAAGTCTGCATTTAGGGTCATTTATTTTACTTTAACTTTTGACAGTAACTGACTCCGTGAAACCAAGCTTTTCGAGGTTATACTTTGCGCTAAAACCAAGATATTAACTAAAATTAAAACTTTTATAGAATGCCTCCGCTATCAGCTCGCCATCTCAAGAAGAAAGAAGCCTCGCGCAGACGTTCGCTGCAACGTTCCCAGGAAATGGCCGCCGCAATAGCCCAAGCCTTAAACCAAAACAATGCTAACACCTCCGGTTACAATATTAAATCCTTCAACGCGGGTAACCCTCCAAAGTTCACAGGTCTTGAAGGAGCCACAGTGATGCTCCAATGGCTCGAGAAGATTGAAAACACTTTCCTCCATACCCAATGCCCCTCAGACAGACGAACCCTATATGCTTTCAGTGTCCTGGAATCTAGAGCGCTTACATGGTGGAATGGAGTAGCTCATGCGCGTGGCGCAGAAGCTGCTTCCAGCATGCTCTGGGAGGAATTTAAGGATCTCTTGACGCGAGAATTCTGCCCTCCCAACGAAGTTAAGCTCCTCGAGGAGGAATTTTGGAATCTTAAGCAATACAGCGGTGAAGCGCGCGAGTACGCGACGCGTTTCCATGAACTAAGCCTGCTTGTCCCTCACCTTGTTACCCCTTCCCGCCGAGCCATAGAGAAATTCCTTGGGGGTCTCCCCATGGAAATTCAAGATTCTGTATGGGCCAGAAACCCAGTTACCCTCTCTGACGCCATCGAGTTGGCCGCTGTGCTCAGCGACAACCATGTCAGAGCAGGAACCCTGTTCCTGCGGGGATCTGAGAAGACCAAACCCACCAAAACTGTCCATGAACCCGCAGAAACCAAACCAGAACCCTCAAACCATAACCAGAAACGTAGGCGCAGACAAGCTTACGCGCTTACCAGCCCGCCCATAGTCCAGCAACCCGCTTACCAACCTCTAGTATACGCGCCTAACCCACTGTCAACCTACCCAACACCTCCTGTAGTCCACAACTATGCCTTAACCAATCCCGCACTCCCTGCCCCGCCAACTAAGAAACCTTACACAGGAAACCACCCCTTTTGCCCAACATGTAGACTCCACCACCCACCTCAAGTCCCATGTCGACTTTGTAACCGATGTGGCCGCGCTGGTCACCTTGCAGAAAACTGTAGAGTCCTTCCCGCCAATCCAATTGCGCCAACACCACCAGTCTACCCGCAAAACCCACAACCAACCTACCAAAACCCACGACCCAGATCGTGCTTCAACTGCGGTGATCCCAGTCATTTCCGGAACGCATGCCCGAGACTACAAGTTCAGATTACGCAAGCGAATCCGGTGAACCAGATTTCGAACCAAGTGACGCGTGGCCGAGCTTTTACCATAACCGCGCACCAAGCGCAAGCGAATAATGACGTAGTTAATGGTACATTTTTGCTTAACGGATTTTATGCTTCTGTACTTTTTGATACTGGCGCCGATCGAAGTTTTGTTTCTCGCGCGTTTGAGCAGAAGCTTGCGCGACCGCGCAACGATTTAAAAGAATTTTTCAGTTGAATTGGCTAATGGCGAAACTGTTTTAATTAACTCGGTGATTAAGGATTGCACGCTTAACCTTAACGAAAACGATTTTCTGATCGACCTCATCCCCATGCCTCTTGGAAGCTTTGATGTTATCATTGGTATGGACTGGCTCTCGAAGAATCGCGCCGAAGTTATTTGCGCCAAGAAGATGATTCGCATACCTCGAGAAAATGGTGATCTTCATATCTACGGCGAAAAACCCTCCCGCGGTCTTAAACTTATGTCTTGCGCCGAAGCCCAAAGACTCATGCGGAAGAAGTGTATTGCATTTTTAGCCCATGTGGTCAAACCTGCTGAAGAAAAGAAGAAGCTTCGCGATATCCCTGTTGTGTGTGATTTCCCTGAAGTTTTTCCTGATGATCTTCCTGGTATCCCTCCCGCTCGTGAAGTCGAGTTCCGTATTGATCTTGTCCCTGGTGCTTCCCCCGTACCTAATCTCCTTACCGTCTTGCGCCCGCTGAGATGCAAGAATTGGCAAGCCAACTTCAAGAGTTGACTGCTAAAGGATTCATTCGCCCTAGCTCTTCGCCCTGGGGTGCTCCGGTGTTGTTCGTTAAAAAGAAAGATGGTTCGTTTCGCATGTGTATTGATTACCGCGAGTTGAACAAACTCACCATTAAAAACCGGTATCCCTTACCGCGCATTGACGACCTCTTCGATCAACTCCAAGGTGCATCTTGTTTTTCCAAGATTGATCTCCGCTCTGGCTATCACCAGTTGCGCATCCGCGATGAAGATGTTCCCAAGACTGCTTTTCGAACTCGTTATGGCCATTTTGAATTCTTGGTCATGTCCTTCGGTTTGACCAACGCACCCGCCGTTTTCATGGATCTAATGAATCGGGTGTGTAGGCCTTTCTTGGATAAATTCGTGATTGTGTTTATCGATGACGTTCTGATTTATTCTAAGACCAAGGCCGAGCACGAGCAACATCTTCGGTTGGTGTTGCAAAAGCTTAGAGCCGAGCAGCTCTTTGCCAAGCTCTCCAAGTGTGAATTCTGGTCTGATGAAGTTCAGTTTCTTGGCCAGGTTGTGAACAAGATGGGTATTCATGTCGACCCATCCAAGATTGAAGCAATCAAGAACTGGATTACGCCGACCACTCCTTCTGAGATCCGTTCCTTTCTGGGCTTAGCTGGTTACTACCGGCGATTTATTTCGAACTTCTCGAAGATCGCTTTGCCTTTAACAGCTCTAACGCACAAAGGTAAACCGTATATTTGGGGCTCGAAGCAAGAAGAAGCCTTTCTGACGCTCAAGCGTTTGTTGTGTGAAGCTCCTGTTCTTGCGCTACCTGAGGTAATGATGATTTTGTCGTGTACTACGATGCCTCCAACCAAGGTCTCGGTTGTGTTCTTATGCAACGAGGCAAGGTTATCGCTTACGCATCGAGGCAACTCAAGGTTCACGAGAAGAATTATACGACTCACGACCTCGAACTAGGCGCAGTCGTATTTGCCTTGAAGATCTGGAGACGCTACCTTTATGGTACTAAGTGTATCCTCTACACTGACCATAAAAGCCTTCAGCATATCTTTGATCAAAAGGAACTCAACATGAGGCAACGCCGATGGAACGAACTCATCAGCGATTACGATTGTGAGATCCGGTATCATCCTGGTAAGGCTAATGTGGTAGCCGATGCGCTCAGCCGAAAACCCTGCCAGCTTAACTGTATCTTGCCGCGCACGCAGCTTCACTTCGCGTCGATCCAAAGCAACCTTGAATCGCGCATTCGTGACGCGCAGCGCGCATCCATCAGTAATGGTAACCTTCGCGCCGAGTTAGCGTGTGGCGCGGAAGCACATTTTGTGCCCAATCTGAGTGGGATTCTCTGCTATCTTAATCGCATCTGGATTCCCTTTGATGAGAATCTTCGCGCCGATATCCTGAGTGAAGCGCACAAATCTCGGTATTCCGTTCATCCTGGCGCTGATAAGATGTACAAGGATTTGCGCATTACTTATTGGTGGCCCGGCATGAAAAAGGATATTGCTGTGTTCGTAGCTAAATGCCTGACTTGTTCTAAGGTAAAAGCTGAACACCAACGCCCATCTGGTTTGCTCGAACAACCAGAAATTCCTACGTGGAAATGGGAAAGTATAGCGATGGACTTTATTACCAAGTTACCTTTGACAGCAAGCAAACATGATAGCATTTGGGCAATAGTGGATCGTTTGACTAAGTCTGCTCACTTTCTGCCCATTCGTGAAAACTACCGTGTTGAGCAACTCGCGCAGCTTTATGTCAAGGAAATTGTCTGCCGCCATGGTACTCCTTTGAGCATCATATCCGATCGCGATGGCCGTTTTATATCTCGCTTTTGGAAATCTCTCCAATCTGCGCTAGGAACTCGCTTGGACATGAGTACTGCATATCATCCTCAGACTGACGGACAGTCTGAGCGAACCATTCAAACTCTTGAGGATATGCTCCGATCTTGTGTTCTTGATTTTGGAGGTAATTGGGATTCGCACCTGCCTTTGATCGAGTTCTCTTATAATAACAGCTATCATTCCAGTATCGGTATGGCCCCATTTGAAGCACTTTACGGTCGTGAGTGCCGCTCCCCGATTTGTTGGAGCGAAGTGGGAGAAGCTCAAATCACAGGACCCGAACTTGTTCAAGAGACAACCGATAAAATCGCCAAGATCCGTGATCATCTGCTGACTGCCAGAAGCCGACAGAAGAGTTACGCAGATCGCAGGCGAAAGCCTCTCGAATTTCAAGTTGGTGATCTTGTTCTCCTCAAAGTGTCGCCCTGGAAAGGTGTTGTCCGCTTTGGGAAGAAAGGTAAGCTTGCTCCTCGATATGTTGGACCATTTAAGATCCTCGCGCGTGTAGGAAAAGTTGCCTACAGACTTGACCTGCCGCCCGCGCTCAGTAATGTGCATCCAACGTTCCATGTATCCAATCTCAAGAAGTGTTTAGCTGACGAGAACCTTCACATTCCACTCGATGAAGTTCAAGTTGATGAATCTATGCATTTCGTTGAGAAGCCTGTTGAGATTATGGATCGCGAGGTTAAGCAAACCAAGCGCAGTCGCATCCCTATCGTGAAAGTTCACTGAGAGTCCAAGCGCGGAGCCGAGTTTACATGGGAAAGGGAAGATCAAATGAAGATCAAGTACCCGCACCTGTTCTCTGCGCAACCTACTTCGAGATAAATTTCGGGACGAAATTTCTTAAAGTAGGGGAGACTGTGACATCTGCCCCGATCCGACCCGACCCAGGTACCCGTTTCTCTTATCCGATCTCTTTCTTTTGTGATTTAATATTTATTTATACTTATATTTTACTTTTAATAATAATAATATATTTTCCTTCCCGCCTCTTTCTCTCTCTTTCTTTCCGCCGTCCCGTCCCTCTTCTTCTCTCTTTCCGCCTTCTTTTCCCTCTTGTCGCCGTCCCGCCCTTAAGCCTTGTTTCCCTCTTTTTCTCCTTACTCTCCTTGTCCTTTGTTTCTTCCCGCCTAAGGTTGTCTGCGCAGCTCCCCGGGCCAGACTCCTTACAAGGAAGCCTGCGTGAAGACCATCTGTTCCAGCGATACGCGAGACGAACTCTTCTCGCAGCGCGCTAAGAATTGTAATTCTTCTCGCAGCGCGCTAAGAACGGCAGTTCTTCCCGCGACGCGCTAAGGATTTGTAGTTCTTCTCGCAGCGCGCTAAGAATCGTAGTTCTTCCCGCGGCGCGCTAGGAATTGTAGTTCCTCCCGCGGCGCGCTAGGAATTGTTGTTCCTCCCGCGGCGCGCTAAGAAATGTGATTCTTCCCGCGGCGCGCTAAGAAATGTGATTCTTCCCGCGGCGCGCCTTAGCCTTCTCGCGCGCAGCTTTCTCGCGCTGTCTTGTATCCTTTCTTCTGTTTTGTCCAGCCGTTTGCTTTTGTGATATCTTATCTTTTGAGCCGTTGACCTAATCTGCTTTATGTCTGAAAAGCCACTTTTGGCGCAGCATGCGCACCAACCCCATTGGTTGACAGAAAAAGTGACTGACATTATCTTTTGAGATCTGCTTTTTCCATGCTTGACCAGTACCTTTATCTGACCCGCCCATGCCTGTTATTGTTCCCTGTCAGCTTTCTCTTGCCCCTGCAGCTGCCATATCTTTTGATATCTTTTGCTTTTGGAATCTTTTGCTTTTTGAGATCTTTTCCCCTTTTTCTAGGGATTGTGTTCCCTAGGGTTTCTCTATAAATAATAATCTTATTTTTCCTAACACTACACACACAAAGCACTTAATCTCTCCTGTCCTCTCTTGCTCCTTGCCGTTGTTCTTCCTCTGCCGTCTCCTCTCTCTTTGCCTTCGTCTTCCTCCCTGTTCTGCCCTGCTTTTCCGGTAATATATATTATATATAATAATTTCCTTATTAATTATGCTAACTTGTAATCAAGACTTAAAACAAATCATTAAAACAATAATCTTATTTATAGGTTAACTTGTGCTTGTTTAAAGTTGGTTCTTGCGTTATCTTACACCGCATCGTTTATCAAGTGAGTAATCTCGTACCTAATCCCTTTTTGCTTTTAATGTTTTGGGATGTTCATGTGTTCATACAAATTTAGAGTCTTAAACTGTTTATGAACTTTAGTCGCGCAGTATCCCATGTGTTGAGGACGTAGACTTGGCTGTTTATTTGTATGTGTGGATCATTAACCGTCTTGTCGGTCTATTCCGCAGTTCTCATGGTACCATTAGATGAACACGGGAGAACTATCGTTTATGATTTTCTCTTCTGTTTACACTTGCACAGTCTTTCTTGTTTATGAGCTCAATTGTGAGCACTGGCAGTCTATGAATCTCAGAGTTGGTCCCGATCGGATTACACCCTTGTTGAAAACCAGACATACACATGTTGCGCGCAGATTTATTGTTATCTATGTATTGTATTAAACTTGATTTCTCACCAACACGCAAGTGTTTGACGTTTTATTTTAACACATGTTCAGGTTTGCAGTAGTTGTTTTGGAGCTTGTGGACACGTAGGAAGTTTTCTTTATTTTGGACCTAGATTAAAATGTATCAAGACAAGTTTTTGCTGTTCGAATATTATGATTTATAATATATTGATTTATGATGATTTATGTTATCTTGTTTACTTTGCGCGTGCGCGAATGAATGTATTTATTAAATATTGACACCCAATAGTGTCACGAGTAATGAAACAATATGTGGCGCCCCGATGTATAATCCGCCTTTGGTCGGGGTGTTACAATTTTCACTCGATAACAGTATACAAACAATAAGTTACATGTGTATCATTTGTTATGAGCTGGAAAAAAACATTATTTAAGTGTAAGTGAGTATAAAAAGTAAACACTTGAATCTGATTTGTGTATTATTTATGATCACTCTTGATGAGAAAGTGTTTGAACGGTAAAAGGTAGATATTCGAATCAGATTCACGTATGTTTTATCATATGTAGACGACAATGTATCTTTGTAGCTTTAGGAATTGAATATGCGAGCATAAAAAGTAGATACTTGAATATGTTTCGTGTATATTATATACTACTTTCTAGTATTAGTAACTAATGAACTCTTATGTATTATTTATGTATATAGCATTCATCTGGTGTACCTTCAACATGTAACAAAATATAATGTACATGTTATGAAAACAATATTTTATAAATGTTTAATGTCCAATGATTACTGATCACATGTTGTAACCAACCATAAACTTTTGGACAAACTTTTAACACAAAATTTTATGTTTAAATATGACAGAAATATAAAAGGCAAAATAAGTTAGGTTGTTTTTGACATAGGATTAGGGGACAAGGTCCATGTCATAGATTACAATGCATCACTCCAAGAATTATTTACATTTTAAGGTCCATAGAAAACAGAAATTTGAGTGGTCATGAAATGTTCGGTCCCTCTAAGTCGACCTAATAATATTTACGTCTACATATATACTTTTGGAAAATAATAAAAGTCAAATGAACTTTTATTTGTTTTACTAGAATTGTTACAATTGAGCTTGGATCCTATATTTTTATGTCACATGTGATATGACACTCATTTTAAATTCGTACTATACAACATATTAACATGGAATGTAATGGTGGTGATGAGGTTGTTGCCACGAAGGCCAAAGAGGAGCGGTGAGGTTTTACGTGAATATCTATAATGAAGGCCCATACTCTGACATTCGTGTCATGATGAGGGTGACACGATGGTGGTGGTGAGTGACATGCATACGGCCGTACCATATGGCCCTAAAAAGTAAAAACACTATATAATTTTATATGTATTAGCAAAAGTGTTAGATTAGCATTAAGCCAGGTGTGTCTTTTTAAGTTGTCAGTAAATTAAGATAAATTTTTATACTGAATGTGAATAATAAATGAAATGTCACATCATCATGACAAACGAACATGGTAGTGTTCATGACATTTTAAAACGAGTGAATGTAATATCCCTATTACATGTAGATTGATAATATCAAGTGATTATAAAGTTAGAAAGAGAAATCTATAGTTAAAGTAAGAAATGACACGTTACCAGAAAAACTGTTGGCCTCAACCCAAATATAACTTACTATAATTCTTAAACTTTTAAACTTATCAAACCTTACTAGCTAATTCCATCAACTAACTAAAACTAAACTCAATTAAGCTTGTCTTATTTAGCCTTCCAACTTTCTTTTAAACTCGTTTCAGGGTTAACTTTTAATAAACATTGAATGAAATGTGGTTATGGTAAATGTAACTTAGTATCTTTCTCATATAAATGATTTGCATGTCTAAGTTTAATTGAAAAATAAAACAACTTGCTTGTAGTAATCTTAAAAAGTTTTAATGCATTAAACATATAAAAACACAACAAACTCGACAAACGCGAATTTGTTATTTTGTTATGTATCGATGCTCATATCATCACAAACAAAGACAGATTTTGGACAAATTTGATGTAACGCATCGGTATAAAAAAATATATTATTGATATTTAAGGATGGTATTGTTGGTGATCACTTGACCAAATAGAATTATTGATCCAAATTACACAACAAGCTATCTTTTAAAAAGTCGTTATTGGCCCTTCGACAATGACTGTACGTGCATGTACATGTGAGCTTATGGATGAGTGTTAGACAACTTTGATGTAATACATCTTGTATCACTAATCAAGGAAATGTGATTGGTATTTAGGGATTATCTTGTATCACTAATCAAGGAAATGTGATTGGTATTTAGGGATTGTATTGTTGGTGGTTAGTAAACAAAGTAGGATTATTGACCCAAATTACAAAACAAGGTAACCTATGATCAAATTTTATTACAAATTGAAATAATTAAAACATGTTGTAACACATGTTGATTATATCCAAATAACTTTTAACAAGTCAAAAACTTCATCTTTGGTACCATACAATTTTTGTGACAAAAGAAAGCAGGCAAAGCACATGGAGAGGGGCTCTCATACTTTGTGTTTTAGCTCCCTATTTCTACAGCATATGGCCCCCTTTCATCATCATTTTTAATTTTAACAAATTAGTTTGTTCTAGGGGTGTAACCAAAAAAACCGAATCAAAACAAAAAACGACGGTTTGGTTTTATGTTTTTGTGAAAACCGAACTAACGGTTCGGTTTTGGTTTTCCACGAAATAAAAATCGAACCGAACCGAATTCCTAAATTTTTACTTTTTTATCTTTTATTTTAAGTGATTTATAAGAATTTAATAAATATGTAACTCAAATATATTTGGTCAAATATATAATAGTTTTATTAGTTAACAATTAACAAAATTATTTAGACCTAAACTCACTATTTTTTGCGAATTTTTATTCCGGCCTAACTTTTCAAGCTCAGAGGCAAAAATCGAAAAACCCGAACCGAAAAGACCGAAACCAAACGGTTTCAAGTAATCCAAAAACCAACGTTTTGGTTTTCGGTTTGGTTTTAGGCCAAAATCGCGCCGAACCGCTTGTTCTTTCTCCATCATCATAATATAAGGTATGTGCTTTCTCTTTTGTTCTAAGAAATGTATTGATCCATTCAAATGATAGATTGCAAAACATTTTATACTTTCTAAAATAAATATATTTTGAAACTTTATTTATCAGGAAAATTTTTGACACAAGAGTTATAGTAAAAGATACTTACCTTAGTATTTCATAAAAAAAATTTGTTATGGATTAATATAAATTCTCATTTGATCATATTATAACTATATATAATACTAAATTAAAGTAATGTTAGTATATATGTTTTTTTTGAAATACCTTATGATCATAATCACTCTCTCTTAAAAGCTCTCTACTTATGTTTTCAAAAATCAAAGTATCTTTCGTATGTTCTAAAGCACATCCTCTTAAAGGCACTCTACTTGATATATACTTGCAAAAACTTCATCTCTTGGTTGGTCTTTCTCAATAATCATATCCACACTTCTCATTTACAAATCTATCATATACTAAACTCATCACACATACATAACCACTTCAATTCTTTCATTTTTTTTCTCCAATTTCTCTCTTCTTTTTTCGGTTACTTATCATACAAACAACATGATCGCGTCCAATGCCTCGTCCTCCCACTCGAACAAGGACACTACAAAAGAACTTTCCATGCCTAAACTCGCGAAAAAGAATGTAGAAGACGATGAACTTGGTGTTTTTGGAGCCGAGAAGTACTTCAAAGGAGTACTAGATGAAGATCACCCAAGAACATCCAATAATGGTGTTCACCATCATTCAAACCGACCACACTCGTTACCTAAGTCGCAAACCATGTCAATCGTGTGTTCTGAATCGAGCTCGAATAGCAGGAGAGGCTAGTTGGTTAGCAATGTTGGCAATATTAAACCTAGCAAGAAACCCTATTTCAAAAACTTGTTACCCAGCATTGTTTGCCTTTGCAATAACAAGGATTCTGTAAAGATTACAAAGTTGAAACACCCTTTTAAAGGTGAGAACAAGAAAGGCAAAATTCTAGAACTTTCTAGAAAGGGGGGGCATGGATCGAAAAGCGAAATTCTAGAACTTTCTAGAAACGAGGAACAAAGCGACAGGGGAAGTGATGCGAGTTTGGATTTATTTGAAATCGAGAACTTCTTGACTAACGAAAATAACTTGTTTCTTGCTCGACAAGCAATCGAGGATAATGGAAATGCATCAAGTGAGGCTAGTGTTGTTTGGAGCGTTGTTACTGCCAGCGTGTCTAATTTCCCGAATGTTAGTGGTGCCAAGAAGGCGGCATTTGTGGCGCCCCCAACTGGGCGAGAGTGGTTCCACCGGTTGGATTCTGTCACACCGGTGGCAAAAATCCAAGCCCACAATAAGTTGATTTGCAAAAGGGGCAAATAGGAGTTGATGTTGCATATTCACATTCTACACATGTTTTAAATCACTTGTACAAATTAGATTGTGTTTTTGGGTTTTAAAATTATATTATCAAGCATCACCAATTAATTTGTATGTAACGCTTAAATATTTATAAATTAATCATGTCATTAATATGCTTTTTATTCTAGTTTAACCAGTAAACCAATAGTGTGACCCATTTTTCAAAAGTTTGCATGTATTGGTGACATAAGAACACCCATTCCTCTTTTTTTAACACAATACAAGATTTAATCCTAACTTAATAAAGCATACTTTTTAATAACACTCTTTGTTTGGTTATTGTATCGATTAATCAATCAAATAATTAAATTTGCTACACTTATAAATTGTGACTATCTAAACTATTACAAGTTTAAAGCAATATGTAATTATGTATTCAACAATCCATCGTATTAAAACTGTTTACTTTAGTGTGGTTATTGATACCATGTAGTCATGTCCAAAATGTAATGCAAACACAACACAAAGTGACACAACACGAATACAGATTTTCAACTCGTTTTAAGATCTACAATGAAAGGACACTGGGAATCTCCGTGCAAGAGCGGCACAGACGTGGTCGAGAGAGGCTAGAAGAAAGAGTGTGAAAAGTCCATGGACACGAACTTTGGTTTAGGGCGACGAACGAAGCATGTGAGAGGGAGAGTCTGTAGTGGAGAGAGAAGGAGAAACCATTTTTGTGCTTCCCTCTGTTAAACTTTAAGCAGGTGAATCAAGAACACGAACTTTTATTAAGAAAACGACTAACAGAAAAAACTTAATACCTAACACATTGAACCTAGGGTATATATAAACCCACGGTTTCTAATCCTAACCTTTTCCAAATACATAATTTGAAACCAAATACAGTTAGGATTAAAGATAAAACTAGCTTATCTATAATAATAAACTATTCTCCAAGATTTTAGGAGTCGTCGATCTGAGTTGGTGTTGAACACGTTTAACGCCCTCCACGGGTGTGGCTCCATCGATGGAGACCGCTGATTATAGATGCCCTAAATGTCATTAGATTATTAGATTTCTCCATTTGGAACAAGTGTGCTTATTAAAAAAACTTAAAAAAGTTTTGTTAAAATTTTTACCTAATGTAATCTCGCTTCTATAAATTTGACTAAAATCTACCATGTTTTGGCATGTTAACCAACTTTACCCCACCCGTCCATCCTATCACTTCGACTCTAGACCGAAAAACTCAACTTGCATACACATGCTCGTGCAAGTCTGATTGAAATCTACCACGTTTTGGCAAGTTAACCAACCTTACCCCACCCGTCCATCCTATCACTTCGACTCTAGACCGAAAAACTCAACTTGCATACACACATACACAGTGCAAGCACATGTGAGTGTCTAAGATCAATATGTCAAGACTTGAGCAATCCAATGCAAGAAAGAGAAAGAACAAAGATTTTCTTTCTTTTTAATGTCTTGAATCACACTAAGAGTGTAGGGACTTCTATGTGTGTGTGTATGGGGGACAATGACAAGTTGATACACATGTCACATTAAACTCAGCCACAAAACCTAAGCCTTAGAAGCATATCTTTTGGTTCCTGTTAGATTTTTATAAATCACGTAATAGACATCAAGAAAATGATTTGAGGTATGGAAATGATGTTTATGAAATTATTACTAAAGAATAATATGATGGTTACTTCCAGAGGCGGATGTAATGTATTGGCTGGGGTAGCGGGTGCTACCCCTCAACTTTTCCGGCGAAGTGAAGTATATATAATTTTTTTAACGTTTTATGTTTTACGTTACCCATGAAATTATATTGAAGAGGTATGTACCCGCCTCAACACCGAGCGAGGCGGGTCAACCCACAAGATATAGACAAGAGGCTTGAAATCAAGAAGGCACAAAGCCAAAACCTATGCGCATGGCGCATATCACATATGCTCACGCATCACATATGCTCACGGCGCATCCGCGCGTGGCGCATATCACATGCTTGTGCATATCACATCTGCGCATGAAACATCTGCGCGTAAGAATAAAGAGAAGACCTCGCGCATCCTCAGGATAGGCGCGTATCACACATGCACATAATCAACCTCGTCCTTATCCAAATCAGGATTAGGGCAACCTTGATGGTGCACGTCAGACAACCTTCCAGAAGGTATCTTTTTAAGGAAAAAGAATATGCTGATGTTGACAGCTGCCAATTCAAGGTGGACAACTCAGCAAAACCCATGTGCTACCACGTGATTATAACCAATGAAAAAGCACCAGGTGTCCCAGAGGACACGTGGCGCAAAACAATTGGAGGAGGCCATCAAGGCCCTAATTGGGTCTGAGCCCAATCATTGGAAACCCTAGCACTATAAATATCACATCAACTCCACAAGGAAGATCACACAATCACATCTAACTACACAGTATTCAGCTATATTAAAGCAATACTCTCCAAATTTCCTTACTCTCATATTATTATCTTCTCCTACAAACACTTATTCTCACACCGGAGGGTTACCCCAAAGAGGACCCCTCTGTCCCTTTCTGAGGGGTAAGTTTACGGTGCTGTTCATTTTGTAGGTGGAAGAACCCAGATCCCAGGAATCCATCGGTGGAAGAGCATAATCACACCCAAGGAAAGTAGATCGTCTACCAGTGAGTCGATCCACGTTTCTTCATTGGCGCCATCCACTGTTACAACGGCAACAAGATCTCATCAGATCTCTAAAAAAACAAATTTTCACCATGGTTTCTGGTGCTCGTAACGTCGATCAAGTTCTGGAGGATATTGAACGTGAGGATGTTAATGAGGGACAGCAGTTTCTGAGGGGGCCGCGTGATTCTACGCGCACCACCAGTAACCGTCCCTTCATCACAACTCCTCACGGGCAGACTGAAACTCCTCCAGACGATCTCACGTTACAAAATCTTGCCGGCGCGAAACAAAAATGACCAATGGGTCCAGAAAATGAAACCAATGACCCTAAAGAATGGCTCATAAACGAGCAACGACGTCTAATGGACAAGTACAATGAAATGGTCAAACAGAAAAAGTTAGCCGACTTAACACAAAGGCTAGCGTTTGACAAGCAAGCCATTCAAGGAACAAAAAGGGCGCGCGCGCCGGAAGAGGGTCACTCTGTTCACACTGAACACGCTGAGTTTAGTGATGAAGAAGTGCACAGCGTCAGGAAGACGCGAGATACTCATGCAGGAGGCTCACAGCTCCGCGCGCAAATGAACATGGCGCCTGGAGCCAGAGCCGATCTGGATCTGCACACACCATACAGCCCACCAGTGAGAGGGCAAGTGGATGTAACCACACCGTACAGGCCAGCCATCTTGGTGAAACATTCAAAATTCACTGAGCGCATCGCGAAGGCCCCCATCCAGCACAAGACCAAGATGCCAAGTGGTTTGGGCAAATATGACGGCACAACAGATCCAGACGATTTCTTACAAGGTTTTTACAACACTGGAAACCTAGAAAGCTGGACGATGCCAACATGGTGTCACATGTTTGCTCGCTGCCTCACGGGCGCGGCGCGTGTTTGGTTTGAAAGCTTGCCTACTGGGCAAATCGATGGGTTCGAGGAACTATTGGAAAAGTTCCAAGCTCACTTCGTACAACAGCGCAGACACAAGCGCGACCCTGATGACATCATGCACTGTGTGCGCAGGAATGATGAAACGATTGAAGACTACATCACTCGTTTCAATCAGGAGTCTCTGGCAATCGGAGGTATCACCGAGCAACTATTGCGCGTGGCCTTTATACAAGGCGCGCGCAGTGATCAACTCCGCCGAGCTCTCGTAAGCAGAGATGGCATGCCAACCACTTGGGCCAAGCTAATGGAAGCATCGCGAGTCTTCGCGAGAAATGAAAAACAAATTGCCCAAGATAGAGCGAGAGAAAGAGGGCATCAAGCAGAGGCACCGCGCAGCAGCGAAAGAAGGGGCAAACAGAACACTGTATGGTCCAGGTTGCAATCAACCAGTTTTTCTTCCGCAGAAAAGCAGGCGCAACCAAGCTCACCCCAGCCCCAAAAAGACGTTCGTAATCGCGGGGAGGGTGACAAGAGGGAAGGCGGCAGAGATCCTAGCAGACCTCTGCCAAGAATCTGGACTCCCCTCACTAAAACACCTTCACAAGTGTTAAGCACTGAGAATGTCCAGTTCAAAAGCCCCAAGCCACTACACTACAAGGGACCATCAAACAGTGGCAAGTACTGCGAGTTTCACAAGTCCACGGGACACAACACTGATGCATGCCATCACTTGAAGGATGCAATTGAAAAAGATGTGAAATCAGGCAAGCTGGCTCACCTGGTGAAAAACCCAAGACCAGAAAGTGAACAACCAGAAGGAGCCTCTGCCAGCAAAAAGTACAAAAGAATCTGTGTAGCCGACGGAGGAAGGCAAGGGCAAACATCAAGAAAGAGAAGCGCGCAAATCCAAGGAGATTGGCGCGAGCAACAAGTAATCTTCCCAAGAATCAGGGGAGGCCCTTCTATCAGCAGTCCTCTTGTCATCACTACACACATTGCTCATTACGAAGTGTCAAAAGTCCTGGTGGACACTGGCAGCGAATCAGACATCATGTATGAGCAATGTTTCAGAAAACTGAATCCGGCAGACCAAGCAAGGCTTGAAATTGTGAATGCACCAATCTCTGGTGTTTCAAATGAAATCATTCATCCCCTAGGTCAAATACAATTTGAGCTAACTATGGGGGATGAGAAACACAAGCGAGCCGAAGTTGTCAACTTCTTGGTCTTGCCCACCACTTCTTGCCACAATATGATCTTGGGTAGAGGAACGATTGCCCAATTTAACGCCATACCGTCGCCAGCGCACGGCGCGTTGGGGTTCCCAACACCAACAGGTGTAACTTTTGTATACCGAGATCATTTGTGTGCAGTGACAAATACTCCGCGGGAAGGGAGAATGAAACTTCCAATGGCAGACAACGCGCCAGAAGAATGGATTCTCAACCCAAAATTCCCAGAGCAGAAGATCACAATTGGCGCAACGATATCAGACGACACGAGATTGAGAATGAAAAGATTGCTCACGGCATATATGTCGGTCTTCGCGTGGCAACACTCTGATATGACTGGGGTTCCGCGAGACCTGGCACAACATTCTCTCAACACGTTCAAGTCTGTAGAGCCAATTGCTCAAAAGAAGAGAGTCATGGGGGATGAGAAAGCGAGGGCCATGAATGAGCAGGTTGAGGATCTACTGCGCGCAAACATCATCCGCCCGATACGATACCAGACATGGGTAGCCAATCCTGTGATGGTAAAGAAAAGTAACGGGTCATGGAGGATGTGCATTGACTTCAAGGACCTCAACAAAGCATGCCCAAAGGATTGTTACCCCCTCCCAAACATCGACGCAAAGGTGGACTCCGTGGCGCCATTCAAGCTCAAATGTTTCTTGGATGCCTACAAGGGCTATCACCAGATTCAAATGGCACCACAAGACGAGGACAAGACCGCCTTCAGAACCGACAAGGGTGTTTTCTGTTACACAAAGATGCCCTTTGGTTTGAAGAATGCGGGAGCCACCTACCAAAGACTTATGGATGCCGTTTTCAGCGAGCAAATTGGAAGAAACCTAGAAGTCTATGTGGATGATTTGGTGATCAAAAGTAGGGAGGAAAAACAAATGCTCAAAGACATCGATGAAACCCTTGGGCGCCTAACGGAAGTTAACATGAAGCTCAATCCGAGCAAATGCACTTTCGGCGTGCAAGAGGGAAAATTTCTAGGTGTAATGGTCACCAAGGATAGTTTTAAGGTGAACCCTGAGAAGGTGGAGGCTATCCTTGACATGCCCTCGCCATCCACCATGAAAGAAGTTCAGAAGCTGAATGGTAGATTGGTATCAATCAACAGGTTCCTAGCGAACCATGCAAGCAAATCTACCCCATTTGTCAATACATTGAGAAACTGCTTAAAGAAAAGCCAATTCAAATGGACTCCTGAGGCCGAGCAAGCTTTCAGTGAGATTAAAGAATGTTTGATAAATCTGCCCGCGCTCACAGCTCCACTTCCTGGTGAAACTTTGACATTGTACCTATCAGCAGGAGAGCGCGCCATCGGCGCAGTATTGTTGGTGGATCGCAAGGGAATCCAAACGCCAATATACTATGTGAGTCGGGTGCTGACAGATCCTGAGACGCGCTACTCCATCATGGAAAAGTTAGTTTTATCACTAACACACGCGTCGCGCAAGCTTCATAGATATTTCAATGGTCATCCTATTGAAGTACTAACTGGTTACAACATCCAGCAAGTCTTGCGGCGCCCCGCGCTCTCGGGAAGGCTGACAAAATGGGCCCTGGAATTAGGTGAACACACGATCGCCTATAAGCCCCGTCCAGCAATAAAGGGGCAAGTTTTAGCTGATTTCATCGCAGAAATCCCCGAAGGAAGAGTTGAAGAGGCTCAGCGCGAGGTAGACCCTCCGCGAGCCAATGATGAAGAAATTGTTTGGAGATTGTTCACTGACGGAGCTTCAAACAACGAAGGGTCCGGCGTAGGTCTCAAACTGGTGGATCCAGAGAATCATGAATATACTTATGCCATCAGGTTGGACTTCAAGAGCACCAACAATGAGGCTGAGTATATGAAGCCCTGCTGGCTGGGCTGCGCATCGCGCACAAATTCGGAGTTAAAAAGCTAGAGGCCCATGTTGATTCATACTTGGTAGCAGCACAGGTCAATGGCCTTTATGATGCCAAGGAGAACACCATGCCTCTATATCTAGAGCAGGCGAAAAAGCTCATCGAGCAATTTGACTGCTTCAGAATCATTCATATTCCGCGCAGTGAAAACAAATCTGCAGACGCGCTGAGTAAGATGGCATCAACCAGTTTTGATCACTTTGGCAAAGATGTCAGAGTAGAAGTAATGAGCAACCCGTCGGTGGTAGCGAAGTCTGTCCTTGTAACTCATACAACCCCTTCATCATGGATAACTCCAATAATGGAATTCTTGAAGGAGGGAAAGGTACCAGATGATCGCGCACAGGCGAGGAAGATAAGACACAAGTCGCAGAACTATGAACTCCTTGATGGCACATTATATCGACGCTCTTATCTTGGGCCGCTCATGAAATGCCTAGATGCTGAGGAAGCAAGTTATGTGATCAGAGAGATACACGAAGGAATCTGTGGAATACATGCTGGCCCGCGCATGGTGGTTGCCAAGGCAATGAGCGCAGGTTACTATTGGCCAGGCATGTACTTGGACGCTCTAAAAGAGATCCAAAAATGCAAAGCATGTCATAGCTATGCGCCAAACACCATGCGGCCAAAGAACAACTTGATTCCAGTGACCTCTGCATGGCCTTTCCACAAATGGGCAATCGACATTGTGGGTCCCCTTCCGCAAGCGCAAGGGCGAGTAAAATTTTTGGTAGTGGCAGTAGACTATTTCACAAAATGGGTTGAAGCCAAGCCACTAGCAAAAATCACAGCCGAAGCGATGAAGCAGTTTATATGGAGCCACATCATATGCCGTTTTGGCTTGCCCATGGAAATTGTGAGCGATAATGGCAAGCAATTCACTGACAAGAAGATATCCAGCTGGCTCAAGGAATTGCGCATCAACCAAATTTTCACTTCAGTTTATCACCCTCAGGGGAATGGCCAAGTGGAACGCGCTAACCAAAGCTTGCTGAATGGGCTGAAGAAAAGGTTAGAGGGAGAATCCCATTCTTGGGTCGAAGAGCTACCTAATGTCCTGTGGGCACAGAGGACATTAAGCAAAACCAGCAATGGCGAATCCCCGTTCAGCCTAACCTATGGAACAGAGGCAATGATTCCAGCAGAAATTGGATGCCCATCCCATAGAGTGCTCATGATGAGCAAGATTGATAACGAGCGCGAAAGAAGGTTGGATCTCAACTTACTTGAAGGGCGCAGAGAGGCGGCTATCATCAGTGAAGCCAAATACAAGAAAAACTGGAAAAATATTACAACCAGCGCGTGAAAGAATGCCACTTCAAGAAAAATGATTTTGTCCTTCGAAACAATGAAGCTAGCCACGCGATACCCCCGGGAAAAATGTCCCCCAATTGGGAGGGACCTTATCAAGTCTTGGAAGAATTGGGAAAAGGCGCATACGCCTTAAAAGATTTGAATGGAAAGAAGATCCCGCGCGCATGGAACGCAGCACAGCTTAGAAAATGTTTCATGTAAAAAATGTCAAGTTTGTAATCAAGGCTTTTTAAGCCATTATGAATAATGATACGCGATATCTTCTCTTAATGTGGATTCTATTACCTTTTGCATACATGTTTCACACTTCCCTTTATTAATTTTGAGCAATATTACAACATTGTATTGACATCAAAACAAAATAAAACGAAGTAAAACATACATGCGCAAACGCGTTAACGAGTCTTAACTCTAAAACGTCAGGGCCTTAGCCCAAAATTATGAGCCTTAGCTCAGGGCCTTAGCCCAATAATGTGAGCGTTAGCTCAAATCACTCACAACATCCATCCTACATGCTGCGCAGCCTGACCATAAAAATACCTAAGCACAACTAAGGCAAAGCAAATGCCAAAACATAGTTGTTAAGGTCTCAGGTCGAGGTCGCGCAGGAAATTGTAATGGATATCTGAGTAACACATATTGACACGTAAAGGCTAAAAAACTCATAATTCCATATAATAAATGCGCGATAACGTCGCGCAAAAGAGGAATAATGAAAACGCCAAGGCACGTGTCAACATAATCAAGATATGGCAAAATCACTTACAATATGACAAGGATTAAGTATAATAATTTCCTTTCAACCTTGTTCTTATTTCAACGTGCAAGCATATCTTATATTCAACAAGCAAACATGCAATATAAAGAGATGAATGGGGAATGCGCAAGATGCGAAGAAGGGAAAAACAAAATTTCATTCCAAAGCATTGAAATTTACAAGTTTACAAGATGAGATACAAACTACAAATAAAAATAAAAAACATGAAGGGCTTCTCAAGTCTCCACGTCGACGTCAGCCTCTTCATAGTCCTCATCACCGCCCTCAGCATCTGGCGCAGCCCGCTCCTCGTCATCTCCAAACTGACCATAGTCAAGTTGTTCATCCTGAATGGAGTCTTCTATCACAACAGTGTCAGGAGCGGATCCTTTGGCCACGCCAGAGCCGCTAGCAGGAGCAGCATTCCCCGCGCCATCATCGCCGCCACCAGCCCCTTCGCACTCGTCAAGCAATTTCTTTAGCGCGCCGAGGTCGGGCTGGTCAGCAAGCGCGGATATCTGCAAATCATAAGGAAAATATGAGTACAAAAATACTTGGAAAATAAATCAAAGTAATCTCATTAAAGTTAAAATACCTGCGCAAGGATAGGAATGGGAGTATTCAAATACTTCTCTCCCATCTCGGCCATGTCCGCGCAGGCAACGTCGCTCTGATAAGGGTAGTCGGATGGGTTCTTCTTCAGCATCCCATATTCATAGCCATCTTTAAACCCTTCAGCTCGACCCACCAAGCGCGCGGCAGCGTTGCAGTCCATCACAAGGGCCTGGAACTCGTCTGAGTATTTCATCGCATAAGCGCAACGAGTCATACCCTGTGAGACTAGCCATTGGCGATCCTGCGCGAGAGAAGAAACAGTCGTCTCGAGGGCAGGAATCTGAGAGTTTAACAACTCAACAGTTTCCTTAGTCTGTTTTAGCTCATCTTTGTCGGACGCTGCTGCCGCCAAGGCTTCTTCCTTTTCCGCCCGCGCAGAATCAAGTGCTTCCTGGCTAGACGCTGCCGTCGCCAAGGCTTCATCTTTTTCGGCCTGCGCGGCCGCCAGCTCCTTCTTCAGGCGGGCAACCTCACTCTCCAGTGATGATTTGTCAGTTATAGACTGGACAAGAGCTTGGTCACGCGCCTCCGCGTCCAGCTCCAAGTCGCGCACTCTACGCGCGTACTTGGCAGCGTCCGCCTCGGCCGCCTGTAGCTTCTCCCTCGCAGCCTGTAGCTCATGACCGCGCTTCACGAAGGCGGTGTTAGCACTTGCTCTGTTCTCACTGAGCTCTGCTTGGAGCTTCTCAGCTCTCTCTCGAGCATCAGAAAGATGCCAAGCAGACACTTTAGCCTCTTGCTTGGCTTCCGCAAGAGCATCACGTACCTTTACGTAATCATAGCGAAGCTCTTGGGAGGCAGCAAAGAAGGCCGACCCAGCAAACAGATGATCGTTGAGCAAGTCATCGCGAGCGCGGTCCTCCTGGAACCTCCTTTCAGCTGGAGGCACAGCATGAGCCCAGAATTCCGCACTCACACCCATGGACTGAAATGTGCTGTCCTCAGTAATATTCCATCTCGGGCGGTAAATGTGATCGGCTTCCTGCAAAAACAAAGTAATTATCTAAGTCATCAAAACACTAAGATGGAAGTCCGCGCAGCGGAGCAAAAACGAACCTATACCTGCGGGGATGAAGCAGAAAAGTCAGCGCCAGCCCCACGAGAAGGCTCCGCCGCGAAACCTCGTGGCGCTGCAGGGTTGGCGCGACCGCGGTCGGAGTCTTCAACTTCAAACTCCTCATCCTTCTCGAAAACAGGCCTTTTCTCCTGCGACCTAGAGCCAAAATCGGTCTCGCGAGGAGGGCTTTGCGCAGGAGGAGGTGAGGGAGGTCTCGACGCCGCCAGGTCGGCGCGTAAAACGGCCTCCTGCTCCTTAGTAATCCCAATGAGGGGTGATTCAGCACTAGCAGGAGCAGGAGCAGAACCAGCGGCGCTGGCACCGGTGACAGGAGTGCCGCCAGCAGCTTGTACGCCAGCTATGACTCCTATGAAAAAATCAACAAAAAGAAATTGTTCATGACTTGATATAAAAGAAAAAAGTCAGAAAATAAAAGCGCAATACATACCTTGGCGCAACTCCGTTCGCGAGGCAAACATCTCCATGAAGTCCATTCTCCCCTTTTTTGAGGGTAAAACAGGGGACTTCGAAGCGACCTCCGGCGCAGGCTCGGCACCTTGTTGCGCCTGAGGTTGGTCCACCAAGGTCGCCGGCTCTACAAACATTTAAGTGAGCAAGGATTCATTAGTAATTCTATCAGAATCGCGCTCATAGAACCATAAAGGATAAGCAAAGTATACCTGTCGGAGAGGAAACGGCAGGCGCAACGCCGCTCTCCTTTTCCGCCGCGCGAAGGGAGGAGGTAGTGGCACCATACCTCAGGTGGACAGGAGGTCTGCCCACTTTTTGAGGCAGGGAAGACAGGGAAAACTTGGTGGTAAACACCTGGGTTTTCTCAGGTCCCTTCGCCTGAGTAGGAGGATCCTGAACAACAGGGGCATCATCTTTCTTCTGCTTCTTACTGGCCCCTGCGCCAGTTTTCCCTTTAGCTTTACGCTTTAGTTGGGGCGCCTCCTCTTCCTCCTCCTCTTCCGCGAGCTCCAGCTCGTAGTTTTCGAGCGCATCTACAAAACGTGCAATGGAAGTGTTAGCCAAATTTGGTATTATAAAGGCATAAGCATAAATACAAAGGCTTACCAGGCGCATCGCTGTCAAAGACAAATCCCAGATCAACAGGGATGAACATGTCATCGAAGCGATCGGGGAAACCAACCTCCCCAGCGCCCAGCGCGACGGAGCCACCCTCCATATGCTCATCATAGGCGGCGTGGACATACTCCTTGCTGACTGCACAAAACAAGTCAAATGATATCAGCAAAACGAAGTACATTAGCGCAGAAGTAATGGAATGAGATAAACTTACACAAGCCGTCAACTTGGATAACGGGCTCAGTCGCGCTGTCGGCCCACCTCCTGCTCATACCAACCCCCACCAGCGCCTCCTCACAAATGTTCTTGGCGGGGGATGGTTCAGCGGTCAACTTATTAACCCAGGCGCCAGTTGGGTTCTTGAGGACACCCACATCCGCAGGCGCAGAAGAGATCTCGCGCATGGTCATGCGGATGGGGATCACACCAGCCCTTATATAGAAAAATCTCTCAGACCAGTCATGAAGGCTCTTGAATGAAACAGTGCAGCACTTGACCTTCTGACTGCGAGGAATAAATGAGAACCAAGAATCTTGGATCTTGGGCTTATAAAAAAATTGAAAGCGACGAGGGGTGTGCTCCTCGCGCTGGGATTTGCACATGAACTCAAAGTGAGTCATGCGCACAAGTCCAAACGGATGGACTTGGGATATATGAATCCCATAAAACTTAAGCAGCGCACCCACAAACCTTGTCATCGGGAGACGAAGGTTGCAGTGGGTGAAAAAATGGCTATAAAGGGATATATAGCCGGTGGGCGGGTCAGCCGCCGTTTGCCCGGCCGCCGGCAGCATGCAACCATACTCAGGGAGAAAACCCTGAGAGGCGATAAGGCTGTCAAAATCGGCCTGCCTCAGTTTGCAGGGTATCTCATCCCACTTCTTCACCGTCTTGGTCTTCCCTACATCCTCCGATGAGGCCTCAGCAGCCTTCTTCCCCTTGCCGGTCTTCTTCAACGTAGACATTACTAAGGATTTAACACGGCGATGGATAGGGGAGATTGTGTTGTCTGAACTATCAGACATACAACTGTAAAAACGAGCGGAGGATGCCTCTAAAAGAACAGAGATCTGGAAGCAGAAGACGGTAATCGGAAAAGAACGAAAGAAAGGAAAGCTTCGAATAAACAACAAAGAAGATGAAGAATAAAAGCTCTAAGGGCTTGCTTTTATAGGCCTAGGAGAGAGAAAATTTGGCACTGAACGGACTTCACGCGCCCCCACTCGCAGGTGTAAGCCAACGCGAGCGCGACACGTGTTCCTGACACTATGTGAGGAGACATGAAAGGCAACTGTAGCACCTCGAGCACACGAAAGGTCTGACACGTCTCCATCACTAACGCATGTCAGCAACAACCAACCACGTACAGGGACGATTCGTTTTCAGCCAAAAGGATAGAATTTCGCGCAACGATGAGTAATAAGAAGAAAAGACAAACCCTATTAAAAAAGAGCAACCTATTAAGTCTAATATCTATCTTACCTCGCTCGCGCGAGACAAGACACACATTAGACTGGGGGGGATTGAAGTGGTATGTACCCGCCTCAACACCGAGCGAGGCGGGTCAACCCACAAGATATAGACAAAAGGCTTGAAATCAAGAAGGCACAATGCCAAAACCTATGCGCATGGCGCATATCACATATGCTCACGCATCACATGCTCAGGCATCACACATGCTCAGGCATCACATATGCTCACGCATCACATATGCTCACGCATCACATATGCTCACGCATCACATATGCTCACGCATATCACATCTGCGCATGGCGCATCCGCGCGTGGCGCATATCACATGCTTGTGCATATCACATCTGCGCATGAAACATCTGCGCGTGAGAATAAAGAGAAGACCTCGCGCATCCTCAAGATAGGCGCGTATCACACATGCACATAATCAACCTCGTCCTTATCCAAATCAGGATTAGGGCAACCTTGATGGTGCACGTCAGACAACCTTCCAGAAAGTATCTTTTTAAGGAAAAAGAATATGCTGATGTTGACAGCTGCCAATTCAAGGTGGACAACTCAGCAAAACCCATGTGCTACCACGTGATTATAACCAATGAAAAAGCACCAGGTGTCCCAGAGGACACGTGGCGCAAAACAATTGGAGGAGGCCAGCAAGGCCCTAATTGGGTCTGAGCCCAATCATTGGAAACCTTAGCACTATAAATATCACATCAACTCCACAAGGAAGATCACACAATCACATCTAACTACACAGTATTCAGCTATATTAAAGCAATACTCTCCAAATTTCCTTACTCTCATATTATTATCTTCTCCTACAAACACTTATTCTCACACCGGAGGGTTACCCCAAAGAGGACCCCTCTGTCCCTTTCTGAGGGGTAAGTTTACGGTGCTGTTCATTTTGTAGGTGGAAGAACCCAGATCCCAGGAATCCATCGGTGGAAGAGCATAATCACACCCGAGGAAAGTAGATCGCCTACTAGTGAGTCGATCCACGTTTCTTCATATATTATGTTACCCCTTAAGTTTTTAAAACCCAAAACTTCACCTTTCAAAATTTTGAAGTCCAAGATAATGTAACTAAAACTTTAAAGTTCAACTTAAATAACCGGGCGAAGGTACACGTGAAACATGTTACTGGTATGTGCGAAACGGGCAACCATGCACCGGCACGCGCCAAACGAGTAACCGGGCGCCGATAAACAATAACCGGGTAGCACGGCTCCGACGAATCGGGACGAGCGAAACGTGTAACCGGGGCTTGTATGAGTGGAATGGATTACCAAGACCCGATACGCGTAAAAACTGGTAGCCGGATGCTTGTATACACGAAACAGGTAACCAGAACCGGTACGTGTGTAACACGAAAACCGGGCCTGTGACACGCGAAACACGTAACTGTGTGCCTGTACAAGCGGAAAGCGTTTACGACCCCGGTACACGCATAGCAGAACCCGATACGCGCAAAACGCGAAATTGGGCGCCCATTCATGAAACGGGTAAAAAAAATTTCTTAGCGTACGGCTAAACTTTTTTTTACGCTACCCTAAAACTATGTTCTAGATCCGACACTGGTTACTTCATAGAACATCCAGGCAAGGGCGGATGGTCAAACGAACCCATTACTGTTTTCGTTTTATATGTTGCGTATAGTACCGAAAATCAACACAAATCCATAGATTTTTCATTTGGAACCCAATAAATTACTAATGGAAAGCATCAAACAAATATGTTTTAAGGCAGTGACGGAGTTAGGAATTTCTTCTTATAGGTTCGGGATTTTTGGGTACTCGATTTTTTTCCGGCGCCAAGTTTTCGGGCCTAAATGGGTCGGATCGAATCAGTCATTCGGTCAAACAAATAAAATACAATATCACCATCATAACAAAAGTACATCATCAATAGTCAATAAAATAGAAAGTCATATTAAATATGAATATTTGAAGACGAAGAACCAAAATTGGTCGGCGCTCTTTTAAAAAAACTATGAATATCCCCTAAATGCACAAATTCAAAATATAATAGTAAGCAGCATTCAACACATAATTTTATTCAGACATAATTGTAAACGATAAACATAAATATAATTGTAATTATAAATGACTATTTAAAAATTAACCTTGTTTTTTTTACTCATACTTGATTTGACTATTTAAAAATCAGAATTAAAGAAATAGTCATTGTGAGGTACAGATCGAATGATCGATTGAAACCTTAAACACTTGAAGCAATCAAAGCGAGAGTCAATTGACCGTCGTTGACCCGCCTAAAAAATCTTTTAATTAACTGTGACAAAGATATACAATTATACAAATAAATATGCCCTCATATAATAATATAATATATAGAAAATAACTGTTTGCGTCCCTGTAATCTGAGGGTGGAGTCACATTGAGTCCCTGAAAAAAAAATTGAACAGGTTGAATCCCCATGGTTCAAAAAATGAACTAGATGAGTCCCCACTATTAAGTTTCCATTCATAGAAAAGCTAAAATTACCAATATGCCCTTTTATAAGATTCATATGAATCCATATGGTTTGTGGTTGTGCTCACTTTACGTCCCTCATTTTAAATTTCTATCCAAACTATTTTTTTAAACAAACTTATCAAACCAAACTACTTTTTAAATAAAACTAACATAATCAAACTACTTCTTTAACAAAACTAATCGGGCTGAACTAGTTTTTTAAGAAACACTAAGCGAACGAAACAACTTTTTTAACAAACCTAATTGAACCGACCAACTTTTTAACAAAACTAATCAATCCGAACTACTTTTTTAGCAAAACTAATTGAACCGGATTGGTTTTTGAACAAAAACTAATCGAACCGAACTACTTTTACAACAAAACTAATGGAACCGAACTACTTTTTTAACCAAACTAATCGAACCGAACTACTTTTTTAACCAAACTAATCGAATTGAACTACTTTTTTTAACAAAAATAATCGAACTGGACTACTATTTAAACAAAACTAATCAAACAAAACTACTTTTTTAACAAAACTAATCGGGTCGAACTAGTTTTCTAACAAAACTAATCGAACCGAACTACTTTTTTAACAAATTGAACCGAACTACTTTTTCAAAAAAACTAATCGAACCGAATACTTTTTCAACAAAACTAACCGAAGAGAACTTTTTTAAATAAACTCATTAAACTAAACTTTATTAACAAAATACATTGAACCATTCTTTATTAAAAAAAAACTAATTGATTCGGGCAATCATATAACAAAAACTTACAAAAGCCCTCAATTTGATAATTCGATCATTGGTGGCATTTCGTCGAACACTTGGTAGGCATCGCCAACTTCACACAAAACCCACTTCAAATAAACACAAAATCTAGCAGTGGTGATGAAAAAAAACCATTTTGGTTATGGTAGAGGGTTAGAATTCAAAAACACAATTGAGTATAAAACATGATGGTGGTAGCAAATTTGGAGAATCTTATAGGGAGTAGGGTTTGGTGGTGTGTAGCAACGGCAGCAGGTTCCAAGGCACTATGAGACTACAGCGGCAGAAGGACCAACGGCAGCAGGTTCCGAGGCTGTAGCGAAAGTTGGAATTGGAGTATTGGAATTGAACGAAGGCTGGAGATTGAAGACAACATGGAGTAGGGTCACAAGAACGATGCTTTCTTTCTTTCTTTGTCTTTTGTTTTTGTTTTTTTGGTTTTTTTTATCTTTTAATGTGTGAAAAGACCGGTTTGTCCCTTATTTTAACGATGTTAGTAACAGAAAGTTAACAGAGGGACTCATTCGGTCACTTTTGGAACCATGAGGATTCAACCAGTTCAATTTTTTTTCGGGGACTCAATGTGACTCCGCCCTCAGACCACAGGGACGCAAACAGTAATTTTCTCTATAATATAAATATTTTATTATGTTACAACTTATAAGAATATCGTAGAATGATATATAATATAATAACATACCTAATGCTAAATAATTGAAGGGATTAAAAGGACGAGGAGGTGAACCACAGAACTGGGCAACCGGAACGGCAACTAGCGGGTGATTTTCGAATTCCGATTGACGAAGGTAGAAGAAGGAGCCAGCCAGGCAGGAGCCAGCCAGCCGGCCAGAGAGACAGAGATGATACTGTACACAATAAACTAAATCGTCAATGTTCCGGCTTTTTTTTTTTAAATTTCTATTTAGGTATTATGTTTAAGATTGTTAATTGATTTGGGCTTATTAACCCGTTTTAGTAATAACTTTGGCTTTTTTTATGGATTCGAATATTTTTTTAAAACGATACTGGGTTCGCTTGCCGAAAAAGTATGGGTTCACTTGTAAGTACGTATCTATAGATTACATATAAGACCGAAAATTTACCGGGTTCGGCCGAACCTGGTCGTTACTATGTGACTCCGCCACTGTTTTAAGGTAGAGTGGTAAGTTGCCTTTTCGACATATGGTGCACTAGTGTTGTCTATATTTACATTGAGGCTTGGAGCTTAGGTTTATTACTCGTTTTATGTAGAGGTGGACAACAAAACCGGTTCCTGGAACCGGTTCGGTGGAACCGAACCGGAACCGAACCGGTTCCTACCCGTTTTTCGTAGGAACCGGTTCGGTTCCGTTTCAACCCGACGATCCGGGACCGGTTTGACATTTTTGGAGGTGGACCGGGTAGGAACCGGAACCGAACCGGAACCGGTTCTGGAACCGGTTCGACCGGAACCGGTTCGGAACCGGTTCTGGCCGTTGGAGTAGTTCTAGCCGTTGGGAAACGGTTTTATGGCCGTTTTTTGACCGTTGGGGTCAAAAATGGCCGTTTTTTGGCTCCCCAAACACCCCACTACTAGTATAAATAGGTATTTGGTGTAATGGGTTCATCACAACACTCAAAACGCAAACCCGAACGCAAAAAAATACAAAAAAACGCTATTACAACGTTCTGAGTTCTCTAATCTCTTGTTTTCTCTTCTTCTATATTCATATTTGTTGTTATGGCTGCCTCACAATCATCGGTTGGTCAAGGTTCCACCGCCGGACCAAGTTTCGTTCGTATTGTACCTCATAATCGTAATCAAGAGATTTGGTGCAATTGGGATTTGGTTGAATTGAGTGACCATTCATTGAAGGCTCGGTGAAAGTTTTGTGGGATTTATTTAAACCCACTTTCGAATTCAAATTTGAAGAAACACATCGAAAGACCGTATTGCAGGGCGTTGAAACAGAACGTCGAGTCGCAACAAACGCAAATGGATAGTGAAGGCGGAATATTTACATACCAAATTGATCGAGTTCAAGATCGTATGGCGAAGTTTGTGATTCAAGAAGCTTTGCCGTTTAGCCACTTCGACAACCCTCGCTTAACCGCCATGATTCGAGATATGCTTCAACCACAATACACTCACGTAAGTCTCGTCATACTCTTAAACGTTATTGTTTAAAATTGTGGAAGAAGGCCAAAGAGGTACTAATTGCATATTTTGAAAATATAAATACGGGAATAAACTTAACTAGTGATGTTTGGTCGGCTCCACATGGTCTACCCGAATCTTATCTTTGTGTCACCGCTCATTGGGTAGACCCGTCATCGTGGGAAATGATGAAACGCACCATTGCTTTCGAACTCTTTGAGTATCCACATACGGGAGATAATTTGTTTGAAATTTTAGATTATGTTATAAAAACTTATAAACTATAAAATAAAATATTTTCAATTGCATTTGATAACGCGTCGAATAATACATCGGCGGTTGATAAATTAAAATTAAAATATACGCCGATTTGCAATGGTGTATTTTTTCACTCAAGGTGTGTTGCACATATCATTAATTTAATCGTGCAAGACGGACTTGCTTCGGATGAAGTTACATCGGTTATAAACGATTTTAGAGTAATGCTACATGAAGTTTTTAAGAAAAGTAAAAAAAGACAAATGGATTATAGAAAATTTTGTAAAGATACGGGAAGAAAAGCTTTGGGAGCTAATTGGGATGTACCTCATCGATGAAATTCCACTTGCATAATGTTTCAAAGTGCTTTGAAACAAAGAGAAACTTTACAAATGTTTCATTCAAGTCTTGCCGAGAATGATTTGGCAATCCCCTTTTCAAATGAGAAATGGGAAATTATCAATGACTTATCGACTTTTCTTGAAGTTTTTAAAACATCAACTACGAAACTATCGGGAACGTATTATCCGACAAGTCCCTTGGTTCTTTCGGAGTTATTTTTAATCGTTAACAATCTTAAAGAATTTGAAAATAAAAGTCCAATGTTTTCAAACATCATATTACCAATGAAGTTTAAATTAAAAAAATACTTTCTTGAATTGCCACCGATTTTTACTTGCGCCGCCGCTTTAAACCCAATGTTAAATGTTACGGGGGTTGAATGTGTGATAGACGAAATTTTTTCAGCCTTAGATATGCATGAAGTTGACCCAAACTTTTCAACAGAGGCACAAAATGATTTTAACTTGAATTTTAAATTTATGTATGACTTTTATATAAATAAATATGGGTCAAACATACACATGCCTACGCCGGCGGGGTCTTCATCAAGTTCAAGTGCTACTAGAGTACGAGACCTCATGATTATCCTTATGAACACCGTTCGCAACGTAACGGCTAAAAAACAAAGGGGTAACACCCCTTCAAGCGGACTAGGAAGGTATAGTGCATATGATTTCTCTACCGGTTTATCCGAAGAGGAATATGGCACTTTTGATGTTTTGGCTTGGTGGAAGGTAAAGGAAACCGAGTTTCCGATTCTTGCCACCATGGCCCGTGATTTACTAACCGCCCAAGCTTCTACGGTAGCTTCGGAATCTGCTTTTTCTCTTAGTGGCAGGGTAATATCGATGAGAAGAACAAGACTGAATTCGGAGTCGGTGGAGATGTGCATTTGCTTGAAGGATCACTTGGACTCAATCGATCGTGTTCAACACGTAACCACTCTGAAAGACGAAACACCACTTGATGTTCGAGTGCACGACGAACAAGAAGGCGTTTCTACAAGTAATTCTGATGAATAAGTCGCCACTCAATAATTACGACGAACAAGAAAGCTTTTCTAGAAATAATATGTCACAACTTTATATTTATAAGTTTAATGTTTTGTTAGTTCGTTTTTGAATATTTTAAAACATGTAAACTTTTTTTTTAAACTTCTTAAAGTAAATAAAATGAATTTTATGTTAATTGTTTTTTTTATTTAACATCTTATACAAATACGAATCGTATAACACCGCTCTTGATTATAATTCAGCATTTGACTTGCGTAAGCCAAAAGACTATAATACATAGCAAACTCAACAAATGTAATACGATACAGATTTAAGTTCACCATTACACGATACACGATACAGACTAATCAATTCAAACACGCTGACACTCATAGCATTAAGTTCAATATGTTGTTTACCATTGCTCTGTGGGTGAACAACAAAAATAGCATGAGCCTCTTCAGAAATCAGAAGAACACAAATCATCACCTACACAAGCAGCGGAAACGAAAAACGAAAAAAAAAATAATATTTTACACTGTAACCGGTTTAGGAAATAATATTTTATGTTAATTGTTTTTTTTATTTAACATCTTATACAAATACGAATCGTATAACACCGCTCTTGATTATAATTCAGCATTTGACTTGCGTAAGCCAAAAGACTATAATACATAGCAAACTCAACAAATGTAACACGATACAGATTTAAGTTCACCATTACACGATACACGATACAGACTAATCAATTCAAACACGCTGACACTCATAGCATTAAGTTCAATATGTTATTTACCATTGCTCTGTGGGTGAACAACAAAAGTAGCATGAGCCTCTTCAGAAATCAGAAGAACACAAATAATCACCTACACAAGCAGCGGAAACGAAAAACGAAAAAAAAAATAATATTTTACACTGTAACCGGTTGGAACCGGTTACAGTGTAAGAACCGGTTTAGGAACCGGTCAGAACCGGTTCCACCGGTTCCGGGTCCGAGGGTTGGGGAACCGGTTCGGTTCCCTAACCGGTTCGACCATGGAACCGGTTTAAACAGTGATGTTGACTAATGGAACCGGTTCTGAACCGGTTCCGGTTCCTTTGACCAACCCGATTTGATCACCTATAGTTTTATGGGCTTCGGGCATGTTATTTCCACCTAAATGGCGGTAAAGTTTTCATTGAAGATGTTCCAAATTTTTAATTCTATGAACCAAACAGGCCTAACGATAAAGGTCGATCATATTCCCTAAATTTCTTGCATTTCCAAAAACCCGAAAAAGTCCTAATTTGGAAACTAAAAGTCTCAATTTTGAGGCCAATATAAATTTGGATACTGTACATTAAGCTGTTGGATTACAGAGCCACAAAACTTTGTTGCTAACATATTGAGGCAATAACATGAACATAAGCTTACACTCCAACTTCAGTTCCCAAAACTCGCTTCAAAAAGTTGAGTTATGGTTGCTTGGTCTTTTTAACAGCAACTACAAAGAGAAAAAAATAGTATTTAGAATAAGTGTAGAAGCATGAAATGAATCTGACCTGATCCATGACGATGTTCCCCGGTCTTTGAGATGAACGAACCACGACTCGATCTTCTTTTCCGGTAGCTTAAGATCTGCAATGGTTTTTGGGGGTGTGGAGGTGACTGCTAAGAAATCTCAAGGATCTCTTGTTTACAGACACAAAAATGGTTATGGTGATGGCTCTTATTGAGAACAACGTTTAATAAGGAGGTGGAGACCTCCTTATATAGGGAGCCTCATGGCCACCATCATGGTACCCTAATGGGCCTAGCTTAGTTAGGGTTACCTCCACAAAACCCCCTCAGCCCAATAATATTGTATTAGTCCATATAATAAAATAAGCCAAACATAATAAATAAAGGTCGTAAGCCGGGTTTAGTACCATACCCCTACAATAAGCAACGATTGTTCGACCGGTTATTTGATTGTTTTGACCAAGTGAATCAGTTAGATAACAAGTCAAAACAGATAAAACTTTACAGGTTGAAAATGGGCCGGGCCGGTTTGATCTGCAAAATCTTAGGATAATTGCATAAAATATGCAATATACATTATCAAGATTTTCAAAATATGTTGATGTTAGCCATTTTTATAATTTTCGAAATATGTTGATATTAAAGTGTGAAGCATGTTGCCATTTTGCACAAGTATCCCTTTAATAAACCCTTATTTATTATAAATAATTACATATACAAAATCTTTATAATAATAATAATAATAATAATAAATAAATAATCTAACTTTTAGAAAGATTTAAGAGGTTGTTACTTTATGGTACACTTGACCAGTTTGACTCATTCCCATTTTCCCTAAATCCTTTTTCCTGTTTTATCCAACCTTTTATAAATCAAACATAGATCAAATCAACTAAATTATTAATAAATAGGTTGAGACTAAGATTACCTTTATCCTTGTTTTGCTTATTGGATTCAACGACACCATATTTCCATTCTTCATATTTAGGATCCTCTTGACGCTTACGTTTCTTGCAGGCTGAACGCTGCAGAACGTCACAAAAAAAATATAGAAGTTAGTTTCAACGTTTATGAAACTTGTTAACTTAAAGCAGGTCCAAAATAGAATTAACGAAAAAGAAAGTTATTACATCTTTGCTTTCATCAGATGAATAACCACCATCCTCGTCTTGTCGTTTCTCAGGTAAGACATCCAACAAATCTGCAAAATTTCATCTAGTTTACATTCCTTTTTATAAAATTGTTAACTTGTGCACAACATGAAAATGGTAACACTATTTTAATTACCTCGGTTCACTTTAACGGACTTTGCATCCTTCTTTTCCTTAGACACCCCGAAAACATCATGACAAAGATCCTTCATGGAAGTAGATACCTGCATTGATTCATAACAGTATCTCATTATATGTAAACTAATGTTTTAAGCGACATTAAATATTATTAAATTGATTCTTACACTTGAAAATTCATCTTCGGATGTGCCAGAAAGTTCAATCAACTTAGTCTTATCCACCTTAAGTTATGTAAGTAAACATAATTATAAAATCATGGGTTTGGATCAAATACAAATTAAATTGGCGTGTTAACTATGCAAATCAAGTAGCGTAATTATATATACAAGTAGTGTAATTATGTAATTACATCGTAGTGTAATTACACTATGCTGTAATTGCATTATACTATAATTACACTATGTTGTATATATAATTACACTACTTGATTCGCACAGTTAGCACGTTAATTTAATTTGTGCGTTAACTTTCCCCTATAAAGAATAAAACTACAAAAGATAAACTAATAAACTTATATTTCTAAGTAATTACAAAGTTGTCATACCTTATGCTTTTTTGCACATAAGTAAAACCCTGTGGCTGTAAACACAGATCTTGTAAAGTCAGCAGACGCGCGCCGGGTAGGAGGTAACGATGCAATAAACCGTTGTTTGTATCTGTAAATGAATCACATTTAACACTGTAAAATTCTCATATAACTTGCATCATTAAGTAAGATGTTGAAAACTATATAAAAGAACTTACAGTGATAAGCCTTTTTGAACAAGAGGAATAAGCCTAACACATCCAAATTGTATAGCTAATTCTCTAATGTCAAGTGTGTTCCTACAAATTATCATAAGATGAATTTAATGTATATTTTAGTTTGATATGCAGTTCATGAAAAGAAATTTAGTTCAACTATGATATAGAAAGAATATTAACATACTTGATACCGATTCCGTTTTGCATCACGTTGAAAGATCGAATGTACGCCTTCTCAGACATCCCGCTTAACCGAATTGCAGTCTGGCGATCAAATAGAACTTGCTTCCTGTAGTAATTAGGGATAGATGATCACATTAATCAAATTGCAAGCATGTAACTACGCATACACATTTACATTTTTTTTAAAAGCGCATAAGGTGCAAACAAGCTAAACCACTCGTGAGCTGCTCAAAATCATATCGATAAAAGCTCGAAACAAGCGGAGCGTTTTCAAAATCGAGCCTCAAATAAAGCTCATTTAGTTATCGAGATTTGAGCCTTGTATAGGAAGCTCGTTAGGCTCAAGCCTTGTGTTTTTTTAAGTTTTACCTAGGGATGTAAACAAGCCAAGTTGAGCCTGACTCGGCTCAAGCTGACTTACAAGAGCTTGAGCTTGGCTCGTTTCAAGGTCTTTTTCTAAAGGACTAAAGCTCAAGCTCGGTTGGGGCTCGGCTCATATGTTATTTATTAACTTATTTACATGTTTTTAATTATTTATATATTTTGAGAAAGACCTTAAACGGGCCAAAGCTCTTCTCAAGCTTTTGTAGTACCTTAAACAAGCCAAGGCTCCATCAAGCTCGGTTGTGGAGTGTGAAATTATTACATAAAAGTCCAAAAGAGAGTTAAAACATAAAAACACACGAAATTCACTAGGCTCAACGAGCCTAAACAAGCTTGCCATACAAGGCTTGAACTGGATAACTAAATGAGCTTAGTTTAAGCATCAGGCTTGAGCTCAAATAGGCTCGCCTTTTTATCAATCCAAACTCAAGTAGCTCGCAAGCAACTCGGCTCATTTGCACAATTGCACCCCAACTACCAGTGTTGTAAAAGTCAATAGTTTAGCGGTAGGGTGGGGACTAGTGATTAATCGAGATTAATCAGGATTAATGGATCGGACTTTAATGCATATTTTTCAGTTTTATATATACACACACATTTTTATGTAATTTTCATTTTTATACATACACAAACATTTTGGCATAAAATTGGCCGGAATCTCGTTAGAAACTACTATTTTTGCTAGAATCTCGCCTGAAACCGCTGACTTTGGTCGGAATCTCACCAGAAACCACCGATTTTGGCCAGATTTGACCGTTGACCGATTAATTAGCCGACTAGCCCAAAATTAATCAGTGAAGTGAGAAATAGCGATTGCCTAGTAGTGATTTTTACAACATTGCCTACTATTATGTATTAATTTCTACTGCACAACCAAGCTTGAGCCAAGCTTTGGCTCGTTTCAAAATATATAAAACTAAATAAAAACGTTTATAAATTAATCAATAAATAATAAACGAGCATAACTCATAGCTTCAAAAAAAAAGCTCACAAGCCGAGCTCGAGTTCTCTTAAAATGCAGCAATCTAAGGATATTAATACGTACATATTAGCAGCAATCTCCAGACAAATAACCGCTTTGCAAATCTCGCCCTATAATCACCAAGCACATTAATAAATAATAATAATAATAATAATAATAATAATAATAATAATAATAATAATCAACAAACGACTTACAATTCCGGCACTGGATGAATCGAATTGAAGATCGGACATGCGACGAAGCTCAGCGGCTTTACGGACGACTTGTTTCGGTTCGGATAAGTCTAACTTCCGTGCAATGTCCGTCAAATCCATTTGGAGACACAAATGCACACAATCGGTTATTATTGTTATTGTTATTGTGAGTTGTGAGTGATTGAATTGGAAGATGATGATGAGTAATAAGAGTAGTCATGGCGGGAAGGTTGAATCTGGTGTGTGTTTTTGGTTTTCGTTTGGCGCCAGTTGTGGAAAATCGGAGGATGTTATTTTTTTTATTTTGCGTAAGAAAATTTTCGTGGCGAAGCCGGGATTTTCGTGATCTTTGGTTCAAACTTGAGACTTGAGAGCGTTTAGATTTTGGTCTCTTACCATTAGTGAGTTTTTAGATTGGTGGGTTTTTTTCAAAACTGGTGATAAGCTAGAGACGCTTAAGAGTTTCATATGCTGTTCTAAAAAAATGTGTGGTTTATTAAGTTTTTTTTTTCTTTTGAGAAAAATTGGGGAATCTTGTGGAAATGAATTGGGAAAGTTGGTGCGTTTTTTCAGTTTGATTTTCTTGTTTTTGGTGTTTGTTGTATCTAGTTTAGCCTCTTGCTGGTTTAGTTTTTTTCGTTTAATAATACCAGTCGTTCAAAAAAAAAGTAGGTTTTTTTTCATTTTTTAATGTGGTATAGTGGTTGGAAGTTTGGGTTTTTAATGGAGGCTCAGGTTTGATCCTCACATATAACGCTTTGAGGGTTTTTGTGATCTCTGGTTCGATTCTAAGGGCGTCCTGGTTTTACAACTAGTGGGCCTTTGAGCGGGTGGATTTTCTCTGTAACTAGAGATAACTTGGGCTTCGTACGGCTGAGTTGGACTAGCTGGTGGTGGTTTTTTGTCATTGGAACACCACGTACGGAGTACCTAGACAATTCTTTGTTTGTTGGCCGTTAAAAAACAAATTAAGTAGGGGTCTTTTTTTGTGGTTTATTAAAGTCTTTGTTAGATGTCAGGGCGGTGTTCCCGACGTTTTGGGCCGTTTTCCCCTCCTCAAAACGCCATTACGCACAGTCTCACCAGTGTGGTTTATTAAAGTCGGATTACTAGTCAAATCAGTAAAAGAAATAATAGGAGGTAAAGTAAGACGAAAAAAGGTTTGGTTAATGATCGTGTATAGCACGTGCTAGACATTATGGAAAAGTAGAAATAAAATGTCATTCAGTAGATTTAAGTAAAATAACGAAATGATTATTAGTCATGAAAACCGGGGAAAAAGTTGCTTAAAGTAAAAGTCAATGTCATAGGAGAAGTGACGAGAAGAACCATGGAGTTCTTTTAGTTGTTTTTCGTTGTGTTTTTTATGCCTGTTTTGTACTTCTGGACATGCAACTTTGGTCCTTGTGGTTATTTACTCGGCAGCTTGTTACACTTTTTAATTAAATTGTTCTTGCTACCGTTAAAATATAAAATTTCTAATAATATGATTATTGATGAAATGAAATAGATATATATATATATATATATGAAATCTCAAAAAACACCAAGCTATTTACTATTTAATTATTTATAAAGCTTAATTTGGTTATACCTTTTTTCTTATTTTCTAAAGTAACTAGTTATACTTTTATTTTTTAAAGAAACTATACATTTTTCCCCTTCTAAAAAACTATACACGCTGCATTGTCGGTTTAGTAAGTTATCAATATAAATTAATCTTGTATATGCTATTAAGTTATGCATCAAATATAGTCTAACACACTTCATACAAAGTTGAAGAGTAACCCTGTTAAAAGATTAGTTATTACTAAATTGCAATTCAATATTTAACAACAGTTTTTTGTCTAAGTAACATATTTTCTTGTGATGTTGCATGGGAGTTTATATTGTGTGGGCCTTGCTGGATTGGATCTGCTGCTTATTTTAGTTGGGTGGTTTATGGGCTTATTTGGTTGCTGGATGGACTTAAAGCTGCTGGTTAGTGAAGGCCCGGCCCATAAGGGTTCTTTCTTGAGTTTAGATCATCAGAAGTTCTTCTATTTTGTTTTGTATACTGTTGATCTTTGGATTGATTTTGATTGAAAGAGTGTATTGTATTTTGGGAGATTCTGGTTAATAATAGAAGAAGTGTGATTTCTGACAAACCCCATAAACATCAATTAACAATATCTCATAATAAAACCATGTATGGTGGGCTAATACCAATATGTTTAAGTGATAGGTTGAATAAGTCTGTTTCAACCCAGTTTTAAGAGTCTTGAATCTTGATTATGCTTGAGATGGGGGTAGGTAGATATGTAACTCTTTAGCTGTGATCACTTGAACATAATCGTTAAATATGATAGGAGGTTTGATAGGCTGCTCGTTGGGTTTAAGTGGACAACAATATCGGCAATTACGGTTTTTACGTTTGTCTATGCTTAAAAATTGACCTATATGTTTTAAAGATCAGACTTGAATTCTGATTCCATTGCATTATATATTTTTCGGGGACGAAAAAGGTTTAAGTGTGAGGATATTTGATGAGATCTAGAATATATATATTATTGTATAAATATTACTACAATTTTAAGTACTTTTGAGCTAGAATTTTATTGAATTACTCTCAAGTGGCTTATATTTAGATTTTAACGGTTTCATAAGAAAGAGAACTAAAATCGAATTACTAAACTTGAGACAATGATTGAATAATAATAACAACAACAATAATAATAATAATAATAATAATAATAATAATTAAGGAAAAAAAAGGCAATAATTCAGGTGAGTATTGGTTTGAAGATGACCGACAATGTTGAATTCAATTGTTATTATTTTCTTTTTACTTAACGATTTTGATTTCAATATATAATAGGTTGGGACCTATAATAGGTTGGAACCGGCTCATTTGTGAGGTGAATTAATAGAGTTCCTAGCATCAAGCCATCAACTATTAGAGCTTGTTATGATTGTGGAGATCCTAGACATGATCGCAATGCATGTCCAAGATTCGCACACATGAATCAAATTCAATCCTACCCAACCCAAAAGTCACTCAATATCAAGACCAAGTCTATCCAACCCAAGTCATCCAATCTCAATTCAACCAAGCCCAAGTGAATCAACTTCAGCCAATCTAAACACAATCCATTCAAGCAATTCAAGCCCCACTTATACAAACTATCCCCAACCAAAACCCAATAAACCAACCTCAAGTTAGCCAAGCTACTCAAGGTAGTCAAAGACATGTGTGTTACATCAACGGTTCCCAAGTCTAAGCCTCACATTTCAAGAATACATGATACGCAAGAGACGTTTGTTTTATTTTATTTTCGTAGTTCATTTCACTTTTTTAATTAATTGTAGTGACTCCTCTGAATTTTCAATTTTGTTAGGTATGGAAATCATGGTTATTTGTGTTGCATTAAATCTCTCATCTATTCCTATTATGTCGTTTATTGCACTGTTTATTGTTACACAATTTATTATTGCAATTAAAGTGGTCTATGACGGTTATATATCGGGACCATGTACATGGTGATGTGCATGGTTATCTAATAGTACCGTATTTGTATCATGAACTACCTATGACCGATTTCCTACAAACGTTTCGTTTATAAATTGGGACTATGAACATGTGTTATACATAGTTATCTAATATGAGTTACACGTGTTGTACATAGTTATCTAATAGGAGTCACGTGTATAAATAAATAGTGAATCAAATTTTATTATACAAACAAAATTCAACATATTTGACATAAAAGCGGTGTTTTTGAAACTAAACCGGACTGATCGGACCAGCAAGAATACCGAAAAATTAAAAAACAGCTGGTTATTCACGAACCCAAAAACCTGCTTCAAAGCAGAAAAAACCAATCCGGATAAAATTAAATATTTTTAAAACTAAGCAATCATACACAATAATTCAGGAACCGGCTAATGACACGTATGATGACAAATACATTTTATAGTAGTCTGCAACCTTATTGATTTTTTCCTTGAGCAATATGAAATGAAATAATATAATTTTCTTTTAACCTTAAAATATCAAGTGGCATAAGATGATCTAATACTCTAACTAGATGTCAAGTGACATAACAATATTTTTATTTATTATAATAATAAAAATAGATATATAAAGCCAAAATTACCAAATTGTAATTTTATGTTCTAGAATAGGCCCCTTATTACGTGGCGTCCTAAATAAAAACGTGGCTTTATAAGACCTAACACGACTCAATAGAACTCTTTTTCATCATATAAACTAGAGTGTTTCCGACGCGCTTTACGCGGGGAATTCGACAACGGACCCGCATATTAAAACGCGAATACGCAAACACATCGTAACGAATATCACTTCGGCACAACAAAATAAAAGTTTATCTAACTATCAAAAGGACTTGGTTGGTATTGGTTCGGCTAATTACGGCATTGATGTGGTACTGACACTCGGTATGTGGTTACAATACAAAAAAAAATATTTTGTTGCGAAAAAACTCCGTTTTCATCGGAACTTGCATACTTGTTGTGAATACAACTTCGTTTTAACGCAATGACATATAAAAATATGAGCATGTCGTAACGGCATACTAAAGTTTTTAAAATATCGTATGCTAAAGATTACCAAAGAATCAATAACTTAAATGTATAAGGAATAACAAAAAAACTATATGGGAAGGAAAATACTTGTTAAGGTACATACAAAAACCATGAAAATTTTGGGATGCTAAAATTAAAAGTAAACAAAGTTTTGCAAAAAGAAATGTCAAGGATCAAAACTAAAACAATTTGAAACTTGAGGGGGTTAAATTAAAACAATCTAAAATTCAAGGACTAAGGTGCAAAATTATACTATATATTAAAGGAAACACTGTAGCAGTGTTTCTCCTTTACACTGTATTCTTAAGTTTTTTATTTAAGGGTTTGGAAAAGAAAAGATAGGAAATTTTTTCTTATTTCATTCTTGTGTTTTTTTATTAAAAGAAAAGAAAGAGAATAAAAAGAAAAATTATGCATTTTTTCCTCCAAAACTTTCTTGTCAAATATGGCCAGATTGTGAAGGAAAGTTTATATATTACTAATTTACCCATCTTTTCCTTCCTATCTAACTCAAGAATGAGGGCATAATTATAAAGTTACAATTTTTTTTCTTATCTTTTCCTTCATAATTAACTCAAAAATGTAATTAATACTTTCTTTTCTTTTCTTTTATTTTAACTCGATAATATCTTTTAAGTATATAATTTCTTTTCCTTTCTTCCCTTATCCAATCTTATCATTTCTTTTCATTGTGTTTTAAACCCGAGAATGCAGTGTTAATATATATTATAATATTAGGTTTCTTTACTTAATTTTCTGTAGTTATTGTGACCCTTACACAATAAATATTTTGCAACATGAATACATTGAATTTTTATAAGTTAGAACAATTCTTAAAGTCGATGTTCAAAAATCTTGAGAACCATTTAAAAAGATAGCATACATTACATATAATAAAAAAAATCATCAAGTGTAATAAGAACAAGTTAGTTATTACATCGAAATAGAAAGTAGGTGTGTAATAAACTGCGCCGCTACCCCTTGCAGTCATAAGACTATCCATATTGCAAGAGCCATTCCTTTAAACCCTTCCTACCTGCCCTATGACACCTCATATGCCCAACACTTTTCACTCTTCTTTAGCAACAAGCATCTAACATCTGCCCCCCCTCCTCACAAAATACTATTTTCTTCTCCTATTCATGCCCTTAGCTAAATGTATGTGTAATGGGGCGACAAGCTAGGGGATGTTGGGCGAGAAACACCCCACCCCCTGACGATAAGAAGGGCGACCGGGGGCATATATTCGTCGCCGGCGAGTTCTTGAAGAATATTATTATTTTATTAAGTGGACCAATGGCAAGTCTTGGGGGTGATTTTCAACACTACACCCTAAAATAAAAATGAACACTTTGCTGACATGACTTCACGTGTCAAAAATTGTCTCCAATTTATAGCCCCCACTACACATAGCCTAAGGGCTTCTTTCACTCTTTCTCATCTTTCTCTCATCCATGTCATCAAGCGCCATTATCAAAGGCATCTGAGGGCCTCATTTTTAACATTAATATGCATGACCCGTTGAATAAAAACAATGAACTTGATCGGTTGACCTCGCACGATTCACCTTCAACTAATGTTCCCAACAAGAGTGGTCATCGGCGTAGCTTAGTTGGGCCAAGGTGACCCCGGTCCTCTCCGGTTTTTTTTTTTGCACGGTAGTGTAGATTTATTCTTTTTCAGCCAAAAATTTTTATAAATAGTGCAAATTTACTTATTTTCGGTTGAAATCTTGAGCCCGCCCTCCTCTCGTTTATGAGTTTTTTTTAACATATTGAGTCCGGCTCCGTCGGTGCAATGCCCTAAGAGTGGTGGGTAGAGTATCATACAATATGGAAGATTATAAAGGTTGTATGCAACCCTAGGGGTGAGCAGAAAACCGAATTAACCGAAAAATCCGCACTAAAAAACCGAACCGAAGTATTAACCGACGGTTAATATTTTGTTTTTTTTTTGAAAAACCGAAATTTCGGTTTCGATTTGGTTATCCATTTTTAAAAATCCAGAAAAAACCGAACCGAACCGATTGATGATGATAAAGAATATCAAGATGATGAGGAATTGACTAAACTTTTAATACAAATAAATAAGATGATGAATGAAGATCAGGACTAAACTTTTAATACTTTTTAATTTTTAAACTCTATTTAGCAACTTTGTATTCGTATAGTTCTATATAACACGTGCCTATTTTTGTTTTTTTGAATTCAATATACATGTGCACTGTGATACTCTAACATGTTCTTATACAAGCTTAAAATATGCATTTTCATTTTTTAATTTTTTTTGCAATGTCAACACATAATTGAAAAAAAAAACCAAAAATAACGAACCGAAACCGAAAACAAAATAACCGTAAACTGAAAACAGAATAATTTGCATATTCAAATAACCGATTGCTTAGGTTTCGGTTTAGGTTCGCTTAATAACCGAACCAAACTAAACCGTGCTCAGCCTTATGCAACCCGATTGAAATACATTTTCATTTATTATAACAATAAAAATAGATATATCAAGACAAAAATACCAATTTGTAATTCTGTGTTCTAGAATAGGGCCCCTTATTGCATGGCGTCCTGAATCAAAACGTGGCTTCATAAGACTTACCACTTTAACCATGGTCATTACCAAACTATGGTACAACACAAAACACAACTCTTTTTGCATCATATAAATATAAGGTTTTAATTTTCTTTACTTAAGAAATTAATACGTGAAATAATTAAAGAAAAGAATTAATTAAACGTACCTAAAGTCCTCGAAACCTTTTATATCGGGCCCTTTCTTGAAAACGTTAGATCGATGTGGCATACAACAAATATTTTGTAACATGAATACATCGAATTTTTATAAGTTGAACAAATTTTAAAGTCGGTGCTCAAAAATCTTGAGAACCATTTAAAAAGATAGTATACGTTACATATATAACAATAAAAGGTTATCAGGTGTAATAAAAACAAGGTAGTGATTACATCGAAACAGAAGGTAAACGAGCAACAAGCTGCATTATTATCCTTTTTGAATTGCAAACCCTAATATTTTAAAAATTAGATTCGCTGATTTGGAAATCATAACATTAGTAAGTATGACCCGTTAAATATATAGAAAACAACAAACTTGGTTGACCCTGCACCTTTAACCTTCCACTAAAGTTCCCAACAAGAGTGGTAGGTAGAGCATGTGGTAGCTGTGAAGTCTTGAAACTCTATCTTGCCTACTAGTCAAATACTTTCGCTCAATCTTTTAAAAGCTGTATTTTATTCGTATCGGATTTAATTTAAAAAATATATAGTCGGTTGAATCGGAATGTATAAGAATGTTGAATCGGGTTGAAAAATTTATCTTATAATTTCATATAAATACAACTGCAACTCAAAAAATAACTCATAAGTATATTAATAAACATCACACTTGAATTAAATATCACACATGCACGATGGTCGAATTAGACAAAAAAGTTTTTACTTTGTATACGTAATTAGTCCATTACAAAAGATGTAAATAAACCAACATTGGATTTGCACGATACAAAACTTGTTGATTAACGAATCGCCATTTACCGTGTTTACTCGTTTCAATTTTATATGTTATGTTAAAAGCCATTTTTAAAAATATGGGCCGCAAAAATATCAAAAATCTCTTGAATTTAAAACCGGTATTTTAGAAAAACCCAGTGTTTTAAAAGCCGGTTCATACCGGCCGGTTGAATCGGTAATACTGGGTTTCACTTATCAAGCCGGTATTTTGAGCCCGATATTTTTGTGCGGTTTGCTTAGCCCAATAGATTTTTAATATTTTCCATCTCGTATTTTTAAAAAAATTACTTTTAACTTAGCGATTGACATTCAAACGAATTTACCTTTGGATTCTTTTTTGAAAGTCGAGTGCTTTGTATTATTTTTTTTTATGGATTGACTTTTGATTATATTTTAATACGGAATCATATACTTATCGGGTTATATTTTGAGTTAAAGTTGCATTTATATGAAATTACAAGGTAAACTATTCGACCATGTTGTACCATTTTTTAGCCAAATCATGTACAAGTTAAAAATCAGTTTTTTAAAACATTGGAAAAACCTTCTAGCAAATCCTCCTAAAATACCAGGCTTTAAATACCCGTTACCTTACAAAAATTTGGTATAACCAGTTCAACCAGCCAGTACGGTTATAAAAACGTGGCCTTCACCACTACAAATACCACCCACCATTGTCTACTAAACAATCACACTCACACTCACACCAATGGCACCAATGTCCTTGCAATGGGACGAGACATCCATGCATGAAAACCGGTTCGTCCGGGACGAGGACGAACGTCCAAAGGTGCCATACAACGAGTTTAGCAACGAGATTCCGGTCATATCCCTGGAAGGGATTGACTCGGAATCTCGTAGGGCGGATATTTGTGAAAAGATTGTCAATGCATGTGAAGACTGGGGGATTTTTCAGGTGGTGGATCATGGTGTCGACACCAAACTGTTGTCCGAGATGACGAGGCTCGCGAGGGAGTTCTTTGCGATGCCGCCGGAGGAGAAGCTCCGGTTTGATATGACCGGGGGGAAGAAAGGAGGGTTCATAGTCTCGAGTCACCTTCAGGTAAGTAGTTGGTGCTTGTTAACAGTCAACTGAGTAACGACGTAAAAAAAATTTATGGGTCCGTCACGGAATTATACGCACACATCATAACTATGATTATTTATTTATTTTTTGTTAATAATAATAATAACAATTATTATTATTATATAATAACAATTATTATTATTATTATTATTACTACTACTGCTACTAGTATACTTTCAATAAGAACATAAAAAATTGTAACTACACACTGTTAAATAATTAGTCGTTCAATTATTTTAGCATGGTTCCAGTTTAATGTGTGTAATCAAAATTATTAACTAGTATACTTTCAATAAGAACATAAAAAATTGTAACTACACACTGTTAATTAGTCGCTCAATTAGTTTAGCATGGTTCCAGTTTAACGTGTGTAATCAAAATTATAACTTTTATGACAATAATAATGTATTATTATTATTATACCAATAATAAAAAAAGATTTATTTTTTCTTTTTTGTTTGTTTACTTTATTAACAACTAAACTTAATGCATAACATGTCAAATATTCCCATTTTCAAACTGAAAGGGTTAAACACGTGAAATCACATATATCAAAAGCGTGATTTTTTTTTTAACTTTTATTATTGCGAGTTTGCGGTTATCATTCAAGATGAGTGAACAACAATTAGACATCAAATGTGTCTCCGGAATGATCGTTTTAAAACTTATTTGATTTTTGTGTATTGTTTCTTACCAATAATAATATATTGTGAAATATAGTACTTTTTTATTTTATGTTGAAATATGATTAAAGACGCCATCTTAATAATAATAAATTAATAATAATAATAATAATAATAATAATAACAACAATAATAATAATAATAATAATTTAATTCTGCAATAAAGCTTGTGTAAATGTTGATTTCTATTATTGGGCAGCTATAAAAGTAAAAGTCAATTATAGGCAACTACACATGGGTTGAAACTTCCTCAATAAATTAGTATGGTAGTATATAAAGGTGCTCAAAATACCCGGTTTCCTAGTTCCGGACCCAACCTGGTGTATCTGACTGAAATCGTTTCTATCCGCGGGTAAGATCTGGCATAGGATTTCCTCAAAGCCGTACCCGGAATCGGAACTGGAAATACCCAGTCAAAACCCGACCCTACCCTATCCGAAAAAAACCCAGTCAAATACCTGACTATACCCAGAAATGGTTCGTATCCGAACCCGGTTTTGACTTTTGTTGATCATACCGGTAACCGATTCCGGTTCCTGAAAATACCCGGTTTGTGCACCTCTAGTTGAGTAGATAGAATTATAGAATACAATAGTCAGTATTGGGCCTAAGCCCACCGTTGTATTGGACCGGGCTAACTCAAATAGCCATATTTAATTTACGGGTCATTTGATGCATCCTATAGGGTGAAACGGTGTAAGATTGGAGGGAGATTGTAACCTACTTCTCGTACCCAATAAAAGCAAGAGACTACTCACGGTGGCCCGATAAGCCCGAAGGCTGGAGGGCCGTTACCGAAAAGTACAGCAAGGAGTTAATGGGCCTAGCCTGCAAGCTCCTAGAGGTGTTGTCTGAGGCAATGGGCCTTGAAAAAGAGGCCCTAACAAAAGCATGTGTAGATATGGACCAAAAAGTCGTGGTGAATTACTACCCGAAGTGTCCCCAACCCGACCTGACATTGGGCTTGAAACGACATACGGATCCAGGAACAATCACACTGTTGCTTCAGGACCAGGTCGGCGGGCTTCAAGCAACACGTGATGGTGGAAAGAGTTGGATCACGGTTGAGCCTGTTGAAGGCGCATTTGTTGTTAATCTTGGCGATCATGGACATGTAAGTGTTTATTATTTGGTAATTATGCAATAATGTTGTCACACATTTTATAATTATGGTAACATTGAAAATTAATTAAAACAATGTACTTTTATCTTTTTACCAATCACAAAACATATTTTTTGTTCATACTTTTCAAAATACTTAAATTGTTATTTATCCTATTATTGTTTCTTTAATGATCAAGTTGAGCTATTATCATCATATTAATTTTGACTTGAAATATTAGCAAAATTTGGTATTGAGATAGTATTTGAGCAATGGGCGGTTCAAGAACGCAGACCATCAAGCTGTGGTCAACTCAAACACGAATCGGCTATCCATAGCAACGTTTCAAAACCCTGCACCAGAAGCAATAGTGTATCCATTGAAGGTGAATGAAGGAGAGAAGCCAATAATGGAAAAGCCTATAACATTCATGGAAATGTACAAAAAGAAGATGAGTACCGATCTAGAATTGGCTCGGCTCAAGAAGCTAGCCAAGGAGACACAACAAGGGTTGGAGAAAGTGAAACCGATCGAAAATATATTCGCTTAAAAGCTCGAATATTTTCGTTTTCTTATTTGATGCTCTAGGGTTAAATAATAATGATGTGTTTGGAGTCCTTATGGTTTATTTGATATATTTGTTGTGCTGTTTGTAGTATGTGTTATTATTTAATTTATAACTATTAGATAATTTACATTAAATTTTCTTCTTTGATTAAATTAAGATGCTTTGCTAACATTATGGAAAAGTAGAAATGAGATGACATTAGGAGATTCAAGTAAACGAATTAGGAGATTCAAGTAAACGAACGATATAATTATTGATGGCATCAAGCTAGTCATGTTTAACCGGGCTCGCTTAATGTAGAAGTCAATGTAATAGGAGAAGTGGCGAGAAGAACCATGGAGTTGTTTTAGTTGCTTTTTTACTCTTGTTCAATGTTTGTTGTGTTTTTTTGGTGTTTGTTTTGTGCTTCTAGACATGTAACTTTGGTCCTTGTGGTTATTTACTCGGCAACTTGTTACACATTTTTTAATTAAATTTTTCTTGCTACTGTTAAAAAAAATAAAATTTATAAGATAATATGTTTATTGATGAAATGAAATAAATATATATATATGAAATCTTCAAAAACGCCAAGCTATTTACTATTTATAAAGCTTCATTTGCTTATACCTTTTTTCTTATTTTCTAAAGTAACTAGTTATACTTTTTAGTTTTTAAAGTAACTATACACTTTTTCCCTTCTAAACTAACTATAAACGCTGCATTGTCGGTTTAGTAAATTATCTATTTAAATTAATCTTGTATATGCTTTTAGGTTATGCATCAAATATAGTTTAACATAATTTATAAAAAGTTGAAGTGTAAACTCATAAATATCAATTAACAATAACTCATAAGGTCATATGTAGTGGCCAGCCACCGTCTAAATCCACATCACTGAAGTATGGGCACCAAACATCATTCTGAAAGAGGCGCCAAGGGCTTTAAGGTGGGGAGCGTGAGGGTAGTAACGCTGTAACAGATTGACCAATTAAAAGTTTAAAAACAAACTTGAGATGTTTGATTCCTTATAGTTTTACAACTAAAGTTTTAAATATTTATTTTTGACCTATACAATTTTAGTTTAGTTTTTTTAGAGTTTTATTACCTAAGTTTCATGCATTTTCTTTTGATTCCTTAGTTTTGGCACCTAAGTTAGAAATATTACCTTTTTGACCCGTAGAGTTTAGTTTAGTCACTCCAGTTTATTATGTCATTTACTACCCGTCCGTTTTTTTTCCTTAACTACTTGTTGGACCGTGATCTACTTCGTCCTTTCATTTCATGCAATATACTGCCCCACCTAGATTTTTTTGATATCCTTTATTACTCGTGTTTCATGATCTACTCGGCGTGATTTTTCTGTCTCATCGTCACTCACCCGACAGGCCGATAATAACCTTAATGCAATCGCTGGGCCAACTGCTTTGTTGGCGTCTAGTTTTTGATCTTGGGCGAGTGCATTGTTTAACGTAATAGTTGGTCCGTCAGCTTTAATGACAGGTGTTCGGTTTTTTACTGGCCATACGGATTACTCTTCTTGACTTTTTTTTTTTGGAAAATTGGAAAATAATAATCATACCTTTTGTGTATTTGTCGATAATAATTCCACCTTTAAAAATCCTTACCAACGGTCCCACTTTCAACTATTTTTATCACCCGGTCCTCTGTTAAAAAATACTTAACGTCGTTAAGATTTTTTCTAGTTTCAAACCGATCTTTTAGGGTTAGTGATCAGAAGAAGGATACGAGTCGAATGATGTTAAACTTACCTCAAAATGGTGATCCAAACAACGAAACAATGTTTTAATTCAGGTGCTTGAATTTCCAGTTAATGAAAAGCAAGCCATTTAAATCACTGTTTCGAGATAAGTTTTAGATCAGCCGACTCGTATTTTTCTTCCGATCAAAAGCCCTAAAACATCGGTTTGAAACTAAAGAAAAAACTTAACAACGTTACGTATTTTTAAACGGCGTACTGCTAAGACAAAAATATGTAATTTTATTTAATACTTTACCTTGTTCTAACAGAACCCAGATCACAACCAATAACAACAACCTAGTACTAACCGCCATGGACGCCGGCTGTCTTCTCAGAGCACTAAAACCTTCAAACACAATCCTTAAAAAAACAACCAGTCTCCGATGTTCCATGTCTTCCAATTCACCCACCACGTTTCACACAGGTTAATTAATTAATTAATTAATATTAATCACCAATTTCAATTCCAATTATTCATACCCACCACATTAATTTAATCAATTACAAACAAATTACAAAACCCATAATTTATTTATTGACATTAATTTGTATTCAGGAACAGTGAAGAGAGTGTACGATGGGTTATTGTTGGATGCAGGTGGAACACTTCTGCAGTTAACAAAGCCTGTTGAGGAAGCTTACGCCTCAATCGGTCGTAAATACGGTCAGTACTCGATATCAGATCGATAAAAATAAAAGGCTTGAAAGCCGAGAGTCCGAGCTGAAAATAAAGTTTCTTTAGTTATTGATTTCGAGCTCGAGACATTTTATGGGAAGATATTTAGGCCGGTCGAGTCTTAACGAGCATAGTGTATTTTTATTTTTTAAGTTTTAACTAGGGGTGCAAACAAGTGGAGCCCGAGCTAGACTAGGCTTGAGATTGGCTCGTTTAACTTACAAAGAGCTCGAGCTCGAGCTCGGCTCGGCTCGTGAGCGGATTTTGAAGCTCGAGCTCGGCTCGTTTACTATTTATCAATTATTTTATATATAATTATAATTATTTTTATATATATTTTTTATTATAATTTTATGTATAAAATAATATATATATGTATTATTTCGTTATTTTTATTTATTTTTTCATAACATTATATATACTAATTAATAGTTATTATATATATATTTAAAAAAAATTATAAAAATGACAGGCTCGTTTAGGCTCGTGAACAGGCTCGAGCTCGATAAGTGAAGCTCGGGCTCGGGCTCGGGCTCGGGCTCGTTTATTAAACAATCTTATTTTTAGGCTCGAGCTCTGGATCGATTCACCTCGGCTCGATCGAGCTTTTTAACGAGCCGATCTCGAGTAGCTCGCGAGTAGCTCGGCTCGTTTCCACCCCTAGTTTTAACTGTTTTGAACTTCTCAGTCTTAATTTGGCATTGCACAACATAACTCGTTAAGGTTTTCTCAAAATATATTAAAATGGTTACAAATTAATTAATATATAGTTAACGAGACGAGCCAAGCTTAGGCTCGTTAGGGTTTTCTCAAAATATATAAAAATAATTAAACTGTATATAAGTTAATTAATATATAATTAACAAGCTTGAGCTTTGAAAACAAGCTTGAAACTAGCCGAGCTCAAGCCTAGTTGAGCTCGGGCTCAGCGTGGCTCGTTTACAACCCTAGGACTTTCTTGTTTGATTATCATGTGATTATACATGGCTCGGTCGTAAATACAGTCAGCAATAGGCCGAGCCTGAGCGAACCTAGTGTTTTTTTTAACTTTTAAGTTCTAACTATTTTTGGACTTCTATGTATTAATTTAACACTGCACAATACCAAGCTCAAACCGAGCTTTGGCTCGTTTAAGGTACTGCACATGAGTCAAGCCGAGCTTAGGCTCGTTAAGGTTTTGTCAAACTATATAAAAATAATTAAAAATGCATATAAATTGATTAATAGATAATTAACTAGCCAAGACCGAACGAAGCTCGAGCTTGAGCAAACGACTCATGAACCGGGCTTGAGCTTTAAGAATAGAGCTTGAAACAAGCTGAGCTCGGGATCAGCTCGTTGTCACCACTAGTTAGTAGTTCTAGGTTCTTTGATTCGTTATACTCGGTTTCGTCTATGAAATTTTGATTCAGATGAAGTTAAAATCTTTGCATATAGGTTTAAATGCAGCTCCAGCTGATATAAAACAAGGGTTTAAAAGAGCCTTTTCTTCTCCATGGCCCGAAAAACTTCGTTACCAGGTACAACGGGCTTTCTTCAGGTTAAAATTTCGGGTTTTGGGTTTTTTACGTTCGGGTTTTCAGGTTTCTTAGTTTAAATCTATAATTAAAAAACTGACACCAATCTCTCACGGTTCTTTCAGGTTCGAGTTTTTTTGGGCTGTGTTAATCAAGTTTCGAGCATCTAAGAAAACAAAAAATAAAAAGTTAACCCAAAACCCACGGTTCTTTCGGGTTGACCCAAAACCCAAAAATCAAACCCAATAACTTAACGGAATTACTATGTTTTGGGTTCGAGTTAGTGTTTTCTCGGGTTCGGGTTAGTTCAGTTCAAGTTAGTGTTTTGTCAGGTTCGGGTTTTAGGTTGTGATTATTAGTGACAAGTAGGGGTGCAAACGAGCTCGAGCTCGAGCTTGGCTTGTTTCGAGCTATATTTTCAAAGCTCGAGCTCGGCTCGTGAGTAGATTTTTAAGCTCGAGCTCAGCTCAGGCTCTGCTCGTTTACTATTTATCAATTATTTTTTATATAATTATAATTATCTTTATATATTTTTTCTATTATAATTTTATGTATAAAATAATATATATTATTAAGTTATTTTTATTTATTTTTCATAAGATTATATATATTAATAAATATTATTAAATATATTTTTTTTAAATTATATAAATGACAGGCTCGTATAGGCTCGTGAACCCGCTCAAGCTCGATAAGTGAAGCTCAGGCTCAGGCTCGTTTATTAAACGAGCTTACTTTTAGGCTCAAGCTCGGGCTCGGGCTCGATTCTGCTTGGCTTGATCGAGCTTTTTAATGAGCCGATCTCGAGTAGCTCGCGAGTAGCTTGGCTTGTTTGCACCCCTAGTGACAAGCCTACCAAGTACCATTGTTATTATTCACATTATTTTCTTGTGTCACATTGAAATTTGAAACATTTTAATGTCATATGTTTTTCAAATTAATATTTTATTAACATTTATTAGAAATTATATATTTAATCTTATTATTTTTCTTGTCCAAAGGGAGATGGAAGACCATTTTGGAAGCTTGTTGTTTCTGAAGCCACTGGTTGTTCTAATAATGATTACTTTGAAGAAGTTTATGAGGTTAGTCACCTAATCACTCACAACTATAATAACTGAAGTTAACTTTACTTAAAGTTATTAATTAGCATATTTAACCGTTATTCGTTTGCGTTTTAACTAGTACTATGCCAATGGTGACGCGTGGCACCTCCCAACCGGCGCGCATAAAACACTAACGATTCTAAAAGAGTCTGGAGGTGATAATCAAGTATTTATTTTAGGGGTGTGCACGGCTCGGTTTGGGCTAAAACAGAACCAAAACCCGAAACATCAGTTTTTGAATTTTGAAACCCGTTTGGTTTCGGTTCGGTTTCAGTTTATTTCGGTTTTGCTATTTCAGCTTGAAAATTTTGGGTTGAAAAAAAAATAATTAATATCCATTTGATTATTTTACGTTTGGGCTAGAATATTTGAGTTACATATTGATTAAATTCTTATAAGTTATTTAACAAAAAACAATATATTATAATCTATAGATTCGGTTTGGTTTTAATACATGCAAAACCAAAACCAAGTAAGAACTGTAAGTTTGGTTTTTACAACAAAACACAAAACCAACCTCTCGGTTTTGTTTCGGTTCGATTTTTTAGGTTTCGGATCAGTTTGTTCATTTTCATTCACACCCCTATTTTGCTTTATTTTTTAAGTTTGCATATTTTGTAAATAAATAGTTTTTTTTCTTTTTTTTTACAGTTAAACTAGCCGTTGTGTCCAACTTCGACACTCGCTTAAGGAAGTTGCTACAAGACCTCAACATTATAGACTTGTAAGTATCAACTACCAATATTATTAACCATATTGGTTATTTACTAAATATTTGTTTTTTTTGCTTAGGTTTGATGCTGTCATAATATCTTCAGAAGTCGGGTACGAAAAACCGGATGCAAAAATATTCGAAGCGGCTTTAGGTATGTAATGTAATGTAACAACTATAATCTGTTAATAATTTCAACTCTTTCTAATTATATAGTTTTGTTACATGATAATTAATTATTAGATCAGATTAATGTGGAAGCTGCAAAAGCTGTGCATATTGGAGATGATCATAAGGCTGATAAGTTAGGAGCAAATGCTGTTGGAATTGATTGTTGGCAAGTTTAATCTAATAATATTCTAAGTAGATATGAAGGTGTAAGTTAAGGGTGTAAACCCGAGCCTGGGCTCGACTAGGCTCGAGCTCGGCTTGTTTTGATGTATGAAAGCTTGAGCTCGAGCTTGGCTAGTGTATTATTTATTAATTAATTTATATACGTTTTTAACTATTTATATATATTTTGAGAATACCTTAAATGAGCCTAAGCTTGGCTAGAGCTCGTGCAGTACCTTAAACGAGCCAAAGCTCGGCTGTGCAATGTGAAAATAATACTTAGAATTATAAAATTTAAAATTCAGGGGCTTGCTAAGGCTTGATGAGCCTAAACGAGCATCCCATACAACACAAAGCTCGAGCTCGATAACTAAATGAGCTTCACTTGCGGTTTGGTTCAGCTCGAGCTCGAAAAAGCTCTTGTTTTGAGCTTTTTATCGATCTGAGTTTGAGTAGCTTATGGCAGCTCGTTAGCTCGGCTCGTTTGCTCCCTAGTGTGAATATACATTATTTTAAATATATTTTTGTATAAAATATTACTAAGATTAATCTGATGAGCAGGTTATGGGGAACGGAAGTGAAGACATTTTCAGATATTCAGGGCCGTATTCTTGTACCTAAGTCGTAGCTTGCATAAGTTGTTTCCCCTCCTTAAAATGAATGTTATAGATATTTATGGTGATTATATGTAAAAATACACATTATTTGTTTGAATTTGTGGAAATAGTTTTTTAGAAAAAATTGGACTAGTGTTATGAGATTTATAGAATGAAAAGTTAGTTAAATTGTAATTTTTTATTATATTCTATTTAGATATTACAAATTCATTGAAGAGAAAAAAAAATATTTTACATGATTCATTCTATTTCTACATGATTATAATTCACATTTTTACTTGCCTAAGCCCCTTCAAATTCTTAAAAATTTTCGAAGAAGACGACCCTTATATAAATCCTAGAATAACCAAATATATATTCTTAAATCTTTCAAATTGCTCAAACTCAAACCAACCAAATTACTTCTAAGGGGCACCAATTAAATTGGTTACCGCCTACAGTCATACAAAGAAATCGTATCATATATTCATATCATACCCTTCTAATACCTTATCTTCTCTCCTGGCGGCTAGCAAGAACAGTGTAGACCTACCAATTATCTATCTAGCCTATGGTTGTAAAAATCCCGACTAGGCGTCGAGTAATCGCCAGGTGCCGAGGCAACTTTCTTTAACCCTCCTAGTTACTCGGAATCGATCTAAAGTTGTCAACCTCCACCGCAATTGGATCTATTCGGTCAACTCGATCAGATTTTGACTTTAAAAAATTAAAAATAATTCATACTTCTATAATATTAAAGAATGAGTATCATTTTTAATGAGTAAAGTGCCATTTTCATCCTTGTGGTTTAACAAATAATGCGAATTTAGTCCAAAAAGTTTATTTTTTGCAAATGGACCATCCACGTTTCTCAATTCTTGCCAATTATATCCAAATCACTAACCCCGTTAAATTAAATCATTAAGTCAGAGGTAGACATGTCTTTTCACTCTTTCTTTATTATATGAGTAAAGTGCCAAAATCGTCCCTAAGGTTCGGTCACATTTGCGAATTTCGCACAAATATATATATATATATATATATATATATATATATATATATATATATATATGCAATTAGACCCTTGATTTTTTCCAATCGTTGCCAATTTCTTTCAAATTGTTAACTCGGTCTAAATTCAACGTTAACCCAGGGTGTCACTGTCCTTTTACATGTTTATTTACATTATTGAAGAGGTAGGTCCCAGCAGAGCCCAGTTGGACCCGCAAGACTCACCTTAAACAGGGACGTCTGCGCAATGACCAACTGCTCCAGCAGGACCCACCATGCTCAAAGAACCTTACGCGCAGTACGCCAGTTGTACCCGCAGGGAAAGCCTCCCAATGGTGAAGTACCCCGCCTGTTCCCGCAGCTGCGGATACAAGCCATCAGGGAAGGCTACCCGCACTAACAGCAAGGCTACACGCACAGGGCATTCGTTACTTCAGTTGTCACATGAAGGAATGAGCAAGGCGGGAACACTCCCGCCTAAATGAGCCAGTCCGTATGCTTCTGGAAGGTCTTTCGTACTATACCTAATAAGGTATGGGCGGAACAGACAGTTTGACCAGAGCAGCCCATGAACTAATCACAGGGTGACAGCTCACCGACAACAATACGAGGAGGAGCACCCTATAGTACTGTTTGTCACTATTAGCCGCTGCCTACTCACCAACCCTTACAATGGGACGTGCGCAGCCTACAGTTGGTGGAACAGTGCGTAGCCGGCAGTAAAGGAACAGTATACAGCCGACCTTATTACTGTTGGCCGTAACCTATCCACCAACCAGCATGGCCTGTGCGTAGTCCACTGTTGGTAGAACAGGAATACTATTCAGCCGGCTGTACCTGCTTGGAAACCTACCTTCGGCTATAAATACTCCAACACCTTGGAATGGTAAAGACATCATCTGATATCTCAATCTTATCTAGCAATCTCTTAATATACACTTATATTCAGAGCAATCTAGTCTGATTCTCACGTCGGAGGGTGGTCACAAGGAGGAACCCCCCCCCTTCTCAGTGACGAGCTTACGGTGTCTGTTTTGCAGGTCTCCAGAAGAACAACCTTCTCTGCTAGACCTCATCCGTGGGAAACATTACTTAACCCCCAGATTATCTATAATCTGCCTGTGGGTTCACTTAGTGTTTCTTCATTGGCGCCATCCGTGGGATTCGCCGGAAATCGCAAAGAAGATGAAGAGAAGAGTGAAAGTGTGGATTACAAAGAACCCTCTCCCCCTTTATATACTAATCGCAATTAATGCGATGAAATTAATGCGGAAGAGAGAGAAAACGAAGGTGCAATGAAACTATGACACGTGGCAAAAAGCAAGCTGGCAACAGCTGTTGACAGGACGCATACCATTAATTTCGCCGGAAATCGCAAAGAAGATGAAGAGAAGAGTGAAAGTGTGGATTACAAAGAACCCTCTCCCCCTTTATATACTAATCGCAATTAATGCGATGAAATTAATGCGGAAGAGAGAGAAAACGAAGGTGCAATGAAACTATGACACGTGGCAAAAAGCAAGCTGGCAACAGCTGTTGACAGGACGCATACCATTAATTTCGCGGCCACGCGCCCGAAAAATCGCGCCCACGCGCCTGAAAAAGCGACTGGAATGACCATGTACCGTCACGTCACCATAACTTCCTGCACGTCCTGACACAGTCAGAAGAAACCGTCGCACGACGTTTCAGAGGTTTGGACTGTTCTTATCCTTTCACCAACTCTTCGAATTTCAAAATTCAAAATTCAAAAAGATTCAAAAGTGAGCGGGAAAATACCCCTTACCTTGGCAATCAAGTAACCGTAAGACGGATGCGGGTACAGTGTTAAGGCAAAACCCTTCACATACCTAGCACCCGCAGGGAATTGAAGCCAAGAATAACCTGGCAACCAAGTAACCATCAGACGGATGCGGGTACAGTGTCAAGGCAAAACCCTTCACATACTTAGCACACGCAGGGAATTGACGCCAGGAATACCTTGGAAGTAAAGTAACCGTAAGACGAGTGCGGGTATAGTGTCAAGGCAAAACCCTTCACGTACTTAGCACTCTGCAGGGAATTCAAACCAAGAAGGATCTTCTGGGCCATGCTTGCGGAAACGTGAATAACATTCCCGCACGACGGGAACGTCGAGAACTATATTGTTTGAAACTCCAAGAGGGAATTGGTGGTTTTAGCATGATTGATCACTATGTCGAAAACCACCAAGACCCCATGGAGAATCCACACAAGTGGGACTCAACGCTCCTGACGTGCGAGGAGGTTACAAACCTACCCGCTTCACACCCAAAGATCAAGCAGAAAAGTCGGGAATTTCTGCGTGACATCAGGAAAACCGCGGGATGAATCACCACGGAAAACCGAAAAACTAAATCCTTTTCAAAACCCCTTGCTAAGTCCAAAAGTTCACCTCACTTATTAATAATTCATGAGAAGAACATTGGATTGGGGGGACTTGAAGAGGTAGGTCCCAGCAGAGCCCAGTTGGACCCGCAAGACTCACCTTAAACAGGGACGTCTGCGCAATGACCAACTGCTCTAGCAGGACCCACCATGCTCAAAGAACCTTACGCGCAGTACGCCAGTTGTACCCGCAGGGAAAGCCTCCCAATGGTGAAGTACCCCGCCTGTTCCCGCAGCTGCGGATACAAGCCATCAGGGAAGGCTACCCGCACTAACAGCAAGGCTACACGCACAGGGCATTCGTTACTTCAGTTGTCACATGAAGGAATGAGCAAGGCGGGAACACTCCCTCCTAAATGAGCCAGTCCGTATGCTTCTGGAAGGTCTTTCGTACTATACCTAATAAGGTATGGGCGGAACAGACAGTTTGACCAGAGCAGCCCATGAACTAATCACAGGGTGACAGCTCACCGACAACAATACGAGGAGGAGCACCCTATAGTACTGTTTGTCACTATTAGCCGCTGCCTACTCACCAACCCTTACAATGGGACGTGCGCAGCCTACAGTTGGTGGAACAGTGCGTAGCCGGCAGTAAAGGAACAGTATACAGCCGACCTTATTACTGTTGGCCGTAACCTATCCACCAACCAGCATGGCCTGTGCGTAGTCCACTGTTGGTAGAACAGGAATACTATTCAGCCGGCTGTACCTGCTTGGAAACCTACCTTCGGCTATAAATACTCCAACACCTTGGAATGGTAAAGACATCATCTGATATCTCAATCTTATCTAGCAATCTCTTAATATACACTTATATTCAGAGCAATCTAGTCTGATTCTCACGCCGGAGGGTGGTCACAAGGAGGAACCCCCCCCTTCTCAGTGACGAGCTTACGGTGTCTGTTTTGCAGGTCTCCAGAAGAACAACCTTCTCTGCTAGACCTCATCCGTGGGAAACATTACTTAACCCCCAGATTATCTATAATCTGCATGTGGGTTCACTTAGTGTTTCTTCAATTATTATTATTAAACTAAACTAAACCATTTATATGACTAAAGATAAAGAAGAACAAACGAATACCATATTGGATTCAAACATAGGAATCGTGAAATGTTATTTATGTAATCGAATAAACACATACTAACGTTGAAGTCATTTATATAAACCGGGATGCATCTAACATTGTATAAGTGAAAAAAAAAATAATACTTCATATTTCCTTTTGTATTTTTGAATAAATTGAATTGAATGTGATATAGGCTTAGGCAAGACTATCAAGAAAACTTTTGAAAAGGCTCCAGAATTGCTTATCCACACTGGTACTGAGGAGGTGGTGATTGGAGGATTCTCCAACCAAAATCCTCAAGAATGGCAGTTGGACACTATTTCAAAAGCTGCTGGCTATGAGTTTGATCATGGAGAGAACTATCACTTGTTGGAAGAGGTTGAGGTTAGCCCCAAGACGGCAAAAAAGAAAGTTTGCAAGATTTGGACAAGAGTTTTCAAAAGAGTTTGATAGGGATGATAGGGTTAGATATGTAATAATACAAAGATATGATGTTCATTGGCTGACCATTTCGTATTCAACGGGAGTAACGGAGGATATAGGCTTGAGAGGCTTAATCAATTGGGGGCGAATGTGTTAATGATCTTGGAGGTTAAAGGATTAACAAGAGCTAAATTAGGGGGCCCTTTTCAACAACTCTTGTATATCAACCAGGAGGCTTCTAACAGTGTGTAAGTGGAGGGTATTGCAACAGCTGCTGGTGGAAGCGGTACAAGTGAAAGTGTGTAAGTGGAGGCTTCTGGTGGAAGTGGTACAAGTGAACCTAAAGACAACAAAAAGGAGAATCTGCAAGGTTTGGACTTCTGTATTCAAAAGATGTTATGACAACTTAGAGGGAAGAGATGATGGCAGCTTAAAGGAGGTAACAACATAAAGGAAAGTGACGATGACAGCTTAAAGAAGGTGGGATGGTCCGAATCGGTTTCACGGGTCTAAGCATTTTCTCTTTACATAAACCAACCATATAAGACCCACGAATCATGAGACCTGAACCAATCATAATTGTTTACTTGCAATAGAATGGGTCCTAAGAATACCACTAGATGGGTTCGCGTTGGGTGTTGTGGATATGATCCATTTGCACACCCCTTACTGCATTTTAATTGAAAAATTGAACACCTTTATTAGAAAGAGCGAATCGTGCAATGATTTTTGAATATAAATAACTATTTCTGACATTTTTAAAGGTAATTGACAACCCGAAAATTGTTCAAACTTGAAAGACCAAAAATGCGATTTACTAAAAAATGTTTTTTTTATAAAGTCATATATGCCTAAAAATATAGCTAAAATATAATATTAGAAACCATTTAGTTTTTGGTATTAAACTCACCTTTCTTTCTATTTCTAAACTCAAAAGCATACAATGATGATAACTATTAAAGATGTCGTTGAATAAGACGCCATTTTGCATGACAGATCCTACCAAACCTCATCTTGTTAGATGATCTATTCATAAAAAAAATAAAAAAGAAGTCGTTTAAGATATATTTAAAACAATAACAAAATCTTATTATCAAGAACAATATAGTGCCAACCTGTTCTGAAAACGTTAATGCGGTTAGGGTTTGGGTGACAACTGAGACGACAACAAAAATACAAAAATGAATTAGGGTTTGGGTGCAAGAGAGGGGCTTTGAGTTTAAATAGGGTAAGTTAACCATGGTTATTGGGATATAAACTATGGTTAGTTTTTTTAAATGCCGTTATATTAAAAAAGAAAAAAAAACTGCTCACAAGTAGCAAGAATATACTTATACCGGTACCGATACTGTTGGGTCAAAATCAATGTGGTACTGATGATTTTAGAATGACAGTTACAACGCTTTTTAGCTTACAATATGAAAACAAACCAGTGGATGTTTGTTATTAGTATAATAAAGACTAGACACATGTTTGATTGCTAATGGGATTTGAACTATTAAATTAGAAAATTTTCAATTAAAACTATGTAGTTTTGATAGGTTTCTCGTATAAACTTAGATGTCTAACATCGTATTCACTTTCTCACATATATATTATGAGGAACATAAGAACAAACTAAATTATTGTTATTTTTTCAATCGTAACTTGCTCTAAAAGGAAAAGATAAAGTGATGATTGCAATTGATGAATCTCTAATGGATATTCTCAAACATTGTCATTTCTTCATAAAAATGATCACTCTGGCTTAAAACCTTGACTAGACTCAAAAATAATTTTTACAGGAATTGATACTCTATCCCTAATTCAAGCCAACTTATATCTCAATTCATGCTGACGTTGAGACAAATGGACCTAGTCAATTTTACCATCTTTAAAAGGCTATGTTCACCTTAAGCATTGCCAGATTAGGTGGTGTTGGGTTCAAACAACACTAATTTTTCGCATTTCATAGATAGTATGATACCCGAGTTTTGAACAAACTCTATCTTTTCTGACGATTGAGCTCTCATTGGGTTTAAGAAAAAACTAGAACCTGTTTCCCATTAAAATTTTACTAAGATAGTGTTTGGTATGTAGGAATAACAGTAGAAATGAAATGATTCATTACGTGGGAATGAAAAAAGTGGTGTTTGGTTGCTCAATGGTAGGGCTGAGCACGGCTCGGTTCGGTTCGGTTATTAGGCGAAACCCAAACCGAAACCGAAGTAATCGGTTATTTGAATATGCAAACCGTTCTATTTTCGGTTTTTCGGTTAATTTCGGTTTCGGTTCGGTTATTTTCAGTTTTTTTCAATTATGTGTTGACAATGCAATATTTGGGTGGATATTGGCAATGATGGATTTGAGCTAGGCCTTGTGCAAAGGTTGTCAGTTCGAATCTTGAGCCCACCCGGGTTTTCGTCTCACCGTGTGTTACGCCAGAGAGTTCTATTCTTGTGGTAGCACAACGGCTGTCAAGTGGCAGTCGGCGGTATGGTTTCCCGGGGGAACACCCAAGCCAAACTCTGAAGCCAGCATGGGCCCGGTTAAGACAACATAGTCTGGCCAGAGTGGGGCATCGAGACTCTCCAAATTTGGAGGGTGCGGTAGCCTAAATATATAAAAAAAGCTTCTATAAGAACGTTTTAGAGTACCACAGTCCACATATATATTAAATTCAAAAAACAAAAATAGACACGTGCTACGTGAAACTATACGAATACAAAGTTGCTAAATAGAGTTTAAAAATTAAAAAGCGTTAAAAGTTTAGTCCCAATCTTCATTTATCATCTTATTTATTTATCTTAAAAGTTTAGTTCATTCCTCATCATTTTGATAATCTTCATCATCATCAATCGGTTCGGTTCGGTTCGGTTCGGTTTTTTCGGTTTTTTTAAAATGGATAACCGAATCGAAACCGAAATTTCGGTTTTTCAAAAAAACAAAAAATTAACCATCGGTTAATGCTTCGGTTCGGTTTTTTCGGTTAATTTGGTTTTGATTCGGTTAATTCGGTTTTCTGCTCACCCCTACTCAATGGAATGGAATCATCAATTACACATGGAATCCCATTCCATCAAAACCATTCCTTCCCACCCTCTTCTTTTTTTTCATTCCATTCCTGCTTCACTCTACTTTCTCAACAACACTACCACCTAACCACCACCACCACCACCATTACCATTGGCACCACCACCAACTCTGCCGACACCACCACCGCCACCATCGCCACCGCCACCACCATTTTCGTCGCCGGAGCTATCACCGTCGCCATTGTAGGGTTCCTCTTTTTTTTTTTTGTTAAAAAGCATTTTGAGATAGAAGTGTTTTTATTATTTGTATTTCATTTCTACAATTTTTTTGGATACCAAACAATAAAAATTAATAATTTATTTCATTCCTATAGGTTAACCAAACAAGACAAAGGAATGATAATGATCCATTTCATTCCTTCTCTCATTCCATTCCCCCCCTTCATTCTATTACCTCCAACCAAAAATACCTTAAGTATTTTTTTTAAATAAAAGTTTAACTAAATAAAAATGCAATTATTAAAGTTTAACCAAATAAACCATTAGTGACTAGTAATCTAGTATTATTTCCATTTTAAACACGCCCAACTAGTAATTTTATATAAGCCCAAATCTTTACCAATTAAAAAAATAAGAAGAAAAAAAACCGGTTGTGTTATTTCCACATATAATGTGATAATGATATAAGTTTTGGTAACTAAATAAACTAACGAAGTAAGAGATAGACCAGGATATATACGATACAAATGCATTTAAAGACACATCTTCTTTATAATAAGTAACGAACTATCCGTATCATTTAGATTCTTTACATATGATAAACTCAAAAAATTCATTAGTAACCATCTAGAACAGTATTGTCAAACGTATAACTCATAATAATAATAAAAAAAATCATATTTCAAACATGTATTTGGTTGGTAAAACCTATGCATTTGCAAAACTCGCATGTAGGGGCGGTGAAGCTCCGTGACTTATGCTGATATCAGTTTAGTTTGACATGACACATGCACTAAACCCTAAAAGTAAATTAATAAACACCCAAAAAGTAACATATTTTATTTAAAAAAGCGACATAATTTTAATCAGTATTCGTTAAATTCATGACGGTAATACTTAATCGATCAATCCTAAAACAAATTAGTAAACGTCCAAATAAAAAATAATTTTTTTTTTAAGTATACCTGACGTGACACTTGGACTAGACCAATCAGATCAGAAAATAAGCTTCAATCACATACATTTTGATCTTATAAAATATTTAAATCGTAAAAACACCAAAGTTAAGGGACGTGTGTTGCCAATTGGTCATATTACGTCTTGGGTTAGAATTGTTTTAAAAAAAAAGTTGCTTGAAATCAAAGCAGAGTAACATTAATATATACATCAAGTCATGGCAATCAATATAACAATATACATCAAGTCATCAACCACTAGGGTTTAAAGTTTTGTTACATTGAAGCATAATAATCAATATGAGGTAAAACTATTATATTATATTAAACTTTCACTTGTTTGTTTTGTTTTTTTATTATTATGCAATGCAATGCTGACTGGACACTGAATGTACTGGTTACTGTTTAAGCCACCTCAAAGCCTGTTGTATTTCAGTATTTCAGGCGAACGGGGCTTGAACAAATTTTTTTTCCTTTTGTTTTCGAAAATATGAAATAACAATATAAATATAAATTAAGAAATAAATTTTATAATAAAAGATAGTAATGTATAAATAAATTTTATAAGTATATGTTGCTCGCTAGCTATTCGAGATCGAATCAATAATAGGTCGAAACGAGTGCTTATTGAGCAGAGACCGAACCTCAAATAAAGCTTGTTTAGTTTTAGTGTATTTTTAAGTTTTAACTCTTTTATGTTTTAATTTCACAATGCAGAAATCGAGCTTTAGCTCGCTTAAGGGTACTGTCATCAAGGTCGGTCGAGCAGAGCTTAGGCTCATTTACTGTTTTTTTTTCAAAGTATAAAAATAATTAAGAATGCGTGTAAATTAATTAATAAATAATAAACGAGCCGAGCTTGCTCTTTAGAAAAAAGCTTGAAATGAGCCGAGACGAGCTCGGGCTTGGTGTAGGGGTGCGCACGAGTCAGGTTTGGGTTTGACCGAGCCAAAAACCAAAAACTTCAGTTTTTGAACTTTTGAAAACCATTCTGTTTCGCTAATTTTGTTTCGATTTTTTTTATTGTCATTTGAGTTTGAAAATTCTGGGTTGAAAAAAAATTGATCCAAAATACTGAATTTGGGCCTAAATCATTTTGTTGGTTAATAACTAATTGATTACAAATTACTTAAAATAAAAAATAAAAATAAAAACTGAAAATCTAGAATTCGGTTTGTTTTTTTCGCTTTTTATTGAATGTTAAACCAAAAGCTAAAAGCAAGTTTGGCTTTTACAAAAACATAAAACCAAACTGTCGGTTTTTGTTTTGGTTTGGTTTTCTCGGTTTCGTATCAGTTTCATACACACTCTAATATAAGTACATAAAGTCCATAAGATGAACAAAAATATTAAAAAATAAATCAATCTGTGTTCTATAATTTCTTATAGATATTTGCAGTTGTTGATTAAAAATGGAACAATTTCCACAAAGACAATTGTTTGATGGAGCAATTTCCACTGTCTTCCCACTTAGGTTTGAGGTTGGTTTGCATTTTATTTTTTTTAATGTATTTGTTTAGTGTATGTGTTCATCATTTAAAGAATTTGATGAAAAATATTAAATTTTTCACTTGCAGGATGTGAGCAATATTCGTGAAGTTCCCGATAATCAGGTTCGCTTATTTCACGGATTTTGTGTTCATATGTTACTCACTTATCATAATAATTGTTAGGCCTGTAAACGAACCGAACGTTCGATGAACTGTTCGTGAACCATTCGGCGGGAAGTTCGTTTATTTAATAAGCGAACGAACATGAACACATGTTTCGTTCATTCATTTATGTTCGTGAACGTTTGTTTATTTATGTTCATTTATATCCGTTTATTTATGTTTGTTTATGTCCGTTTACATGTTAATAGAAAAATAATTAAATATTATCTTCAAGAGTCATCTACTTAATGGCTTTATATTCATTTAAGTGTGTTCGTTTATGTTCATTTAAGTGTGTTCATTTATGATCGTTTATGTTTGTTTGTGTTCACTACATTTTTTCCTATATGTTCATTTAGGTTTGTTTATCTTTATTCATTTATGTTCGTTTATGTCCGTGAACTATTCGTTTAGAATTTAAACAAACGCAAATAAACGAACACGAACATGTTAACTTTTTAATAAGCGAACACAAAAGGAGACTCTCGGGGTCACAAAAGGAAAGACAAGTGGGCATAAGGAGTCTTGGTGGTGGAATGACGCAGTGCAAGACAAGATAAGGGACAAACAAGGTTGTTTTAGGGAGCTAATGAGGTGCACGAATGAGGAGGAGCGAGTGGAATTGAGGGACAACTACAAAACGGCCACGATAGAGGCGAAGAAGGCAGTGGCGGAAGCAAAGAAGGCGGCCTTTAAACGGATGTATGAAAGTCTAGAAACAAAAGAGGGGGAACATGCTATGTTTAAGATTGCCAAAGCCAGGGAGCGTAGAAGGCAAGATCTAGGACCGGTGAAGTTCATAAAGGATACAGATGGGCATGTACTGGTCAAGGAGCAGGACATCAAGCTAAGATGGCAAACCTACTTCCACAATCTTTTTAACAATGGGAGAGCTTACCAAGAAGAACATGACAACACAAACTTTCAACGACAACAATCGAATAACTGCTACTGCCGACGGATCACACGAGAAGAGGTGAAGGATGCACTTAGGAGGATGGGAAGGTCTAAGGCGGTTGGCCCAGACAACATACCCATCGAGGTGTGGAAGTGTCTGGGGGAGGAAGGAGTCATGTGGTTAACTACTCTGTTCAATAGTATTCTCAAATCAGGTAAGATGCCAGACCAGTGGAGGAGCAGCGTTGTAGTTCCTATCTATAAGAACAAAGGAGACGCCCAATGTTGTGGTAACTACCGAGGAATCAAACTACTAAGTCATACTATGAAGCTATGGGAAAGAGTGATTGAGGGTAGACTTAGACGAGAAACTCAGGTTACGGTCAACCAATTTGGCTTCATGCCGGGGCGTTCCACCACAGAGGCAATACACCTTATAAGAAGATTAATGGAAAAGTATAGGAAGAAGAAGCGTGATCTACATATGGTGTTTATTGACCTAGAAAATGCCTACGACAGTGTGCCACGACAGGTGCTCTGGGAGTGCTTGGAGGGTAGAAGAGTGCCCAGGAAATACATAGAGATAATTATGGATATGTATACCAGGAGTGAAACAAGTGTCCGTGCGCCAGTGGGGGATACTGATTTCTTTCCTGTAGAGGTAGGTCTTCACCAGGGGTCAGCGTTGAGCCCGTTTCTTTTGCAGTAGTCTTGGATGAGTTGTCAAAGTCGATTCAGGGGACTCTCCCGTGGTGCATGATGTTCGCAGACGATATTGTGTTACTTGCTGAGAAAAAAACAAGATCTAAACATGAGGCTTGAGGAGTGGCGAACAACCTTAGAGACAAAAGGTTTAAAGATTAGCCGATCTAAGACGGAGTATCTCCACTGTGATTTTGGTGGGATAAACGACAATGAAGACTCACAGATCACAATTGAAGGGCAGGTGGTCCCGCAGGTAACGAAGTTCAAGTATTTAGGATCATTTGTACAGAGCGATGGGGAATTAGACAGTGATGTGACCCACCGAGTGTGACATCTGCCCCGATCCGACCCGACCCAGGTACCCGTTTCTCTAATCCGATCTCTTTCTGTTATGATTTAATATTTATTTATACTTATATTTTACTTTTTAATAATAATAATATGTTCCTCCCCGCCCCTCTCTCTTCCTTTCCGCCGTCCCGTCCCTCTCCTTCTCCTTCTTTCCGCCTTCTTTTCTCTCTTGTCGCTATCCCGCCCTTCTGTTTAACCTTTGAGCCTTGAACCCCCCCCCCCCTTTTTAACTCTTTGCTTACCCCTTTGGTTCTTCCCGCCTAAGGATGTCTGCGCAGCCTCGCGCGCTAGACTCCTTACAAGGAAGCCTGCGTGAAGATTGACTGTTCCTGCGTTACGCGCTAGGGACTGTAGTTCTTCCCGCGGCGCGCTAAGAACTATAGTTCTTCGCGCGGCGCGCTAAGAATTGTAGATCCTCCCGCGACGCGCTGTGAATTTGTAGTTCTTCCCGCGGCGCGCGCTAAGGTTTGTTCTGTCTGCCTTCGCCCTCGCGCGCTCAATCTTCTCGTGTGCGCAGCCTCTCGCGCGCGCAGCTTTCTCGCGCTGTCTTGTGTCCTTTCTTCTGTTTTAACTTGCTTGTTTGCTTTTGATATCTTATCTTTTGTGCTGTTGACCTAACCTGTCTTATGTCTGAAAAGCCACTTTTGGCGCAGCATGCGCACCAACCCCATTGGTTGGCAGGAAAAGTGACTGACATTATCTTTTGAGATCTGCTTTTCCCATGCTTGACCAGTACCTTTTCTGACACCTCCCATGCCTGTTTACTGTTCCCTGTCAGTCTTCCCTTTTGCTTTTTCTCTTTTCCTGCAGCCGTCATATCTTTTGTTATCTTTTGGTTTGTCTTGTTCTGTTTGCCTTGGAATCTTTTCCCCTTTTTCTGGATTTATGTCTCCTAGGGTTTCCCTATAAATAATAATGTTAATTTCCTAAACTACACACACAAAGCACTTAAAACTCTCCTGTTCTCTCTTGCTCCTTGCCGTTGTTCTTCCTCGGCCGCCTCCCTCTCTGCCTCCGTCTTCCTCCCTGTTCTGCCCTGCTTTTCCGGTAATATATATTATATATAATAATTTACTTATTAATTATGCTAACTTATAATCAAGACTTAAAACCAATCGTTAAAACGATAATCTTTAATTATAGGATAACTTTGCTTGTTAAGAGTTGGTTCTTGCTTTATCTTACACCGCACCGTTTATCAAGTGAGTAATCTCGTACCTAATCCCTTTTTATTTTTAATGTTTTGGGATGTTCATGTGTTCATACAAACTTAGAGTCTTAAACTTGTTTATGAACTTTAGTCGCGCAGTATCCCATGTGTTGAGGACGTAGACTTGGCTGTTTATTTGTATGTGTGGATCATTAACCGTCTTGTCGGTCTATTCCGCAGTTCTCATGGTACCATTAGATGAACACGGGAGAACTATCGTTTATGATTTTCTCTTTTGTTTACACTTGCACAGTTTTCTTGTTTTTGTGCTCAATTGGGAGCACGGATTGACTATGAGCTATGAATCTTAGACTTGGTCCCGATCTGATTACACCCTTGTTGAAAACCAGACATACACATGTTGCGCGCAGATTTATTGTTATCTATGTATGGTATTAAACTTGATTTCTCACCAACACGCAAGTGTTTGACGTTTTATTTTAACACATGTTCAGGTTTGCTGTAGCTACATTTGGAGCTTGTGGACACGTAGGACGTTTTCACTTTTGGACCTAGATTAAAATGTATCAAGACAAGTTATTGTTGTTCGAATATTTTGCCTTATAAAATATTGATTTATGTTGATTTATGTTATCTTGCGATTGCGTTGCGCGTGCGCGAATGAATATATTTATTAAATATTGACACCCAATAGTGTCACGAGTAATGAAACAATATGTGGCGCCCCGATGTATAATCCGCCTTTGGTCGGGGTGTTACACCGAGTTCAGGTAGGATGGTGTAGATGGAAAGCAGCCACAGATATATTGTGCGACAAGAGTTTCCCGACTAAACTAAAGGGAAAATTCTATAGGGTGGCAGTTAGACCTGCAATGCTATATGGAACAGATTGTTGGGCCATCAAGAAGGCACAAGTGCGGAAGATGGAGGTAGCAGAAATGAGAATGCTACGTTGGATGTGTGGGCGCACAAGGCTAGACCGAATAAGAAACGTTGTGTTTCGCGAGAGATTAGGGGTGGCGAACATAGCAGACAAGATAAGAGAGGGGAGATTGAAATGGTTTGGACATGTGAAGAGAAGACAGACGACGAATCCTGTTAGATCCGTAGAAAACATTACTATAGAGGGGAGGAGGGGTAGAGGACGACCGAAACTGACTTGGGATGAGAGGATTAGGCATGATTTGATAGACCTAAACCTCTCCGAGGACATGGTTGAGGATAGGAATTCGTGGAGAAGTAGAATTAAAGTTAAGGATTTTTAGAGAGAATTGAATACCTTAGGGCTTAGACTTAACTTATTTAGGTCACATACCATAATGGTATTTCCCTTACATATATTATTATTATTATTATAATTATTATTAGCTTTTATATAGCTGTTAAACTGTGATCTTATTATTAATATTATTATAATTAGTAGTAGTTTTTATATAACTGTTAAACTTTGATTTCCTTTATTTTGCTTCATACACATGTACTTAGAGCCGAGGGTCTCTCTGGAAGCTTTGGATAGAGGTACGGTGTGCCTACATCCCACCCTCCCCAGACCCTACTTATAGCTTTGCTGTCGGTGGGATTTTACTGGGCATGATTGATTGATTGATTGAAGCACAAAATATGTGATTGATTAAGTGTTTGCGTTCGTTTAAAGTTAAATGAACGAACACGAACATGCCCTTGTTCGTGTTTGTTCGTATTCGTTTACAGGCCTAATAATTATGCTTCAAACTTTTTTTTCCTTTTCATTATTGGATTTTTTTATTATTTTGTGTTCAGGAGGTGTTTGTGGACCCCGCACGTGACGAGAGCCTGATAATCGAGCTTTTGGAGATGAAGAATGAGTTAGCAGACAATAGAAGTGCCACTTGGTTTCTGCAAGACCTTGCAACCGAACAAGGCGCTGAGGGCAACATCGTAAATTCGCATTCACTTGTTCTATTTGTCTGTTTGACTATTTTGACATATTTGGTATAAAAACGTTTGTTTTATTTGTTTCGTTTAGGTGACTGAACAATGGGGCTGTTTCGAGGCTCAAGGATTAGGGTACAGAAACACGCCTTCTGTCATAACAACTGCAGCTACTCAAATGGTAAACATGATTACAACTTTGACTTTGCATATTGTTTTAGAACATGTTTGACTTTTAGTCGAATGATAAAGTCAAACATTTGGTTGTTCGCTTGTTTTCGCAATTTCTTGTAGGCTATCTCGAAGGGACGCCAAGGAAGAGACGCACAAAATCTTGTGAAGGTATTATATCATATATACCCTTACAAAGTAGTTAAAATATCAAATATACCTAATTTATTAAAAACAATTTAATAATTGACCATTTTGTCCTTTTTATTCTAGTCCTTTTTATTCTAGAGAGTGAACTGCGGTTTTCATCCCTGTGGTTTGTCCAAATCTACGGTTTTAGTCTAGTAGTTTCAAATTTGCGATTTTAGTCCCTGTGGTTTCATTTCATTTGCAGTTAAACCCGACCCCACTAACCCAGTTAAGTCTGGTTGTTACCCCATCAGCGTGCCCCTCACGTGAGGGGTAGTCTTATCCCTTTTTCTCCCCAAATAAACCCCAGCCGTAATTCGCAAGCCCCCTCACATGAGGGGCTGGGTTTATTTGGGTAAAAAAAAGGACAAAACTGCCTCTCACGTGAGGGCACATTGATGGGCTTAACGACCAGACTTAACGGGTTAGTGAGGCCGGGTTTAATTGCAAGTGAAATGAAACCACAGGGACGAAAATCACAAATTTTAAAGATTGGGCTAAAACCGCATATTTGGACAAACCACATGGACGAAAACCGCAGTTCACTCATTCTAGAACTTTAAAGTTTCATTTGTTATTTTTTACCCATAAACAATAGATTTCTCAAAATATTAGATTGCTTATCGTTCGATTATCATGCGATTATACCTAGTTTGACTACCTGATTTGAAACATACAAATTCTATTGTTTGATCATTTGACTTCAAGAGAACAAAAATAGAATTTAAACAAATGTAAAGGAAAGAGGTAGAATGGTCATAAAGTAAAATATTCATTAAAGTTGCTTATATAATATATGATATTTTTTTTGTTTGTTTTGGTTGGGCATATATCATATATGAGAATTTTTAAAAGTTTGTAACGGTATATATGAAATTAATCCTTTTAAAAATATTTTGTTATGGTTAAGACTTAAGACTAATTACTCGTGTGCTTCGGTTCAGGTATATTTGGCGAATCTGCGACTCAAAGGAGTTGGAACCGACGTGCTCATTACTGCATACAAGCCTGTTTTCATACAGTACGTATAAACTAATATCTTTTTTTTTTTCATAATTATGGGGGGTTATTGATTTTAGAAACAAATAATGGAACATGGTTTTTGTGTTGTGGTTGCAGCCCGTCTAGCGAAAGTGCAAGATCTGTTGGAGCCGGTTTAACCGTGCCTGCTGCAGAGTCGGGACAGACTCTGATGGCTGATGTTTTTAACCAAGTGGTGTCTGCATTTAGAGTAAATGACTGGAACCTGTTTGTTGCTGCTGCCCTTTGAGATGAAGTCTAGGGGTATTTAAGTCTTTTTATATTTGGTTTATTATTTTGGTAAGGATTTATTAAGATTGATTTGGTTTCTTTTGTTTAGTTAAATTATGGTTTACTTTGGTATTATTTGTTATTGGTTTAATATTGGTTTTAGTATATTATGTTTTGGTTGTGGTAATACGGTTTTGGTATTATAGTTTATTGAATGCCAATACTGTATCGGTACTCATGCCAATTTGGTACCCGTCGAGTCCTGGTACCCACACTAATTCAGCTTTATTTGTTACTCGTACCGGGACCAATACCAAGTTCAGTGGACATTTGAAAAAAAACAAAGTGTACCAAAACGGGTATTGAACCGAAATACCTGTACCGTGAAATTTGGTATGATACTCGGTCCCCACTCCAACTCCATTTTGGTACTGATCTCAACTCTATGAAGAACACTTTTTACATAATTCATTAGTTCTACATAAAAACCTCATGATTATGAAACACATCATATTTAACAATACACTTTTTTAAGAGTTCAAAATTAAGATGACTATCTTTAAAAGTTTGGGCAAATCAATTAGGGAGGGCCGTCTCTGAGAATCGTAAAAAAAAATTGGGACGAAGGCGAAAAAAGAAATTGGACCTTAACTTTGTTGTTGAGTAATTGAGTGTAAATGTTAAGAATACATATTTAAAAAAAAACACATAAATTAAAAAAAAATCGGGCTTATTGGGGTTTCTGGCCGGGGTCCGTCGTCCACCTAGCCCGCCTCTTAGCCGCCCTTGCAATTAGCTAATTGTATCATTCTTGTGCAATATGTGACCTAACTGATATCCTAAAGAAAATTGCAAAATTAGTCGGTGCAATCATAGCCATGGTGGCGATAATCGATTGTGCTCGTATGTGTCATAAACCGGAGCTTGATCACCCCTTTCTCAACAAAGTACCATTAGGTTTGCTTCTTTTTCTCGACATGCATTTATGTGTATGCTGATTAAAAGAGTACCAACTTGTAGATGAGAAAGGGGTGGGTGAGCGTCGGTTGATGGCGCCGATGTAGTTAAAAGGAAACGCGCAAGAATGAGTTTGGTTGTTGAGAATTTAAAAGCAAATCTTTTGATCAATTTTATTGTGTTATAATGCTTGTTAATAGTAGTTAGGATGTTTCCTAGCTAGATTACTTTTAAACATTTAATTAATCTATGAAATACCGTTCGATCTGACCGTTAACTAGTTCAAACGAGATAGTGAAGAACATAATAACATAATATTATGATTCTATGCGAAATGAAGTAAAAATAATACAATCCTAGTAACACTATGTTGGTCAGTTTAATTAGTAAAAACAACGGAAATCACAGTTTAATAAGTAAATTTGAATTTTTTTAAACAACTTTCATAGACTTATAGACTTGAAAATTTAAATTAATTACATTATCTGATTCTTAAATCCAATCCAGTCCGACCAGTAAACTGGTAAGGCGATTAGTTCATTGTACGGTCTGATTCTAAAACCATTAGGCATAACCGGATTGGCTAGGTACCTAATCTCCGGTCCTACAAGGTTTGGTTTTATCATTAAACTAATTAGGCGATTGGCTCATTGTACAGTCTGATTCTTAAAACATTAGGCATAACCATATTAGCTAGGTACCCGATCTCCGGTCTCACATTTACATCAGTTAACGGTAACAGGTAGAAATAAGTTTAGATCAAAACTGGTTCAGACCAAATTGGTTTTTTAGGCTAATAAGGCTACACGCTATGGGCGCTGAAGGAGGGGGAAAAGGGCGCCGACGAAGAGAACACCGCCAGGGGCGCGGAGGGGAGGGCTCATTCTGGACGGCCGACGCGGAGGAGGGTCACGGTGGGCCCCCTCTTTCTCCATCTTTCACACACACATGTGTATGTGTGTGTGTATATATATTGGGGCGCCCAAGGAGCTTTAAACCATAGCGGGGCAGGCTTCAAAGCCCAGTGACCATGACATGGCACGGTGGAGGGGCTTCGATAACCCCCACCATAGCGGATAGCCTAACAAGTTATAAAAATAAATAGACTAAAATCAGCCCATTCTAAAAAAGAGTATTGATCAGCCCACAACAATTGTAAAATTTGCTTTTATAACAGCAGGTGGCTGCCAATGGGCCGAGACACACGTCGGTGGGAGCAACCCATGTCGATAGAAGCGACCCTCATGGGCTAGTAAAATGCAGAAATACACAATGATGATGAGCTATGCCCATCCATATGGGCCTATTTACGTTGGTATGTTTCATAAAAGTGACCAAAATAGACATGTTATATACCGGTGATGATCGGTTATGCCCATCCATATGAACGGTTCAGAGTTTTCTGGTCTACTTGAGGGCGAACGTATGAATGAGTTAAATTTTTCTCAAACTTAACGGAAGCAACAAATATTCATAAAAAACAAGACGGCAGCATTAATATAGAGCAACATAGATCCAGATTTTCCAGCAACATTACATAGAACAAGAGTTTTTATAAAAACTAAATAAACTGGATAATAATAAACTTAAAACAAAGTCAAAAAACACATCAAAAACATATTACCCTTGTATGCAGGCAGCAGCCTGAGTATTTTCAACTCGGACATCATACCAGTAAAAGAGTAAAACCTTCGTCCTCTTCACATCAATCACCCTTCCTCCTAAACGAGCACCCTTCGGTGAGCCTAGCCTTACCACCGGTGGGCTGACATAACACCGTCTGGCAGTTTCCGCACACCACCACTGTCTGAGAATGGCTAAACACGGTGGTTCTGTAAATCCAAATAATAACATTTCAATAAAACATATAACTTAAACATAAACAAGAAAACAAATTGTGATCTTTTGAATTTTTTAGTGTTAACAAATCTGACGAATGAATATGATGAAAATATATGATATTTTAGTGTTTTAAATGTTTAACAAGTTAAATCATTATCATCAATCAATAACTAACTATTATCTTTTTAACAATGAACGCTACACATATGTTATGTGCATTTTAGAACCAAGCTTGTGATTACAAATTTACAATACAACTTTAAAAAAAGAACAAAAATATAAAGATCTATACTTACATATTGAAGCAGCCTTGGCACTTGACATCCTGCACAAATCAAATTTAATCAGAATATGCACAATTGCATGATTGCATCCTAAGAAGCTTCTATTCAAATACATGTTTAGAAGAGATGCAAATGAGCTGAGCTGGGCCATTCACAAACTACTCGAATCGGAAAAAAAAACTTGGAACAAGGGAGCTTTTAATAGCTTGAGCCGAGTCCAAGCCTCAGAAGCTTGTTTAGTTATCAAGCTTCAAGCCCAAGTTCGAGCCATGTATGGGAAGCTCATTTAGCTTCTGTGTGTTTTTAAGTTTAACTTCTATGTATTAATTTCCACTGCACGGCTATCTCGAGCTGAGTTTTGGCTCGTTTAAGGTACTACAAAAACTCGAGCTCGTTAAAGCTCTAGCTTGGCTTGCTTACAGCTCGTTAAAGCTCTAGCTCGCCACGTTTTAAAGCTGTCTCTAAAGCCCAATTCTTGTGTAGTTTTTCAAACTCGGCTCATTTATTATTTACTTAATAATTTTGTTCATATTTCTAATTATAACTATCTAGGTAAATATTTATAATCATAACATCTTAATTTCTTAATAACATAATATAAATTACCTATTTTCTATTATTTACTTAAATAATTATTTTGTTCATATTTCTAACTATAACTATCTAGGTAAATATTTATAATCATAGCCTCATAATTTCTTAATAACATAATATAAATTACCCATTTTCTATTATTTACTTAAATAATCATTTTGTTCATATTTCTAACTATAACTATCTAGGTAAATATTTTTAACTATAACTTCATAATTTCTTATTAATAACATAATATAAATTACCTATTTTTATGAGAATTTCATATATACCAAACATTTATTATAAAAAATACATTAAACGTAAACCATTTAACCAAAAAACTTGTTTAGGCTTGCAAGCCGGCCCAAGCGTCTAAACTCTAAACTCAGCTCAATTTAAGTTTTTAGCAAGGCAATCTCAAGACTAGTCAAAAACTTAATTTTGTTTCTATATTATCCAAAATACATGATGAAAAAATTTATTCTAAAATGCAGTTTTTTGAAACATCAATCACAGTACATAAATCACAACATTACTCAAATTCAAAACAAAAATCTATAAAATAATAATAATAATAATAATAAAAGTACCATGAAGAATGAATTAGGAGACTGCACGAGCCTCTTGAGCTTATGCTTCCTCTTCTCCAATTCAGCTGGCGGATTCAACAGATCAACATCGTTCGGTAAAACCTAATATTACATATTAATATTAATATTCATCAATCAATCAATCAATTACACGTATACGACTCAATATAATATGTGAAACTATGAAATTAAACATGATATGATTTTGATTATGAGAACTCACCATCTTGTTTACAGATTTTGCAGCCGCCTCACAAAAACCCTAGAAAAAAATGCAGATGCAAAAGGAGTGAGTGAATTAGGTGTTTGTTTGATATATAGATATCTGTAGAGGAGACTAGGGAGAATTGATATTGGGCTTTGTTTTTTTATTAATGGGCCGGTTTTAGGCCTAACTTATAAATCCATATTTACCATCTGGAGGAGGAGGAGGCCCGTTTGTGAGATTACGAGCCTTCAAGACGTACTAGCAGTGTTGTAAAAATCGCTAGTTAGACGGTGGGATGGGGACTAGCGATTAATCGAGATTAATCAGATCATACTTTAATGTAAATTTTTCAGTTTTATATACAAACACACATTTTTATATGTAATTTTCGGTTTTATACGTACACTAACATATTTTAGCCGGAATCTCGCCGTAAACCGCTGGTTTTTGCTGAAATCTCACTGGAAACTGTTGATTTTGGTCGGATGCTAGCCGTAAACCGCTGATTACACGTCAGGGCCGCCCCTAGGGTGGAGCTAGGTGGTAGACGGCCCTCGGCCCGACACACCCGCTAGGCCTGAAATTTTTTTTAAATTATATGTATTTTTATGAAAAAAGGTTTGTATATTTAATGTTTAAACCAAATAACATAACAACTAGCTTGGTATAGTGGTAAAAATGTATGATTCCCAACCAAAATGTTGTAGATTATAATCTCATTTGAGACATATTTAAGCCTATTCTTATACAAAAGTTTTTTATACAACCCAAATCATAACCAAGTAAGCCCATTTAAAAATTAGATTGTTTAAACCCAACAAAATACTCATTTTACCTATGGCCGAAAAAAAATTTCCGCCTCCGACCCAAAATTTTTATTCAGTTCTCGGAGCCGGCCCTGTTACATGTCATTTTATATACATTTTTATATCATAACTTATGCGAGTGCCAACACTATTCCTACGTTTGCTTTTCCCGATTTATCATCATTACCGTTCACAACCCTAACCAACACAACCTTATTCTTATTCGCGTCGCCGAATCGTCACAACACGTAGGGGTGCAAACGAGCCGAGCCAACCCCGAGCTCGACCAGGCTCAAGCTCGGCTTGTTTAACTTACACAGAGCTCAAGCTCGAGCTCGGCTCGTTTCAAGCTCTATTTCCAAAGCTCGAGCTCGGCTCGTGAGTAGATTTTCAAGCTTGAGCTCGGCTCGTTTACCATTTATAAATTAGTTTTTAAATAATATAATTATTTTATATATTTTTTTCTATTATAATTTTTTTGTATAAAATAATAAATATTATTTAGTTATTTTATTTATATTTATAATATTATATATATTAATTATTAATTATTAAATTTATATATTTTAAAAAATTATCTGAATAGCAAGTTCGTTTAGGCTTGCCAGCCAGCTCGAGCTCGATATATGAAGCTCGGGCTTTTGCTCGTTTATTAAACGAGCTTAATTTTTAGGCTAGGACTCGATTAAGCTCGGCTCATTCGAACTTTTAAACAAACCAATCTCAAATAGCTCGCGAGCAGCTCGGCTCGTTTGCACCCAGCTTCACATTTCCTTATCTAGTATAATAAGTTAATAACTAAACCAGAGATAATAAATGGTAGCCGGTAACATGTTCCCTACCACCAAATAACACCCATCCAGTATTCCAACTTTCTTCTATTCCACCAACAATGGTGATGACGTCAGCAATAGCAATCATATTATTATCCGCCATTATCGTATCCACAACCCCAACACCAACACCAACGCCATGGCCACACCAATTCCACTCACTCCTAGTCATGAATTACACCGGCACACTCGAAACAATCGACCTCTGGTACGACTGGACCAACGGCCGCAACTTCAACATCATACAACACCAGCTCGGGAGCGTGTTGTATGACCTTGAGTGGAACAACGGCACTTCTTCTTTTTACAATTTGGATTCCGACCTCCAACAGTGCACGTCAGCTCAGCTGGAGGTCGGAATCCTCCGACTTAATTGGCTCGAGGGAGCCAATTACGTCAGGCAGCGTCACGTGGACGGGTTTTTGTGTCACGTGTGGGAGAAGGCGGAGTTTATTACTTATTATAAAGACGTGGAAACCAAACGGCCCGTGCATTGGGTGTTCTATACATGCATATGATTTCAATTTTTTGTTTACAATTGTAGTGTGTGTTGACAATTTGGGGGAGAATTTACAAGATTAGTGTTAGAGGTAGGGGTGTTCAGCAATTGGCTTAAAACAGTGAAACCGTCCAAGCCGGTTATCGGTTTGGCTTCGCGGTCGGTTTTTTTCTTTTTACATTCGGTCGGTCGGCTTCAAAATTTTTAAACCGTAATGAATGGTTTGGCTTGCGGTTTTTATTGAAAACCGGCCGTAAAAAACCGGACCGGACCGTAGGATTTATTTATATATAAATTTTATTTTTTTATATTAGATTTATATAATTATTTATAATATATCATATGTTTTAAAAATTGGGCTTCTTGTCTTAGCCCACTATAAGATGCTAGTGTGTAATTTAGCCCAACTTTACTAAAAATCCAGTATCCCGCCATGTTTTAGGCTTAAATTATGGACAATATGATTAACTATGGGAACTTGCATTTTGGTTATTTTATTTTTGGATAGCTTGAAATCTGAACTTGTGAATTAGAGTTTAAGTTTTTGACAATAGCATATTAATGCCTAAGTCGTGAAACCGCTCGGAGCCAAACCGTTAATAACGGTTTGGTTTGGTTTGGTTTTTATTTTTAATGGTTTGGCTTCGGTTTTTGATTAGCAAAAACCGTACTAACGGTTTGGCTTACTGTTTGACCCAAAAATTGTCAAAACCGGACCGTGAACACCCCTAGTTAGAGGTGGGTGGGCAAATAAACCAGTTAACCGAACAAACCCGAAACCGAACCGGTTTGAAACTGATTATGTAGAACTGGTTTGGAACCGACTGAAACCGTAGGTTCGGAACTGGTTTGTAATTTTCTCCACCAAAACCGGTTAACCGAACCGAAACCGACCAAAACCTGGCAAAAACCCGAACCGAAACAGATCAAAACCCGAAACGAAACCGATGGTAACCTGGTCAAGAAACCGATTTCAACCCGAACCGAATCGATCATAAACTGGTTTTGACTTTTGTTGACCAAACCGAACTGGTTTTAACCAGAATTGGTTATTGGTTTTGAGTTTTAAACCGGTTTATGCACATCTAGTTACCGCGTTAGGGTCGGTATTGGGCTAAAATCGAACTAAAAACTGAAATTGCGGTTTTTGGGTTTTGGGAATGGGTTTCTTTTCTTTTTTTTTTTTTTTTTCTTTTTAAGGTTGAAAATTTTTGGTAAAAAAAAAGGTAAAAAACAATGAATTTTGGCCTAAGATTTTTTTAGTTTGATTAACGGTTATTATTATTATTATTATTATTATTATTATTATGTAGTTAATCAGTTTAGCGTTTTTGGTTTTAATTACTAGTAAAACCTGAAAGTTCGGTTTTTATAGAAATATGAAACCAAATTGTTGGTTTTTGTTGCGGTTCTAGGGTTGGCTCAATGTTTTAGGAAGGCGTAAATCGAAATGGGATTTTGTGGCTCTTTTATGACAATTGTGAAAAAAAAAAGCTTACAACACTTGTCTTGAACTCTGGAGCGGCAATTTAGCAACACTTGGACATACCACTAGATCAATACATATTTTTGCTTTTACTCCGCCCGTTAAAATATATCTATATATAAGTTTTTTTTATTTGGAGGTCTTAATTAAGTGTGAGCCTAAAGTCCTTGCTTGGTTTCGCTAGCCGATGGGCCGGCCCTGTTCGGTTTGGTCTTTTCGGTTTCATGCACTCCCCTAGCTAAAACCAAACAAAAGGCTGAAACTTCGATCTTTGGATTCTTGAAAACCTTTTGGTTTTTTCGGTTGGATTTTGTCATTTTTGCTTGAAAATTTTGGGCCTAAATTTTTTTTTCTTTTGGCCTAAAATAATGATTTTAGGGCTAAATCATTTTGTTAATTAACTACTAATTGATTGTTATTCATTTAGGTTCAAATACTTAAGTTACATATTTATTAAATTCTTATAAATTACTTACAGAAAATAAAAAGTGAAAATCTAGAAATTCGGTTTGGTTTTCTTGGTTTATATTTTATGCAAAACAAAAACATAAAACCAAACTGCCAATCTTTTTTTACTGGTTTGGTTTCTTCAGTTTTGGATCGGTTTTATCAGTTTCATACACAACTCTAGTTTTAGTTATTGATGAGTTGAGAGTGTGAATGCAGGAAGAGAAGCACATGTAATGACATTTGAAGTAGGTGCAGCTCTTGAGGATGCAAAGTGGCAGGTTCCATGGTATTGTTTCGAGAATAGTACTCCGGTTGCCACAATGGCTGATGTTAATAGCCGCAGCATCACACATCGAGGTTTGGTCGATTTTGCCTCTCGCAGAATCGCAAGTGTGTAACAGTAATTCACGCAATGTGATCCTGTTAGTTTTTGTTCCGTCGGCTTAATAATATTTATTTAACATGTGAAGGAATAACCATTGTGTTCAAGTTCAAGAATGTATGTGTGGTTGCAAAGATCAGTTTGGTTTGTTATTATTCGGTTGGGTCGGGTTTTCTGATTCGGTTTAGTTGTCAAATTGTTCTGTCATCATCATCATCATCATCATCGTACTCAGTATATCCCACCAATAGCAATGCTATGGTAGGGTCTGAGGAGGGTAAGATGTAGACAGCCTTACCTCTATCCCATAGGGATAGAGAGGCTGCTTCCGGTGAGACCCCGGCTCGATCAAATTGTTCGGTCATGTTAAATGGATTTTTTTTTGGTTGAGACTGTGATGGAGGAAGTACATGAGACTATGGACCATAGTCTGGGGATTTTATCTGACGGTCAAGTCAGTATTATATTTACATGATTTATGTTTGCATTTATATAGTCTAGACTCTAGAGAGAAGTTTACGGAGAGAGATAGAGGGATATGGGCTGAATTAGAGGTGCACAGAATACTCGGTTTCGGACCTGACTTGGCAGTTTTTACCCGGAACCGGACCTGACCATATCCTACCCGTCGGTATGGACCGGGCTTTGGGTTTCCTCCCAGAACGGCACCCGAAACTGGAACCGACCCGGACCCTATGGAACTGGTTCCACCAATACCCGGTCAAAACCCAACCCAACCCTACCCGAAACCCGAAAAAACCCGATGGAACCGGTCAAAACACGGTCAAATACCCGACTATACTCGGAACCGGTTCCTAGCGGACCCGGTTTTGACTTTTGTTGACCACACCCGGAACTGGTTCCTACCCGATTCCGGTTCCTGAAAACACCCAACTTGTGCACCTCTAGGTTGAATTAGAGGTGCATAGAATACTCGGTTCCGGACCCGACCCGGAACCGGTTCCTTCCCGTATCCGACCCGCGAGTATGACCTGGTATTGGATTTCTCCCCGGAGTCATACCGAGAGCCGGAACCGACCCGGACCCGCCAGAACCAAAACCGGAAATACCCGGCCAAAACCCGACCCTACCCGGAACCCGAAACTCCTCCAGAAAACACAGTTAAATACCCGATTCCGGTTCCAGAAAATACCCAATTTGTGCACCTCTAGGCTGAAGTGGGTTTAATGAGCCGGATCTCATATGGGCCTAGGTCCGGACACTAAGTTCGACTAGAAATTCTCGTTATAACAATATAACGTCATTAGTCGATGAACACATATTTTTTTTAACAACAAACTCACACACTCTAAATCAACTTTTAATTCTACATCATTTGTTCACGACAGGACTAATTTAATAATCGCTAAATATTTGATTCATAATATCAAATACTTCACTTAAAAAGGTGGTATGAACTTATGATAATGAAGTTAAATAATTGATAAATAAACAAAGAGTATGTTTCTATTTACTGGTTACTAATTAGTATATGTAATGTGTAGTTAATAAATTAACAAGAGACTTGTATTTATACGAACTATTTTCTTAATTATATAATATCTTGGTACCGCAAAGTCATAATTGAAAACTCATGTCTTGTATAATATTTTGGTACCGTTAAGCCATAAAGATACGTAAATGGTTAGACCAGACGTGACATATCATTATGATGATTCACAAAACAAAAATAATCTTGATTTTTCTTTTTAGTTGCGTCTTTCGCTCAATACTGACTACTCGTCTACTCATGACTTATAGTGTTGAATGCTGATTTTATTTTTTGTTATTTAAAAAATATACAATAAACTTATCTACAAACTCTATAGTTAAAATTACTATCAAAAAACTGAATAAACATCTACTAATTGATCAAATAGTAAAACTACTATTATTAATTTACAAGGTTGGTGCCGCTAAGTCCTGATTGGACCACTTCGCGACAGACAATGGATTCTTGCCAAATTTTTTTATTATTTTTTTTGTTTTCTTTAATTCTAGTACCGTAACGAACATAACGAAAACCAATCAAATTCGCGTAGAGTGACAGCCTCAACGTGTGGGACCGACAAGGGGATTTGTCAACGCCCGAGTTTACCAACTGATGTCACCCCATCGGTCCACTCAAATTTTTATTCTTTTTCCGTTTTTAGCTCCGGTACCACAACGAAAGTAATTGAAACCGACCGAACTCGTGTCGAGTTACCGCCTCAATGCACGAGACCGATATCCCTTGGTTTTTACCACAGCCCGAGTTTACCAGCCACATAAATGTTAAATATTTTATTTGTTTATATGTTACTTTGACGAATTTATTTTTTTGGTTTTAATGCACATGTTTTACCAACGGCGTCTATACAATAACTAGCGTAACCGATAATGTCTAACTTTGTATTGACTCACCGCCTAAAGTCCGAAACTAACAATGTTTGAGTTTATCACCGCTCGTGTTTTACCGACTTACCCCGGCGCAATACGCCGGATTAAACACTAGTTGTTTCATAAAATAAAATCTTTTAAGTTAAATATATCTATATTTTCAAATGAATAAATATGAAAGTGAAAGATGGATAAGGAAGTTGGATATGATAATCCCAACGTCCAACATGCACCACAATTTTACATCAACCCATATTCCTTCCACATCTTCTTTCTTCTCTTATATTTATTAAAAACAAAAGCCCAATTTTCTATGTATAACTAACCACTATCAAGTATGTGTATTCTACATGTAACATCTCTTTACCAATCAAGTTATTTGATTCACTTTAAATTATATTTCGTCAATTTTTAGTAATCTACTGCTGAATCATTAAAAAACTTGACTGATTAAAAGACAACTTTCAAATCATACAATATGCTTCTGAATAATTAAAAGACCTGAGTAATATATTCTACTTTTAATCGATTTAAAAGTAGTCACTTAATCGAATCAATAAAAGTTTACCAAACAGCACATGGGTTATATACTTGAAACCTAGAGCTATTTAAGCACTATACGTTTGTATACCAGATCTATATGCTCGTATATCATATGAAATGATTAATTTAACAAGCATGAGAGGGATATCTAGTAAAATCCTCTTATTTCTTATTATATTTCTATAAAAATATTTTAATAACAAATGAGAAACCCCACACCACTTGTTGTGATGGCAAAAATGGTTTGGTTTCAAAATTGATGGTCAGAGGTTCGATCCTCTAAATATATATTTGGTTGTTAAAAAGAAAAAAAAAATCTCTTAATTACTTGTTCAATACATTACCTTCAACTAGATGTCGTCATGGTATGTCATGAGGCAGATAGTTCAATTTATAAAGACATATAAAAAGAACTCTCATTTGGTACACAGCACATTTTAAGTCCTTATAAACATGACATGCATACACCCCCATGAAATTACATAAATAGCCTTCATCCTCAAAACTCATTATTCTTCCCTCTTCTACTCTTGAGTTTCTTCTTGTTCTGAATTTGCTGGTGTTGCTTCTTGTTAAAGAAATAATCTTTCTAGGTAAATAAACAAAACCCTTCATTCTTAGTGTGTTAATTACAATCTTTATGATATTAAATTATTAATCACTTATTGCACCATATTTTCTTGAATTTGCTTCTTCTGTTTCCGTTTTCTTGTTCTTATGTTATAACTAGTCTTTTCTACCCGGCGTGTGCGCCGGGCAGCTCGCAAAACCCTCGCGTTGAAACATGGATGTTGGTAAAATCCGAGCGTTACGACGCTGAATCGACACGAATTCAGTTAGTATTGGCTGCGTTCATTATGATATAGACACGAATTCGGTCGGTAAACTTGCCCATTGGTAAAACCCGAGCGTTGTTGGTGCTTTAAATAAGGTCGTGAGTGCGTGAACTTGGTCGGTTTCTTCAAGTTTGTTATAGTACCGGAACTAAAATAAAACCAAAAAAAAACATTTTGTCGGTTTCTATTACATTTATTATAGTAACTGAACTAAAAAAAATTTATCGACCAATACGGTGCCACCAATCGTCCCAATAGGCCACTTGCGGCACCAAAGTTCTTATTTATATTATAGTAATAATATATAATTATATACATGTATGGTTTGAATCAAATACAAATTAAATTAACCTGCTAGCTTTTAAAATCAAATATAGTGTAATTACACTATGATAATGATACACTAGTAAATATAATTACACTAGATTCTCACAGTTAACACGTTAATTTAATTTATATATTAATTTTTCCTATACTTATATGTACATATGTATATGTGTGTAATTATGTAAATTTTGATTTTTGGCAGATTTTGTGGGGATCCATTGGTGATAATTGGTAAAACAAGAAAGGTATGGAGATTAAGGAAAACAAATGTAGTTCAAGATATGGTAAACCTCCTTGGATTTTTAAAGGCAGGCAAGTCATATATCCTAATATAGTAATATTCAATTACTCTTTTAGATTAAACATGTATATATATTTTTTGTGGGAAAAATATGCACCATATTATCCACATATAGTTAGTTATATACATTAATCTTGCTAGTAACTATGGGCTAATATGCACTTATATGATATTATTTTAATCCAGCAATGCAACTTACAATCTATGGGTTTTATGCGATTAGTAACTATGGGCTTGTAGAGTGGTAAGTGAATATAATAGAAAAATAACTTTCTATTGTGATCTATTCAAACAATGCAACTTACAATTTTATCAATTATCATATTATGCAATTGGGAAACGGGAACCACGGGCTGTAAAGTAGTTGAAGTGAATACAAAAATGAATTTCTGTTGTGATCTGTCGGTTGAAAAGTCTTCGTTCGAAATTGTATGTGTGTTGAATTTTTTGATCATTGTGTGTATGGCGGAATGGAAATATATTTATAAACCTACGTGTCTCGTGGTTTAAACTGTATGCTAATTTCTAGCTCTGATACCACGTAAAAGTGGACGAAATTTTATAGTGGATTCAAGTAAATGAATTACAAGTTTACAATCAATGTAAAACTTTCAAGCCAACAATAAAGTATAATAATTAATAACTATAATTAAAGACTGCCAATAATAAAGTACTAATAGCTATAACTATAATCAAAGACTACCTTTACCATCCTTTCATTTTGCTATTTATTTAAATAATTTTAATGATGAATTGTCTTTATTACCCTTCAGTGCCCTGTATCAGTTTCATCTTGTGAAAGCAGAAATTGCTAAAGCTATTATTCCTAAAGAGTTCAGATTAGTTGAAGCTTTTGGGTACTATTATTATTAATTATTAATTTTCAGATTAAAAATGTATTAAAATAATAAAATGGTTACTGTATTTTTAATATGAATATATGTACATACACTGCAGGTACACTTTAGGTGGATTTTTTCTAGCAAATTACAATGAGAGCCCATTTGGACCCTTTGATGAGGTTAAAATTTTCATATAACTATTAAATTATTTAACCTATTATATTAATGTATAATTACTTAAGCAAGTTAACCATGGTTTATTCAGCTTGTGGCGATCGCTGGAATCGTTTGGAACCCGCCAACGTCTCACGCGTGAGTCTATTCTTCACACAATACAATTTCCACATTATTTTTAAATAATACAAATAACAAAACTACAAAAAAAAAGTTGTATAGGTGAGTCAGACTGACTGACATAATGATGACGTGACAACTGACGTGTACATCACTTTGACTATGTGGCGCTGATGGGACACCTGAATTTGTTAACTTAAATGAAAGCATTATAAGACGGAAAACGTTATATTTCCCAACCCGTTTTGACCACACTAGTAACTAATTAATTAAGTTGACCGAACCCCGTTTTGACCTGTTACCCAACCCCCGTGACTCAAACATGCACCATACATTATTTATATATCCTTTGAGTTTTAGGTGGGCAGCAAGAGTTTATGTGAACAGGGATAGCGCGTGCACACATGGAAGAAAGGTATTTAAGAACATAAATAATTTGTTTCTTTTGTGTAAGTTCAAAATTCGAATCATATGCTCGATTTTATATTTTCAGGAATTCGGACTTCCGAGTCAAGTTGCCACATTTTCAAAAGCCGGCCCACAAATGATTCACGTTGCTGAAACCGATGGTCATGTTACAACAGACCTCTATGACATTCGACTGCAGTCTCCTAGTATGCGGATTGACATCTTACTCAAGTAGTTTACTCTAGGAAAATTGAAAGTAATATGATCATATGCTAATATTATAGTTTTGAAGATGAACCCATTGAAGTGGATGGCTTTGGGCCCGACGATCAAGATGTCACTTCCGAGCTTTAGGTAACCTCGTTGTTTTTAGGTGTATTGGTTTTTATTAATTCCAACTATCATCTGTTGGTCGCTGCCTGTTCCAGCTAATGAATTGGTTGCTGACGGTCTCATCTTTTAACGTATTTATTCCTAATGGAATCCTAACGCCGTTAGTAGCAGGTCGCCGGGAAAACCTTTTTTGCTGGAAAAATCACATTTTTTTCCGGAAAACTAAATATTTTCGTCCCAAACATCTTTCTAACCTTGGATCGGACCTTTAGGATCTTTTTCTAGTAAAAGCCCCAATTATTGAGGTCGCCGGAAGGCGGAAAACCCTAGAACCATCGTCGGAATTGGTTGGTGGTGCTCAAGTGGTGGTGGTTGGTTAGTGGTGGGTCAGTCGGTGGTGTTCACGTTGAGTTTTCAGGCAAAAACAAAAAATGTGACATTTCCGGCCAAAAATGTTTTTCCGGCGACCTACAAGCAACGACGTTAGGATTTTGTTAGTCACGAACTATTGGGAATAAATGCGTTAAAAGATGGAACCATTAGCAACCAATCCGTTAGTTGGGACCAACAATGACCAAAAGATGATAGTTGAGATTAATAAAAACCAACATACCCTGTTTTTTGTCGGTTTTTGCAAGTCATTGTAACTCCAAAAGTCTTTTTTTTTTTTGTAGCGGTCACACAGAGCATATACCTCATCTTCTCAAGTACAGTTGCCAGATCGAATGCAGGTTCATTTTCGACTCGGTTTTAGCTTATTTTAATAAAACTTACTAGCTTATTTAAATTACTTTGGGCAGGGTGAAACCTACAACACCAGCAAGAGTTTTAGGGTCATTGGACCGGAACAACACCGAAAATATGGAGTCGAACGAATGTTTAAAGAAACGGCAAATGAGCATACTAGTGATGCTTTCAAAACCGATATTGGCACTCGAGTTTAACTGCTTAAAAATGGAGGTTCAACCTCCTGTTGTAGTCTCAAAAGGCTCACATCAACCCTTAAAACATGGACTTTCATCTTATCCATCTTAGTAAGTTAGTAACCATTGTATTTAAAGCATAGGATTGAATAATTAACCTTTTTGTATTATTTCTTTCACTTGAGAAATTTTGTTAAAATAGTGTATTTTGGTACACCTTTTGGACTTATGGTGTTTAAACCTTGACTTATATTGTATCTTGTTGATACCATAACAGTTGTCTCCAAGAATCTCTAAAAAATCCAGGGTCCGAGGCGAGTAAAGAAATAGGCCCTAAAATAAAAAAAATAAAAAAAGCGTTTCTAGGATTTGAACAAAAAAATTGAAAAAAAAAACCCTTCTAGGATTTGAAATCAATACCTTAGCTTTAATAGACCGTTACTCTTTTCATTACACCAAAATACACTTTTGTAATGCTTTAAAATAAATTCATATGTAAAATATATATGATTCATTTACTACTTTTGTAATGCTTTAAAATAAATTTATATGTAAAATATATATGATTCATTTACTACTATGTAAATACCAACACAAACATGACGTGGTGGACCTACGTAGTCCACTACAGAGACATGGGAAATTAGTTAATTTCTGCGTGTATATGGAGATGTATGTATGGTTTTGTTCGTGTCTCCTTTGTTTTTGTATTTTGGACCGTGACTCCATTTTTGAATATTACGGAGAAAGAAATGGAATACTTTGTAGAAGGAAAATGTGAAAAATGGACGGTGTCTTTTAATATTTGTATTTAGGTTAAGAATAAGTTTGTGTTTTGGACCATTTTTTGTTACTGATATTGGATTTTAGTAGTTTAAATATTGAATCCTAGCTAAAGAAATGTACGAGGACCACCTCGACTTTCAACCTATTTTCTTCTACAATTTTTATTAGGGTTAGGCTAACATAGAAATTCTATTTTCTTCTACCATTTTTATTAGGGTTAGGCTAACATATTTATTCTTTTGTCGTACCCCCATCCTGAAAAAATCATATAAAAGTTGTCATGTTAGAACCTGAAAATTCATTAGTTTTAAGAAATGGTTTTATAAAAAATAATAACTAAAATTTTTCCCTTAAAAACTAGGTATGCATGTGTGTTATTCTCTTACTATTTCCATTTGTTGTTCTTACCTTGAGCTAAATATATGAACCTAAATTTGTTAATCGAGAATGAGAGATAAACACACAAAAACAAGTACATCTATCACAAGTTATTAGAATGTTTTATATGAATAAGAGTAATCGATTGTTTTCGTTATTATTAAACCATTAGGTATTACTTATATTCGTAAATGAATATAAAATGGGTTGGACCCGAAACACAGCCCGAATTTAAATGAGTCGACACGACAGGACAATACACGAATAATAATATGGGTTGGGTTAGGGTTGAAGAATCTTAGCACGTCAACCCAAAACCTATCAACCCACCAACCCGACACGAGTAACACCATAGTTATCCTTTATTAATGTAACACGTTATAACAATGTCATATTAATATCATGTTTTAAAACATTGTTATTGGATACAAATTTCGGCCTTAACTAACATGTTTGTTCCACGTCTTGTATGGTTGGCTTTTTATTTTGTTTTCTTATGAAAATATTTTAATTCAATTCAAAAACACAAATGAGAAATTATAAATAGTTATTAAATTTTAATAATTCCAACTTTGAGAAATTTACTAGATTTGTTTTCTGGCAGTCTCAACTTTCAATTACGGGGTGTTTGGGATTTATTTCTTTCATTCTACTTATGACTTAAACTTATTGAAAAGTTAAAAAGGTACTTGTGATTACTTACTAAGTTATTATGTGAGAGGAAAAGTTGATTAGTCACAAACTTGTTGTGACTAATCAACTTTTCCTTATAAGTCATAACTCGGTGGGGGACCCAGTAATTATTTCCTTGGGGAGCAACATCGGGACTTAACACTAATTTTAAAGGAGGTGATCGGGATTTTCAAATACAAATAACAAACAAAAAAAATTAACCCCCTCTCCCCTCCGCAAATCCCTCTAAACCTTTTGATATATATATATTTTAAACATTAAGAATACATATAATATATATATATATATATATATTTTAAACATTAAGAATACATATAATATATATATATATATATATATATATATATATATATATATTATATGTATTCTTAATGTTTAAATCCAATTCCTAAATTAACTTAAGACCAAAGTTTTTTGTTTTTAAACCAAAAATTTTTCACCATTTTCAAAGACAGTCCCGGGCAACAATTTTGTCTAATAGTGGCAAATGGTCATCATATCAAGTTAGTACTAATTGATAGCAACTTTGTTGTCTATAGTAGTAAGTTATTGCTTATTGGCAACTACTTGGTCGCCAATTCTTTTGAACTAATTTTGGTATGCATACTTTGCATAAATGCATATGTTTTTCGTGTTTTCTGGATTGTAATTTCAAGAGTATCATCGAAATATTTCAACCTGCATGTGATCTTATCACGAATCATAAGAAATATAAAGTCCCTTCGAATTCTCACACGATGATAAGTCAATCCAACTAATATATTGTATATAATCCTAGCGAAGTGAGAGCAAAAATGAACATGTAGGTATAAGAACGTGCAATATTGAAAAAAATAACAATAATAAAAAACCTATAAAACTTAATAAAACATAATTTAAGTGTACGTATAACACATTCTCAAGACGGACTGGTGGGAGAAAAAGAGAAAGAAAATCGACACACAAATATAACTATAGCGGAAATAATTAAGACTTAATTACAATAAAATCTTAAATATATATAAACGAAATCTCCCTACATTCTCTCAAGCCACCAGATTGCTTTATTTATAAATGAAGGCTTCTCTTGCATTTGACCCGAATTCACAGGTATGTGTCTCACCAAACCCAGATAGCCCTTAAACGGGTTATAACATCTTATAATATTAAAAATTAATACACCAAATATTTGATATCAAAATTCTATAAAATAGGGATATACTAAAAATTAATATCCGACTTAAAAAAAAGAATATTTATAATTAAGAAAACAACTATATAGCAAAAAAAATAAGCGGGTCATGGGTCTCACAAAACCCAGATAGCTTTTAAACCGGGTTATAACATCTCATTTATTTGTGAAACCCTTTCATCATCAAATCCTAAAATATTATTAACTTTCTTACAATAAATAAAATTAAAATCTTAAAAAATATATTAATATTATAAACGAATAATGTAAAACAACCCCGTAACAGGGAGTATAAAAGCTAGTCAAACTAATATATACATTATATATTGATTACTCCTTAGTCCTTACATCATAGTGATCATACTTTCTTGCAGTTTGCTTCTTCCTTTTGTTTTCTTGTTCTCACCTTCTCTATGACTCTATATATATGCATGTGTGTGTACATAGAGTGGATATATGCATTACTAAAAACTAATAAAACAAGAAAGCAATGGAGATTATGCAAACCACATGTACTTCTGGTTTTGCTGGTAAACCTCCTTGGATTTTTAAAGGCAGGCAAGTTCAATCCTAATATTCATTATGTTCTTTTTTTTAAAAAAAATTGAACAATTAATATGCATTTATCTTTCTACCAATATCAGTTAATTTTCTATAAAAATCAATTTTTAAACGACATTAACGTTATAATAATAAATATAAAAAAATATATAATAATAAAATCAGATACAGTAATAGCTAGCGACTAACCGATGATTCGTGAAATTCTCCACGCAGTGCCCTATACCAGTTTCATCTAGTGAAGGCAGATATTGCTAGAGCTATCATTCCTTAAGAGTTCAGATTAGTTGAAACTTTTGGGTATTATTTTTATTTTTTTTTCAAATTAAAAATTCATTTAAAATGGTTTTGTGTTTTAATATTATTTAAACATGAATACACGCGCGCGCGCATGCACACACTGCAGGTATACTATAGGAGGGTTTTTTCTTGCAAACTACAATGAGAGCCCATTTGGACCCTTTGATGAGGTTACTTAATATCTTCTTTTAAATATCAAATTATCCAACTTAATCTATAATTAATTAAAAAAGCTTACCATGTTTTATTCAGCTTGTGACGATCGCAGGAATCGTTCATAACCCGCCTTTGCCAACGTCTCACGCGTGAGTTAATTAAACACTTAAATCATTGGTTATATTTCTTTTAAGTTATATTGTTGTTTGCATGAGTTTTAGATGGGCAGCAAGCGTTTACGTCAACAATGATAACGCGTGCACGCATGAAAAAAGGTACCTAAACGTGTGATCAACCCGAATTTGATATGTTTTAGACGACTATTAGCATTCCAACAATTGATTTAAACACATGAAAAGAAATATAGATCTTGTTTCGGTTATATATTCTCAGGAATTCGGTCTTCCAAGTCAAGTTGCCACATTTTCAAAGGCGAGCCAAATGATTCACGTAGCTGAAGGAAACGGTCCTATGACAACGGGCCTCTATGATATTCGACACGAGTCTCCTAGTATGTTGACTGACATCTTACTCAAGTTGATTTTTACTAGTATTGTTATGTAATATGATCATGCTAATATTACAGTTTTGAAGATGAATCCATTGAGGTGGTTGGCTTTGGGCACGACGATTAAGATGTCACTTCCGAGCTATAGGTAAACTTCTTGTCGTTCTTCGGTTTCTTACTTTCTGCAAGTCTTAATATTAGACCGGTTATATAATTATCATATCTAGAAGGTATTCAAGTGTAATATTATATTCTCTCTCTCTCTCTCTCTCTATATATATATATATTGACCATATGTAATCCTATAAAAAATAAGCTGAATAATATTACACTTGAATACCTTCTAGATACGATAATTATATAACTAGTCAAATACTTGGTAAAAAAGAAGACTTAAAAGATTGTGTCTTATTGTTGCTTTGAAACTGTAGTGGTCGCGCAGAGCATAGACCTCAGCTTCTAAAGTACAGTTGCCATATTGAGTGCAGGTTCGTTTTCGTGCCAAATTTTAACCTATTTTTGTTATATAACAGGTACGTATAACGGTATAAGTGTAGCCGACCCAAAACTCATGTTACTAGACTACCGGCTCGAAAAGTATTCAAAATCAACTTGCGTTATTTTACGAATTAGCCTTTGTACATATTTTACGAATTAGCCTTTGTACACAACTTGTGAAAATAACGTTAAAAGTGGCAGAAGGTTAATCAGGCATCATGTGGTGGCGCTGATAGCCGAAAGACAAAGGTACACGCACCAATCGGCCGATGTCCCGGTGGTTGAGTGTTATGTGCCTTATGTCCAAGGCTTGATGCAAAACTACTATCGAGCCGGGGGTCTCACCGGAAGCAGCCTCTCTATTCCTTCAGGGTAGAGGTAAGACTGTCTACGTCTTACCCTCCTCAGACCCTACCATAGCTTTGCTATCGGTGGGATTTACTGAGTACGATGATAATGATGATGACACATTTTGACCAGATATACGACTGACTCGTTTTTGAGACCCCTAAACATTTGTCTTACATTGTGCAGGGTGAAACCTACATCGCCGGCAAGAGTCTCGGTGTCACTCGGCCAGATTAATACCGAAACTGAGCCAAATGGACGTTTAACGAAACGAAAAATGAGCATGCCAGTGATGCTTTCAAAACCAATATTTGCACTTGACTTTTAACTGCCTGAAAATGGAGGTTCAGCCTCCTGTCGTAGTCTCACAAAACCCCTTCGAACCGAAACAGGATTAAATAATTAACCTTTTACATTTTGTATTTTTTTTCCCACTTAATGTTTCAAAAAATATATATATTATTAAACATTGTTATATATATATATATATATATATCCAAGCCAACTTTAAATCAACTCAAATACATGACCCTCTTCTTACTATATTATGACATATAAAATTGTCAAATTTAAGAGCATCACATACATATTAAACAGTGATGTTAAACGACTGAAAACCGCGCAGTCAACTCATAAAAGTGGAAAACGTGTCGGGGATCAGCTTCCTTGCCTTGATGCTTCCCAGAGGCGATGCTCGATGCCCATTTTTCTTAGCTCCATTAACCCTTGCTCAACTGCAAAGTCATTTAGTCGCGCGCGCCACCGTTTTTTTCATTAACATTTCTATATTTAATTAATAATATGTTTATTGGAAAGCATTTATTGGAAAGTTACCATCAACAGCATCGTGTGAATTTGGTGAATGTGCGCTTCGGCTAATCCAAAATTCAAGTCGTGCCTTTGCAGTTTCCTCCTCAATACCGAGTCTTTTTGCTCTACTCCAAAAATAAGTAAGCCATGCCTGTAATAACATTTCAAACTTTAAATCAAAGGTTATATAAGAAAAAGTAAAAAAAAAAGAAAAAAAAGGAAAACAAAAGGTGGCACAGAGGAGGTCTGGATAGGCCTGTAAGCGAGCCGAACTTTCAGTGAACAGTTCATTTCGTGAACTGTTCGACTGGAAGTTCGTTTAGTTAATTAATGAACGAGCATGAACACGTCTCGTCCGTGAACGTTTGTTTACGTTCGTTCTTTAAATTCATTTACATTCATTTTTGTGATTATGTGTGTTAGTTTACGTTTGTTTAAGTTCGTTCGCTTAAGTTCGCTAATATATTTATTCAAATTTTTTTGGCCCACTACAAATTGGTCTAGTATTAATAAATTTTTATGCCCAGCGCATTGTTCTTCACGCTACTTTTAACTGGCTTTAGCTCAATTATATTCATACCTCTTTGAAAAGAACATCTTCAGACTCCTCTGGGCTCAAATCTGCAACAAATATACATATCATCTGTCACACATTTCTACATATACATATATCATAAATGTAAATGAGTATATGTATTAACAATATCAAATTAAATGCAACTTACCGAATGCTTCCATAAACTTCGGGTCACCTGAAGACTTAACATCTGCATATAGCAAAATTCATTAGATCTTGATATGAATCAATACAATCATAAAGATAGGAGATAAAAGTAAAAATAAATAAATACTATGATTTGTAACAGACATGCCTTTATGTTATAATAATTTACCTGACAAACTATGTCGGGCCAGGGTCATACGTCTCAACTGGGCCAGTGCCTGCACGATCCCTTCTTCAACCTATAAAAACACATTAAGAAATTACACAGATGGTCCCTGTGGTTTGATCCATTTTTTGAATTTAGTCCCTGAAGTTTAAAGTTGCAAATGTAGTTCCTACTCACCTTTAAGCATGCAAGCTCCTTCAAACCCATTTCAACTGTAAGCATACTCTCGATATTCCCTTCGCTTGTTAGATCATTCAAGTCCTGCACAGGCTTACTCCTCTTTTCCTGATTCCGATCACCTGCTCAATTATTGACCCGTTATGAATCGAACGATTTGTGTTGTGTTTTTATCTCAAATGAGTCAAATGGGCAAAATAAAGAGTTAGCTTAAATGGGAACGGGTCAAACAATTTGAAACCAAAAGTCAACCAAAGTCCAATTCTAATGTACAAAAAAGTGTGCGAAATTGCTGGTCAAAATAACCTGACCTGGCCCTTTTTGACCCGTTACCCGACCTGCCCGTTTTTTAAAAAGAAATTACTAGCCTTGTTTCCAGCATTCTTCTTTTGCCTTTTGCCCAGATGAAACCACAACTTCAAAGGGAAGAGGTGCTAAAGATGACCAATACTCATGTTTAGACACTGCCACATCAGCACAAATACCTAAAAAACAAATTGCAAATCAACATCAAAACAGAACAGAAAGAAAAAATGGTAATACAAAACAATTGTGTTGATTTAACCTACCATGGCGTACAGCTAGACCCCAGTAGCGTGCAAGCCAACACCGTTTAAGTACTACTTCCTCCTACAATATTGAAATATATATGCATAATGGTAAAAAAAATAATAATGGATAGATAGGTTGACTTTAAAATAGCATACCATCTCACTTTGAGTTAAAACCATTCTCTGTGTCATCGAGTGAAAAGCTTTGACTTCAGACTCGATTCCTTGAAGTTGGTCAACAACAGCCGCAGCCTCTTCTTTTGCTTTCTGTTTCATATAAAAAATCCTAATCAAGCTACATATATAAACAGCATAGATGAACTCTAGAGGTAGAAAGTGAGTGGGTTGACCAAGAACACTTTCTTGCTTTCAAATTTTTTAATAAATAATAGCTAGTAAAATGATTTAGGAGGTTTTATGCATTTTAACTGAGAAATTCCGCACACTCCTCAACGGGTACCTGACCTATAAACACCGAATAGAGGGTATGGACATTGCAATGGAGATCAAATATACCAAAACTAGCTAAAAATGCAAGAATTAATGAAAATGCCGATGATGTTTGACTATATTGTTAAAATGTTGTCTAAACGTGTAGTGATTGTACTGAAAGAGACATAATATATAAAGGATAGGCTATCATAGTACCATGTGCGAGTTACGAGTATATACTACGCAACATGTGTACTTTGTACACAAGTATTTTTATTACAACTAAAAACCTACTTTCCAGTGATGGTTTATTTTGTCCATGAAGTCCATATTTAAACTCACACAATGACACACGTAGATTGTTTAGTTGTATGCTGATAATATATGTTTAAATTTCATGCATATACTACTATACCAAAATTCACAAGATCAGAATAGTGGCAAGAATGGTTCACCTTGACTTCTGCCCGGAGTGAGGAAACTTCTTCATTTACTCCATCTTTAGCTTTTTTGGCCTCTTTAAGTGCAGCCTGTCATAACGTAGAAGTACTTATGTCTTCTAAATAAATCACTAACATGAAGCAAATCTATTTGACTGTTGGAAGCCAATGACTTTTAACTAAAAAGGCATGAAGACTCAACTCTTCGGGAACATAGGAGGAAATAAAGTACCAAAATAAAAGTCAGTTAATAATTTAAGCAACCTCTCTTTGGCGCAATGCAGCTTCCTTCCTGCAACACGTTGGAAATTCAAAAGTTAGCCATGTAATGTATTATATGAAAGTAGCATACAAAAATTAACCTGCTTAACAATTTTGCTTCCAAAGATATTCCTTCGCCAAGAGAAGCAACCTAAATAATAATAAACTTTAATTAGTACTTATGTTAGCACGTGAACATATACACCTACACACGTACATATGTTGAAAACACAAAAACAATTATAGAATATAATTGTCAGGAATTAAGATGCTTTTATATACTGCTATTCTTTCTTTTTCAGTTTTGTACAATTTTAGATACCAATGTAAAAGAGATGATAAGAAGAATATGACCTGCTTCTCAAGCTCCTTAACCCTTTTCTCTGCATCTTGACAACTTTCTTCAGCAGACCTAAGCTGCACCAATAGATTGATTAATGAAGACTAGATAAACGAAGGATACCACAATTATGATTTATGAGGATAAATATATATTGCATAATTATAAATCCACCTTCTCAAGGGCATTCTCATTCTCTTCTTGTAGCATATCAAGCTGCATGAAATTGCAAAAGTTAAAAACACATCATATTTTTACATCTCTAATATACAACACTTGAGATATTTTTACGTACTTCATCACGAAGTGCAGAAGCCTCTTTCCCATCTGCAATCTTCAAGTTATTTTCTCCCAGTTCCATCGGGAATCTGCGATTTATGCCAAAATATGAACAGGTCACATGATTTTAAATCTTATTAATCATGAACAATTTAAAGCTTCAAGTGTAATGGAGATCCTAATTGTCAACTGATACGACCTTTTGTTTGGTTGTTTCTTGGTTGGCGGATCAATTGGAGGAACAGCCATTGGGGTTCTCAAAGATGTTTTGCTTGGTGGCAGCATGCTATTTGATTTTGATGGCACTCCAGATAATGCAGATGTAAGACGTGATGCCTGAGTTTCCTCTGATCTGGTCCTAGCTAGCTAACCAAAACAAAACATACAGTATTCAGCTTGTTATGCTTAATTGCTTTTATTAATCAAGCAGGATAACATCCCAATTTCCAACTGGCTAAAACTTGACCTGATATTAATTTAAAGATCACACTATTTGTAACACAGAAGCCCTGCTTGCGGTGCGCACATATGATGTATATATGTGTGAACCCTCGGGTGGGCAAAAGTGAAATTGCACTAATTTTGACGTTATTTTACTAATCTCGTGAAAATAACGTTAAAAGTGACGGACGGTTAATCAGGCATCATGTAGTGGCGTTGATAGCCGAAAGACAAGGGTACATGCACCGATCAGCCGGTGTCCCGATGATTGAGTGCTATGTGCCTTATGTCCAAGGCTTGATGCAAAACTACTATCGAGCCGGGGGTCTCACCGGAAGCAGCCTCTCTATCCTTATGGGGTAGAGGTAAGGCTGTCTACATCTTACCCTCCTCAGACCCTACCATAGCTTTGCTATTGGTGGGATATACTGAGTACGATGATGATGATGATGATGACTATTTGTAACACAGACTGTTAGATTCATCTAATTGATTCCAATTCAACACCAACTAAAGAACAGTTACAGCATATTATTCACTAATATTAACTTACAGGTTACACTATTTGCAGCATAGACTGATAAATCATCTAATAGACTCCAATTCAGTACTAGTTACAGAAAATTTACAGCATATTGTTCACTAATATTAACTTAAAGGTCACAATATTTGTAGCATAGACTGTAATATTAATCTAACAGATTTCAATACAACACTAACTACAGAACAATTACAACTTACAGGTCACATTATTTGTAGCATAGACTGCTAGATTCACCTAATAGATTCCAGTACAACACTAACCAAAGAACAATCACATCATATTATGATATTATTCACTAATTATGTAACAAATGAATGCAACTAATAAGTCTAGGGCAACAATAACTAAATCGGTCAACCAGAAGCTAAAATCAACACGAAAAATCAAGTAAACTTACCGTAGGTAAAAGAGATCCAACTATCTTATTATTATTATTAGTAACAGACAGAGCAGAAAACCTAGCTAGCTAACCAGACCAAAATATACAGCATTGCTTGTTACTCGAGCAGGATAACATTCCAATTTCCATCTGGCAAAATTTGACCTAATGTTAAACATCACACTATCTGTAGCATGGACTGCCAGTTTCATCTAATAGATTCCAATTCAACACTAATTAAACAACAATCATATCATATTATTCACTAATTATGTAACCAACAAATGCAACTGATAACTCTAGGGCAACAAACACTAAATCAGTCAACTAAAACCTAAAATCTTCATGAAAATTAAGTAAAATTACTGTAGTTAAAGTAACTCAACGCTAATTAAGAAACAATTACATCATATTATTCACTATGTAACAAATGAATGCAGTTGATAACTCTATGGCAGCAATCACTAAATCAGTCAACAAGAAGCTAAAATCAACATAAAAAAACAAGTAACTTAAACATCACACTATCTGGCTAAAATGTGACATAATATTAACTTAAACATCACACTATCTGTAGCACGCACTGTCAATTTCTTCTAATAGGATTCCAATTCAACACTAATTAAATAACAATCACATCATATCATAATATTATTCACTAATTGTGTAGCAAGCACTAAATCGGTCAACTAGAAGCTAAGCAGTCAACGCGGAAAAATACCAGATATCGGTCAAGGACTGATATTTGAGATATCGGTTGTCGCAGTGAGATATCAATAATTTTAATATCATGTAAAATTCATATATATATATATATATATATAGGATCAGGATCATGTGAGAACTTTTTGGGAATTGAGAACTATGAGAATCATTTTGGACCACAAAAATACCCAAAAATAAAAAAAATCATAAAACAAAAAAAACACAAAAATAAAAAAAGTAAAAAAACCAAAGTTCTTATTTATCATCCCGGTTTCTAAAAAAAAACGTAAAAAAAAATTCTCGGTTTAGCTAAATTATACATATACGTATATGTATAAGATGTACATATATGTACACACATGTTTTTTTCCTATACACATATGTATAATTTAAGGTAAATGATAATGTATAATGTACATATGTGTACATTACATAACTAGAGATTAAATGAAAGTATACATATGTGTATAGGTATAATACGAATTAAAAAGGAAAAAAAATCAGTTTTTTTTATTATACATATATGTATAATATGTACACACATGTTTTTTCCTATACACATATGTATAATTTAAGGTAAATGATAATGTACATATGTGTATATTACGTAACTAGAGAATAAATGAAAGTATACATATGTGCATAGGTATAATACGAATTAAAAAGAAAAAAAAAATTTCGGTTTTTTATTTTTTAATTGAAACCGGAATGAAATATAAGAATTTTGGTTTTTTTACTTTTTTAAAATTTTCGGTTTTGTTTGTTTTATAATTTTTTTAATATTTTTTAGAGGGTTTTTTTAGTGGTCCAAAATGGTTCTCAAAGTTCTCAATTTGCCAATGGTTCTCTTAGGATCCTTACCCTATATATATATATATATAACACAATTTAACACTAATAATTCAGTATACTCTCCTACAATTAACAAATTAACAATTAACCTTTTGCAACTTGCAAAATACTAATGATCATAGCAAGTAGGAACTGATTAAGACTTTAAACACTAACATTGAATACTAAAAATTGTTATTTAAGACTAAAACAATGATATCGGGAATATCGATGATATATCGGTCAAAAATCAGTCCAATATCGTCGATATTATCGGTATAGATATTTTGACCGACAATTCAACATTAATTACATCATATTATTTGCTAATATTAACTTACAGGTCACATTATTTGCAGCATATTCCAATTCAACACCAATTATAGTACAATCACATCACGTTATAATATCATTCACTAATTATATTGCAAATGTAGCTAATAACTCCAGGTCAACAATCACTAAATCAGTCAACTAAAACCTACATTCAACACCATAAACTCACCGTAGGTAACGTAGATCCAGCAATCTTATTATTATTATTCTTATTATTATTACTAATTGCCGCACCGGCACCGGCACCAACAGCTAGTAACTCTAGGTCAACAATCACTAAATCAGTCAACTAAAACCTAAAATCAACACGCAAACTCACCGTAGGCAAAGTAGATCCAGCAATCTTATTATTATTGTTACTATTCACTCCAGACGTAATCGGAGCCTGGTAACCTCCGCCGCACCGGCACCGGCACCGGCACTGGCAGCATTAACATTAACGAATGCAGCTAATAATATCTCTAGGTCAACAATCACTAACTCAATCAACTAAAAAACTTAAATTCAACGATCTTATTATTATTATTATTGTTAAGATCAAATTACCGTAGGCAAAGTAGATCCAGCAAGCTTATTATTATTATTACTCGTACCCGACGGCCTAGTAACCGCAGCATTAACATTTGCAGTTCTGCTAGCATTAACCGGCGGTCTCCGGTTACTCGCCGGTGGCGCGAACCGGAACTCCAAATCCTCATCCTCGTCATCATCGTCGTTGTCAATGTCAGTCGGCTTAGACGCCATGACCTGAGCCAGCCGCTGAGCCGCGGCTTTGGCGGCTACATTTTGATTCCGCTTGATGTTTGAGATGCCGGAGTTGGAAGACGAGCGGTTGTGGTGATACCGTGCCGGAGATGTGGTGGTGGTGGTTGTGGCGGTTGGTTCGGTGGTCCATTTGCGAGTGTAGAGTGGACTTGAAGTGCGGTTGGTGTCCATTGGGCGTAAGATAGTGAGATTAGTGTGGTAGATCTATTCGGTTCGGTGGGGTGTAGGATAGTGTGGTGAAAGAGACGGTGCTAAAATGGGGTAGGGGGCAGGGAAGTGATTATTGTATTGCGTCACTTGCGTCTCCGTACGACCCGAGTGAGTCTTTATGATACGTGTTTCAATCAATCAATCATACCCAGTAAAATCCCACTGACAGCAAAAACGAATTTTATGATACGTGTTTGATGTAAGATTTCTGCAGTTTGTGAATCGTATCCTCCGCAGATATATATCTATAGAAAAAAAATGTAAACTAAATCTTTGTAGTTTAAATGTGAAGAAGTTTGAAGAAGTTGGATAGTAGCTTATTTATTGAGACCATAAAAGCACTTTTTAGATTTACAAAAAAAACAAATTGTCTTTAGAGATTTATGTCTGCGCGTTCACAGACATAAGCTCGTTGCAGACCTTTTAAGCAAAAACAGATAGAACCGTAATGTTAACCGTTAACCTTTATAATGATTTTGACGATTAAGTCATGCATGACTAGTATTGTAGAAATCTCGACTATGCACTGATTAATTCGGGATTTCGCTAGTCGCTAGCCCACCGGCCTATCACCGATTAATCCTTATTTGTCTGAAATTGGACATAATAGAAAATTTTATATATAAAATTTAGAATATATATTTATATTTAAAAATTTACGTATAAATTTCAATCTAATTAATCATGATCGTTGGTTATATTATTGCACTTACTAGAGGTGACTTGTATTAGTTTTAATTTTAATATACGTTTGTTGATCGTTAGGATAGAAAAATATCGGACGATAATCACAGCTGGAGTTATTAAAGTGCAAGTTGCTCAACAATATTATTAATTTAAGTTAATATTTTAAAAAGATTTTATATTAATAATTAACTAATAGCTCATTGATAGTAATCAAGTTTTGGTAAATTACTAAAAATTATTTTTTTGATATATAAATTAGTTGAGTTTCTATATTATGGATAAAATTTTTAATAGTTAAAACTAAGTAATTTTATAGGAACCGAAACTTAGTTGCTATTTGTAAATAGATGTTTTTTAGTTGTTAAAAAAAACAGCAATAAATGAGAAAAATTTATCCCATAGGTTTAATAATTTTTTTTTTCTACAGTCATTCTATTTTTCAGTAGCTCTTCGTCTCTTAAACGTAAGGCTCGAGTTTAATGAGGTAGATTAATCTCCTTGAAATAGTTTAAAATCTGAATGTTGGCGAGTAAATAAGGAGACGTTATTTTATAGGGAACCAGAATGTAGTGATTAAGTAAACAGAAAGGGTTAATCACAAGTTTTTTAATGTCTCGTTGCATGCTCACTTAGTTACTCGATCTAGTTATGACCCGAAGCACACCTCTAATTTATTAATTTATTAAATAGTTCGGATATATAAAATATTATTCATGTCAAATCACGTGTCCTTATCACTTATGAGTTTTTTAATGGTTTGTTGCATGTTCATTTGGTCCGGTACTCCGGTTAGTTGATCTAACTCTGACCCGATGCACACCTCTAGTTTATTAATTTATTAAATGGTTGGATATATAAAATATTATTAATGCCAAATTACGATAAATTGGATGTGGCTCAATGGTAGAACACTCACTTTACTAGTGAGAGGTAGGGTGTTCAAACCTCACTATCACCAATTTACATGGGAGATATGAAGGATGACCCTGGCTTGCTAGGGTTCGAGTCCCGATCTCACCCGGTTTTACCGGCTCCTCGCTGTCGTGCCGTTTGGCGGGCGTGGAGGTCGGGTTTTATACGGGGAATCCCTCATCCCTCAATAGGTGGACCGCTAGGGGCTCCGTCCGTCTGGACTCGTGACCGGCTCAGGCTATCTTTAGCCATTGAAGACCACGTACATAATACCCAACGTTGTTAGTTGGTCGTTCCAAAAAAAATTGCAAATCACGTGTCCTCACGATTTCCTTATATAAATAAGGCAAATCCAAAAAGGAAACAAGAAGACACAAAAGTAGAGTACAAGTGAAGCGTTGACATAAAGCTTTTTTTGTAAGTTGTTGCTTGATTGAGGTTACGTTGGTTTGTAGCCTAAAGTCATTAAAGTAGATATAATTAATTAAATGCATTACATAATACTTTATGAGAAAAATGTAAAATATAAAAAAGTAATAAACGAGAATTATGAGAATGATTTATGACTAAAAAACCCTTAAAAAGTCAAATAATAATAAAAAAATCATAACTTAAACTATAAATAGAAAAGAAAAAATTTTAAAAACTAAATTGTTTTCCCGTCATTCCCGTTAAAAAAAACACCGAAAAGACACAATGACGAAAATGAACAAAAGACACAATTATAACTAAAAAAAGATACAATAGATCGCAAAATATAACACAATGTTGAGTAATATAAGATAATATCAAGAAAAAAAGACACAATGCTAAGAAAAAAAGACAATTAATAACACAAATTAACACAAAACACAATGATAAACAAAAAGACATAATGACCTTTTTCCATCAACAATGTGTTTTTTTAAGAACGAGAAAGACGGTATAAACATTTATGTGTTTTTTCTTTTTTTATTAAATTTTAAGTTATGATTTTATTATTACTATTATTTTATTTTTTTGAAAGATTTTTTTGTATGGCTACAAATCCTTCTCATCATTCTCATTTTTGCCCCAATTTATAGAATAACTAAACCCTACATTATATATCATCTAAGTTTATTAAACATTTTTCGTATATTTAATTACCTATTGATTTAATTTAACTTGTGTTCTAAGTGAAACCAGTCAACATGCCTTCAACAAAACATCTACATTTTCACATGTGAAAACCATAACCAAAATCATACAACATTTTGCTATGTGATTGTGTCATGTATACAGTTTCTGAATGCTTTCCTTTTAGCAGCTTTTATGTTATAACCCTGATTCTAAAAAAGTAAATTAACATTTTATGATTCTAACAAAAAATATTTTTTCAATTATGGAACCAAATTTATAGGGTATACGGTGTCGAAAACAACTCTACCAAAAATGTCCCTCACTTCATCCAATCTACCCAATGCCAACGAATCATAATCAATTTCACCTCCTCTGTTTGGTACAAACCTACGATTCCTGCCCCTCTTAACGCAATCAAACATAGAAATTACCTTTAACGATAGGGCCCATGATATAAAAACCTGAGGATAAAAAAAAGTAACCAGCTTTTATTTGTAAAACCGAAATAACTGATCTTTAACCAAAGTATCCAACCCAAAAACCGACGGTTTGGTTTGATTTTTTTTTCAATAACCAAAATTCCGGTTCGGTTATATCTGAGCCGAACCGTAAAAAACCAAACAAGTAAAAACCGACCTTTTCTACCGAAAATATGGATTGCAAATTTTATTTTAGAATGTTAAGTAACTTTTTTAAAAATTAAATGTAGTGTAGCCCAAATATTTAGGCCCAAAAGTGTAATAATCAATTAACATTAATCAATAAAAAGTTAAAAACTTTCAGGCCCAAATTCATTATTTTGGGCCACTTTTTTAGCCCAAAAATTCAAGCCCAAATGACAAAACCGAAAAAAACCGATCGAAACACGTGAAAACTGAAAAACCCAAGCAAAATGGTTTTCAAAAACCCAAAAACCGATTTTTTATTGTTTGGCTCGATTTGAGTCAAAAACCGAGCCAACCCATGCACACCCGTTAATAATAATCAGATAATCAGATTCAAAAGACGAGTCCTCACCATATCAGATTGTGGAGCTTGGGGGTACTCGATCAGGGCCTGGGAAACTAAATGTTCATCCGTTAGTCTTCTCAATGCAATTTTAACGGAATCTGCAAGCCTTACAACTTCATCCATTAATTCATCTTTTGAATATAAATGACTAGATTCTGATATTTCATGGAAGCTTGTTTCATGAGGCTGTGAGATTTCTTTTGCAATATCTACTGCTTCAGACAACGACCCACCCCTGTGAACCGCAATGCTCAACGCAGCAATCACCAATGCATCCCGAGGCTGGTCCACCAATGCTTCATGAAATGCCAGAATGCTGACCCTGTAAAAGTCAACTTCTTGTTAGTCTCGGCCTGTTTAAGCCAGCCTGGCCCGTTTAGGTCCCTAGAGTTGCAATCAGTGTATCAAGTATCAACTATGTTTCTAGGCATGTAAATGATATTGAACCGTTCGTTTATGTTCAAAAGTTCTCATTCGTTCATTATGTTCATAAACGTTCGTTCATGTGATTCAGTGAATCCGTTTATGTTGGTTTGTTTGCGCTCATTTATGTTCATTAACACATCATTTATACTTTTACGCCCTTAATAAGTTTTTAGGCGCAACACATTACTTGTAATTGGTTTTTGTTTGGTTATGTTCGCTCGTTTACGTTAGTGGCCATTCGTTTATATTGTTAACGAACAAACATAAACAAACACAAACATTTTCTTAGTGTTCGTTCATGTGATTCAGTGAATCCGTTTATGTTGGTTTGTTTGCACTCATTTATGTTCTTAATATAATCATTCATACTTTTACGCCCCTAATAAGTTTTTACGCCCTTAATCATTCATATGTTCGTAAACCATTCGTTTATATTGTTAACGAACGAGCATAAACAAACACAAACATTTTCATTTTCTTAACAAACAAACACGAAAAAAAAACGTTGTTTAGTTGTTCGTGTTTAACCATTTGTCCGGTTAAAGTTAAAGTGTTAAACAAACAAACATGAAAAATGCTCCTTTCGTGTCTGTTCGCTTGGTTACAAGTCTATACGATTCTTACCACAGGCAAGAGTGGCATGGTCGGTCAGGTGCTAGAAGTTTATCCAAACTAGCAAACAAAGACTGCAAAGCATGACCATATTATTAAATGTCACACGATACAAAACAGATAATAAGAAACATATTATTAAACACACCAGAAGCATGTTAGATCTCTTGTCACGCCTGCGAAATTCATGTGAAACAAGATAAGCCGCCTGCACGAACCCATATATCATATTATTATTCTAATATGCAATAACTAAAATTTCTGAAGTGTAGGGCGTAATTTGGAAAAAGGCCCATACTTGAAGGGGTAGAAGAATCTCAAGAAGTCCAAATTTCCAAAGTAACCTTAATGAAGCCTCTGCAGATCCATATGCCAGCATGTAATTCATTTCCATGTGTATCCGACCCTATAACAATCATTAAATGGGTCAAATGAAATATATTAGCAAAACATGAAACGGGACAAATTCAAACGGGTTGAAACTTGAAAGTTGCTAAAGTGATTAAAAGTATACCTTATCAAGCCTTAACAAAGAATCCGAGAACTCTTTTAAAAAATGAGACGTTTCACGCGAAAACCGAAACCCTAAACGAGCAGCGATTCGAATCCCACGTAGTATCCGAGCTGTATAACGTGTATGATAATCAAATGCCAAAATTAATATAAAAAATTAAACAATTATATTTTAGTTATTATTATAGAGCATACCGCAATCTTCTGCAAAAGAAGCGTTTGCAGGCGTTATGCAACGAACCTACATACAACCGAACAGAACAAACAAACAAATAAATAACCCTAATAAACATGTTCCCGGTACTTGTTTAATGTAATCTGAAAATTCTTTTTCTTACTTTAGCTCTTTGAATGTCATTCATGCCACCAATATAATCATACACGACGCGTGCAAATGGGTCAAACATTAACCTATAAATGTAACAAGAAATTTGTTATTACAGTTAGCTTTTAATTGACGACTTATGTGTTAACAAAAGTAAGTACCCGTTGATTGTAAAGTCCCTTTGCATACAATTACTCCATCTAATATAATCACATTCGTCACAACCCGAAGGCTTTCTAATTGGATACTTTGACTTTCTACCAAACTTTCTTCCACTTGTGCTGAAACTTGACACCTGGCCCATATTAGATATTCATAACCAAGTTATAGATATTGTTTATTTAGCACGCACTATTATTATCTAGTGTATGAAAATAACTGACCAACCTCCACAATGGCATCATCAATATGCACGTGGCAAATAGGAAACCGTCTTCCAACTATTTCACAATGAGGGAACGCTCTCATTATCTGCAATTTAACAACCCATATTATCCATTTTTTGTATGAGGAAACCGTCTTCCAACTATTTCACAAATAGGAAACCGTCTTCCAACTATATGTATGCCCTGCTGGCGGTGCACGCATATAATGTATATATGTGTGAACTCTCGGGTGGGCAAAAGTAAAATTGCACTAATTTTGACGTTATTTTACTAATCTCGTGAAAATAACGTTAAAAGTGGGGGAAGGTTAATCAGGCATCATGTGGTGGCGTTGATAGCCGAAAGACAAGGGCACATGCACCAATCAGCCGGTGTCCCGATGATTGAGTGCTATGTGCCTTATGTCCAAGGCTTGATGCAAAACTACTATCGAGCCGGGGGTCTCATCGGAAGCAGCCTCTCTATCCCTATGGGGTAGAGGTAAGGCTGTCTACATCTTACCCTCCTCAGACCCTACCATAGCATTGCTATTGGTGGGATATACTGAGTACGATGATGATGATGATGATGATGATGATGATGATGATATTATCCATTTTTTCAATTTTCATGATTGTGAAAATTTTGAGGTCTCAATTTTCAAATGAATTGAAAAAGAAAACAAACCTCTTTAAGTTCAGCAGACGTCAAGATGTCAAAATCTTTAGGGGTTCGTTTTAATACAAGATCGCGTACGCATCCTCCAACAAGGTATACCTCATATCCTACATTGAAAATGATAAATAAGAACAACATAGTAGATAAATGATTCTAAATAAAATAAGTAAATAATATACCTTTTTTTCTAAGCACATTTAAAACTACTTTTGCAGGCTTTGTAATCCTTGAAGTCCTTATTCCAAGTTCTTTAGAACATAATTTTTTCCATTCATGTGGCTTGCAATCATCATTTCCTGCTACTACCATAAAAAAGATGCAACCTCAGTAGGCCTGTAAACGAACCGAATGAACACGAAAAGGGCTTGATCAAACACGAACAATCAAACGAATGAGGTTTTCTTGTTCATGTTCATTTACGTCTCTTCGTTAATAAAATGAACAAACAACTCCGAATGTAACCGAACATTAACAAACAAGCATAAAAAAGCACACGCCAATCAAAATTAAACATGAATATAATATAAATAATGAAATGAGGCATGTGTTCATGTTCGTTCATTACTTCATTTAACTAAATGAACAAAAAGTTTTATTCATGAGCGTTTGCTTAATAAATAAACGAACATCCTAATAAACTGTTAACCAAACGTTTGGTTCATTTACAGACCTAAACCTCATAAACAAAAAACTATGATACATAACTTTGTAAATTCCTTTAAAGTAATTAAATACAAAGATAAGCATTCACCTTTTACATCTCTAGCAGGTGAAATCCGGAAATCTTCTTTATGAATATTTACTGATTCAGCCAGAGATTCAATGGCTGCCACGGAAAAGCTATGTCTCGCCTGTGATTAAAGCAATTAGAGGTGCAACAAGCCAAGCCGCTCGTGAGCTACGAGATCATATCGATAAAAAGCTCGAAACGAACCGAGCCTTATCAAGCTCAAGCCTTGTATGGGAAGATCGTTTTGTGTACTCTTTTAGATTTCTGTGTATAATTTTGCACTGCATAGTCGAGCTCGCACCGGCCTTTGGCTAGTTTAAGGTTATTTTCAAATATTAAAATATACGGAAAAATGTATATAATTTAAATAATTTAGTTTATACTCTTTTAGATTTCTATGTATTGACTTTGCAATGCATAGTTGAGATCGAGCTTGTTTAAGGTTATTTTCAAATATATAAATATGCTAAAAATGTATATAAATTAATTCATTTAAGTTTATACTCTTTAGATTTCTATGTATTAATTTTGCATTGTATATTTGAGCTCGGGCCAAGCTTAAGCTCGTTTAAAGCTATTTTCAAATATATATATATAGATACGAAAAATGTTAATAAATTAATTAAATATTAAAAAACAAGTCATGAGCTCTTGTAAGTCAAAATGAGCCGAGCTCGAGCCTAGTAAAAAACGAATTAATAAAATAATAGCACTAAATGAAACAACTTTAAAAAGAATGTTTATTATTTAACAACTTTTAAAAAAATATTTAAGAATTTAAAAAATATTCAAACGGAGACCCGAATTCTAAAAACCGTTTATTATTTAACAACTTTTAAAAAATATTTAAGAATTTAATAAACATATATATTTCGAATATCCGAATTACCCAAAATATCCCAAAATTATCCGAAATTTCTAATAAATATTCATTCTACAAAAATATTAAAAAAAGTCGGATATTTTGGATATCCCTATTTTAAGCTTATTCATCAAATACATAAAAATACAAAAAAATGTATATAAACTAAATAGTAAATAATAAATTATAAGCTTATTCAAGAGGGGTTGCCACATAGCTTGTTGCCCGTTTGCCTTATACTTTATTGTAATCATTTTATTGAGAAATTACCTTTGATAAATAATAATAATAATAATAATTTAAAGCCTTAATAATAATAATAATAATAATAATAAACTATCCGAACTCTAGCTTGAAAAAACAACTAACGAGCCAAGCTCGAGCCTAGTTATTAGAAATTAATAAAATTGAAAAACTGGATGACGTAATATCACAATATCATTCCAATATGAATTTGAATTTGCAAATGAGAATGTAAATATTAAATAACATACCTTTTGCACGCGGCTAAAAAGAGGTAAATTGAACGATAATTGAGTTCTGCAAGCAAAGCCTTGAGATATAGCGATTGTCATTTGGACAATTATAACGTTTGATCATGCCAATTTGGCGATTATGTAATGAATTGGTGGAATTTGAAATATTAGGGTTTGTTTGTTTACAAATTGGGGGAAAATATATGGAGAAGATGAAGATTGAAGATAAACTGTTTATGGGCTAATGTTATTATTAGTATTGGGCTTGGTCAAAGTTTAATGGGCTTTTTAGGGTTTTTCAATTAACTAGAGGTGTACAAAAAACCCGAACTAGGAACCGGACTCAAAAAAATATCTGCAACCGGTATTTTATATACCCGGGTTTTAATACCCGAACCCGTACTCGAACCCGTACCCGACCCTACCCGTAGGGTATGGATAGGGTATGCATTTCAGTACCAAAACCCGTACCCGGAACCGGGCCCAATTTATACCCGGTAATATCCGAAAACCGGAATCGGTTCCATACACGGAACCGGGTTTTTCCAATACCTGAAATTGGGTTTTTCAAATACCCGAAATTACCCGAAAAATACCTGAAAATACCTGAAAATACCCAAAAAATTGTAACCCCTTAAAAAAATCTAATCTATACCCGAAAAAAACCCCAAAAATCCCAAAAATAGGGTTTTTTCAATACCCGAAAATAGGATATTAAAATACCCGGTTTTACAATACCTAGTTCGATACCCGACCCGAATCCGATGCATAGGGTATGGTTTTTAGAGAGAATACCCGGACCCGAACCCGACCCGGGTATTGCCAATACCCGATTTTCCAATACCCGGACATACTCGAACCCGGTTCCATACCCAAACCCGTGTGTTTGAAAAACCCGATTTGTGCACCTCTACAATTAACCGTTTAGAAAGAACTGGTTTCGGTTAACCAGATCCGAATCGGTTTCTACTCCAAAAGTTCAAACCTATGGTTATTTTCGATTACTAAACGGTTTCTACTCTAATGGTTAATAACCTGTTTTAATTCGCAAATTATCGCAACTTTTTGGTGGTTCTTGCCGCATGGATTTTAGTATCGATATCGAATTTATCTTAACTTTGTTTTGCACGTGAATTTGCTCGTTGCAAAGCTACCACTTAATAGAATGCAAACCCAAAATAATATAATATATGTTCAAAGTTTGTGAAAAGACACATTAGACCTGATTTAGAGCCGAGCTCGGCTCGTTTAACTTATACAGAGCTCGAGTTCGGCTCGATTCAAGCTCTATTTTCAAAGCTCGAGCTCAGCTCATGAGTAATTTTTCAAGCTTAGGCTCGGCTCTTTTACTATTTATCAATTATTTTTTCTATAATTATAACTATTTATATGTATTTTTCTATTAACATTTTATGTATAAAATAATATATATTATGCGGTTATTTTTTTTCATAGCGTTATATATATTAATTAATAATTATAAAATATATATTTTAAAAAATTATATAAATGACAGGCTAGTTTAGGCTCGCCAACTGGCTCGAGCTCGATAAGTGAAGCTCGGGCTTGTTTATCAAACGAGCTTACTTTTGAGCTCGGGCTCGGCTCGATCGAGCTTTTTAACGAGCCGATCTAAAGTAGCTTGCAAGCTGCTCGGCTCGTTTGCACCCTTAGACCTGAATAATGGCTGAATAAGAATAAGGTTTGTAAATATCATTAGGCCTATAAGTGTAACCAACCAAACATTCAATAAATCGTTCGATGAGAAGTTCGTTTGTCTATTTATTTAATAAAGAAAGAACATGAACACATGTCCAACTTTATGCTCGTTTATGTTCATTCGTTTACAGTTTGTTTTAAGTTCGCTAGATTACATTTGTTTACGTATTCAATCAACTTTTCAGAGCCACTACAATCTAGACATTTCATCTCTCCGATCACCAAATTGAAGAATAGACGCTTAATCTGAATTGACGTGCAAGAGTGAGTCATCGGTTTTATCTAAAGCCTATTGTTAGGAGTGATACAAAGATGCAAGACAAAACAAAGATCCCGAAAACCAAGAAAATGACGATGTGTTTTCTGACAGTGACGACGAAGACAACCCCATGTCTGCAAAACCAAGCTCAAGTAAAGCGATCACCGAACAGGCAATCCCCACACCACCAACACCACAATAATCGAGAAATCGATTCAAAATTTGCCTAATTTGGATTCTGGTGATATTAAGGGCATTGCAGTGTTGATGCTTATGCCCTTTTCTGTTGACTTTGACTTTGTTTCAAAATTGAATATTTATAAATAAATTTATTTTGCAAATGTTACACAATCACTAGAAGGATATTAAAAATCTAAAACAAGGGAGCCTAAGATCTCAACCGAAAGTCTTCAAAAACCGAATTCTTTTTTCGCTCTAAAAACAATGACCTCTCGTAACTTTAATATTTCTTGATCACGTTCACTTAACTGTTTCTTCAACGTTTCAATCTCGTTTAAATAACCATCACACATACCACACGCCACCTCTTTTGGTTCCGATTTCCTCTCATCCATCTTTAACTTCTTGGCCCGAGTTATATTCTCATCTTCAGACGGCCTCTTATTCGATACCACCTGAACATTATTATTATTGACAACATTATTGCCACGGGCCATCTTCCGAACAAAGAAAGTACCAAATGCACCAATACGCTTTTGTGGTCGCCCCGATGAATCCTGTTCACAAACACGAGCTAAACGTTAAAAAATGGAAATTAAAAGTTAATAGCTTTGTTTAAGAGTAAGTGAAGTGACATATGCTTTACTTTATCTTGGTCACCGACAAGCCTCTCATATGCTTCATCGGCCGCTTGTTTACTCTTAAAAACTAAGAAAGCTGCATACTTGTTTCCGCCTTTCTTATTTTCCTGCAAGCAAGTTGTCCACGTTAGGCCTGTAAACGAACCGAACGAACACGAACAATGACATATTCTGGTCGTTCATTTAACTTTACACGAACATGAACACTTAATCAAACACATATTTCATGTTCATGTTCGTTTATTTAAAAAATGAACACGTTAGCGGTCGTTTATGTTCGTTTGTTTAAAATCTAAACGAACAGTTCACGAGCATATATGAACACAAACAAACATAAACGAGCATAAATGGACACATCTAAATGAACAATATAAAACCATTAATAAACAGACATAAATGAACATAAATAAACCAACGTTCATGTACATAAATAAACGGACATAAATGAACATAAATCAATGAACGTTATTTAACATATAATATTTAATTATTTTCTATTAATATGTAAACGAACATAAATAAATGGACATAAATGAATATAAATAAACAAACTTTCATGAACATATATGAACGAACGAAACATGTGTTCATGTTCGTTCTTTTAATTAAACGCGCTCAAATTTTTTGTTCATGTTCGTTCGTTTATTAAATAAACGAACATAAACGAATTTCCCGCCGAACGATTCACGAACAGTTCACCGAACGTTCGGTTTGTTTACAGGCCTAGTCCACGCCATCAAATAATAATCATGAAAATTTAAATGAATCAACTAACCTTTAATTCGATGGTGTAGTCACCTGGAATGATTCCAAATAACTTCTCTTTAGAGACATTTATTGGTATGCGATGACAAAGTAACTTCATTGCATTGGCGTCATGCACCTGAATTAACATATCCGAGTCACCTTTCCCGTCTAGTTTGGCAACAACAAGCTTCATTGCGTATCGTGCATCATCTAAACAATCATGTGTAGCGCCATCCTTTCGAACTTCAGACCCTAAAACCGCCTGCCAAATAAAAAAATAATATTGTCAAATAGTTAAAATAATAAAATAGTATTTTAACAAAATATACAATTTGCAAGTTCAAAGATATCAAGCTTACCTTACACAAATTATTTAAAGATGCTCTCTGGAAATTGGGACCGCTGCAATAGTTGAAGATAAAAGATGTATCGATTACTCTTGTGTGGTCTATCTTGAGCGCTGCAGCAAGGGCAAAATGGTAATTTTCGACACCGGTTGTCATATAATTTATAGTTAGGCCTATAAACGAACCGAACGTTCGGTGAACTGTTCGGTGGGAAGTTCGTTTATTTAATAAACAAACGAACATGAACAAAAAAATTCTGTTCATTTAAATAAATGAACGAACACGAACACATGTTTCGTTTGTTCATTTATGTTCGTGAACATTCGTTTATGTTCATTTATTTATCTTCGTTTATGTATTAATAGAATATAATTAAATATCTCTGAATGAGTCATCTACTTAAAGATTTTATATGCTTGTTTATCTTTGTTCATTTATGTTCGTGAACTGTTCGTTTATATTTTAAACAAACGGACATAAACGAACACAAAAACGCTCATTTTTTAAATAAACGAACACGAACACAAAATATGTCTTCCATTAAGTGTGCGTGTTCGTTCAGGTCGTTTACAGGCCTATTTATAGTTTTCTGCAAATAAATTGGGAGCATTTACATATTTCCCCTTCCTAAACTTTGAAATTACATATTTCCCCAACCATGCTTAAAGAGCATTGTACATTTTGCATTAAAAACTTGTATTTTGGGGAAATATGTAATTTACCTTGTTTAGGAAGGGGAAATATGAAAAAATCCCAATAAATTAATGACTCAATTTTCAAAATGAAACCTAGTTACCCCTTAGATCACTATCCAGACTGTGACCGGCCAATATAGCCCCGTTTGATAGCAATTTCTTCATATACTCCTATTAAAAAAATGTCAATTTAAAAAACAAAACGTAGATGGTGCGAGCCTGCGAGGTGATGAAGTTCAACAAAGATTTTCACCTGTACGTCTCGTAACTTGGTAGTAACATTTACCAAGTCTTTAGCATAAATCCCGGTTATGCGGGATCTATAATCAACAACTTTTTTATCAGGTTTAACAAGTTCATCAAGTATGACCTACAAAAGTCAAACAAATTCATTAACTTACAAGAGGGATTTAAATAATACTTTTAAAACTTTATAAACTTGTGACATGTGATAATACCTTTAAATCACGATCCACGACACAAACCCGAACCAACGCATCAGTACCATCGGCACAAAGTACCATCTCACAATCAACCGCAAGTATTGTGTTACATTCTGGTTCGTGAAACGTTTTTCTATTATTTGTAACCACCCAACCCTACATCAGTTCAAAGTTTATATTCATTTTCATGCATTATAACTTTTATTAACAAAAAGTAGCATAAAGTTGAGAGCTTGAGATGATATATATATATACATACATACATATATATATAAGATGAGTATATATATCCTGAGAGAACTTTTTGAAATTGAAAACTTTGAGTATCATTTTGGACCACAAAAAAAACCCTTAAAAAAATATTTCAAAAATTATAAAACAAAAAAAACGAAAATTAAAAAGGTAAAAAAACCAAAACGTTTATCTAGCATCCCGGTTTTATAAAAAAACAAAAAAAAAACTCGGTTTTGCTAACTTATACATATATGTATATTATCATTTAATCTCCGGTTACATAATATACACATGTACATTATCATGTATCTTAATTGTACATATGTGTATAAATATACCTTGTATATATACATATATGTATGTACGTGTTTATAAGTATTATACATATACGTATAATTTAGCAAAACCGATAATTTTTTTTATGAAACCGGGATGCTAGATAAACGTTTTGATTTATTTACTTTTTTTTATTTTCGCATCTGTTTTGGTTTTATAATTTTTTTTTATGATTTCTTTTATTTTTTTTCGAAGGGTTTTTTAGTGGTCCAAAATGGTTCTCAATTTTCAAATGGTTCTCACACGATCCCAATCCTATATATACACACACACACACAAACACACACGCGCGAACCTCTTTATGTGACGGAAATATATAATTTGGTGCATAATGGGGATGCATAACTGTCATGTGAAACAGCTCCTGCAATTGCATACAAAATTCTTAATTTAATACAATTCTATATATAACGAAAACCTGATACAAAATTGTCCAAAAGATAAAACAAAAGACTACTACTATAAAAAAATAAATAAAAAGCAAATAGCATATTAGCAATACAAAATTATAGAATTAAGTTAATCATCCTAGTGTTGCTGGAGCCTAAACGAGCTTGTCATTTAATTTTTTATAATATATAACTAAATAATTTTTTAAATATATTATATATAAAATTACATTTGAAATAAAAAGACCGTATAAAAATTAATTAATAAATAGTTAATGAGCGGAGTTCGAGCTTGAAAAACTACTCACTAGCCGAGCTATGTGTAAACAAACCAAGCTCGGGCTCAGCTCGTTTGCACCCCTACTTGACAATCAACCTAAGTGCATAGTTACCAATATTTAGTATATTCTACTTAAAAAAACAACATTTAACGGCACGAATAAATATAATAAACAAACCTATTCGGGGGATATTCGACCGGTACTCTTCTTGATAGCTTCCACAATCTCATGCCTTTCAACCACCTTAGCAAAATACTAAGACAACAAAACTGGCATTACAATTGAAACTAGGCCTGACAATTGTGACCCATACAGCTTATTTTGGGTCATTATGGGCCATAAAAATAACCGTTTGGGTTTAAGAAAAATGCTTAATGGGTTAAAATGGGTCATACTAGAGAAAAAGAAAATTTTGGAAATGGGTCCAAATGGGTCAAGAGAAAAAGTTGGAATGGGTCAAAATGGGTTGAGATAAAAAAACCCCTAATTAAAAAAAAGTCATAACTCAAAACTAGAAGTGGCAAATGAGTTAGGTTGGGTCAAAACAGGTCATGGGTCAGAACGTGTTAGGGTCGAAACGGGTTTCGAATCGTTTTTTTTTAGCAAGGACAACGGAGGAAACATTTTAGTTTTTGATATATATTTTGAGTTATGATTTTTTTATTAATTTTTTGATTTTTTAGAGGTTTTTGATCTTAATAAAAACCCACATCGACACATTTCTTTAAATTTGTCGACCCTTTTAGTAACAAATCTGACCCAAACCAACCTATATAATTTTCAAATCAACTCAAACTGACCCGTTTGAAATGCTTTGGGTCAAGATTGCCCCCTCTGCTCAAAATATTAAAAAAATAAAAAAACCTCTAAAATGTTTCATTCATTGCCCTCGTTCAAAAAAAACACCCAAAACCAGTTCTTACCCGGTTCCGGACCCGATAAAACCCAAACCAAAACAACCCTTTTTTTAATTAATTGACCAGTTCCGACCCTAATCGGCCCATTTGCCACCCATAATTATAACTTAATAACTAAAATAGAAAACAAAAATCTAGAGGTCAGTTAGTTAAGGGGGCGTAAGACTTGGAACAATAACCTAGAGGTCGTGGGTTTGAAACAACCGACCCTAAGTGCCAATCGCCTTGCCGCTGAGTGAGGCCGATTTACCTAAAGATTGCCCTCACCTACTCAAAATATAAATCGAAAAAAAAAAAAGTTTCATCCATTGCCCTCGTTCAAGAAAAAGACCCGAAACCAGTTCTTACCCGTTTCCGGACCCAATCCAACACAAACCAAAACAACACTTTTTTTAACTAATAATAATTGACCAGTTCCGACCCTAACCGACCCATTTGCCACCCATAATTAAAACATAATAATAACTAAAATAAAAAAAAAACTAAAATGTTTCATCCATTGCCCTTGTTAAAAAAAATACCCGAAACCAGTTCTTACCCGTTCCGGACCCAATCCCACCCAAACCAAAACAACCGTTTTTTAATTAATAATAATTGCCCGTTCCGACCCTAACCGACCCATTTGCCACCCATAATTATACCATAATAATAACTAAAACCAAAAAAAAAAAAACTAAAATGTTTCATCCATTGGCCTCGTTCATAAAAATACCCGAACCCAGCTCTTACCAGGTTCCGGTCCTTATGGACCCAATCCAACCCAAACCAAACCAAAACAACCATTTTTTTAATTAATAATAATTGACCCGTTCCTACCTTAACCAACCCATTTGCCACCCACAATTACAACACAATAACAACTAAAACAGAAAAACAACATTCAAAACTTACTCACATTCAAATAATCAACATTAGTAAATGTTTTCAAGAAAGCAATCAATCCTTTAAAATCCTTTAGGTCAAGATTGCCCCCACCTACTCAAAAAAAAACCCGAAACCAGTTCTTACCCGTTTCCGGACCCGATAAAACCCAAACCAAAACAACCCTTTTTTAATTGACCAGTTCCGACCCTAACCGACCCATTTGCCACCCACAATTAACATAATAACTTAAATACAAAACAATATTCAACAACAGGTTCAACTCACATTCAAATAACTAGCATTAGTAATTGTCTTCAAGAAAGCAATCAATGCACCAGGCAACATCTTAGCCGGATCACACAAGCTACTATTACCAAGTTGCTTGTAATACACGTTTATAAACTCCTTCCAACCGCCGTTAACACCTCTCATACCTTGCTTCTGTGACCTCCTTACTATGTCAACCAAAACCTGAAACAAATTAACAACAAATTACAATTTTTACAACTCCAATTTGAAATTAAATAAAAGTTTACATTTTTTGGGGCGGTTTCTATCTTCTCCATTGAAAATGGGTTAAGGGGTTGTTTGGTGAGGTGGGAATTAGGGTTTTGTGTATAATTTGGATTGTGAACATGACAGGTTTTTGTGAAAGGTTGGGTTTTTTGGGTTTATTATATTAATGGGTCTGGTTATTTGTGGTCCAGTTTTCTTGGGTTTATATTAATGGGCCTGGCCTCGTCAGAGTCATAGAGTCATGGAGATGTGAAAAAAAACTGGACCGGGGAAAGAAACCCGGAACTAGAGGTGCGCAAACTGGGTAATTTTTGGAGCTGGTTTCGGGTATAGTCGGGTATTTGACTGGTTTTTTCGGGTCGGGTCGGTTTTGACTGGGTAGAGGTGGAACCGGTTCCGGCGGGTCTGGTTCTGGGTACATGTCTGGTGAGAAACCCAATACCAGGTTGTATCCGCGGGTCCAGTGAATCTGGGTCGGGTACGAAATTAGGTATTTTGTGCACCTCTACTCGAAACCAGGTATTAGAATAGCTTGTTTTTGAAAACCCGCACCTGGACCCAAACCTGATCTATACTTGAAAAATACCCGGAGAAAAAACACAAAAAGTATATCCACTTTGAAAAGCCGATCTATACCTGAAATATATCTGAAAAATACATGAAAATAGGGTTTTCTTTATAGCCGAAAATAGGGTATTGAATACCTGATTCCATACCCTACCTAGAACCGATGACACCGGGTATGGTTTTTTAAGCCAATACCTGAACCCAGTTCCATACCCAAAACGGGGTATTAGAAAAACCCTATTCCTCAATAGAGGTGCACAAAAAACCCGGAACCGGACCCAAAAAAAATACCCATAATCGGTTTTTTTATACCCGGTATTTTAATACTCGAACCTGTACCCGACTCTACCCGTAGGGTACGATAGGGTATGCATTTTAGTACCAAAACCCGTACCCGGAATCGGGCCCGATTTATACCTGGTAATACCCGAAACCCGAAACCGGTTACATACCCAGAACCGGGTTTTTCCAAGACCCGAGACCGGGTTTTTCAAATACCCGATCTATACCCGAAAAAATACCTGAAAAATACCCGAAAATACCCCTAAAAATTGTAACCCCTTAAAAAATCCAATCTATACCCGAAAAAAACCCGGAAAAAAACCCAAAAATAGATGTTTTTTCAATACCCGAAAATAGGGTATTCAAATACTTGGTTTTAGAATACCCGGTTCCATACCCGACCCGAACCCGATGTATAGGGTATGGTTTTTAAAGACAATACCCGGACCGAACCCGACCCGGGTATTACCAATACCCGATTTTCCAATACCCGGTCATACCCGAACCCGGGTATTTGAAAAACCCGATTTGTGCACCTCTACCTCAAACTTCATACCAATTAATATTGTTGTTTGCCTGCTATAAGCTAACAAATTTGTTTTTTGGTTATCCGAGTGGATCCTTCTCAACATGTCACTCATCTTTGAAAATATCTACGTAAATACACTTAGCTACGGTGTTGTCATTTCATATATTACTGATACATCCAAAATATGTTGATTTTATTTAAGGCGAGACATTTCGTATATAACTAGTGTGTGACTTGCTTGTGCACCTCTAGTCACTCATGGTCCAAAAGGTTTTCTTGGTATTAATTTATTGGTATCAATGTCTCGTATTGTTTATAAAATACATATACTCTTCCACTTGAGACTTGATTATTACTTTGATTTATAAGATTTGTGCGCTTCCTTCATAAGGTGATCTCTTATTGCTGGTGTAGTTGTGTAAATGCGTTAAGCCGAACTAAAGCTCACCTAAGATCGAGCTTGAGTCGTTTAATGTACGAGAGCTCGCCTAAGTTCATCAATTGAAGTATGTTAAATTGGACCAATTGCGGAAATTGTTGGAGCAGCAAAACGAGCACATAAACGAGCAAGGTGTATCGACAAAGCGCCTTGAATTGGACCTATTGCCGAAGCCATGCATGTACAAGTGTGAATTAGCATGCTTTACACCCTTTAGGAGTTTAGGGTATGCACTAGTTCTTCTGTCTGAGCAAACGATATACAGAGAATACTCATTTTTATAAACCTTTCAAGTTTGTCGTTCCACCATGTGGGACAAGTTGACAAACTTTTGTCCATTTTCTTTCAAATTTCGTAATTTGGTTGTTCTAACCACACAATTTTAAATGTCAACATCTAATTTATCTTACCTTTGTTTCGGACATGAATTTGCTCTTTGCAAAGCTACCAAATAATAAAATACAAAACCAAAAATAACTACTATGTGTTTGTGTTTTCAAAGTTCCTGGAAAAACATATTTTCACTAATTTTACCAATAATGTCTTAAACTTCGTACCAATACCAATTAATATTGTTGTTTGCCCGCTAGAAGCTAGCAAACTTGGTATTAATTATTCAAGTGGATCCATGTCACTCACCCTTGCAAATATCTACTCGACCACATTTAACTATGGAGTTGTCATTTCATCTATTCTTGGATATCCAAAATACGGTGATTTTATTTGAGGGCGACACATTTCTCATAACTATTGTGTGATTTGCTAGTGGATAAGTTGAGAACTATGAACATAATCAGCCTTTGCATGGTTACATTTGAGTAACTAAAGATGAAAGGGTGCTATGATTTTGTTCACTCTTGTACTCCATGTTAATTGAAGGTTGTCATGATTGTCTTTTACTTTGTTTCTATTGTATCATGTCCCTACCAACCTCCATACACACATAGCCGTCATTAATCCAACCCCCATCGGTTGATCTATGAAGTTTCACACTTTCATGTATGAGCCATGATAAATTCATTATTACATTATTTACTCCTAAGGTAGTGTTTTTTCTTTGTTTTTTTTTTTTGTTTTTTTACACGTTATAATATATTAATGTTTTCTCTTGTCAAACTAATTCACATGCCTTATAAAATTAATGTTAAATACACTAATATTTACAATCAAATCAAAACCTCAATTACTTGAGAAAATACATTTACTAAGACAAAATTAGGATAGTAAAAAAATTGATGTTGAAAAACTTAATTGTCTGTGATAATATGGTTTAAAAGTAAATTGTGTGGTTCAGTCATGACTATATTTATATAAATAACCGAATTAAACCAACCTTCACCAACAAGTTAACAATCAATTACAGAGTGTCACCTCATCCGAATCTGTGTGAATCCAAACGAATTCATGGCACTTGCGACATTGTTCTAGCTCCATCATTTGAACCAACCCCCACTCTTTCCAAGAAAATCAACACCTGCTTTCTCCTCCATCTCCTATCATCGAGCGTTGGTTCACAAATCCATAGAAGGCAGTTGCAACGGTGTTCCCTGCCCAACCCCTTCAACCCGAGTCCTCATCAAGTGAACGCTCGGGTCCCCTAAAGATACAATGACACTTATTAACTAAAATCAACTTTATTCAATAAATTGGAAAGCCAACTGTTAACCAATAATTTGGAAAGCCAACTAAAATCAACCTTTTGAGTTATATTTTCTCTATGTAATAATATTGAGAATTGATCAATATTCGTTTTCTTTTTTGTGTTTTCCGTTTCATGTTCATAACTCGTTCTTGAGTTATCAAATAACTGAATTAACTAATAATTTGTAAACCTACTAGTTATGAAAGTATAAAAAAATAAATTCATATTTGTCCTAAGTTCAAAAAAAAAAATAATAAAAAAAATTTAGGATTTAATGGTAGACCGGATTCTTGGGGAGACTAGAAGAGAACATCCAATCTGACAAAACTCCATATACATGTACACGCCATGCATCAACAACAACATCAGATTGATGGTAATTATTAATTTAATTTTTGTGACTGACATGCCATATGTGTACTCATTATTCCACTCACATGCCAATATGCCATGCATTTTATTTTCATTTTCTATTTACTCTTCTTTTACTACTTTTAGTTTCACTCCAAATTGTTATTATTTTATTAATTAACTCTAATTATGCATCTTATAATTATCTAGAGATTAATTATCATTCTGGATTGAGTGAACTTGCTATATATGTTATGCACTCGTCTTGGTCATCATGCATGTTACTATGACCTTCTGGATTGAGTGAACTAATTGGATTCTTTTGTGTTAAATATTAGAATATAATCTAGACTTATGTTATCTACTAGTGGGTTAATTGGCCCATACAATACGACTGGTGTCACCAACAATGTTTTAAAAACCGGTTTTTTACACGAACTGGATTGGGCTAAAAAATGATACAACAGGTTAAACCGTGTTATATCGGGAGGTTCAACCGGTTAAATAATTTACCTTATAATTTCCTATAAATAAAACTTTAACTCCAAAAATAACCCAAAAGTAAATGATTTCATAACATAAAATAATCAAAAAGTCAATCCATATTAAAAAAATTAAACAAAAGCACTCAATTTTACAAAAAGAGTCCTAAAGCTTACACGTTTGAATATTAACTGTTGGGTTAAAAGTAATTTTGATAAAATATGGGCCGCAAATATCAAAAAATTTCTTGGACATAAAACCGGTTTGCTGGTAAAAACCGGTATTGTAGAAAAAACCGCCGGTATGATGTTCTAGCAAACCGGCCAAAAATACCGGACTCAAAATACCGGCCGTGTGAAATCCGGTTTAATCGGTTCAACCGGCCGGTTTAAACCGGTTTTTAAAACACTGGTCACCGAGTCTCTTTTGAAGATCGCAACCTAATCAGACCAGTCTTAAATACTGATTATATATGGGTATTATTATTATAATTATGTAAATGTATAGTAATAATCATATAGTTAAGGGGTTAGTTATCCTACATAGTCACCTAAATCTAGAAAGGATACAAAGACCAGATGGATTGCAAAATATAATACAATCCCAAAACAAAATATAACCTAATGTTGAAAATATAACAGAGGTCGAGAAAAAAGACAGAATGACGAAAATAAACAAAAAATATAATAACAATGACATAAAAAATTTCTAACATTTGCAAGCTAGAAATCGAAAAGCAAAAACCTAAATCTAATATTATAGGGTTCGATGAGACAGTTGCAATGCCGCTAGTCTGAATTTAATTCGAGTTCGTTTGATACCATTTTTACGATTTCATATTTGTAGAATATGCGTCATTAAGTTTTTAACACAATCCATGGTTGGATGAAGTTTACTAAATGAAGGCAAATTATGAGCTATCAAATAGAGCACTTGTATCTTTCGCATCAAGTTGTTTTAAACGTCTTAAAATGAAGAGTAAATTACAAGTACGTCATTCCTATGTGCTTTATAATATAGTAGTATAGAGTATATATATGTCGTGTTGTCAGATTAGGTTAGGATCAATTAGGATACGAGTCAATAAGTCACCGGTTACTCATAACCATCGCACCCTTGAATGACATATACCCATATACCCTAAAGGATTCATTAAAATTCTTTTCTTTCTAATTTAATCCCAACATATGATCATGTAAAGATGTTCTTAAATCTTTGATTGAATGCTTTTGATAACGTTTTCTGGTTGTACAACCTCTATGCACACTACACACATGACACATGCATAGTTGATGATCGATAGTGGTGACCACAATTGAAGAAATGCATAACTTTACTGTGATGGAAAGACATGCACCATGTATTCTTAACGTTATTATTAACATTATTTGCTGGGCCACACTCTACAGTCAACACTATAGTTTATCTTATTAACAAATGATTAATAATTAATTTTTACTATCAAAACCACACCTTTTGTTAAAAGTTTTTCTTTTAAAACAACTTTTGATGCATTGGATACAAATGCTCTATTTAATAGTTCATAATTAGTATGTTTCGAAAAAAAAAAAAGTTCATAATTAGTCTTCATCTATTAAACATCTTCTAGTTAATACAATAATTATATAATACAATCATATTATTTAATTTACTATATTATTATCTTTTTTGTTTTAATGGATAAATATTATCTTATTTGTAATATTTTAAATTAAACTTAAATTTGCATTTCTATTTATATTTTTATAACTAAATGCCATCTAAATTATGTATTATCTTATTTAATTGCTTAACTATAGGTTAGGTAGAATACTTAAAATACCTAGTCTTCTAAAAATAGGAAGTCGTAGAAAGGGTATCAACCGGATTCCAGTTACTCCAAGATGGCCACTCAATGAAGGGGACATTTTGTTAAGTAGTGATGATTAATAACTGCTGAAAATGTTGTAGAAACTTTGCTATGAATTGTTTTTTATTTAATAAAAATACATAAAAATATATATATGAATTTTAAAGTTTAAATGAGATATTTGAAAATATTTCAGAAGGTTTGATGAGATATTTGAAATTGTATAAGATATATACATTATGTGGCTGGCTATATATTTATTGATATAGTTTATAATCATTTTCATTTTGTTTTGATTATATTTGATATTTATCAATGCATTATTAATTAGCCTTTTTATTTGCATGCATGCAACTTCTTAAATCTTAATTAAAAGTAAAAATCAAGAACTTATAATAAAAGCATTTTACAAAGTCACAAAAATTAATATACCTTTTATTAAAAAAATCTCAACATAAATTCAACATATACTAATGTCCCTAAACATGTAAAAACTAAAAAGACATGAAAAAATGACTCCAATCCCGTTTTCTTTTCTTTTTTTTTTTACCAAATACATGTATTAAAAAGTCTCGGGTGGGCAAAAGTAAAATTGCACTAATTTTGACGTTATTTTACTAATCTCGTGAAAATAACGTTAAAAGTGGGGGAAGGTTATTCAGGCATCATGTGGTGGCGTTGATAGCCGAAAGACAAGGGCACATGCACCAATCAGCCGGTGTCCCGATGATTGAGTGATATATGCCTTATGTCCAAGGCTTGATGCAAAACTACTATCGAGCCGGGGGTCTCATCAGAAGCAGCCTCTCTATCCCTATGGGGTAGAGGTAAGGTTGTCTACATCTTACCCTCCTCAGACCCTACCATAGCATTGCTATTGGTGGGATATACTGAGTACGATGATGATGATGATGATGTATTAAAAAGTCAAAACAAGTGCAAAGATTTTAGCATAACAAGTTTGATTGAGTTCCTCTTTCTTGTTTTTTATCACGTTTAGAGATGTTTAGTATACCAAAACGTGGTCTGCAAAGGATTTATGATCTTTTTTTATAGAGGGTATTGTATTTAAACATAGGCAACAAGCAAAAATTAGCTACCAAAAAACAAAAGAAGGTATTTACATATTTGACATATTAAACCTATACCAATTTAGATTTATGATATAATAACCTTTATAATTATCAAAAAGCATATACAATGCAATAGCATGGGCTAGGGTGTTTAATGGGAAGTCATGGATACAAACCCAATAGTGTGTACAAATATTTAAGTCGTTCAAAAAAACAAATACAATGCAATGGCAAATAGCAAGTAAAACACCCCTTACAAAAAAACATATACACCTTAAATTATAAAAACACCCCTCATAAAAAATAAAGGATTAAATAAGAATGCTCTATCAAACATGCATGTTGAAGAAGAAAGATGGTGGCTTTTATACCAGAAGTCAAATAAAAGTGATTGGAAAATGCCCATGCAGTTGCACTGTCACCAATGCCCACGCCTCTATAAACTCATCATTATTATTTTTGTCACGTCTTAAATTAATCCTACATATTCTCATCTCTCACAAAAATAAATATTATAAAAACCAAGAGTTTGAAGGTTGAGTCAGTGAAGCAGGCCAAGCATGGTCTGACTGGTCTCCACTGTTTTACAATATGGTTTAAGGTTGGTTTAACCATGAGCCAGGTAGGTAACCACCCACCAACATGTCATGTGCCGTCATGAACTCTTGCCTAGTAAATACGTGTCTTTGGAAATAGGGGCGAGCTAGCAAGTTAAGGGTCAGACCCATGAAACTTGGTTACCCGACTCGTAAAAACCTTAACTAAACATGAATATATAATATGAGTCAGGTTAATGGTATTTAAATTTCACCTTAAATAATAAAAGGGTTTCAAGAGTCTGACCCTTTTACAAGCCCTTAACCCATTTACTATTTTCTAAATAGATATACGTCAGATTCGCGATTAATCTGAAAATTAGGAGAGATTTGTATTTCATATATGATTCATCATAAATTTCTAACTACTAAGAAAAATAAAAATAAAGGGCTACACTACTGATTGGAAACATATATATGCGAATCGCTGAATTGTTCTCTACATGTAATTTGTGAATGTAAATATTATTTGCATCATTTTAAATGGTTGATAAACTTTCGAAGTTAGACTTTACTATGTTACTAAATGAAAGTATAATTGTTTTAGGATTCACATATTAAAGTCATATATGAGATATGCAACTGGTAAATGCAGAAAAGAAGATGTGATTACTGTCTTAAACGGTAAAGTGTTAGACCCTTGAAGCCATTATTTATACCCGACCCTTTTATTGTTTAGAGGGTAGGGTCTCGGGGTCCACGTTTCTTCCTAAAAGAGTAAAGAGTCCGGGTAAGGTATTAAATAAAAGGGTCGGGTCTTACCCTTTGTATATTCCTATTTGGAAACATAGAATTGATATTCCCACTGTTTAACTAACATGGATATTGAGTACTAAATATAGTTGTGAATAATATTCAGAATTCATCTTCTCAAACAAAACATTCAGAATTCATCTTCACAACTAAATATAGTTGTGAATGATATTCAGAATTCATCTTCTCAAACAAAACATATCCTGGAGCTTGTCTTGTTTTGTGAATCACTATTTAGTACAAAATGGTTATGGGTTCTAGTTTTTTATAGGCCGTCTAGCTCCATATTGAACTTTTTATTTAATACATCTAAGCTATTAAAAATAAAAAAAAACTGTTTAAAGATTTGGTTTAGGGCCCGATAACCAACTTGAATCGATTATGGGGTAAATTGGTTGAGATCTCGAATTAGCAATATCGCCAGAGAGAGTAATGGACCAATCCAAGTGAAGGATCAGGAAGATCTGGGTGAAGATGGTCACTGCACGCTAGGATCACATTTCTTAAGACCGTCTCTTTAGCCCTAGCCAAAGTAAAAAAGCCAGCACCTTTGTGGGTAGCCAATGTTGTTTCTTGGTGTGCTGACGTGGATGCAAGGCACGTGCACAAGACATGCATGGTTATGGTGGTGGGAGAATGTCACAGACCAACTGTTTGAAGATTGTTTTGCTAAGCATGTGCTTGAATGCTTGAGAGACTGGTTAGTCCGACGGATAAAAAGGTTTATATGCCAAGGTGTGCTTTTACACTTAACGCATCACTTGTCACAAGTTGTGTCACGTAATGAGTCAATGCCAAGACGAAACCATTAACTCTACCTGTATTTGGAACAAAGTCTTCCCAGACAACCAAGGGTGTCAAACGAGACCCGTGACATAAGGAAAAATACTTAATATATTCATGGTTGTAAAACTTTCGACTAGGCGCCAAGTACTCGCCGAGTAATCGTTACAAGGTATAGTGCCGAGACGATTTTCTTTAAGTCCGCCTAGTTACTCGGAATCGATCAAAAGTGATCAACCTTCGCCACAATTTGATCTCGTCGGTCAACTCGAGCCAGCTATTTACTTTAAAAAGTTAAACAAATTCATATTTCTATAATATTAAAGAATGACTATCATTTTTTTAGTTAATTATCTTCAAATTTTAGATACTTCAGTATTTAAAGATGTGTCTTTTTTATTTATATTGATATTCACATATTTTGTTATAATATCAGTAGATTTTTAATACTTGACATATGTATGTATGTATATATATATATATAAGTTCCTAAAAATTAGTTTCATTATAATTTACTACGTCCGATAACTCCCCGAGTACTCTCCGCCTAGACCGAGTACTCGCGATTCCCAAGTCGACCGCACTGGAAGCACCTAGCGACTTTTGCAACCATGAATATATTTAGGGAAATATAATTTTCCAATTTCCTATAGCATCCTTGAATTGATTTTTTTTAGTATTCAAATTCAAATATTTGATTTCTATTTTTTTAAAATCTTTTTAGATCTTTTTAGAATACTAAAGATATATTTATTTAAAGGTGTTAAATACAGGAAAGTAGGAAACTACAAATTAATCTCTAATTTTAATATATCCTCAAACTTTCTTACATATATACGAACTTACATACATATACTTTATGTGTATTATACATACGTACAATGATGGTTAAATATATACGATTACATGTACACATACATTCATACGTACATGGTTACATGGATACATGTGTACCTACACACATATATAAGTACATACAAATACACATACACACAGTTACATACATATACATAAACATATATATGTATGTATATATGTATATTTGTATGTATGGTAAGCGTGCTATACATATGATAAGTGTGTTTGTACATATGTATATGTGTATGTATAGTAAGCGTGTCTGTACATATGTGTGTCGTATGTATGTATGTAACCATCTATCATTTTCTTATTAATTTTTATTTATGGTTGATACGTTACGTACATTATACATACGTACATTGATGGTTAAAAAAAATAAATATTTATTTCTTATTGTTAGTTATTTTTTGTTATTTATTTCTTATTTATGTCTTTAAAGAAAAGGAAAAATAAAATATAAAAACTCTATCATGATGACATGTCGTCGGGATTGGGTAGTTAATTTTTTATTATTTATTTCTAAGTTAAGATGATTTTAAAGGAAAGGAAAAATAAAATATAAAAACTCTATCCCAACAACATGTCGTCGGGATTTGGTAATTTATTTTTTATTATTTATTTATAATTTTAGATGATTTTAAAAGAAAAATAAAATATAAAAACTCTATCCCGACGACATGTCGTCGGGATTGGGTAGTTAATTTTTTATTATTTATTTCTAAGTTAAGATTATTTTAAAGAAAAGGAAAAATAAAATATAGTAACTCTATCCCGAGAACATGTCGTCGGGATTTGGTAGTTAATTTTTTATTATTATTATTTATAATTTAAGATGATTTTAAAGAAAAAGAAAAAGAAAATATAAAAACTCAATCCCGACAGCATGTCGTCGGGATTGGGTAGTTACTTTTTTATTATTTATTTCTAATTTACGATGATTTTAAAGAAAAAGAAAAATAAAATATAAAAACTCTATCTTGACAACAAGTCATCGGGGTTGGGTAGTTAATTTTTTATTATTTTTTTTCTAATTTACGATGATTTTAAAGAAAAGGAAAAAAAAATATAAAAACTCTATCCCGACAACAAATCATCGGGAAAAGTGTCGAGTCAAAGGTTTGGTTTAGTCAAACAATCTCTCGAGTATTAACAATTGACACGTGTGTTGGACAATCAGGAAATTTGGGATTTGCTATCACGACGACCTGTCGTCGGGATAGGGTTGGATATACCGACAACGTCATGTTGTCGGGACATGTGTTGTCGGGATAGGCTCATATTGTTGTAGTGCTTGTTCATAGTCTCTCTCACTCAAGTTGTTTGTTATGCTTTCAAATAGGGAATGGGATGATGAGTTCAAATGATTGTGGTGGCGACTACTACAGATTTTTGCATGGTTCATGACAAAATTAAAAAAAAAAACTACAATATACGATAAGATCGAGTTTTGAAGGATGATGTGTTGGTCACAACATGGTCACAGTGTCTTTTAATCTATCTCAAACATGAGCCAAGTAAAAAAAATAGTATAGGGAGTCTTGTATTTAAAATTTAAATCTCCTTCAATTTTAGGCCAATATTCTTTCAGTTCTTTATATCTAGTATCTTCATGTCAAACTCTTTCAATTTCTTTAGGATTTTGTGTTTCAATGAGTTGATATGAATTGAAGTTGTGGATTAAGTAACATGAAAACGTGGAGTCGATGCATACCACTATCAAAATACTTATATCCATATCGTATAATTTTATACATTGTTTACGAATTTTTTACCTTTACACTTTCAGACCAAATTTTTTTTGCTATCTCAGAATCTGCCCTGCATATATATAACCTCGTATGAGAGGGATACCTTTGTTTTAATGAGGATGGACTTACAAGTTTGTGAGGATGCCATTAAATTACACTTTAAATTACTAAATTTACAATATTTGGACCATTAAATTACTAAATTTACAATGTAAAGAATACTACATACACAAATCAATAAAATATTGATAATAACTGAATAATAATAATAATATAATACAATGTTGTAAAAGTAGGTTTGCAAGGTTGAGTACTCTCCGAGTACTCGCTACAAGGTGTATCGCCGAGGAGAGTTTCTTGAACTCTGCCTAGTTATTAAGAATCTATCAAAGACAGTCGACCTCAGCCAGATTCGCATATAGTTAGTGAACTTACGCCGATTTTGACTTAAAAAAATAAAAGATAATTCGTATTTCTATAATATTAAAGAACAAATATCATTTTTTAATTAATTATTAGCAATTTTTAGAACAATTTATTATCTAAAAATGTATTTCTCTTATTTATATTGATATTCACCTAATTTTTTATTATAAATATTAGTAAACTTATGATATTTGACATATATATATAATATCCAAAAATTATTTTTCTTTATATTTACCATGTCCGAGTATTCTTCGAGTACTTCCCGAGTACTCCGAGTACACCCAACTCCCCAGTCGACCGCCTAGGGTCCGCCTAGCGACTTTTGCAATCTTGATATAATAATAATAATAATAATAATAATAATAATAATATATACAGACCGGCCAGACCACCCATCCGTTTGATCATTTTCAAGAATATAATCAACTACTTTTTTCTTGGTCCATCTTCTCCAAATCTCACCATATCCAGATCTTCTTCATCTCTTCTCGTTAATACACTTTCTCTCTCTATATTTAATTCTTCATACCCTCAAACTCTAGTTAAAGAGTTCACCTTTTACATATGTATGGATTTCTTTCATAGATTAATATTATGCTTATTCTACACTAGTGGTGATCAGTTTCAAAGATTTGCAATATGACCATGTTTCCTGCTCATCTGTCTTCAAAGTGTGTTGATAATAATAATAATATTAATGGAGGGTTTTCTCAAGGGGGGTATGACTGTTTTATTAGTTTAGGGAGAGGGTTAGTTTCAGATCTAATGGCTGAGGATGAATCAAGAACCGAAGAGAGTATGAATAATGAAGAAGAAGAAGAAGAAGAAGAAGAAGAAGAAGGATCAAGCTCAAAGGATATTAATATGAATGTTGACGTGGATGACGATCATGGGCACTGGCTGCAATTGAGTTTAGGTGGTGGACACACGGGGTCCACCACCAGCAACCGCAGCCAGATGGAACTGACGGAGAAAATGGAAAAATTTCACCCTTCAGTTACCCTTGATTTGCTGACAGGTGGTGGTAGTGCGAGCTCGCCGTCACGACAGAAACGACAGTCTCCACCGCCGCCACCTCAGCTAATTTTTCAAGTTCCTGAATTTCAGGGCCACAGTTCTTTCCTTTTGCAGCCGCAACAGACGGCAGCTGCAATGAATTTTGTGCCGTTTATGACTTTACAACAACAGCAACAACAACACCAGCAGCAGCAACAAGAGCAATATGAAACTAATTATAATTATATGCATTTAATTAGACCTCTTAACCCACCGGTTTCTTCATCTTCTTCATTTTCGGGTTCATCTGAGCAACACGGACGTTCGATTAACGTCCACCGTCGATTAAATGTAGCACGAGTGGTCAACCCACCACGACGGCCTCATTCGGGCGTATGGTTTGTTCTTCAGGCGTCTCAAAACCAGTAACTATCCCAAAACCCTAATTATTATATATATATATATTCCTTTTATATGGTATATATATACACCTCATAAATTCATTGCATGAATTATAGTTATCCTACAATTTGAATAATATATATATTTGTTATCTAATGCAGATTGAAGGAACCATTTTTGCCTCAAATACCAAAAAGCTACATGAGAATCAAGTAACACTATTAACCATTAATTACTATATTTATGTTCCTTATATCATTATTAATTAAGAATTGCATAATTTTATCAACTCAGGGATGGAAGAATGACCATAGGATTGTTAATCAAGTATCTGGTTGATAAGCTTGATCTTGGAAGCGAATCTGAGGTATTTTTTTTTATATAACACTTATATTATCATGTAATATAGTTAAACCAAAAGTCTAAAACCCTACTAGCTACAATGGCATCTTGATTGTTTATCTAATGATGTTAATTACATAAGTTGATAGCTTCTTTCTCCCTTTTCTTATCCTTATACGGTATTTATAAACCGCGGGTTTTGCTATAGATTTGCTGCTGATTTGGCTGTAGCAAATACCTGTTTTTGTAGAAGGTGTTCACATTTGATGGTATACCTATACATATATACGCTACATCAAGAGAGTACCTATGAGAGGGAAACCGATAACGAGTATATTCGGCATTATTTATATATATATATATATACACATACACATACATACATATATGTATGTATGTATAACGTTTCAAGATCAAATACAGTTTAGTCTTAACATGAAGACAATAAGAACTGATTTGTTGTTATTATTAGGTGTGTTTTTATAATTGTTTGTTGTTATTTTTTGTTTGTATTTGCTGATTTCCGATTATGAGACGTTATAAGTATTTGTTGATTTGCATTTTATTGTTATTATTAAGATTTTTTCTTATGCTGTTATAAGTATTTACTGTTATTATTTTATTGTTATTATTAGGTTTTTTTCCTTTGTTATTATAAAACATTGCTTATATAGATTGATATTGTAGTTGATGTTGTTTCATACGTTCTCATTTTTTGTATATTAATTTGTTTCCTACGTGTTTTCATGTTAAGATTATTTTATACATAAACCTTCCCCTCTCTATATATATGTGTGTGTTTGCGCGCGTGCGCGCATTTGTGTTTTAGGAGTAATCTTAAAGGAGGGAACCTCATAAAACAAATGTTAAGAATATGGTTGGTGAGAGTAACATGAAAGAAACATTGCAGCAAACTAGAATAGATTGAGGTGTATATCTCTAGTTCATAGTTTAGTGATATATTGAATTAGGTGGGGAGTATATTTGTAGGTAATTTTGGAATTATGGTAATAGTTAACTAGTGTTGGTCGTGTCAATTAGGGTAGGGATATGACACCCACGTTAAACATGGAAACAAAAGCTTGAAGAAGAAAATCATTGTAGGTCCCAAATGAAGGACAAATGTTGAATAGAAAACTGCTTGTCACCCCACCATCATCATATCCTCCCAAAGTAAACACAAAAGAACATCTAGCGTTTGCTTGCTTCATGTCTTAGTTACCATACACATCAATGTAGGTATATGATACACACATAAATATACATGCGTATTATAGATCGTCTCCTCTTTCTTTGATGATCATAGACTAATTCTCTTGATAATTTATGAAAGCGAACGAAGCAAAGGGAATTAACAAATTAAGAAAAGTTTGGTGTCAAAGATTTTAAGAGAGCAACTTTTGTTAAAACATTATAGATAAATTGAGGAGTTGATTAAAGGGGGTCTATATGGAATCAACATTTTATCCTCTTAGATAAATGTACGATTTACCTACATGCTACTCACCCGGACCCTTTACCTTTTAGGTATGTGGAATTATAAAAAAGAATCAGACATACTTGTTTATAGCTATGTGTTGTTGAGGAATAGGTTAAAGTAAATTAAGCTCAAGAAAGGGGGGGGGGGGGGTTACTTACATAATACGTTAACATATATGGGTATGCCAAATTGTTATGAGTTATGTGAAAACTTGACATTTTGTTTCTCTATGAAACGGAATATATGGTTATTGTAGAAAAGAAAACATGTTTATACAGCATGTTCATTTTACCATTTCATGATGAATTTTGAGTTAAAGTCATAGTTATAATTATAATTATTCTAGACTTAGGACTACGGCCAAAAACACTTTTAGCGAGTTTTCCATCAACAACGATATCAACAAGTCGCTAAGTATACGAGGTATATATTAAGGATTGTAATGTTATCGCCACTATTGGTAGAAAATAGGGCATGCTATTAGCAATTCTTATTCTACCAAATTTATAGTACATTGATAAGTGACATAACGTTACATAAATATGTATGTGCGTGATAAACATATAAGAGTAATAAGTAATAGCTAGGCTGGATATGCATCTTAGGGCTATGCATAAAACTAACTTCAAGTATTAGTTACTTTACTGCTAAACATTGGCTACAAGAGAGAGCGTTAACTAACTACATACATGCATGAAACTGTTAAAAGAATTAGATACATGAAATTATTTTAATTGTAAATAAACATGCTGACAAAAACTAACACTTGATTTAAGTTTTAACTTATTTGAAATTGCTAATGTATATTAAAGTCTTCGTTGAAATAGTACAAATAACAAACATGCAAATCACTAATTAATGCGGTCTTTAAGGTAGGTTACATATCTTTTTGTGCATGCGACATTAATCAGATTTTTTTTCGTTAAAAGTAGCTGCCAACATGCGAAGAACTACCATAGATGGTCAACGTAATTAATGTATACCCTGATTTCTGGTCAACTAGCTTTTGCTTTTTTAATAACATTTGGAACTACCACATTGATCGGGCGACATTTTAAGATGGGATATCAACCGTCTATGCTGATTTTGACACATCAGAACTAACTCATCTAATAACACCATCAATAAGGAAACAAACCACTATAGAAAATCTTCTTGAGTCAAGAACCTGAGCCTTAGGCATCATCATATGTCATTGGATCGGAAGACCAGCTACACTAGTCAACTAGCTACCATGTATCAGTTGGAATAAAAAAATAAAATAAGATCTCTACATATACCACCAAAGGGTGCTATGCATGGTTAGTGGGTCGTGTATACATTATATATTTTTTAGAAATACTGAATTAATTAGCAATATTATTAATAGGTCAACCTTATGTGCATATATGTAAGGATTTGATCCAGCGAATCATTGATGATGCCAGCTACTTTAGCTATTTAGTTTGCTTTTACGTGAAGGAATCATATATCCCATGTCACATATATCCCAAAACTCAATATACAATCATTTGCTTCCTTAATTACAAGCTACCTTAACTTACAATATTACATATGACATATCGTTATTTCAATCTTCATATGTGTGCATATCTTGAAAATGTATGCAACGTTTACATATGCGGTAATGTAATACGTAATATAAGAGTTCTTAAACTAGTATGATGCTGATATATGAAGTTTATAGGGGTCATATATATATAATCCTAATGTGAGTCTATATGAGGATTTGATAGAGGTCGTATGTGATCCTAGTGGGGCATGCTATATATACATACATCGTCTGATAGCTGATCTCACACTGTCTCAAATGGTCGTTGGGATATTTATCCAACGGTTGTTTTGACTGATAATTTACATCATTTGACTCCAATAGGGGCATTTGTTAAATGACTGTTTTGACTAATAATTTGGCCCCTTACTTTTAGAATGGTCGTCGAGATATTTTCGAATGGTCATCTTGACAGCCTGCTTTGAAACGGTTGTTAGAGTGTGTCGTGGACAGTCGTTTAAAGTTATGAAATCAGACCGGGGTAGTATAGCAATAGTATGACCTAACCCTAACATGTATGTGTGTGTAAATGTATATATTGCTATAAGATTGACGTGAAATAGAACATGGGTTTTGAAACTCCATTATCATATATGGCATTTTAGCATGCATGATGGTTTTGTCATGCTTTCGCATGCTTCAACTCAATTCACAAAAGAAATAAAGATTATGTGTATATTATAGGTATGGAGGTAGCATCATGGCTCTCTCTTATTAGGGTCCACAACTCTTTTTGCTTAAAGGAGTTTGGTTCTATCATAATACCTTGTATGTAAGTGCTCCACTTACATGAAGAAAAGACATATATGGAGTAGTACATTTCAAATCACATTTTCAAACAGGACAAAAGAAATTCAAAAAGATAATAGTTTTTCTTTGAACGAAAGCAATGCATGGATATGATGAAAATCTAGAGGAAATCAATCATGTCACTCTTTGAAAAGAAAAGTATTATATATTATTCATATACATATATACATATAGTCATAGACATATTGATGGTTGAAGATAACTAGTCAAACAATTGTGGTACTTTTATATGCAAGCATATGCATTTATATTTACAGTGTTAGGATCAAATACAAGTAAATGTAACGTCCTAAGCGCATAAAATATTAAATAGTTATTTATATCCTCCTTTACTTTTTTAATGTAATTACTTTAGTTTAAAACTCTAGATTAATAATAATTACTTTAGTTATTTGAACATTTAGTAGGTTGATATTGTTTGTAGGATCCCACCTTGTATATACTTTACTTTTACACTTATATACTAGAAGCTTGAATTATTTACGATATTGTTTCTCCATTTTTTAGTAGATTGTCCCTATCCGATGATTTATACCTGTCTACATGTTTCCTACGAATAAACGATTCTCGTTTTATCCCAAATTCGTATACTGATATATTCATTTTACATACAAAATATAGATACATGTATGAATGATCATGGGGTTGGCTTGGGAGCAAAGGTTGTGGTGGGGCTAAATATAAGTCATGATTAAAGTGGCATTGTTTTTTCCAATCGTGCATTCTCTTTAACTTCATGCTTGTATGTATATAGGAATTTATCGTGGGATTAAAATCGTCCATTTATATACTATTCTTAATGATTACATTTCAATTCTCACAACATGCATATTATATATGAAAAACAAAACACTTGATCTTTTATATATTCATGTATATTAAGATTAATATATTAGTTACTTGTGTTCATTTTCTTAATGGTTTAAAATGAAAAACAGGTAGAGATAACATGCAAAGGACATCAACTATTGTCGTTATTGACGCTACAACACGTAAGAGATACTATATGGAACAGTCCAAGAAATGATGTCGGGTTTAGTGTCGCTCCTCGATCTTCGGCTACTATGAATCACTTGATGGTGTTAAACTATGGTAGAATCGCATAAAATCATCACGATCATCTTAATTTTATAATTGCTTCACACCCACGTGTCTTGATATAAGTTATGGGAAGATTTATTCCCTTTTGTTTTGTTTCTCATTTTTGTGATCCTAAGGGCTCGTTATCTTGCTGACCAATGAGATCACGTAAAACAAAGTTAAAGTCGGACAAGTGGCTTTCGAGGGCGTATATTTGTTTCTCTCTTATCATGTGGGTTTGGATTAATTTTTTGGTTCTTTAGTTGTAACATTGATATGGAGATCCAAACTAATTAATTTGTTTGTACAAAAGCAATGTAATTCAACTCGAGAGTAAGATTAGGACAATCTTTATTGTCAACATGTAGATTATTTTACTAGTGGTTTTTGTGTTTCATATCACATTAAGGATTATTGTTAGTGTTACATGATAAGAAGTTAAATTGGTTTGGGTTTGATTTAAGCAGGTTCGTGTCATAAACAGATCGACATGGTTATGGCATGATTATAATCGTGTCTAAATTGGATACAACCAGTCTAACCCGTTTATGATTTATTTTATTGTTTAACTGCTAAATAATAACTATTATGGTCATATAATAATTATTTATTATCCAAATACTATATCTCCCTTTTGTGATTCAATTAGACGTTTAAACTCGTTTGAACGATTTAATTAATTGTCTTATTTGTTGTGTGACCCTAAGGGGGTGTTTGGTACAGAGAATTGGGGGGTGAGAAATGGAAATAGAAACAATTCTCTTGTTTGTTTACGAAAGAAAGAGGTGAGAAATGGAAATAAACCATTTCCATTTCCCTGATTTCTTTTCTCTAAAAAAACCGGAGAAATCATTTCTCTAGGTTTCATTTCTCACTTCCATTCTCTTCCTTTTCACTTCTATCACCACTTCCTCCTTCAGAGCACCGCCCCTGTTTGCCTACTGTTGTCGGGTTCAATTTCTGAACCCTAGGGTTTAGGACTCCACAGCCTTTATAATCTCTTTCAGCAGCCGTAGCCGACCTGCTCTCGCTTGCGTTTCTTTAATCTTATAGCAGCAGGTATTATTCATCTACATCTCTTCTGAATCTGCTCTTAGCTCATTGTATCCACCTTTATTTGCATAATAAACTTCGAATCCTTTTAATCTATCGTTTTTCTACAAAATAAGGATTTGAATCGGTGTAATATGCAATTGATGTGTCGATAGATTAGATTTGTTTGAATTCATGATTTGATTGTGATTGAATATCTGGACAGCTGAATTTTGAAATATGTTCTAGAGTAATTATTTGGCTTTATTTAGGTTAGGTTTTGATTATGACGATGTGTTCAGGAAATATATCTGCAGATTAATGCATTTCAATAGATTTTAGATGCTTTTTTTTGGTCTATGATAATTAAATAAAGATTAGTTATTTGATGTTTTGGTGTAAATTTTTATGAAACAGAAAGGAATGCAGTAAAAAGACTGATTTTAATCAGCAAGTGAAAGCAACAGTTTTAATATGATATTCATTTTGTGTATATTTTGCTTGCATATTTTTCGTGTTCATAAGAAATGGTTTAACTTCATGTATTTGCTTCTGCTTGTAAAGTTTTGTTTACACAAGTTTTCTTAATGCAAATGATTTGCTGCATAGAATCAACTGCTTAATTTTGCGTGCTTATTTTAGTTGCTTGTGTTGTAAAACTTTTACCATAATATTTCTTTCCCTAATTTTAATAATGGTTCGCTTTGTGGCATTCATACTCGAATTTTGCACTTTAGCTTTAGCTCAATTTTGAGTTCTGTGTAGTTTCTTTTCTTTCACTTTAACTCAATTTTGCACTTTAATTTGCTGCATTTTGGTGTGCACTTTGGCTTCGTTTTTGCATTAATTTACCTGCAATCTCTCGTGAGGTCTAGTTTGTTTTTCTTGAATTTTCTTATATTTTTATATGTAGATGGCAAGATCACCTTCCAGACAAAGAATAGTTGCCATAGGTGCATTTTATGTCACTTATGTTACGATTCGTTGGTGGATGTTGTGTACTTATCATTTGCGTCGGTCGATTGAGTCAATGACTTTACGTAAAAAATATTTAATGAGTTACCATAATAGGCGTGAAAACATGGTGAGGATGGTTTATGAAAGTGATGTTACGAGTGTTGTTAACATAAGAATGAATATACATGCATTTACAACACTTTGTGATATGCTAGAAACTAGAGGGGGACTAAAGAATAGTAAAAACATGCTAGTCGATGAGCAAGTTGCTATGTTTTTACATACCCTTGCTCATAATGCAAAGAATAGGATACTAGTCAACAGATTTCATCGGTCCGGGGAAACTGTAAGTCGGTATTTCAAGTTAGTCTTAAATGCTATATGTCGATTACACAAAGAACTCTACAAGTCACCCGTGCCAGTGCCAGATAATGAAACTGATGAAAGATGGAAATGGTTTAAGGTTAGTCAAACACATTTTTTATTAAAGATAATTTTTGCTAACATACATTAGTAAGTAATGATTTCTTTTAACTCAGGGTTGCTTAGGAGCATTAGATGGAACATACATTAAAGTTAAAGTCCCTGCTATTGATAGAAAACCATATAGGACAAGAAAAGGGCAGATTTGTACTAACGTACTCGGAGTATGTACGAGAGACCTTTTATTTACGTATGTCTTAGCGGGATGGGAGGGTTCTGCAGCTGATAGTAGAGTTTTGCGTGATGCAATCAGTAGACCCAATGGTCTAAAAATAACTCCGGGTATGTGATAGGCAATTTTCAAAGAATATACATAGATTTAAGTATGATAATGAACATAGAGTTTATGGTTAATTGTAGGAACATACTACCTTTGTGATGCCGGTTATACAAATGGTGAAGGATTTTTAACTCCATATCGAGGTCAACGTTATCATCTTAACGATTGGTCTCGCCCTCCTACGAATGCTAAGGAGTTCTTTAATATGAGACATTCATCGGCCAGGAATGTTATAGAAAGATGTTTCGGAATGATTAAAGATAGATGGGCTATTTTGCGTGATAACTCATATCATCCCATAGAGTCCATGCCACGTATCATCATTGCTTGTTGTTTATTGCACAATTTCATACGAACAACAATGAGTGAAGGCCCTCTTGATAACGAAATCCCAGTAAATCACACACAACCTGCAAATGACCATGACAATGTTATTTCTATTATCGAGCCCTCACAAGAATGGACCGATCGTAGAGACCTTCTTGCTAATGAAATGTTTAATAGTTGGACTGCGATGCGTGCGCAGCGTGCCAACAATGTTTCTTAATTATGTTTGACAATTATGTATTTTTTATTTGTAGAACCAATGATGTTTCTTATTAATGTTTATTTATGCACTTTATTTGTTTCTTATTAATGTTTCTTGTTATATTTGTATTTGTAGTTACATGAATTATGATTTTTAATTGTATAATTATGCATTTGTACGTAGACATGGTAGATTCAAATATAGTGAGAGGAGTTACTCGGAGCAAACATACCTGGACAAATGATGAAGATGCAAAGCTAATTGATGCATTAATGGAGATACATGCATCCGGAAAGTATGCTGGTGCTGACAATGGATTCAAACCAGGTTATTTAAATGGTGTTCAACAATTGCTAGATGTAAGTCTTCCTAACTCTGGCCTCAAAGCAGAACCACATATAAAGTCTAGGATGAAGACATGGAAGACACACTTTAGCATTGTATATGATATGGTGCATACAAGTGGGTTTGGTTGGGATGAACAAAAAAGTTGTATTATTGCCGATGATAGTGTTTGGAATGAATACGTGAAGGTATATTCTAAAAAATATGTTTTTTAGATTTTAAAATTTTAATCTAATTTATTTGTAATTGTCTTGTAGTCTCACAAAGGTGCTGTGAATTTTCGTGACAAGTCATTTCCTTTCTATGACAAATTGTGTACCATATTCGGTAAGGATAGAGCTACTGGTAGTAAAGCAGTTGACCTTGGAGAAGAAGATGTTGTCCAAGAGACGCAAAAAAGCTCACCTGTTGATATTGAAGACTTTGATTTTGTTGATGAAGCCGTTCCAAATGTTGATAGATCTGAAGGATAAACAGGAAGTGTAACAAGCAAGCGCAAAAGAGGTAGAAGCACGGATGCAGATGAGATATATCGAGAGTCTTGCAAAGATATTAAGGAAGTTTTGCTTCGATTTGGGGAGATGGTGGGTGAACAACTTAGCAAAGAAGGTATGGAGGCTCGTGAAATCTATGAAAAGGTTAGTGATGAGTTGAAAGCTTTACCAGGTATCACTACGAAAAAACGGTTCAAAGCAGCTCATTTGATTGGTAAAGATGTGGATCTAGGACGTTCTTTTCTTGCGTTGACAATAGAAGAGAAAATTGAGATGGTCGAGTTGTATACCGATGGTTCAATGGGATAGTTGTGTATGGTTGAAGTATGTTTTGTATGTGAATTGGTTTTAACTATGGTTGATGTTTTTTGCTTAAAAACTATGTTTTGTATGTGAATTGGTTTGATCAATGCATATTTTGGTTGGAATTTATGCATCTTTTTATATGTTTTTTATTTTTTAATAAATATTTGTTATGAAAAAAATACTTGTGCTAATGATAAAGTTGATATAATTCTCTGTTTATTTCCTATGTACCAAACAAGAGAAATGATTCTCTGCTATATTTCTCTACTGAAATCTCTATACTACCAAACAGAACAGTCAATTCTTATTCTCCAGACCAATTCCCTTTCTCTGCAATTCCATTTCTCTATTCCATTTCTCTACAATTCCATTCTCTGTACCAAACACCCCCTTAGGATCAATGTCACTAGTGTATAGATTGTATTCATGTTTGGGCATACCATATCCAATAAATCAAGTTTTAGTGACTTATATAATTATGCTAGACATTAAGAACCTTTTAAATTCAAACTTTCTAGAAATAGTATCCTTTACATAAATGCTAATGCATGTTACAATTCTTGGTTATATATGTAGATTTTCAACATATGAGAATTTCATATATCCCACTTTAAACTTGTAAAATTAGAAATTTCCCCTAATCATAAGATTTTGTGCAAAATATACAATGTTCTTCGAACATGATTTGGGAAAAAAATATAATTTGCAACTTTAGAGGGGTAGATATAAAATTGCCCCTTCAACAAAATAACCTAGAGATAAAAAAAAGAAAGAAAAAAAAACGCTTCTGGACTTGACCCGAAACACCCAAACTGATGAGTACAAACCGGGTTCCATTTCTTCATAGAAACTCTACTTGAACCCGAAACAACTGCACCCAGTTGCACATCTACTCGGCCAAAAACTGGACCCGAACTAGCCAATAACCGATTCAAAAAAACCTGGCCAAACTGGTCAGAACCCAGTCAAAAACCCGAAACTAACATGAACCGTATCTGACTCGAACCACACCCGCTTTCACATCTTCTTGGTCAATACCCGGACTGGCCAAAAACCGATTAAAAAACCGGCCAAACCGGTCAAAACCCAATTAGAAACCCGTAACTAACCTTAATCGGACCTGACCCGACCCTATCTGGTTTTTGCACCTCCACAATAACCTGGCCACGTGTGAGATCAGGATGGAGATAACCAGTTTAAAAATCCTCTAGATATTAAGAGAAAGCCCACAACTACATACAAAAAATTAATTACTGCAGGCCCATATAAAACCCAAGACCAAATTACAGTAAACTCAAATATGGGCTTTTAAATCAGTCTAACCGCTCTAGGGTTTTATACGGCGGCCCTTGTTTTTATTGCTTTCCCTATATAAAGCAGATGATTTGAGCTTTTAGGTAGCAATAACAATAATATTTGGCGGGCATGGGGGTCGGGTTTTATCCGGGGAATCCCTAATAGGTGGACTTTTAGGGGTTCCGTCCGTCCAGACTCGCGTACTGGGTACCTGGCGTTTCTTAGTTAGTCGTTTAAAAATAAATAAATAAATAACAATAATGTTTATTGAATTCATTTCATTTGTTCTTTATACTTTTGATTATATTTGGTGGAATTTGGTTTGCAGATGATGAAAAAACTTGATATTATTTGGGCTGATTTAAACCATGAGGCTCCAAAATCGAGCTTTTTAAAACTGATGCTTCTTTATTCCATCATTAATCATGAATCCGTTCATGTTTCTCTACTTTTTTTATTTATCGGCTGAGTATCTCACGTATAAACGCTACAATTTTGGGTTATGTCTAATGTTGACTCCAGTAGCGAAGCTTGGACGAGTTCGTGAGTAAGTCGAAAATGGGTAAATTTACACTACGTATAAAAATTTTTGGACCAAAACAAGTAAATTTACACCACTGCGTGTAAAGTCAGGGCGGCCCGGGCCACCCCCGGACTTTAAACTCCGCCCCTGGTTGACACCTCGACTGTAAAACCATGTCCCCTGATCTGTAAACCCTCCGAATCATGGATTATAGCCCTGATTCATCCCTTCATCCAAATGTCCTTCAAACCGGGGCCCAACTGGAAATCGAATCTGTGTCTCCACTTAAGAAAGGCATACCCCTTACCAGTAGACCGAATTTGCATGAAACGCATTTCTATAACGTTTTTGTAACAATCTTTTTTTACATGTATATTTTTCTGCTTTTCTTGAGCTACTTTTTTTTTATTTAGATTTTTCAGTTAGTGTTTCAGTAAAGCTGGTTGCAGTTTTGATTATTCATTTTTATGTTGTGGGAAGTGATTTAAAACTAAAAACATTTATCAATATTAATTTGTAGCACTTACACATGTGCAATGTTATTTGCATGTTTATAATCTAGATCTACTTACAATCTAATATTTATGAATCAATTCTAATTTTTATGTGTGCCTGATCAATTCAACCAACGCGAACAAAGCCGTTAAACGAATACCCGAAACTGATTGAACAAAGCCATGAGACTTTTAAATGACCAAAAATCATAAACCCGCCTAGCCAAGTCGAACTAACTGATCTTGACAAACCCGATAACCGATATAATTCGATACACCAAGAAATGGTTTAACACGATCTGGAACCTGGATAGCAAACCCAATCAACACCCAATATAGTCTCTATATTTGCCTAAAAGACCGTGTGTAGTGGAAAGTTGTGGCTGGTGTTTTGGGGTGTTTGGCCTTCAAAAACTCTTACTACGTTGTGGAGAAAATGCTTATTGAGAAAATCCAATGGTATGGGAGGTGGTGGTGTTTCCCACATTGTGACTATGGTGTGACTATGGTTGGTCTAAGTATGTCTACTGTGGCTAGCGAACGAATGAATTCAGAGATGAATTCAGCCATCTGGCTAGCGCACACCACAACGGCCATGCATCAGCGGTCGTTCCGAACGGATGAATTCAGCCGGCTAGCCCAAACGAATAGAGAAACATTGATGGTTTCGCTCGCAAATCGATGACTTCAGCTGCGCGAACAACAATGGGGTGAATTTAACGGTGGCACGAACGACAAGGGGTCTAGTTAGTGGCATTAACGCAATATGATAGGCTGAATTCATTTGCGTTGAACACTTGAACGCCCACAACAGAGCCTTAGTGTTCAAAAGTGAAAGAAAATCAAATGACAAATTAGTTTAATGTTTTTTATATTCACTTACGTACATAAAAAAGCAATTTTTTTAGAAATTATGTATTTTGGATTATTTATTTAGATAAGTTATGCTTGCTATTTTTTAGTTACAATTTTATTATTTTTAATGACAACTTTGTTGACGTTTAATTATAATTATTTTCATTGCTTGAAAATTTTATTCTATTTATTATTTAATTTTACCGTAAAAATATTGTTTCTTAAGTTAAATGCACAGTAATTCTATTGATTTATTTACTTTAATGATTTATCACTAAATTAAAGTTTGTTATGAAATGAATTAAAATAAAATCCTAAGTATTAAGTAAAGTTCCTAAACTTCTATATGTAAAGAAAAGCCAGTTGACTTTCGATGTGTTTCAATGCTTTAAACGTGAAAACCTTTTGATATTACCTTTTGCAAGTTTATCAGACATGACTTCCTGGCCTTCTTTTCTTGTTAAAATAAATGTAAAAATACACGGGTTTTTCAAAGCAGAAGATAAAAGCATTTCATGTGATTTGCCTAACTACATTATGGTGTTTGTGGAGGGCATGGAACGAACTAGTGTTTGAGTAGAAACCAGTGAATCTAAGTAATATTGCGGGTGGGATAAACGCTTTGGGATATTTATGGTTTCGGAATAGATCAAAAGACGTAATAACATAAGAGAAGTTGCAATCTTTTAACGTAGCGAGAGATGAGTTTGTAATGGGCTGGGGGTATTTTCTTTGTTTTCGTTTTATAATTGTTGTAAATAGTATTACCAATCGGGCAGTTAAATGTGCCGGTTTGGTTAATAACTTGCTATTTGTTGATGGTTAATGAATTTTTGTTGGTAGTTCAAAAAAAAAAATTAAAATGTATCATTCGGATGCTATTTTATTTGTTATTATCCTCGCTACATATTTAAAGATAAAAATAAATTCATTTTTGAATTTCAATAGTAAAAATGACATTTTCTTGCTGGCAACTTTATAACTTGTAAAAAGTTATAAAACTTCGATGTTTTTTCCACTATGATATATGAGGAGTTTCAAGTCGAACTCTGAAAGTTAGCATGGACCCGGTTAAGAAAACATAGTCTGGACAAAATGGGGCAACAAAAATCTCTAAATTTGAAGAGTACGATAGCGTAAATACAAGAAAGTCGTCGTTCTAAAATAAATATACTAGGAGGTCAAATACAAAGAAAAAATGTGTAGGTTAATTTTAAGAAAAATCAAATTGAAATTCTTGTACTTCATAATGATATATTTAAAAAATTGATATGACATGAAAAGACATATGCTTAAAAGCTTATTTTTCATGTGTTTGATTGGGGTGTAGAAATACTTGGCTGTCATTGTTGAAGTAGGTAGATTGTAATTGGAAATAAAATACTTCCTCCGTTCAATTAGAAGTGTCCATATTTTCATTTTTAGTTGTTTCATTACAAATGTTTACTTTCAAAATTTATTACCTAATTTTCAAGTTTTTCCTTAAACACACATAATCAGCATTAATAATTAATGTTAATGGACCCAATTTTTAAGGGCGTTATTGTCATTTTATAAGTAAAAAAGATAATCATTTAATCTTTCTTAAACTTTGTGTTTTTCAAACCATGACATTTTTAATGGGACGGAGAGAGTAATGGTTTTTGAAAGGTAGCTAAGATGTGATATACAATGTCATTGATACTTATTGCAAATAATTAATGAGTTAACAAGACTTGAATTGATAATTAATACTTTCTATTCTTGTTAAGACGTGAGGGACCATTCAATGTCAGGGACATATTGATGTGCATTAGACGTGCACAAAAAAACCGGTTCCGGAACCTAACTGGTGGAACCGAACCGGAACCGGTTCCAGTTCCAACCCGGTTGGTACAATACCCGGTTTGGGTATTTTTGTACCCGAAAATCGTACCCGGTTCTCCTATTTGTATGTCAGTATCAGTTCCAACCCGGTTCTTAATTGGAACCGGTTCGGTTCGTACCTGGAAAAACCGGTTCCTACGGGTTTTTTTTGAAGGGTCAAACAAAAGTCAAACTAGCCGTTGGAACCGGTTCCAACGGTAATATAGCCGTTGGAACCGGTTTTTTAGACACCAATTAGCCGTTGGAACCGGTTCCAACGGTAATATAGCCGTTGGAACCGGTTTTTGAGACAATAGATCCGTTGGAACCGGTTCCAACGGTAATATAGCCGTTGGAACCGGTTTTTGATGCCCAAACCTATATATAACTTGTTTCCACCACTTGTTTCACCACCAAACTCAAAAACAAACTAAAATACTACTCCTTTAGCAAACCCGTTCCTTTACCCGACCATCCAACTAAATATTATTATGGCACCCATCAAAAAAACTAACAAGAAGGCTAAGAAGAGTGCTTTTGTTGCCCCCGTTCCTGTTACGGAGGACCCAAGGGTTGTTACGGTAGTCAACCATAACCGCAACCAAGACATATGGAAGAATTGGGATTTGATTGTGGATGACGAAGGTTATCAAAAGGCTCGTTGCAAACCATGTGGTTCAATATTAAAGCACGATTCCAACTCTACTTTGAGAAAGCACATCGAGAAGCCATATTGCAAGGCGTTGAAAGGGATTGGCACGACCGATCAAATTGACTTGGGTAAAGATGGTACACTATTTCGTTACAACACGACTCAAGTTCAAGATAGAATGGCAAAGTTCGTTATTCAACGAGGTTTGCCGTTTAACCACTTTGATGACCCGGAGTTGACGTCGTTGATTCACGAAACTCTACAACCGAGATACACACATGTAAGTCGTACTACCTTAAGACGTCATTGTATTAGGTTGTGGGAGTGTGCTAAAAAAGAGTTAATCGAGTCTTTTCATTCTTTAGAAGCCATGGTTTGTTTAACTACCGATGTTTGGTCGGCACCACACGGGTTGCCCGAATCATACATATGTGTCACCGCTCATTGGGTTGATCCGGTGACATGGCAATTGATGAAACGCACCATCGCTTTTGAAAACTTCCCGTTCCCACATACCGCTGAAAAATTGTTTGAATTACTTGATGAAGTTATAACGACTTACAACTTGAGAAATAAAATATTTTCGATTTCCTTGACAACGCTTCAAACAATACTAAGGCGGCTGAAAAATTTATCATTAAATATTCACCACCTTGTTTCGGGGATTTTTTTCATGTCCGATGTGTTGCACATATCATCAACTTGGTTGTTCAAATAGGTCTTGACAATGAAAACATTTGTGATGATTTAAAATACTTTAGACTTATGTTACAAGATGTCTTCAAAAGTGGTAAAAGAAGACATCTTGAATATAAGAACTATTGCAAGTCGGTTGAAAGAAAGTATTTGGGGCCGAATTGGGACGTTTCAACCCGTTGGAACTCAACTTGTCATATGTTAAAGTGTGCTTTTGCCCAACGCCAAACTTTACAAGCTTTTCATAACAATCTTGTTGAAGAACGCGAGGCCGATATGTTTCCGGAAAGTGTTTGGGTCCAAGTCGGTTATTTGTTGGAGTATCTTGACGTGTTCAAAAAGTCAACAACAAAATTATCGGGAGTCTATTACCCTACTAGTTGTTGGGTTTTGCAAGAATTGTACTATATGTCTTGTGTTTTTAAAAGCTTTGCGGAGAAGAACAAACTCTTCGAAAATATTGTTGCGGTGATGAAAGAAAAGTTCATAAAATATTTTGAAAACATACCGCCGGTCTTTACTTGTGTTGCCGCATTAAACCCCTATTGGAATGTTAATGGGGTTGAAACAACGATTGAGAAAATATTCGACAACTTAGGTATGCACGAGATTGACCCGAAGTTGTCGACGGAAGCGAAGGACAAGTTCAACAAAAACCTTCAAGACCTTTATGACCATTATTTTCAAATGCATGGTCCAAGCACGAGATCGTCTTTTGTGAAAAAAACAACAACTAGTAGGCCGTGCAATGACCCACTTATAAACTTGATGAATGGGATTCGTGAATCGGCATCTAAGAGGCAAAGAGGAAACACACCAAGTAGCGAACTTGGTCGATATAGTGGAGCAAGCAATGTTGAGGGCGCAACGGTCGACGAAATTCGCAATATTGATTTGTTGGCTTGGTGGAAAGGTAAACAAAACGAATTTCCCATTCTATCCGCCATGGCTCGTGATTTGCTTGCCGTACAAGCCTCAACGGTTGCTTCCGAATCGGTTTTTTCTCTTAGTGGGAGGGTGTTATCTATGCGAAGAACAAAACTAACTCCCGAGTCTCTAGAGGTTTGCATTTGCCTAAAGGACCATTTGGATGCGGTGGATCGTGTACAACACAAGGCGAACTTTGAAGACGAAATACCAATAGAGCGTCATATTCATGATGAGGAGGCGGAGGACGGGGTTTCTTCCGATAACGAAGACGAGGGTGAAGACGAGAATGAAGACGAAGAAGAGTTGTAATTATTTGTTTTGGTAAAATTATTTGTAACTTGTTCAACTAATATTTAGTTTTGATTTGTTTTATTATAATTACTTTTGTTACTCATGATTAATTTTTGTTACTTTTTTAATAACGACGAACATTTTATTTATTTAAAAAATAACTATTACAAACATTATTAAAACATAAACGATACTAAACATAACAACTAAAACATAAAAAACAAAGTCCGTCGTTTTAATCCGGGAATACTTATTTTTGGGTTGTAGAGCCGGACGACTCTCCCACTTCCGTTTTTTTAGCTTCCAACCTTCTTTTCTCTCGACAATACTTATTCGTATGTTTTCGTAATGTCGAGTTGGACCCTGCTTTAAGAAACTTCGAGCAATATTTGCAACGTGCCAACTCATGTGAGTCGGTCATGAGACACAAATCGTAATGAACCCAAACATCGGGGCATCTTGTTGTTTCGATCACCATAACAACGTCATCATTAGTTGCCATTTGTTGTCGGTTTAAGGTTAATTGTGGTTTGGAGTGTGTTTTATAGTTTTGGAATTGGTTTAACAAGTACACAAACAAACCTTGCTATTTATAGTAAGAAAATAACCTATTTGTAGTTAAAAAACCGGTTCCAACGGTCAAAAACGGCTATATAGCCGTTGGAACCGGTTCCTAACGGCTATAATATTTAAATTTCAAAAAAAACCGGTGGAACCGGTTTTTACGTAAAAACCGGTTCCGGTTCATACCCTACCCGGTTCTTAAAAGTTAGCATATCTGGGCATCGGTTCGGGTCGGAAACCGAACCGGTTCTTGATTGGAACCGGTTCCATTTTACAACTCGGTGTGAAAAAACCGGTTTCGAACCGGTTCGGGTTTTCCAGTTGAACCCGCTTTGTGCACGTCTAATGTGCATTCTACTTGATCTTCAAATAAGCAACCATCACATTTGTAACGGGCAGGGCTGGCCCGAGGAAAAGGACAAGATGGGCGATCGCTCAGGATCCGGTCTTCCAGGAGGCACGAAATTGTATTTTATTTAAAACTATATATTTTTATAAGCTTTTTAAGTATTTTATATGTATAATTAATTAATTTTCAAAAAAAAAAATTTATTTATATATAAGTTTTAATTTAAGCCCAAGTCAAGATTTAAACCCATTTCAATAAAACCTAACTATGCCATAAACCATCATGGGTCTACATTTTTACACGGTCTGACCTCAGGTTCTTTTTATTTATTCTTGGTGACAGCCTTACATATGGAGGCGTTCTATACTTGATCGGATTTGAAGACAACTCAATATTAAGTTACATCAATGCTTACTCTCATCTTTGTCTTCAAATAAACAACATTTGTACATATGAAAACAAAGATTGATTTCAGTCTCTTATATTTCATCCAAATACATAAACTTTGTATATTACTTTCAATTAATAATATGTAAAGAATATCAATTAAGAGATACAAATAAAATTGAGAAAATGATAACCCATAACAAGGTAAAAAAGGATATGAATCCAAATTAATTATAGGTAACAATTAGCAATCCATAATAGATGATTTTGGTTAAAACAATTATTATTATAATTGAAACATGAAAACATCCCCTTGTAGCAGCAGCCCTTCTTTTGTATTAATATGGACCTCCCAAAGTCATCCTGCAAAACAAACCATAGACCATTCAGTGGTGTCAAAAGTTTTTTAAATTAAAATTAAGTGTATTAAATTGATTGAATACATATGCAACTAGTCATGTTAATTTAATAAACACCTATACGTATTTGATTTAACTACGATATCTAATCATATAACCGTCTTTTCTCTCCATCACTATATCTGATCAATACTAATTATTGCTTGTTTGGCCAGTTCTTCAACGAAAATTGGTTCTATTGAACGGACACTTACATAGAGGATCGTTATGTACATAAGTAATAAGTTGAGAAGCATATACAAAAGAAATGTACGTTAACGATAATCGTTTCTTTATCTCTTTGACCAGGTACAAGTGTTTATATGGTTCTATGTTTAAAATTGCTTGTGTATTGAATCTGATCAATATAATTAAAATGATTGTATAGACATAATGGAGTCTTGTTTGAAACATGAAATTAGTAAAGACGAGATGAACCTCCCCTTGCGTTTCTTTAAGAACCTTTGCAACGACCTTTTACGAGCGATCGGAAGATCTGAACATGACTCTTCAACATCTAGCTTCCCTACATCAAACAAATTATTAATTATTAGCAATTTAAGTTCTATAAATTAGACAATATATCATTTTTTAGGTTTTTGGCAAGTGTAAACTTTTGGAGAATTGTACCTTGGTTAAGTGTCTGGAGTTTGTGGTGTTATGGAGATGGTGTTTCTTTTCCATATGCAAACTTTATAAGATTCTCTGCCTGAGTAATTATAATTGTTACATTCCTAATCTCGCTCTCATATCCGATTATAAAATAATATCTCAAACCTTGCCTCTTATTCATCGGGTACCCGAGTATTCATTAACCACCAGATATCGGTTATAATAATTGGTTTGTTACAAATTACTAGTTGAAATTTCTATGTGCATTTTCTCGCTATTCTAATTTTTATATAAGTTTATTACCCAAAATAATTAGAAATATAAAAATAAAAAAGAAATACATGTATGAGTAGATTATTCTACTACCAAAGACAAAAAGTACATGTTTATGGCTATGGTTCGGATAAACGAGTATCTATGTTTCGGGTAATCGTGTCGAGTATCACTTAATACCATAACCCTCTCATGTATTTGGAAATTTTAAAAACTATCTGATATATGGTTTATACCCGTCTCAATTACTTAGGGTTTTATGTTCGTAAAAGTATAATCGTACCTGGGGTGGAGAAACATGAAAAATGTTGACCATCCCATTGTAGAATATAGTCAAAGGAGTTGTTTCCGGCATGCTTAATTAGTTTCACCAAAACATTAAATTAAAAATCAATTTAATTTGCATAATAAATTAATAATATCATAATAAAATCTATAAATTGATACTTGTTAGTACCTCAAAGAAAATGATGGTGGATAATGAGTGGAAAACATTGGTCTTTTTCCTGATTCAATCACATTCTTAACAAGCTCCGGATTCATCTTTGAAATTGAACTTTGAATATCTTAAAATAAACATTAAAAAAGTTAATAAACCAAAAAATAAGCATATATATATATATATAAACTTAGGATCAACAATATTTTTGTTGAACAACAAAACTTATATTAAAAAACCGGTCTAGTAACAACTAGATAGTACAAGACACAATCACAAACTGATTCAGGAAAACGACTTTTAAACACAAAACAAGAGGGGAGAAACATGGGTTTGAGAAAAAACCAAACCATAACCAAAAAAAAAAAGTAACCGAAATTAACCATAACATAACAAAGCCGACGGTTATGGTTAAGTGAATCTGATTAACCGACTGCTTGGTTATGGTTAATGTGTCTTCGTTAACCAACTTAAACCAAACTAAACCTTGTATGTTTGTGTTTTCCCAAATTTATCTCTCTATTTTCATATTTTATAACTCCATTTCTAGCTTCAACATACAAATTCATGTCGCAACTATTTATAACATAGCTAACTGACATATTTCAGCTTCAAAACTTTATAAATGCGCTTGAAACACCATAATTAAACCATTTTCAACTGGATCAAAGGAAACAAATATACATTAGACAATTAACCGAGTTTGACCGAAATCAATCCATAACTGACGATCCGACCTATAATCAATGGACCATTAGGTTATGGTTAAGCCCTGACCGAACTGACTTTGCACACCCCTACATAAATATTATGGAAAAAAAAAACACGCAAAACAAAACCAAGATTACATCGAGTAATATATTAACCTCGGAAGCTTTGGCGCAGACGAAACAGCTTCTTGGTGGGCTGAGATTGGTTAAGTTCTAAGGCAGACATGTTTGGTTTGGTGTAGTTAGAGGAAGTAGAAGATGACTGTGAATTAAATATGTGTCATGGCTTTCTTGGTGCCTTCCTTTAATACGCACATGATATTCATGCTACACCTTTATTTTATTAAATGTTCGTTACAACAACATATAATACATGAAAATCTTAAATAATGATAATGAGTCATTATGACTCTAGAATAAACTTATAATTTATGAACAATATTTTTTAAAAAGTTAGTATAAGAAACTACTAAGACGCGACACATATATCATATAATGAGGGGCAATACTAATGTGTTATATTATAAATAAGTAAAATGTTGACGGAAAAGTTACACAAATAAGACATACAATTGATTGTATGCTAATACTAATTTCTTGTTGGTAGCATTTTTGATAAAGTTTTATGATGTTAAGGAAATTAAACACGTGCGGTTGTATGAATTAGACACATACTAGAACGCTTTCACTTAAACACGACGGTAAAGGTTCGTATGCACCATTGTAAGCCCGGTGTGTCAACATTTAAAATTTGCGTTTTCGAAAGTATATAAATTCAATATTCAATTTAATACATGAATTGATGAAATTCATGATTTTGTGAAATATAAGTATTTGAAATAATAATAATAATAATAATAATTGATAGAATTAGATAATGATAAAATACATCTATTATTTATTTATTTTTTTCTTTTTTTTCCTCCCGTGAATCATAACTTTTTTTTAACGGATAACAAACAAAGAATTGCTAGGTACTCCGTACGAGGTGACCTAATGGCAAAATGCCGCGGCCAGCTGGCCCAACCCAGCCGTACGGAGCTCTTAAGCACCTCTAAGTTATCTCCAGTTCTAGGAAAAACCCACCCACCCGAATTCCCACTGATGGTAAAACCCGGACGCCCTCAGGATCGAACTGGATATCACAAAGATCTCAATCTTCCTTCATTAAGCTATCTGTACCCCCTCTAAAGTGTTGCTTGTGGTGATCGAACTCGTCAATCATAACTAACATTTTAATTTCCAAATTTTACTGCTATTTTAGCTGCTGTTACTATATAGGATTTTTGTCATGTTTATTTGATCATTTACGTGTTTGTGGATTAAATAAATAGAAAAGGACACGTGGAACGCAACGAGGGCATGGGCACTAACAATTAACCTTTAATCAAAGTTAATCAACCGAAATAATTATGACACATGAGGATAAAGTACACTTTAGGGACTTTCCATCCAACTTAAATGTAATAACATTTTATTTATAGCTCTTTAGCATCTAGAAGCATGACCTATGTTTTATAGTGTTAATTAATTATTTACGCATTATTACACATTTTACACCTCTATGATTTTTACAATAGTTTCAAAAATGCTCATGTAATTTACACTTAGCAAGTATTTAGTTTTACATTTAAATTGGTACTTAATTAAAAGGCTAATTTACTTTAAAATTGGTCTTCATGACTTGTTTATTTGTATTGAGTAGAGAACTACTTAGTGCATACTACATAGTCCAATGCCTACATCTACATTATATATAATTATATTATAGTATATATTAATTTATAACTTTCTTATGCTTTACCATTTATACTTTGTGCTTTGACTGTTGTACACTACTCTTATTCCTCTTTTTCTTCTTGCACGTGCCTTGGGATTTGAATGGTTGATTCGTTATTTCTTTCGGTTGCATGTATTTTTTCTTTACGGATTTGATTACTGCTGGCTGGTGCTTTTCTGTTGTCAACAATTTGTTACCTGAAAGGTTGTTAACTTCGTTTATCATCAGTTGTGCCAATGCTTGCTTCATGATAGTTAATGTTGTCGTTATCAAGATGTTCATCCTAATTAGAGACGAATTTCCAAGTCGTAATAATTAATCTCTTAACATTATCTTTATACTTATGCTAAGTTTGCTTGATTATAGTAATTGGTCACTATTTGCCTAATTGGTGATCACATATTCACATATGTTACTGATTTGAAACATAAATTGAAGTGACACCAGCATAATTCTTCTAGAAATTGGATGTATATTTTAATAAAAAGAAAAATGGATAATATACTGGTGTGAGAGATGCTTATAAACATCATTTTATTGCATATGCCTTTTTTCAGGTCTCATTGAAACTTAAAAAAGTGAAACTATGGATGTATGCTAAGTTGCTATTTAAAACTCAAATAGCAAACAACAAATAAATTGAATTCAATTTAATTGCCTTTGCATTTCAAGGTATTTCACTAATAAATTACTTATTTTAAACATTTTAATTAATTCATCTAAGTTATTCTCTAGCTAAGTTTAATATCTTCCCTCACAGATTTGAATATTTGCCAATCACAAAGACCAGTGGGCTTTTGGCTAGGGACGACGCTCTATTTTACGGTGGACTATTGGCTAGGGACGGTCGGTGATTGTGCTAAGATGCCGCAATGCTTTCATTACACTTTTACAAAATTATGATCATAAATTGTGAACTTGCCCAATAGAAGCCACAGCAACTAATGGTTTATGTTCTTTGATTGTTGCTATAGTTTGGTTGTATATTTTTTCTTTCCACTTTCATCTGAGAGATGGTCTGCAATCATATTATGCACACAAACCCATGCAACGCGCGGTGTCGAAGCATGAGATGAATCTGACCTGATCCATGACGATGTTTCCACGGATTTTCGAGATGAACGAACCACGTCTTGATCTTCTTCTCCGGTTGCTTGAGACCTGCAACGGTTTTTCGGGGGTGTGGAGGTGACTGCTAAGAAATCTCAAAGATCTCTTGTTTACAGACACAAAAAAGTGGTGGTGGCTCTTATTGAGCATGACCCTTTAATAAGGAGGTGGAGACCTCCTTATATAGAGAGCCTCATGGCCACCATCATGGTACCCTAATGGGCCTAGCCCAGTTAGGGTTACCTCCACAAAACCCTCTCAGCCCAATAACATTGTATTAGTCCATATAATAAAATAAGCCAAACATAATAAAATTAGGGTCGTAAAACCGGGTTTAGTACCATACCCCTACAAGCCCCCCAAGTCCAGCGTTGCTCCTGGGCGCGCAAGCGTCTAGGTGGAGCGCTGGACTTTATGAGGTGTGTTAGGCCATGGGGTGGTTTTTTTTTCCTTTCCTTCGGCCTTGTCTTTATTGCCTTTGAGTTTTGGGAGGTTTTCTTCATGATGGTGACATGTTGCGGTCCTTATGATAATGATGGTGCCCTGGCATAAATAAGATATAGCACGCATCATAGTGGCGCGAGGCCTGATAAAAGACGGAGCGCGCAACTCGATAATAATGTAACATAACTTGCGCGCGAGGCAGCTTACGAGTTATGAGAATAATAAAGCCTGCGCGCGAGGCGACTTACGGATCTGAGAATAATAAACCCTGCGCGCGAGGCGACTTACGGATCTATAAGAATAATAAAAACTGCGCGCGAGGCGACTTACGAGCTATAAGAATAATAAAGCCTGCGCGCGAGGCGACTTATGAGCTATAAGAATAATAAAGCTTGCGCGTGAGGCGACTTACGAGCTATAAGAATAATAAAGCTTGCGCGTGAGGCGACTTACGAGCTATAAGAATAATAAAGCTTGCGCGTGAGGCGACTTACGAGCTATAAGAATAATAAAGCCTGCGCGCATGGCGACTTACGAACTATAAGAATAATAAAGCTCGCGCGTGAGGTGACTTATGAGCTATAAGAATAATAAAGCTTGCGCGCGAGGCGACTTATGAGCTATAAGAATGATAAAGCTTGCGCGCGAGGCGACTTATGAGCTATAAGAATGATAAAGCTTGCGCGTGAGGCGACTTATGAGCTATAAGAATAATAAAGCTTGCTCGCGAGGCGACTTATGAGCTATAAGAATGATAAAGCTTGCGCGTGAGGCGACTTACGAGCTATAAGAATAATAAAGCTTGCGCGCGAGGCGACTTATGATCTATAAGAATAATAAAGCTTGCGCGCGAGGCGACTTATGATCTATAAGAATAATAAAGCTTGCGCGTGAGGCGACTTACGAGCTATAAGAATAATAAAGCTTGCGCGTGAGGCGACTTACGAGCTATAAGAATAATAAAGCTTGCGCGTGAGGCAACTTACGAGCTATAATAATAATGGAGCTTGCGCGAGTTGCGGCTTACGAGCTATAATAATAATGAAGCTTGCGCGAGATTGCGGCTTACGAGCTATAATAATAATGAAGCTTGCGCGAGTTGCGGCTTACGAGCTATAATAATGATGAAGCTTGCGCGAGTTGCGGCTTACGAGCTATAAGAATAATAAAGCCGGCGCGTGGCCATGTGGGATATAATTAGGCTCCCGCCCTAAGATTCGGATGTCTTCTATTGCGATAACGTGGTAGAGGTATACCACGACAGTCCCCTAATTCATTGCTGCTAAATGAGGTTGTCCTTATCCTGATTTGGGATTAGACTATTCATTTGTTATGTCGCTTGCGCATAGGCTCTGGCTTTGTGTTATGCGCCACGCGCAGATGTTGCATGCGCGTGCGCATAGGCTCTGGCTTTGTGCTATGCGCCACGCGCAGATGTTGCATGCGCGTGCGCGTAGACTTTATGTCCCGCGCCACGCGCAGATGTTGCATGCGCGTGCGCGTAGACTTTGTGTCCCGCGCCACGCGCAGATGTTGCGTGCGCGTGCGCGTAGACTTTGTGTCCCGCGCCACGCGCAGATGTTGCGTGCGCGTGCGCGTAGACTGTGATGTGTGAGCATGTGATGCGTAAGCACATGTAATATGCGTGAGCATATGTGATGCGTGAGCATATGTGGTGTATGAGCCTGTGATATGCGACTGCGCTCAAGCATCATGGTGGTGCGCATGTTGAACGGAGCGGAGCCGCGTTAGGTCTTGTATTCGGCGCGAAGCCGTATGGGTTTATGAGGATTCCCAACCTTTAAGTTTGGCGCTTGGCCTGATGGGTTTATGAGGATTCCCAACCTTTAAGTTTGGCGCGTGGCCTGATGGGTTTATGAGGATTCCCAACCTTTAAGTATGGCGCGTAGCCATATGGGATATTATGAGGATTCCCAACCTTTAAGTATGGCGTGTAGCCATATGGGATATTATGAGGATTCCCAACCTTTAAGTATGGCGCGTAGCCATATGGGATATTATGAGGATTCCCAACCTTTAAGTTTGGCGCGTAGCCATATGGGATATTATGAGGATTCCCAACCTTTAAGTATGGCACGTAGCCATATGGGATATTATGAGGATTCCCAACCTTTAAGTATGGCGTGTAGCCATATGGGATATTATGAGGATTCCCAACCTTTAAGTATGACGCGTAGCCATATGGGATATTATGAGGATTCCCAACCTTTAAGCATGGCGTGTAGCCATATGGGATATTATGAGGATTCCCAACCTTTAAGTATGACGCGTAGCCATATGGGATATTATAAGGATTCCCAACCTTTAAGTTTGGCGCGTAGCCATATGGGATATTATGAGGATTCCCAACCTTTAAGTTTGGCGCGAGGCCTGATGCGCGCATGCACGGCGATGGAGTGGTGACTCGCGAGCGCGCGTGCATGGCGGAGGCCTCTTACGCAAAACCCACATGGTGGTTTCCGCGGTGGTTTCCACGGGCGCTCACGCATGTCGGCGGCATGGTGACCCGCTGGCGAGCATGTGTGATGGCAGTCTTCTGCGCAAAACCCACATGGTGGAGGTCTTTTGCGCGAAACCCACGTGGTGGTTCCCGCGGCGGCACATGCACGGCTGCGGAGTGAGAATCCGCGGGCGCGCGTTCATGGCGGCGAAAGTCTGGTAATTTTTGGATCTGCAATTTAAGAGTTAGATCTGCAATTTTAAACCTAAAATCCAGGTCTGTAATCTAGATCTAGATCTGTAAATCAGATCTAGATAGATCTGAAGCTCGGAGCGGATTTAAAACCATCACAGATCCGGAGACCTGATCATTCGAATCAGGCAGTTTCTTTTTGCACAGATCTGGAAGCCTCCTTTAGATCTATGGATCTTTTTGAGATTTAATAGAACAAGCCTTGAAGCCTTTTTCTGAAAACTTCCAGATCTGGGTTTTTCCTGGGAGAGATCTGACAGCCGAGAGGGAGATCGAAGGGTAGTTCGTTGCCGTCCCACGGATGGCGCCAATGTCGAAGCATGAGATGAATCTGACCTGATCCATGACGATGTTTCCACGGATTTTCGAGATGAACGAACCACGTCTTGATCTTCTTCTCCGGTTGCTTGAGACCTGCAATTGTTTTTCGGGGGTGTGGAGGTGACTGCTAAGAAATCTCAAAGATCTCTTGTTTACAGACACAAAAAAGTGGTGGTGGCTCTTATTGAGCATGACCTTTTAATAAGGAGGTGGAGACCTCCTTATATAGAGAGCCTCATGGCCACCATCATGGTACCCTAATGGGCCTAGCCCAGTTAGGGTTACCTCCACAAAACCCCCTCAGCCCAATAACATTGTATTAGTCCATATAATAAAATAAGCCAAACATAATAAAATTAGGGTCGTAAAACCGGGTTTAGTACCATACCCCTACAATGTTCGTGTCGGTAACTCATAGCTTTTTAAATGGATTTTGATTGAATTGAAATCTAAACAATAATAATATTATTAATGGGAAGTGAAGATATAGAAATTTAGTCGGTGAGTCAGGATATTAGCGGTCGGGTGATTTTTATTCTTACTAGAAGCGGTGGGAATAAATAAATTATAAGAATATGATTTCTATGGGCTGGGCTGGGCTTCTACTGTATATTTGTGGGTTTTAAATGTGATTCTTTAAATTAGAGGGCAAATAAGAGGCGCGCAAATCGGGTTTTCATAATACCTTGTTCCGGACGTGGAACTGGGTTTGGGTATGATCGGGTATTGGAAAAACTCGGTATTAGGTATGGAACCCATTCTGGTTTTCGAGTATTACTGGGTACATATTGGTTCCGGTTTCGGGTACAGGTTTTGGTACTGAAATGCATACCCTATCCATATCCTACCGTCACACCCCAACCTAAGGCGGAAATTGCCGGGGCGTGATCCGATTGCTCACATCTCGAAGATACTATCATAGTATAAAAGTGTAATATCTAATTAATTATTTAATAAAAATGAAATCAGAGAAAGTAAAGAACAAGATGAAGAGAGAAAATGACTTTCTATTATGAATGTTATTACAAAATGAAAGCCCTAATCTTTTTTATCAATTGGTCTCTCTCCTAACTAACTGTCATAACAACACTTATTAACAAACTAATGACACATCAACTAACAAACTAATGACAAGTCAGGCGAGCTCCATATCAACATAACACGTCATTAATCATAGTGCCAACACCTCCCCTCAAGTTGGAGGTATAGAAAGCCCCAACTTGGATAATAATGAATAATGTTGAGAACTTGGTAAACTTTTAGTAAATATATCAGCCAACTGAGTCTTTGTAGGAACATGGGAAATATCAATAAGACCGTCTTGTAATTTTTCCCTAACAAAATGGCAATCCAACTCAATGTGTTTTGTTCTTTCATGATAAACTGGATTCTTTGCAATGTCAATAGCAGCTTGACTGTCACATTTGAGAGGTATAGGAGTGATAGAGGGAATGGATAGATCATGAAGAAGTCTGGTTAGCCATGCTAATTCAGCAGTGACTCTACGCATAGAGCGATATTCAGCTTCAGCAGAACTGAGAGAAACAGTTGGTTGTTTCTTGGACTTCCAAGAGTGGCCTGCCACCAAGAAGAATGAAATAACCACTGATTGATCTTCGTGTGTTAGGAAAAGAAGCCCAACCCGAATCACAAAAAGCCTCAACCTTTAAATTTGAAGACTTGTTAAACAACAAACCATAAGAAGTAGTTCCTTTAACATACCGAAGTGTATGCATAGCAGCATCCCAATGATGCGATCGAGGATCCTGCATAAATTGGCTTAGAAACTGAATTGCAAAAGCTAAATCAGGACGTGTGTGAGTTAAGTAATTAAGTTTGCCCACAAGCCGTCTATACTGCAAAGGATCAGAATAAACCGTCCCTTCATTAGTAAGCAATTTTAATTGAGAAGGTAACGGACAATGAGAACAAGGAGCATCAGAAGTGTCAAATTCGTGCACAAGATCTTTAGCAAACTTCCTTTAAGACATGACAAGACCTTGTGAAGTGTTTAGAACCTCAAGTCCTAAAAAATAATTGAGAAAGCCAAGGTCTTTAATTTGAAATGTAACATGTAGCAAAGACTTGATGGCCTGCATTTCTTCTGAATTATTACCAGTAAGCAATATATCATCAACATAAATTGCTAAATGAACTATGGAGGAACCCATAGTCTTAGTGAACAAAGAATAATCATTGTTTGACCTGACATATCCTTTGGATTTTAGAGCATCTGAGAGCTTCCCATACCATTGGCGAGAAGCTTGTTTGAGGCCATATAAAGATTTTTGTAACTTTAAAACTTGATCAGATTTATCTAAAACCATACCAGAAGGTGGAAGCATGTAAATATCCTCATCTAAATCCCCATGTAGGAATGCATTATTAACATCCAATTGTTGTAAATCCCAATTGAGTTTAGCAACAGTAGCAATTAAAGCACGGATGGTTGTCATCTTTACCACAGGAGAAAAAGTTTCATTGTAGTCTATACCAGCCTTTTGAGTATCACCCCGAACAACTAATCTGGCTTTATATCTGTCAATATGTCCATTTTCATGAAATTTGACTTTGTAAACCCATTTACATCGAATTAGCTTCTTTCCTAAAGGAAGATCTACAATAGACCAGGTTTTATTGGCTTCTAAAGCATAAAATTCTTTTTGCATAGCAGTTTGCCAATGAGGATTTAAAGAGGCTTCAACATAAGAATTTGGTTCTTTAGTAGTGTCCAAAATATTGAGAAAAGACTGATGTTGTGGGGATAATTGATCAATAAAGACATGATGGACTGCAGAACAAGCAGTAACAGTGTGATAACAAGGAATAGATAAGGCTGAATTACAAATATAATCAGCAAGATAAGAAGGAGGACGATGAGATCTAGATGAAGCACGGGTAGGAGGAATAGATGGAACAGAAAATGAAGAAGGAATGGGATCAGAAAAAGAAGAATGAGGTGAAGAAGGAGAAGGAATAGGATTAGAAAAAGGAGGAGTAATGGGAGCAGAAGGGGAAGACATAAAAGGTGAGTCATAGTCAAAGAACTGAGATATGTCATTTAAGGTAGGAAAGATAGATGGAGGAGAAGAAGGAATGGACGGAAATAAATGTTCAAAGAACAACTACATCCCTGGAAATAAAAATGTTTTTAGATTGTAGATCATAAAGTTTGTAGGCTTTCTTTCCAAAAGGATAACTTATGAATATGCAAGGAATAGCTCTAGATTGAAATTTGTCTCATCCTTGTTTAAGTGTAGAGACATAACACAAACAACCAAAATTTTTTAAATGACTATAAGAAGGTGTTTTGCCAAATAAGCATTCATAGGGTGTTTTCCCATTCAAAATTGAAGTTGGAAAGAGATTGATGAGATAAGTTGATGTGAGAACACATTCTCCCCAAAATCGTAAAAGTAATTTAGATTGAAACAATAATGCTCTTGCGGTTTCTAAGAGGTGTTTATGTTTTCTCTCAACCACCCCGTTTTGTTGAGGAGTTGCAACACAACATGATTGATGTACAATGCCTTTACTGAGTAAATATTTTGATTGTTTGTTACCAGAACCAAGTTCAAAAGCATTATCTGTTCTAAGGCATTTAACATGTGTATTGAATTGCACTTGGACCATTTCAATGAAGTTTTGGAGAATTGGAAAAGCATTGCTTTTAGTAGTGAGCAAATATGTCCAAGTAATTCTAGTGAAATCATCAACAATGGTTAAGAAATAATTATAACCATTGTAAGTTGGTGTATTATAGGGACCCCATACATCAATATGAATCATATCAAAAGCTTTAACAGTTTTAATATGGCTTTGAGGAAAAGATAATCTATGTTGTCTAGCCCGAGGACATATATCACAAGTTGCAATCTCATCAATATGTGTATGTGGGAAAACACTCATAGTTTTTAATTTGTAAAGAGGCAAATGTCCAAGTCTGGCATGCCAAGTATGACCAGAAACAACATTACAACTTTTAAGAGAAGAAACAACATTATTATGTGAAGATAGTATATCAGAATGTTGCTTAAGAAGGTATAAACCATTCAGGAGTTTACCCAAAACCAGTGGCTTGCTCATGGAAGGGGCCTGCAAGATACACGAATGATTATTAAAAAACACTAATCCATTTGTATCATTGCAAAGCTTAGGAATGGAAAGCAAGTTACGGTGGAATTGAGGAACCAAAAGCACATGATATATTGAAAAAGTAGGAGAAAGATTGACTGTGCCAAATTTGTTAGCAACAATCAGATTTCCATTAGGTAGAGTGATATAAAATGGTTTTGAAAGAGTTTGAAGGTTGGTAAACAAACGTTCATCAAAACACATGTGATCTGTAGCACCAGTATCAATGATCCATGTAGTGTGATCATGAACTGAAGAATTTAAAGATGAATTGCAAGATATTATACCTGCAAAATTCTCAGAATTAATTGTGGAACCAGAAGTAACAGCAGAGGAAGTAGACCCCATTTGCACATTGTTTAACATATTCATAAGTCCATTGTACTGTTCTTGAGTAAGATTACAAGAACTCACCATTGCTTTGTTATCACTTTCAGCAGAAATGTTCCCAGGTTCCTCAGATGAAACAGATGCTGCAAAACGCTTAGGCTTGGTAACATTTGCATTTGTAAACTTGAAATCTTTTGGGAAACCAATGAGTCTATAGCATGTATCTATAGTGTGTCTGTTCTTCTTACAATTGGTACAAGATAAACCTTTCTTTCCATTATTTTTCCCATACTAAACTCCTTTAGATGAATTATATGCATTCATTGCAGCAGAATCTTGGTTAAATTGAGTAGTAGCATGTATTTCCCTTTGATTTTCATCTTGAACTAGAAGAGAATATGCTTGATTAATGGATGGCATTGGTTGCATCATCAAGATACTACTTCTCATTGCATCATATGTAGGATTCAATCCCATAAGAAACTGAATTAGTTTTTGATCCTCATCTCTTTTAGCCAGAATTTGAGCATTACCACATGAACACATATGAATAGAATTAGTGAATTCAATTCATCCCAAATACATTTGATTTAGGTAAAATATGTGGCTATGTCATTATTTTCTTGTGAAATGTCACACAAACACTTCTGTAATTGATATAATTTGGCACCGTTAGGTTTTCCATATCTATCATTAAGTTCTTTCTAGATCTGATTAGCAGTTTGAGCATACAATACACTTTCACTAATATCTTTTGATAGAGCATTCAATAGCCAAGATATTACCATATCATTGCATCTTTGCTAGGTTTGACGTTGAATTGGAACTGTAGGAGCTTCAATTTCACCATTAACAAACCCTAACTTGTTCTTGGCAGACAGAGCGATAGAAATAGCTCTCTTCCAAGTTCCAAATCCAGATCCATCGAATACCTTTGAAACTAACAACATGCCAGGATGATCTGAAGGATGAATGTATAATGGATTTGATGAATCAATTTGATTATCGATTGAGTTTTCTGGAACGAACGCAGTAGTCATGATTTTTAGGGCACGAAACTGTATTGGTAAGTTTGAACGAATTGATGATATAAAAGATGAATTGAAGTAGAACAGAACAGAATTTGTTAATCAAATGAATTGCGAATTTGATATAAGGATGAACAGAACAGAATTTGAGTTGAACTTTAAAGAAGACGGAAGAACAAAAACGGAACATTAATCGGAAAGATGACCGGAAACGAGCAAATGATCGGAATCCTGCTATGATACCATGACATCAGAGAAAGTAAAGAACAAGATGAAGAGAGAAAATGACTTTCTATTATGAATGTTATTACAAAATGAAAGCCCTAATCTTTTTTTTATCAATCTGTCTCTCTCCTAACTAACTGTCATAACAACACTTATTAACAAACTAATGACACATCAACTAACAAACTAATGACAAGTCAGGCGAGCTCCATATCTGTGACATACCTCGATTTCGGGTCAAATTGTATTTATTTTGTATTTGTTTTTATGTTGTAAACCGACCCGATTTATATCCCGAACATTTCAAATATATAAAATATTGGATTTTATGTTACTAAAACATTCCCGCTTGTCTAATTTGAAAAACCCCTTTTACAGATTCGAAAACGGACTTAAAACGCTCAAGATAAATAAAAAACGAACTTCCGGACGCGAACCGACGTGCTGACCAGCAGCAGATCAGCAGCAGACCAGCAGCCCCATCTTTCTTTTTTGTTGTGTTGTGACTTGTCTTGACCCCTCTTGCATGCAAACCTTGATATCACACCTCATGCTTGACCCTTTCAACCCACCCTATATATACACCCCTATCCCCTTCATTAATACTTGCTCATTCATCTCTTTCTCTTCCAATTCTCAAGCATTCAAAGGTGTTCTTCTTATATTTTTGGCAGTTTGACTTTTCAAAGTAAAACTGACCATAGTCTTACATTATAATCAACTTGTTAACACTTATTTATACTTGAAGATTGTTATACAACATATATATAATAGCACCCTTTGTACCTTCGGTGGGCATTTCTCCGGTCTCGGTCGGTTAAGTGTCCGGCCCATAAGACAAAGCTACATGGAGGACTCATAGTAGTTCTTGATTATATATATTTTCCACATCTAACCATCAAACTTGTTATACTTGTTTAACTTATGCTCATCTTAGTTCTATTTTACATTTTGAGTTTCCATGGTTATGGGTTTGTAGAATCTAACCTCGGTCTTATCCCAAAACAAGATCCGAATCGGAAACCGAACTTTCGTTTAAAGACTTTGTTGTTGACTTTTTGTATGTAAGACTTTGGTATTATTATTTATAAATTATTTTACAAGTTCTATGATATTTGGACATGTGGTAACCATTCTTTGCCTTATTCCAAGATAAAAACCGAACCAAACCGAACTAAACCAAGTCTACTTGCTTAAGACACACAAGTGTGTTTTTAACCATTAAAGCTTATATATTTCTTTAAAAATATTTTATAAACTGATTTTAATTATTTTCACAAAGTACTCGGAATGTTGAATCCAACTTGATCCTATAACAAAGTTTGGACTGAGTAAACCGAACACTCGCTTAACGGACGTTGTTAGTTCTAAAACAATAGAACTACATACTTGGTTAAGTCTCTTTAAGATTTATTGAGTTATCTCATACATTTATTATTTTGGGAAAGTTGACTTTGGGTTTGGTCAAGTCACCAAGACCCTAACCGACCACCCGAACACTCGTTAAAACCCGTTTTAGTATCTATATTATAAAGGGACTTGCTTTCTCGCATTTTTACCCACCTTATTACTTAACATAGGTTGAGTAACATTAAGGGCTAGATACGTTAACCCGGTTTCAAGCAAACTTACATTTTTAAAGGACTATTATTATAATTTCTTAAATATTTACATTTTAAACTTTAAACTTTAAATTGTTTACATTTCTTATCATTTATTTTCGTTTAAAGACTTCCAAGACAACTTTTCTAATACAAGACTTCTTCTCCTTTAGGCTTCGTTCGTTAAACTCATCGTTCCGGTTAATCTCCAAATCATCAAATCTTTCAAGTTTATTACTTGAACGTGAGTACTTTCATCCCCCGTTTTCACTCTTTTATATTTTGGGGGTAACATTGCAAACTTATTCAAATCCAAATGATTTATACTTGAGTCTTAAACCACAAACTTTATTGTATACTTTACTTAAATAAATGCTCGATTTGGTGATTATATGCTTATACGCTTAAGTGCTAATGTGTTTACCGCTTTTGGATGGTTGATTCATAAATCCGAGTATATCTGGCATCCCCTTATAGAAAGGTGTCGTTAATGTATTCTTATTAACGATTTCATACAAAATCCGAGTATATTTGGCATCCCCTTATAGAAAGGTGTCGTTAATGTATTCTTATTAACGATTTCATTTATCTAAATTGTTGCTATTATTTATTGTTTTGTATACAAGTTATGGAATTTCATATTATATATCTATTGTTCAAAAACTATGAAATTGGTCACCAACCTTTGTGTTGATAAATTCTATTTATGCAATGTTACAGGTTTGACTTTAGATTGACTCGAGGACTTGAAGAAAAAGCGTTATCGAGACTATTAGGATATTAGCAAAACGAACAATATATTATTTACTATGATTTGAATTCGGTTATTGTATGAACAAGTTATGTGACTCTTTGTGTTTTTATGAATTTAAATGAGTTGATTAAATATTGTTACTTAATAGTGTCGTATGCGATGAACAATCGGTTGCGCCCCGACGTTTCCGTCAATGGTCGGGGTGTGACAATATCAACATTACACATCATTAATCATAGTGCCAACATCAAATAATACACAATATTCAAATACAACAATACAATTCAAATAAATAAATACAATCAATTAAATTTAAGTTTGTCTTCAATATAACCCTATGGTCTTTCTAAGTGTCCATCCTTCAACTCAGGCAACCTACATATACGTAGAAAATAGAGTTTTGTCAACAAACATGTTGAGTGAGTTTACCACCAAGTTTTAACACCAAAATAATGATAATATGATAAATAAGCAAAACGTAATAAATGCGGCAATGAAATCAAAGCATAAGCAAGTAAGTTGTCGATTAAACCATTGGCAAGCGAATCGGGCGCCGGTAAATCAACCATGAGCAAATAAGAATAAGACCGTTGCCAAGCGAATCGGGCGGTGGTCAACAGAATGAGAACCCTCTCCAAGGGGATATGTCAAACGAATGAATACAATAACACATTAGCACATAACAAGTAGATTTGATTAATCACACACAATTACACGTGTCACACCCCGATTCAGGGCCTAGGCGTGTGACTACCAGTTAGTACCTGTTTTGTAAATATATCATAGTTGCGGGTCTGTTTTAGCGGAAGTCTTAAATATTAAAATATTAATTTACATTAACAAAAATTACTCGGGAATTAAATACCCGAGTTTCCGTTTTACAAACAGTGATGTTATTAATACAGGATTTAATCTTCATAATAAAAAAAACGAGCCATCCATAGCGATCTTCTAAATGACTCCAATCCCTGTATATTATCTAGTTACCTGCACGGGTGGGAAAACACATAAGCTATATGCTGGTGAAACGTTGACTTGATAAAATAGTTATAACAGTTGTTAAATACAATCATAGTTTTCTGTTCACAATCTCAGCAAGAATGCCTGTCCATTCTCGGGATTTCTACCACTGCCCTACACACACAATTCAAAGGTTCTCCGAGTACATAGCCCCTGTTCGGGGACAACCTTCCCCTAGACTATGTAACCCAGTTGGAGAACTGGTTATGACTGACTTGGTTTTGTATGCCAATTATCAGTTATGTTTGGATCCAGACACATGTGTATTCAATCTGAGTTGCTTTTTATTTTCTATATTGTATTATAACGGTTTTAGAGAATATATCTCATGTAAACATTTATCAGACTCTTTGTAATAAACAACCAGTCTATTACAAGAGTAAAATCAGTTCAGACAGTAAAAGGTTAACGTGAACTCCTTATATTATCAATTGGAATTATCAGAACTTTCCCCTTCAGTATGCGTATCAACCTATATTTATAATAGGCAAGCATAAGTATCCAGTCGATCCTATTCAGCAGACTTTAAGTCTGTTTCAGTTTCAGCAGACTCAAGGTCTGATCGGCAGACTCGAAGTCTGATTCAGTTCAACGGACTCGAGATCTGATCAGCAGACTCTTAGGTCTGACCTAACCTTAGTATAGTTATAGTCGTTTTATGAAAATACTTTGGATTTACATACGAAGTTTGGAATAGCACGCTTTGGCTTAATAAAGGATATCACGTTGGTAAACTTCTCCAGGTAAGCAAACGGGTCCCGTGGTTGATTGGGATTTGTACGAATTGCTTTCCTTAGGCAAGAAGAGTTTACTAATGATACCCCCCTTCCAGTTACTACATGCCCGTCAAAATAATAGTTTTGATAACATTATTTCACGTGGAAGCAACGTCTTTGCTTTATAAAACATTACTTGGAAAATAATTACAGTTTAACGACTATACCCTTAACTAAGCTATATCTTATGTATTTAAAGTAACTAGTAAAGTAACTTAACCTTAATCCTACCTTAATCGGCTCGACGGGACTTAAGAACTTAAGAAATCAGCAGCACTTCGACTTGCACTTCGTTTTCAAGATTAACAGCTCGCTTAGCAGCGTAACGACACCCTGCTACTTCACGAAAACAGCCCTCGGCACACCAGAACACCCTTGGCACGAACCCCTAGGTTAAGTGTGTGAAAATGAAGGTGAAAATGGGAGGAATGGGCTGAGTTCGTGGCTGCCCTATTTATACTTTATTTTGTGCATCTTCGCTATACGCGAAGATGTTTGCCTGAGCATCTTCACGATACGCGAAGTTGCATAAGTCGGCGCGGCAATTTTGCATGTCAACCCCAGGCTGCCACGTTTCACCACGTCACTGGATAACGTTGAAATGTGTGCCAGCAGTTTCGCGATACGCGAAGATGCAAGATTTTAGTTTCAGTCCTTCAAGTTTCAAATTTGTCCACTTTAGCCCCTTTAACTTCTAAACTTTAAATTTTTGGCCCAAAACAAGATGCGGTATTTCCCAGTGTTACAACATGTTTGCTATTTTAGACATGTATGTATATATAGATATGTATGTATACGCATACGTCCCCAAAACGTTATGAAAATCTAGTAAAATAGGGGAATGATAAAACTCACCTGGTCGATTAAGCCAAATAGGAATGATTACGACAAGAAAGCGATAATCACGATCTTCGAGAATTACCGACAAGAATCCTATTTAAATGATATTATGAGTGCATTATAGATGATATAATACATATAACAAATTTAAGATTTCGATGTGGATTGAGTTATAATATTGTACGTTATGGATTGAACGATTGATCACTACGAATTATTGTTACTGTAAAAGCATTATTATTAGTTATTACTTAATTATAATAGTCATTGTTTATTATATAATCGAATTTACAAATAATTAGTTTAAATATATAATGATAAACATTTAAATATATAATTAACATAAAATTTATATTTTAGAAAATATAAGTAACACGTTTAAATACATTAATACATTTATTATGATTTTGTTTAAAATAAATAATACATGTTTGTATATATATATATATATATACATATATATATAATAAATATAAGCAAATTTATAAAAACATTTTAACAACTAGAAGCAAATTTATTTTCGTTTTTGATTGTTTTAAGTGGTTTTTTTAATAATATATAATATATTATAATTAATATTAAATGTTTATTTGATATTTAATATTAATTATAATATATTATATATTATTAAAAAAACCATATAAAACAATCAAAAACTAAAATAATCCAAAAAGGGGGCTGGCCGGAGTTGAACCCGCACCTATGGCCGGTCCTGCACTGAACACACACACCGCTAGGGTGTCAGTTGATTATATTTTGTAAACAGATCAATTTATACAGACACTAAGTAAAACCCAATTCAATCATGAACCCTAAATATGAAATTGATCAATTCGTTAATCGTTTATACAACTAATGTTAGGGCTATGACGCAGCACATCTAGACGAACTTGGACACACAATTTATTACCTGAACCGCTGATTAAACATAGGTTAATCGGACGTAGCAGCGTCAGCGGAACAAGGACGACGAACAGGGGTCTACGGCTAAATTTAATGTAATTAAAGTTAGGGTTTTTGGTCGTTGGATCATGAAGGAGGTGCAGATGAGATGAATTCTGTTATGATCAAGCTTAGAATATATAATTAGTTTTAGGTTAAGACGGTTTAGTTCATAATCAAATTCGTATCATTCTTGATCTTGTTTTCCTAATTAACTACGTCGGTTTGGCCGATTATGGCAAGATTAATCATAAACATAAACCAATTCCTAACTTAGATCGTTAATTGAGGATCAAGTAACCTAAACGGATCACGGGTATTGTTAAACGGGTATGGATTCGGGTCTGGGTAAATGGGTTATGAACATAACATGCAGAATTTGCAAAATAGTCCCTAGAGATTAAAGATGGAAACATTATGGGTTTAAACTTTATATTTGGGTTGAAAATGTACTTTTTCCAAAGTTATATATATATTAAATAAATATAATAAATAAATAAAAATTGTATAGAAATTCCTTGATAAACGTGCCATTTTTAGTGATAAATTTTCCGAACATAAAACGAGTCGGATAAAAGATATAAATTCATTCGTTGGAAAACCCGAGTTGTTACACCTACGAGTAGGGTCAGGTACGGGTTTGGGTATTAAAAACACGGGTATAAAAAATCCGGTTTCGGGTTCTTTTTCGGGTCCGATTCTGGGTTCGGGTTTTTTTGTGTACCTGTAGTGCAACTCTTAGCTGGTTAACTGAATTAAAACCGAAACTAACCAGTTGAAAGTTTGAAACCAGTTATTAATTGATATAATAGAAAGCGGATTGTAAATGATATTTTCCGTGGTTTAGGGGCTGCTTAACTAAAATCGGTTAATTTCAATAGGCTAATAAAGTTAGTATTAATAAGGTTAATTTCAATAGGTTAATAAGATTAACAAAAATGTTAACCGAACCGAACCGGTTACATAGGTTAGGAATTTTGCACTCAAAAACTAGTTATTGTCAATAACCGGTTTTAACCATTTGATCAATAACTGGAACTGATGTTCAAAAATTGGTTAACGATGTTCAACAAGAACGGTCTAGCTATGGTGTTTAATGAAGCAAAGTTAGAACTTTACAATGCATATAGTATTGAACTTGAACATTTACAACTGGATTCGAATCGAATTTGAGAAACCGATTCGAATTCATTTGGTTCAATCTTATTTGAAATTAAAAAAAAAACAATTATATTTATTTAATTTTCAAAACTCTGCAAAGTTGAATATCTTTTAGATTAAAGATTTAAGTAAATGAAACTATTTATGTTGGATACTTGTATTGGAAACTTTGATGCTAATTAGATTATTTTAGCTTAAATGGGTTTATACTTTCTATGTATCAAAAGCCCAATTTTTTTATTTATATATGTAATCAGAATACAATAATTACATGCATAATTCACTTGAATTAGCATACTTACAATTAACATAATAACCAAATGGGAACATATTTAAATCATCACACTACTTGAAATAAAAATATGTCACTTCTACGTAATAATGAATATTGTATAACTCAATCACCAAAATACTTAAGTGAACAAAGGTTTTGATGCATACATTTTTAAAATCATGTACACATTCTTATTGATTTTCCATGTGGTCTAATATCCCTCCGCTCGATAGTATTAAACAAAATGATGTGAGATTTACCTAATGTGTCACATACACATTCTTAGCTTATACAACTACAAATATGTACTTAAGTACTTTATATATGGTGGTGCATGCAATGCAATGTACTTTAAGTACAATGATTCAAACCGAGACATAATAAGTCGTTTTCAAGAGAGGAAAACTTATATACAACAATGAGTAACACTCTTATATGCCTTTTCTTTTGTATAAATTTGATGTACTTTATATGTGGTTGTCCATGAGTTTTTAGTATCCTAAAAGATGGTAATTATAAGATTACAAGTATATAGGTACACTCAAAGTGTCACGTGAGATGGTGATGCGCGGGAGATATCTCATCACCTTCTTATACTCTATACATAAAGTCAAACTCGTTTTTCCTACTTCTCAATTTAATCCGTTAGATCGGGCAGACTTATAAGGCTATTATAGCTGCATTTCTGATTTGATGCACAACCCAGACGTAATGGCCGATTTGACTTTATTATCTTTTCCTAGCGACTGTGTACCATAAGTTCTTGACCAAGGAGGCGGAGTCGCCTTTACCATTGGAGATGAGCTAAGTAGCTCATATTTGATTGTTACTACCACGGCTTCTATAAAATAAGGTATCTTTTTGTTAATACTAACCATACCGTTGTTTTAGGAGGATTCTGGCATTCATTTTTTCTTACGAGACAGGGTTGTCAGACTTGAACAAGGCAAAACATCTCCTGATTTTTTATTAGCCGATGGCTTAAACGACCCAAGAAAAAAGGCTTCAAAACAAAACAGTCGAATTGTAACACCTTACCAGATCACGTATGGGTCATAGACTGTAAAGATGTTGAATTTATAAGCAGCGACAGCGTTATATATCAATGGGTGAGTTGGTTGTAGATGAAAGAATTCCACACTTTACCATATTTAGGTAGGAACAATTCTCCGGTGATCTCTTAAGAAATCTCTATAAATTAAGTAACTTTTATCAAACAAATAGAACAATATTAATTGGTATAAGAGATTGAATGTTACACGAATAAGGGTATGTTTGGTTGGAGGTAATGGAATGGAAAAAGGAATGGAATGGACAAGAGAATGAAATTGATCATTTCATTCATTTGTCTTGTTTGATTAACCTATGGGAATGAAATAAATTATTACTTTATGTTGTTTAGTATCCTAAAAAATTGTATGATTGAAATAGAAATAATAAAAACACTCCTATCTCAAAATAATTCTTTTTACAAAAAAAAAAGCGCAATGGCGATGGTGGTGGTGTTAGCTCCAGCGACGAAAATGGTGGTGGCAGTGACGACAGCGGAAGTGGGGGTGGCAGTGGTCAAGCGGTGGTAGCATTGGCAGTAATGGCGGTGGTAGCATTGGCAGTGATGGCGATGGGTGGCGGTGACGGTCAGACGACAGCAATGACAATGTTTTCGATGGTTACAGCGACGATAGCAGCAACGGCGGTGGCGGAGGCTGTGGTGGCGGTAAGGTGTCGGTGATGGCGATGGTAGTGGTAGTTGTTGTTAGGTGGTGATGGTGTTGTTGAGAAAGTAGGGTGAAGGAGGAATGGAATGAAAAAAAAGGAGGGGGGTAGGAAGGAATGGTTTTGATGGAATGGGATTCCATGTGTAATGGATGATTTCATTCCATTGAGCAACCAAACACCACTTTTTTCATTCCTACGTAATGAATCATTCTATTCCTCCTATCATTCATGCATACCAAACGCTACCTAAATGATTATTGTTGGTTAAAAAGTATATTCCAAGTGTTTATAATCTTCAATGCTTAAATATCTATTGTAACAAATATATATATATATATATATATATATATTTTAATAATTAGGATAGTTATTATTTTTTGTAGAATAAAAAAATTTGTAGCAGTTGATGTTAAAACAATTATTGACAGGTTACCAGTTCTAACCTCTTCTACAACAAGTCAACAACACCCGGTTGGACCAGTACCATGCTTGACCATTTTTCAACATATTTAACTTAGAGGCGTAAAGTATTAAACAAAAATTAACTTTTGAGGTACTATGAATAGCTGGAAAATACAAATTTAACCTTCAAATAAGAAAAAAAGAAGATATAAAATGAACTACAAATTTCACATAAGTTTAAGGGTTTTGCAAGTAACGGAAAAAATCGATCTAAAACCGGAAAAACCGAAAAATTGAACCAAAACAAAAACTGAAGATTTTGTTTTATGTTTTTTGTAAAAACTAAACTAACGGTGCGATTTTGGTTTTGTATGTAATAAGAACTGAAAAAACTGAACTGAACCGAATTTCTAGATTTTTATTTTTCTATTTTTTATTTTAAGTAATTTATAAGAATTTAATTAATATATAACTAATATGTCTATTGGTTAACAATTAACAAAATTATTTATACTTACATTCATTATTTTCGGCCAACTTTCTTTTGGCTTAAAATTTTCAAGGTCAAATGGTAAAAAACAAAAACGAAACGAACGATTTCAAAAATCCAAAAACCGAAGTTTAGGTTTAGCCCAAAACCGAACGGCCACCACACACACCCCTAAGTTTATCATAATATTTATTTAGTTATTAATTAAAATAAAATTCTAAACAATTTCATTACCAAACTATGTCTTATAAATTTGAACATCAATATCAATAACTAAAATAAAATCAAGGAACTAGTGATGCCAATTATGTTATACAAATATGTTAAGTACATAACCACAAACCACCCCACATTTTGAAAGAACAAATGGGATGTATCACACACTTATAGCTAAACTAGAAGCAAAACTTTAAAGCCACAACACCAATAATTGATTTGATATGAATCAAAGAGTCAAGACATAAGAATCACACTGCCAACCATCCCACTAGCTATTAAGGTGCTTTTTATTTTTGGACAAATCTCACATGTGTATCTAAATATTTTGAATTTCACATATATAGACATCAAAACATAAGAGGGTCATTTTATCCATTCATGGTAACTACATAAAAAAATGCAATTAGTTTCTAGACAACAATTTATACCAAATAAACGAGTTACAAATAACTTTTAACCAGCAAAAAAAGACTTGGTTTTATACCTGATTTTATTTTATTTACTATTATAAATATGTTATACCAGTCATAAAATTTAAACGAATACATCAATTCTCTTTTCTAAACGAATCTTGAAAAGTTATCATAATAAGCTAGGTAATGAGAATAAAAACAGTATTTCTGTTCTTGGTGTTAAAGTTTTCAAACTATTTATACACGCGTTAAATTGTATAGGTGTGGATGTTATCCGTTTCATGAGTCGGGTTTTCGAACAAGGTTTACACATAGACCAATCCTAACATATATATGATATATCATTTATGGATGAGGCAGAATCAAAACATGGGTTATGAAGGCTAGGCCACTGCACAGGGCCCAAAAGAAATCAACTTCGTAATATTAATACATAAATGATAACCAAATGCAAAGAATCAGACAATCCTATGTAGCTCGGTTGGTAAGCTACACCCTTTGCAAGGTGAACAACATGGCTGGATTCAAATCCCAGTTGTATGTATGTTTCCCTTTAATTCCATCTTTTTTTTTTCTTTTTTACTTTTTTATTATTTGGCATATTCATATTAATTTTTTATTTATATTACGATTTTATTTATATATTTTATTTATGTATATAATTTGATTGCCCCAAAATTTCCTACCTTTTTATTATTTGGTATATTCATGCTCATTTCTTTGTTTACATTAAGATATTTTTTATATTATATATATATAATTTTTTAATAAAAAATATAACTAAATTTATAACCCAACTAAAAATTGTAAAGTAAAAGCCTATTTAATTTTAGATAATTAAAGAATAAACGTACTAGTATTTTAGGCCAAATAAACTGATTATGGGTCATATTTTTGTTTATTTTTTAAAACATTTTAAACGTAGGGCCCATTTTCTTTTCTCTCATAGGGTGCTTGAGGCTTCTCGCATTCTCATGGACGACACTGGATTAGATTGAGATAACATTCTCATGGAATATAACTTAATCAAATATGAAATATGTATATATACATATACGTATTTTTTTTTTACAGAAAATGGAATGTGGTTTTGACCAGGTGATAAAAGAGAAGGTAAAAAAAGGAACTTTTCATAAACAGCCAAAGAGGAAGGAATCTATGCAGAAAGGAGTTGTACGGTACTACAGCAACAGCATCACTGTTGGACAGAGATTGATGCTGTGATTTTGTTGTTGTCCCCAGTACTTGACATAACAGACACAAACACACCCCTCCCCTCACTTCCATTTTATTCCTTTTTCATTCTCTGTGTTTTTAAATCATTAAAAAAATTCTTAAAATAGTCCGAGAAGTTCGAAATAGTCTTTTTTTTCTTGAAAATTTCCCAAAGTGACCCTTAAAGTCCATTGCCAGAGACAGATTTGAATTGAGATTCTACCGACGAAGTTTCAAAATGCCCCCCCCCCCCCTATTTGAGTTGAGTTGAAAATGGTAGGAGGAGACGAAATTGAGTTGAAAATGGTCGGAGGAGACGGTGTTGAATTGAAATTGGTCGGAGAAGACGAAGTTGAGTTGAAATTTGTCGAAGGAGACATATTTGGTTAAAAATGACACTTATTAAATTTCCAAGACATATTTGAAATTGTACGAAGGAGACAGATTTGGTTCAAAACATAACGGAGCCGACGGATTTGGGTTGAAAATGATCTGAGGAGACGGAATAGAGTTGAAAACTTTATGGGTATTTTGGGTTTCTCTCTAAAATAGGGTATTTTGAGAATTTTCTCATAATTAAACACCACAAATTTGTTATATAATATATGTATCTTTACAATTATAAAAATGAAAAACGTTCCATCATTATTATTATTATTATTATTATTATTAATATTTGCTAGACATTTGTAAATAAAACTTCTAGATTGTTTACATTGGGTTACACTGAATAGTTGGCTTTATTTGTTATTCATTAAAAGAGAAAATAAAAGGTAACTATTGATTGAAAGACTTGTACAATAAATGTTAAGATTTAAGAAACCTTAGCATTACCGAATTTGATGAAAACCAACTTGAGGTTGAGATGCAATAAAATAATTATTTGTACCACATAAAAATTATGTGTATCTTATAAGATCAAACTATTAACACATCTGCAACATCCATATAATTATTTATACTACACTCACTTTTTTGTGATGAAGAAATAAGTTTTGTGTTAAAACTGGCCGTATTCGATATATGTTTAGCTTGACTATTGAACTTATACTAGTTAATTTCTTACACTTAAACACCATATTTAATAAGTGGTGGTACAACAGACATGACATGGGTAAATGTAACTAGCTCAATAACACGGATATAAAAAAACGTTTAGCATGACTATTGAAACGCCTCTCTAAACACGGTTGGGAAACAATATAGCGCGATAAGCTAAAAGTTATCAAATTAACTTAATTATAATATACTTAACTGCTTATAAAACACTAGATCTACATACATTTAATACAATTAGTGAAACGCATTAAGGCTGGCATAAACAAATTAAACTGGTGAAACCTGTTTAGACAAGTTTTTAATTGTTTCACTAACATGTCTCATGCTGATGATCCAAACTCATTTACCTAAAACACTAACCGTTTTATTTTGTATCAACTCTTAATATCCTAAATTACTCTACTTATAATTTTATAAATCAACTTACCTAATAAAAAATAGAGAAGAAAAGTAACACGTCTTCTAGACTCCTTCATTAGTTTTTAATATAAAATTAATATTTAATACTTGATAGTATTGACTTTTATCTCCATAATTAAACTTTGGATTCACTTGAAAGATTGAAACTTAAATGCCAATCAAGAAAACAACCACCATATAATCAAATCGTCACAAGCTTGGTTAAAATAATATATTCATTCACAAATAATTAATAAAACTATTTTGTTATAACTTTTTTTAATTACCAAAAGAAAAAAAAACGTTTCAATTAAAAACTAGCAAGCCACTAGACAAGAAACACGCCAGTATAAAACTACAAATAACAGACGCAGACCGCACCAACACCAAACAGACACCAAACACTATTTTGTTACAACTAACTATACATTTAACCAACTAAAAAAAACAATGCAATTCATTAATAACAAAAAGAATTACCATAAATTAATCTCATTTTAAAATCCAATCCACACAAGAAACCTCCATAGGATAACACCCAGATGATTAAATTCTAAAATAATCCCCACCAAAAAAAAGCAAAAAAAAAAAAAAACAACAACTCAACACGACACGACACAAACGTTAACTATATCAATTATCATCGGATCGATCAAAATGAAGTAGTTGACCGCAACATTTGGGGCAATCTTCCACTTGTTTAGGCACCATTAAGTACATGAAACATCCTTTACATCCAGCCACCACTAATACATGCCCCCCTCCTCCTTTAATCCTGCTTTCACCCTCGTCTTCGTCATCGTTTTGCTTCGGTTTTCTTGATGATGAAGCCGCGGGCGATGACTCCACCGATGAACTTTCACTGTCCGCATATGAACTCTCTTCCTCGCCCTCGTCCTCTTCCTCTTCCTCTTCCTCTTCCTCGTCGCTATAAAAGTAGCTGCTAAAACCATTGTCAATTGTCCTAGGATCCTCCTTTGACTTCATTCCGGTTCTCCAGTTTATGTAATACATCTCACCTGTCTGTTATTGAAAATATTATTATTATTATTATTATTATTATTATTATTATTATATAATCAAAACTGATATATACACACCGCCTGACATCTAATGCCAGACTGTCACAAACAGTCGTTTTAACCAATAACTTCTAAAACTTTGACCCCCCTCCTTTCCGAATGGCCATCGACTATTTGTCAAACCACCGATAATTTTCAAAGTTTGATCCCCTACTTTTAAAACGGCGTTTTGGATATTATCGGATGACCCTTTTGAAAATTATTGATCAAAACGGCCGTTCGACATATATCGGACGGTTGTTCTAACCCGGCCAAACCCCGAATTTTTTTTAAAATGGTTGTTAGAATTCTATCCAACGGACGCTTGAAACAGTGTGGGATTAGATGTCAGACGGTATGCATATAGTTACCATATATAAAACTTCACAATCAAGAATACCCAAAATAAAGTTTTAATCCTTTTGCTCTTTTTAGGGTTTCAAAGTTAACTTTTTCTCCCAAAAAAGCAACAACAAAAAATGATACCAATTTTCATTTTTGAAAGATCCATATTATTATATTAATAAATATTAACAAAGATTCAATCTTCATCGGATCTTGATTAATAAACCAACATGGGTATATATGCAAACAATAATAAAATAAAAATAAAAAAATAATAACCTTTAGATCAAGACATTGTTCCCAATGGTAAGGCAAAGTAATATTAGAATTAAGCTCCAACGTGGCATCGGAGGAGATTGTTGACTGGTGGCAATGGGTGTTGGTTGACTCTTCTCCGGTGGTGGTGTGATGGTGGTTTAGAGAGAAGCTTTGAAGAGATCTTTCTAATGAGGCGGTGATTGCCGCCATGTTTGGTGGTGTCATTCTTGATTATTATTAATATTATTATTATGATTACTATTATTATGTTATGCACCTTTGTTGCCCAAAATATAAAGAAAACAAAATGATGCAAGTTTAAGAAAAGGAAGAAAATATAGCAAGAAATGAATAAAAGCTTGTTGCTTTAGAGAGAGAGAGTTTAAAGTGGGGAGTATGTTAGGAGTTTGATGAGTTTGTGGGAATAATAATAAAAACTCTAGACATCACCACAAAAAATAGAGTATGTGACAAAGTGGCCCACGTACATTTTGTATGTTTGTTGTTTTCATCCTTCAGCTTTTGATTTTAAGTTAGTGGCATAAGTAGAAGATTATTGGCATGGCCTATCACAAATGTGATGATCACATACATAATATCTTAAAACATTATAAAAAATCATTTTTGAAAATTTTAGTGATTATTAAGAGTACATACTCTAATTTTTTAGTAAATGGTATCCAATAAAGTTAGTTATATATAATTATATATCTTAAACATACCACACGTTGTTGCATTTGTTTTTTTGTTTAAGTTAATACGATTTATTTTAGGTGTAACAAGCGTACATACTTTATTATAATGTTAAAATCATGTTAGTAGCTTTAGATTGTTTTCCTTACGTATGAATTCTACTAGTCACGTTGCGTTGATTATAAATGATTTAACATGACGTCAAAAAATCAGGTAAAGCCGGTTAAATCTCAACGAACATGGCACGTGATGTTGTATTTTTTTTCCTTCGAGTTTGTACACTTTAACTGACGTGTGATAACTATATATACTTTACTCACGTACAAATTCTCCTAGTCACGTTGCATTGATTATAAATGATTTGGCATGACGTCAGAAAATCATGTTAAGTGAGTTTGATTGTTTACGTCATAACATGTAAAATAATTTTCTACGAGCTATTAATATTGAGGTTACTTAATCGTCTTCAACTTAAGCAAGTCATCTAACAATCTTAATGTATGATATTGTTACATGTAATAACTATAAATATTGAAGTCCACCCATAATGTTTTTTATACTTATGTTGTTTCTTGTCACCGAAATTTCAATATACATGCATTAAGGATAAGAGATGAAAGGTATATAATCATCAATGTTGATTCAAGACTTATAGTGTTTAACATTGATTATATAGTGTACAATGTAGTCAGTAACAATCAATTTTATTTATTGGATTTTGTGTAATGACATTCTCATTTACTTAGCTAAAGTGTTTTCTTATACCAAAAGCTTACAGCTTAAACTTTAGTATTTGAGAACACCGCAAACATAGTAATTTTAAAATCATATTTCATTATATTTATGTACAATGTAAATGTTCTTCAATCCAATATAAAAAAAAACATGATTTTCCAAAATTCACTATTAAAAAGTGCCATATAATGCGTAATTTTGAAAAGGAAAGATTTAACTACATGGATGATCCATGTAATAAGTAAAAATTTCACTTGTAGAACTGTTACATCTTTTGGTCCTCAATAATTAGAATGTATTGGAATTCGAAAAGTTCGCCTAATACTTTAAAGAAAGAATTAGGAGAACTTCAACTTAACACGAAAACTATCAGTGTAATTTTTCGAAAAAGAATGAGTCAGGTACAATACGTTGGAACATAATTCAAACAAGAAGTAAAAAGAAAGGGAAAATCATGAAACTATATATGTATATGTTTCAGGATCAAATACAAATTATTCTTAACATGAATATAGTGAGAACTAATTTACTGTTATTATTAGGTTTGTTTTTATAAGTGTTTGTTGTTACCTTTTGTTCGTATTTGCTTATTTCCGATTATTTGACGTTATAAGTATCTGTTGATTTATATTTTGTTGTTGTTATTATTAACTTTTTTTCTTATATTGTTATAAGTATTTGCTGTTATTAGTTGCTAATTTTGATTCTTTTGCTGTTATTATTAAGGTTTTTCTTTTGTTATTATAAAGCATTGTTTATGTAAATTGATATTGTAGTTGGTATTGTTTCTTACGTTTTTATTTTTGATAGATTAGTATTATATCTTACGTTTTCATATTAAGATCATGTTGTACATGATAAACCTTCCCCATAAGTATACGTTTTAGAAAAAGAGAAAATCTATAATCCATGATTTTCAATACTAAAATAAGAAGTCCACTATTTAAGGAATAAGTGAGGATTTGGGGAAATAAAAGAGATTAATCTACACATCCTTGTATGATTGGAGGCACGTTCCTAGCAAAGAACAAATAGAATATGAACAAAGAAATGTTGATAATGCATATACTAGCTTGTTGTCGTTAATACACGTATTTATATACTTGCTCATGACCTGACCTGACCGACCCGAAAATGATACGAATGTTTTTGATTTTGATGAAAAACAGGAATAAGAAACAGACAGAAAGAAGGATAAATGAGATTTAAAAAATGGTTGTTGAAGAAGATGGAAACAAGAGTTAGGGAATCTAATTCTACCATGGACAGAAGTGCTGGCTAGGTTTGTCCCTCATGACATGACAACAACATTACTCAGCACCACCTTTTGGTGTGGCACATGCAGGCTAGGTGACACCACCACCACCAGCCACCACTACACCACCAGTGGCCACCACCACCACCAAAGAAAAAGGAGAATAAATAATATAATATGTTAGTTACTGGCCTTGGGAGTTGAAAATGAAGTGGAGGAAACCAAGAAGAATGAGGGAACTTTCTTCCAAGTAATTGTTTAATCCACTTGTCCTGATGAAACATGTTTTTAAAAAACTTTGAATTGGTAAAATAAAGGTAATGGACTTCTTAATGTATTGGAGCATTCAAACCATCAAATTTTGTTACTGAGTTTTTATAATTTAAAGAGTTATTTAAGGCGCTGTAAGTTTATGAGAGATAAAACACATTGATTTTTCTGTATATTTGAAAAACTACTGTCTACCCTCTATAATTGTTTAATATTTGTTGAAAGTGTTTACGAGTGAAAGAGAGAGAAATAGTAAGATAAATGTATAAAAAAACATTATTTAATTGTAAATGAGATAGAAAATATAGTTTTTTTAGTGTAATTTTGAATTTAAAGATGGCGGAGGAGATGAGAATGCTCTTATATTATTGAGTATCGTACAAAAGTTTAAAATTAAACCTCATCATCTTACTCATCTTTTATAAAATTTTAATAGTGAGGGAATTTTAATAAAACGCGACAACTGGTAAGAATCTAGAAGCTAGTGGATACATATACATACATTTGTACACGAAAAGGATGGATATTTGCTTAAGTTATACATATAAATAAAACATAAAATATATACACAATATGCTTTTATGTATTTGGAGTCTTTTGGTAATGAGATAAGGAAATGGACGAGAGATTCTAATGCATGAAGGAATGCAATGGATAAGGAAAAGAATTTGATCATTATTATTTTATTAACTTATTTGATTGACCTATGATAATGGCATTAATCGTTACTTTGTAATATTTGATAAACAAAAAAATATGAAGGAAAGAAACACAAATCATTAAGGGATGTGATCCTCCTACACCATCCCCATATGTTTATACGGCTCGTATAGGCCTATACGGTCGTATAGGCTACGCATTACCGACAGGGGGACAAAAAAACAACAACTTTTTTCAACCTATACGAGCCGTATAGGTATTAAATGGCTCGTATAGGGCTATCTAACACACCATAACACCTATACGGTCGTATAGGGCTATACGACCGTATAGAAAACTTTTGCAAAAAAAGTCAACCTGCCATTGACCACTGTTAACAACTACCGTATAGGATTTTGGCCAAAACATACTAATAAACATCTAGTCTACATACATAAAAATAAAAGTGCACCCCAAAATACATCATACTCCAAACACATGGTCTACATGCATAAAAGTAAACAGTTCATCACAAAATACATCAAATTTTTAACACATGGTTCACATACATAAAGTTCATAATAGTGCACATACTAAAAATAAAATAAGAACTACTGTGGTGGTGGCCCCTGCGCCTGTGGCTTCGGTGCTGGTGGTGAACCAGGTATATCCGGCACCATGGGAACTGGAATGCACTCCTCCGTCGCCTTGCGAATCATCCAATCCATCATCCATGTGACACTAGCTTCTATCCGTCGAGTCCAATACGGCCGTATAACCCTATATGCCCGTATAGGTCTATACTGACATATTAACGTATTAATATTTAAAATTTTCAAAAAAAAATTGTCTACACGACCGTATAGCTCTATATGCCCCGTATAGGTCTATACGACCGTATAGGGCTATACGAGGCACTACAAACAATGAACGACAATCTCTGACACAATCTGACGTTATTCAGGTGCTATACGACCGTATAGTCCAATACGAGCCGTATAGAAAAAAATGTGGTGTATGAAGATCCAAGGTGGTATGGGAGGATCGGCTGCCTTCATTAAAAACGACAAAAATACTACTCTCACAAAAGAAACTTTACTAGTTTTCTCTCTTTCTCTCTCTCTCTATTTATCTCTCTGTCCCTCTATCTCTCTCCCCACCCTCCGTCTCTCTCTCATTAAAGAATGATGAGAGGGAAAAAAATTAGAAAGAAAAAGAAAAAATTAATTAAATGTAATGAAAGAAAACATGCGGTGACGAAGGATTAGGATCAACATGTTAATTAGAGTGAATGGAACTTAGGTTTATTGATCAATTAAAAACTCTTTATTTTCGATACTCGTAAATGGGTTTTTCCGTTCTCTATTTGTTTACCTCTTGCCAAACACAACATAAGGTATAGAGAATGTCCTCAGGATACCCCAAGGGCCCCAGCAACAAAACCCTTTTATTTTGGATGGGATACGTAATTATAATTTCATAGGATTTTTTTGTCACATGGATGCACTAAACCATTTTATTTAGATGGATATCGTAAAGTATATTCAAATGCTTATATAGTAACTATTCAAATATCAAATACTAATTACATAGTGCTCGGCATCTGTTTATTAAGGAGCTAACTCTAATTGCTTCATCTGGTCTCTTGACTTATAAATCCGAAACTTCTGCCGCTCTAAAAAAAGAAAAATAATAAATCCGAAACTTCTCATTGAAATTGATTTGATCACGGGGTGATGCACAATTTTAATTTGCCGCAATTGGCACAAATAAAACCAAATTTAACATGGTACGTATTTAATTATTTAAATTATTTTTTTTTGGAAGTTTTGATATTGGATTTCAACGATTCACATGATCAATAGTTATAAAACCCGGATTTTAACAAAATCATAAAAAAAAAACCCGTGAGTGGCATGATGCTACATTCGTTTTTTATGATTATTAGTGCTTGTAATTCTTCTAGTCGATTGTCTTTTGTAATACATTTTATGTGAATAGATATAGTAAATTATAAAACCTTTTTCCTGTGAAGTTGACAACATGTGTGTTTTATATAATAGCAGTTACAACAACAATTATCATGCGAGCACTGGAATGTCGTTGTATGAAAAGTTCTATGGGAGACGTTGTAGAAAACTTATTTGTCAGGGGTGAGATTGCGTATAATGAATTTGGAAACCTAGAAGTTGTTAAAACTACGATAGTTTAGTTATCTGGGTAAGTTAGCTAAGTTATCATATATCTCGATAGTTATCGCATAAGTTAGTTATCGCACACCTAGTTCACGCATAGTTTAGTTGTCGCATAATGTTAGTTAGCGCCTAGTATAGTTATCGTGTAGATTAGTTCATGTATAAGCATAGTTTACATATAATCCTAGTTATACGAGAACTGCACTATGTAATAACTAGAGATGCAATAACTAGGTGGTGCGATAGCTACCATGCAAGAACTTGGTGAGCTATAACTCTTTAAGGAACAATTACTTGAAATTCTCATTAATCTAGAAATTGATAGTTCTTGTGTGAACCTTCAACCTTGTAGACTTTGTAGTTGTCCAAATGTTCAATCAGGAATACATTACCGTTTAAGCTAAGCAGTTTACTAATACTAGGTGAGTTTCTAGACCCTTTTTTATTTTATGTTTTGGCCTAATGTGCATACTTACAAAATGACTTAAAAGAGAGAACGGTTTTGGCTTTAGTCTATGTTATAAAGAATGAATATGTAACTACTTATTATAAAACAAATGTGATAACGTGATGACATAAATGTTTTTAACTGTTAACGTGATGCATATGTATGATGTACGATAATGTAAACATGGAGAAGGCGTTTAGACCTTATACATGCTTATATAGTTATGTTATAGCAGTTGGTCATACACATGTGAAATGCATGGTAATATAAGGAAGGCATGTAGACCTTGTTCATAATTATGTTATATTAACCGGTCCTACATGACATGTCAAATTTTAATGACTACGTTCATCACCCGTCAGAGCTACGTCTATGTGTGTCTTACGCGATATGTGGAATGGATTGGTGCAACTTACTTCTTTACATATGCTATGATAAAAGATAGAGTGAACTGTGGTTTTTATCCCTGTAGTTTGTCAAAATCATCGGTTTTAGTCTAATAGTTTCAAATTTATGATTTTCGTCCATATGGTTTCATTTCACTTTCAATTAAACCCGAATTCACTAATCCCGTTAAGTTGGTCGTTAAACCCATCAGCATGTCCTTTACTTGAGGGGCAGTTTTGTTCTTTTTTTCCCAAAACACACCCCAACCCCTCAAGTGAGGGGGACTTGCGAATTAGGATTGAGGTTTACTTGGAGAGAAAAAGGACAAAAATGTCCCTCACGTGATGGACACGCTGATGGGTTTAACGACCAACTTAACGGGATTAGTGAATTCAGGTTTAATTACAAGTGAAATGAAATCACATGGACGAAAATCACAAATTTGAAACTTTTGGACTAAAACAGCGTATTTGGACAAACCATAAGAGCGAAAACCGCGTTTTATAACTCTAAAAGATATCTCAACGTGCATGATGTATGATTGTATGTTAATATTACCGTAGCTGACTTTTACTATACGGAATAATGTTTTACATTATTTCAACAAATAAGGGAAGGGTTGTGTGGTGTGGTTGGGGGCTGTGGGGAAAAGCAAGTAATTGGACAAGACGAATGCATGGGGGAGGGTGCAGGCACTGAAAGAATATATAGATACAAAGGGATGTATGTAATGTGAGGAAAAAGGTTGGTATATATTCGGATTGGCAGAGGCAGAGGTTCACGAGGGTGGTGGGGTGTGTGTTTTGGGTTCTATGAAAAATAATAACATGATTGGTGTGCCCAGGGAATCTCATCTGACAACATCCTTCTGCTTTTTATCTCACACACATATATACTTGGATATTTTCACTCATTTATTATTTCAAAATCTTTTGACTTAAATAATAGAGTCAATTTATCTTACATGATATGTTATAATGAACTCGTGAATTAATGGCGCGTTGCGTCGGACAAGCTGGTAATATTCATGTACGCTAACAAAATCTTAAGTATTGTTGGTTTCAGGTGTTGATGTGACAAGTCAATGTGAATTCGGTCGGTTTTCATCACGCTCATTACGATACCTAAAAAATGGCATTCGGACGGTTTTTGTTATGTTCGTTACGATACCGAAATTAAAACAAAACACGGTGAGTCCACACGACTTTGGTCGGATTCTAAAAAAAATTGGCATTCAATTAATTATCCTTACTTTCATTACGGTACAAGAATTAAAAGAAAAAAAAACAAAATGCCACAGACGATAAGGTGCCGCAAAGCGGCCTAATGAAACTTTGCGGCACCAAAGCTGTCTTTTATACTTAGTGGTAATCTATGATTCTATGATACATTAAATGGTTGAATCTGTAAATGAAACAATATGAACCGAATAAGATTTTGTTCATGTTTGTCTTGTTAAGCTTCTATCGAACAAGTGAAGAATTCACGAACATCTAACCAAACGAGATTACTCATTCATGTACGCTTATTTAGGAAATGAACTTGTTTGTGAATGCATAAACGAACGCACACAAATGAAAACAAACAATGTTTTATTTGTTTTGGTTAACCGAGAATGGTTAATGACAACGTTTTGTTCTGGCTACCGAGTTTGGGTTGGTGTTTTCATATTCATATGCAAATTTTACATATAAACTAGCTAATCAATGAACATAAATGGACGTATGCAAACACATTGTCGAACGTTCATGAACACAACTGAAAGTACATAACATCAGTTCGTGTTCGTCCATTTAGTTAATCGATCAAACGAAACCCCTTGTTCATTTATCAAAAGAACGAAGATACATGAATTTCTCACTGATGGTTCACGAACAGTTTATAAACGTTCGGTTCATTTACAACCCTAGCTAGTTGAAAGTTAATTTGATACATGGGTTGACAATTTAAAACATTCTAAGTATTTTAGATGCATCAAAACGTGTTATTAAAAATACTATATTGTTAATGTAATAATATACTTTTATGAACACATTTAACACATTAGTTGATGTAACATGTATATTTTTATTTTTTCTTCATATAATATAACACTTCCAAAAAGTGGTCCATATTTTATTTAATTTTCTAACATAATGTGAAAGAGTTTTACAAAAAGTTTAGATCGATCATATATATATATATATATATATATATTGGGAGATTTCAATTAAGAATCCCTTTGAGTTTTAAGAACTCAAAAGAACTCAGTGTAATGATTTTTTTTTCGAATTTTTTTATACATGCGTAATATATGTAAGTTACATACCCGTAAAAAATTACATAATTTTTTACGCACCGAGTCGACTTTTTACATATGTGTAACGGACGTAAAAGTTAGTGTAACCACTTACATATTTATTCTCTCTCCTACTTTGACTTTTTTGCCAGATTTAATCTCAACAACATATTCCAATCCATTTAATTAAATGTGTGACCTAGAATTGAGTTATTAAGTTCTTAAAACTCAACATGGTTCTCAAAATATATCTCCCCTATCTATCTATCTATCTATATATATATATAAAAATAAATAAATAAATGCGGTTCATCAGTATAAATATCAAGCAATCAAAATAAAGTTCGTAGTATAAGTTTTATTAACACAAAAGGAAACTCAGTAAACATGATACACATAAACATGTTAAACTAAGACCGAGTGTATTGGGATGACATCCCAAGCCATCTCAGCCTCTTTTACAACAAACTCCTTTGTCAAACCAGTACAATAGAGGGCACCAAGGATAGTTACCTCTTTGGGCACTGATCGGCTAACGAACACAGTGGGGCTAACTCATTTCTAACCAATCAAATCATTGTTTTATAATTTTTGTGTAAATAAGATTAAATAATAATTGTGCGTTAATTAAACCATTACGTTTTTTTCATAAAAAAACTAGTGAAAGCCCTCATGCCTACGTGGCAACAACGTGATGGAACGTTATTCATATTTGAGTTAAACCACCACATGCACATAGTCTAAGATATATTGTTCGGTCCTATCAAAATATACTAAGGCTTGTTCCGATCCTAATCCTTCTATTAGGATGATTTTTATGAAAGCCATTGGTTAAATACTTTCCTATGTGATAGATGATGGTATTCTATCATCATAATGGCTTTCATAAAACTCACCAATCTGGTTAAGCACTTTCATGTAAAGTGATAGATGGTGAAATATCATAATTTCATAATTAAATGATGGTATTCTTTTGGGTATGTGATAAAAGGTGATTGACTTTGTGTATGAATAGACTGAGTATCACTATGGATGGTAAAATATCACATTATGATATTCAGTTAGTGTGTTGTGTAGAATAAAATAAATAAAAGAGTAAAGTGCCATTTTCGTCGTTGTGGTTTGGCAAATAATACGAATTTAGTTCAAAACGTTTATATTTTGCTTATGGACCCTTCACGTTTCTCAATTATTGCCAATTACATTCAAATCACTAACCTCGTTAAATTTAATCGTTAAGTCAGGGGTAGACATGTCTTTTCACTATTTATTTATTATTGAGTAAAGTGCCAAAGTCGTCCCTGAGGTTTGGTCATATTTGCGAATTTCATTCAAAAATATTTTTTTTCGCAAGTAGACACTCGATTTTTCCCAACCTTTGCCAATTTCGTCCAAATTGTTAACTTAGTCTAAATTCAACGTTAACTTATGTGTGTTATTGTCCTTTTACATGTTTGTTTACATTATTGTTATTATGTATTTGTTTGATGACGTATATTTGATGACATATATACCGGTTCGGTACCGGTTTTGCTCATCCCTAACATATAAAACATTTCACGATTCCTATGTTTGAATCCAAAATATTATCCATTTGTTTATTCTTCTTTATTTTTAGTCATATAAGGGGTTTAGCTCAGCGTAATAATAATAACAATGTAAACAAATATGTAAAAGGACAGTAACACCTCTGAGTTAACGTTAAATGGCACTCTACTTGAAAAAAAATATTTTTGGACGAAATTCACAAATATGACCAAACCTCAGGGACGATTTTGACACTTTACTCATATAATAAAGAAATAGTGAAAAGACATGTCTACCTCTGACTTAACGATTAAATTAACGAGGTTAGTGATTTGGATGTAATTGGCAAGAATTGAGAAACGTGAAGGGTTCATATGCAAAAAAATAAACTTTTTGGACTAAACTCGCATTATTTGCCAAACCACAAGGACGAAAATGACACTTTACTCTAAATAAAAATATTAGATGATGAGATAGTTATGTTAAGCTAGTTCTTGTGAAAAGATCAAGATGTCACATTAAAACCATACTCTTTTAAAACCGGTTGTAGTTAAAGCTCTGATATCATGTTAAAAAGCCCTAATATTTAGCATTTGGACCTCACCATTTCTCCTTTGCCACTCATTATTGTTTTGAAGCTCCTTCCTTACCGCTCGGACTTTAACGCCCCGTTGCGGTGTGCCAAACGTTAAAGTGGAGCCATGTCAGCTTTTAAACCTCCTTTACAGCCCACAACAAGCCTTATAATGCCATATAGTGTTGAGTACATTTTTTTGTTGAAAGTTATTAAAATAATATTTTTATATCTTAGATATATATAAACGAAATCTTCATAGATTCTTTCAAGCCACCAGATAGCTTTATTTGTAAAAAAAGATTTCTCATGCATTTAACCCGAATTCACGGGTATGAGTCTCACCAAACCCAAATAGCCCTTAAACGGGTTATAACATCTCATTATATTAAAAATTAATTTCATCAATTATTTGATACAAAAATCCTATAAAATAGGGATGTGCTAAAAATTAATATTTGATTTTTTAAAGATATTATTTATAATTAAAGAACAATTTTATAGTAAAAAAAAGCTGGTCACGGGTCTCACCAAACCCAAGTAGCCTTTAAGCCGGGTTATAATATCTCATTATTTGAGAAACCCTTTTATCATCAAATCTAGAGTATATTATTAACCAGGGCCGGCTCTGAGAAAGCAAAAACACTCTTGGGCCGAAGACGAAAACTTTTTTGGGCCTCAAATAAAAGGAGTATTTTGTTGGGTTTAAACACTTTAATTTTTATATGAGCTTGCTTGGTTATAATTTGGATTGTGTAAAAACTTTTGTATAAAAAAAGAATTAAGCATGTCTCAAGTAAGGCTAGAATGCACAACCTCTTGGTTGTAAGTAATACCCATTTGCCACTATACCAAGCTAGTAGTTATGTAATTGTGTTTAAACATTAAACATACATATTGTTTTCAATAAAAATACATATAATTTTCTTCAAAAAAAAAAATCCTGGCCTAATGGGGTGTCAGGCCTGTGGCCATCGACCACCCTGCCATCCCTAAGGGCAGGCCCTGTTATTAACTTTCTTACAATAAATAAATTAAAATACTAAAATATATATAAATATTAGAACGAATAATATAAAAAACCCTGTAATACGGAGGGAGGGATAAAAGCTAGTACTTGTATATTTTAGTAATGGTTTCCATGTTAAATATTAATTTTTCTAATGAATGGACAAACTTAGTTTATCATTTATAAGTATATACAATATTATAAAATCTAGGGACGTGCTTTGTAAAATTTGCATTTGTAGTCCATTCTAAATATAATATCAAGAATAGAAATCCTGATGTCACTTGAGATAAGATCGACATCAATGACTTGCAAAAAATAGAAAATCATGATTGCACTTTAGATAGATTTTCATAATCCAGCATAAAGCCGATCCAAATTCACCGAACGCATTGAACAATTTAGGTGAAGAAGATTAATGATCTAGCTTACATACGATGCTACATGAAGATAAGAATGTAAAATTTTGACACGACATGGAAATATGATGTGAACATAATATGAAATTTGTGGGTCTTGATTTTAAATGGTTTTTAATAGAATGGATACATTTAGCTAAACGGGTTTTGTTCGTGTCAACCCAAAAAGGTTAGTGGTTATAAGGCTGACCCGTTTAACCCATTTATTTACGTTTTAAAATGTGTTTATGCAATAACTTAAACTAATTCGGTATTTCTTTCTATCAAAATTTAAAATTTAAAAAGTTGCAAACTTTTTAAAATATATTGGCATAGTTTAGACATGAGTGCCTTAAAATAAATAAATAAATATAATACAATTTTAGACAAAATATGAATAAGAAAAAAAATAGAAAAGGTAAAATATTTTTCGGTTTAAGGTAGTCGTGTTCATTTAACCTACGAATGAACGTGTGACGTGTTATGTCTGGGTTCATATGCGTGACATGATTTTTAGATACCTATTGTGTTCGTATTTTTGTAAAATTTCAAGTTCGAATCGGGTTTGACCCGTAAACACAACCAATTTTAGCTCAAAGGATATACAAGGGTAGTTCGAATATTTACTCCACTCCGAGTGACGTATTTTGAACTATAGCACTAATTTCCCTAAACGGTTTTGAATTAGAAAGAGTATAGGCATGCAAAGTTGATAAGCATTATATGATTATGAATACAGGGATATTGTTTGCAGAACCGGCTTTGAGGGGGCCGGGACTCGGGAGGGCGACTGCTTCAGGCTAAATCACTTCATTATGCTTCAATTTTTTTTAAAGAATTATATATATAATACAGTGCGGTGTGATTACAGTATAGTGTAATTGCATTACGATGTAGTTACACTTACATAATTGCATACTTGTATGTTTAATTACACTACTTGATTCCTACAGTTAGCACGCTTTTTTAGCTTAGACGTTAACTTCCCCCTATATGCATGTGTGTGTATATCCTATATGCATATGTGTGTATATGAAATAAGTATGTATACTTAATGTTAAACACAATTCTTTAAACCCATTTTTATATAAAAAATAAATAAATAAAATAATTGCACATCCTAAACCATCCATAAGTTAATTTAAAATTTTAATTGTTTAACTAAGGAAAAAAAGGCTTTTACAAAAGAACTAATTTTTTCTCACATTCGACCCAAAATTTTTAATGATTTTCACAGACAACCCTGATTGTTTGGATATGGCATGAATTGTGGTGTTTAGCGAACTCAATTTGGACTCAGGTTTTCCTATGATGCAAATCCCTTCGATGCAAATGGGTAATTCGATAAGTGAACTCTTGTAGACACCAACACTATCGTTTCTATCTTCTAAACTAAAAGAGGTCATTTAAACTATCTTTCAAACCGGTCTATAGTCCATTTGAAGAGCTAGAAATGACATAATGTTCAATAACAAAAGATCCTTCTTTTTTAAGATAACGAAATGGTTAAAATGGTGATTGTGTAAAACTAAACTGAATTTTTAACTACAAGTTAATGGATAAGATGAAATCCATGATTAAGCATTTAAACGTTAATGATATACATGTAGTAATCATCATAAGTCAACTTTGTTTTCCAAGTGAATATATTTTGTATATTTTAAAACAATTATAATATCAAAGTCAAAACCATCTTATTTAAGTGGCATTCACATATCACACATTGTGGATCGAATAAAACATAGATATATCTATTAAACAGTTAAAAAAATGATATTATTTTCTTATAGTAACATGAAATATATAAATCAAAGTTGACCTTCACAACATGCTTATAGAATATATGCCAACCAATTATTCAATCATCCATTTACTATTTCTCTCCAACATCTATCACGTATTATTTTTCTATTCCAGCTTAATGACACCACTTAATTAAATTAAACATTTAGAAAATCTCCATAGTTAATTATTCATTACTAGGTTAGAACCCATGTGACACACGGATTGGTCAAAAATATAATTAAAAAAAGCCATATATATACATAGTAAGATAGATAATGGGTTCATATTATATCAACAATTATACTACTTCAAGTAAAACATATAAATTACAATTCTCTAAATATTTCCTTGACTTTGGTTTACAATCATCGCAACATATGAATCAGAAAATTCTAATGTATATTAATTAAATTTTAATAAAACTACTTACAATTAACTGTATGATAAGGATGACATAAAGTTGCATTATTATGTGCAAACTGGTAAGATATTTGGGAGTGTTCTTCTTTTTGTTATCACAAACCATTTTTCTTATCCTTCGGTTTTTCTTTAAGATAGCTAAGCTTTAATATAATATAATATAATATAATATAATATAATATAATATAATAGTGATAGTAACATGGCCAGTTAAAAAAAATAAAACTTACAATTTATGGTCAATCTTTGTTGTGTAGAGACAAAATTTTCAGAGGTGATACCTATATAAAAAAAATTAAAAATTAAAGATGATAATTTTACTAAATAAATAAATAATAATTATGTAATCAATAATAAGAATAAGAATTTAGAGAAATATACCATTTGTAACATTAGATAAAGCGTTTTCAAAGAACTATGGATTTTTTATTGTTTTTAAAGAGATGATGTGTTCTAAATTTAGCAATACTACCTTACGAATATCTTTATCTAATAAAAAAATCCAATAAAAAAGAGATGATGTTCGCAAGGTAGTATTGCTAATAAAAAAGAGATGATAAAGATATTCGCAAGGTAGTATTGCTAAATTTAGAACACATCATCTCTTTAAAAACAATAAAAAATCCATAGTTCTTCGAAAACAATCAACTAAGAATAAAAGTAATTCAAACATTGCATATTCGAAGACATTTACTCGTTAATCTATTAAACATTGAATCTTGTACTATATCAACCTGCTTTTTGGATATTTTAGTGTGTATTTTTAAAGATAATATGTCATTATTTAAATAATACTTATTGATAACTGACGACGTACTTTATTTTGTTTTCAATATATCTCTAAGTAAAAAAATGGTGTTATATAATGATCATAGAATTAGGGTTTTAATTGAAAGACAACGGATTACATACAAATCAACTATGTGAATCAGATTACATGATTCAGATTAAATGAATCGCATTAAGAAGATTGATCGATTGAACCTGTGAATCAATTGAATCCAATTGGATATGTGTAGGTGAATCGATTGACTCCGATTGAAAATGTTAACCCGATTGAATTTGTGAAGGTGAAACAATTGAATATGTGAATATGATTATAAAGGTTTAATAGTTACCTTGAATACTGATGAATTTCAATGTAATAAGTGGATAGTGATTGCTAAGGTTAGAACATGTGAATTGGGATGAAAAAAATTCTGAATTTAATAGGCATCGTAAGTTTGATTTTAAAATTGAATTAAAGTAATTAAAAATAATTAAGAATTGTCATATGGCACTTTGAAGAAATTTGGTGAAAAATAAAAGGAGAATTTGGTGGAAACCCCACTTGCCATGTACCACTTTGAAGACTCTTTGTTAATTTAAAATAAAAGGAAAGATAATGAGTTTTGAATTTAAAATAGTTCAAAAATAATAGGAATTGTCATGTGACACTTTGAAGACTTCTTATTAATTATAAAAAAAGAAGGTTTTTTGAAACCCACTCTTTTATTATATAGGTAGATATTTGGCAACTTAACATAATTGAGACGGGTAATAATCGTCCCATACGGGTTTGGGACTAGTTTTGATATTTTTCACGGGTTTCAGATTTATAAAATACCCGGTTACCAAACCAAATTACGTGATAACATTTACTCGTTTACCCGATTATATACTCGACATAATTTATTTTATATGTATTTTAAATATATGGGGTCTAGATATTTGGAACAAAACGGATTTATCACGTTTACACATGTTTATATTCAGTAATTCAAAGTAATGACTATGTTTTTTTATTTCTTTTGCACATACGGTTGATGTTTTATATGTGTGTGTTCACAATAATTTGACATGTTATTTTTATGGTAAAGATTGTTGTTAATTGATTAGTTATATTTTGTCAAAAATCGATAGAAACCCGACGGGTTTTGACCGGTATACTCGACAGGGCTTGTTTTTTGTCAAAACCCGACAGGTAATTATCCGATAAATACTGACGGGTTTTTTTGAACGAGCTATGATAACCGAGTATAAATTTGGGAATACCTAAACCCGACTTATTATCATCCTATTGTTTGTTTGCATTTTATTTCGATGTAGACACCATTCTTTAACGTGTGAAAGTATCTATAAATTTGAAACTTTTTTAACATGGAGAAAAAAACAAACGGGTTGGATATATAATAATCACATATGGATCTAGTCCACAAAAAGAAGCACAAGGCCTTCAAGTAAAGCCCAACTTGTGTTCAGACTCATAAAACATGACATTTGGATTATTATGTACTCCGTTGCTGGGAGCCCATACGAACCACGTGTTAATCAAATATAAAAATAAAATGTGTAAACGAAGATGAGTTACAAACATGAAGGTGGGATTCATAATTTAAAACTTGAATAATCTGAGAGTCGTGATGTATTTTTATATCGGAATATTTTGGTGGCTCTCTTAAAGTTTTAATAGAATGAAACTCAGTAATTCTTGACAAAAACTTCGTATATTTCTATAATTTTCGAACAAGGGAATTTGACTCATATGACGATACGTCGTATATGGAGTTTATGAAGATTAGGTATGGAAACCGCCTAATCTCAATTGCATTAAAATTGCACTCAATTATGACAGTTTTTAAACATGTGACAAATCCGAATATTTAAAGTCTACCCTTAATGGATCTTGCTACCAGGGGCGCTGCCCCCTCGGAACCACATTGTTTAGGGGCTTCATCCCCATTTAAAACTCAAATAAGTGTTTACTTCGCACCTTCAGACTTATTTGATAAAATATAATGATTAGCATTGGTAAAACAATAAGTCGATCCAATAACATTAAATATGTCTAACATACAATGCATAGCAAGTTTGGAATCAAGTTCGTTTGCCTGTATCCGAAACCTAGGTGTACGTGTTTGAGTTTGTGTTCAATCGTTCTTTTTCTCTTTAACCATTCATCACGCTTTTTTTTTCTCAATAGAGGTTGACTTATACAATGGTCCAATCTCAACTTTCTAAACACACTTTGACTTAAAAAGTTCATGTTGAGCATATGTTATTTTACTTTTGTATCATTAAGAAGCATGCATATAAAGATAAAGATGGAATTAATTTTTGAATATTTTAGTTTTTTCTTTTGGGAACCTTGTTTTCAAATTTTAGTAACATTAAAAAATATTTGGATTCTTGTAACAATTACCAATGGGTAATTAAACAATTATCTGCTAATTTCAGCCATCTAAGTCATTCCAAATAAAAAAAAACATTAAAACATTTTATATAAGATTCGTCATATCACTTTTGCTATAATTAACTTACTTATGATTCAACAATTCCTTCATATTAAGTTATTAACAATTCACCTAATCTTATTAAATTACTTTCATTTTAAGTAAGATAATCGATTCGTACCAAACAATCATATAAATAGTTATTCTAATCTAACTATATTATTAAAGCAACATAAGTTGTTTACAAGGTATTTAACTATGCACTTCACATAGGATGCCAAGTAGATGTCATGCCACTATTTCCTATTATATTAAGACCCATGACCTGTTTTCTTATTATAACCCATGACCCGTAAGGCTTTATAAAATTTTGAAAAATATATTATTGTGTGATACGGTTTTTGAACCCAAGATCCCATGTTTCAAACCAAATATGCTTACCAACTCCACTAAAATGGTAATTGTGTTTGATTTCTTGATTTAACATATATAAATGTGATTTCTCTTCAAGTATAAAACCAAAATTATATTTAATTGTTAATACTTTCATAATTCACAATATGACATTTTCTTGTCATATATCTTTAACACAACCATTTAAGATTATTCATCGTTTCTCTTTATTTTAAAATATAATATATTTTTATTTATTTTCATTTACAAAAACCTTAATCTTTTTAAATTTAGTTTTAAATCCGTGACAACATTTTATTATAAGTATCATTTTTATATACACAATATTCAATATAACAATAACGGTATGAATGTTTTATTTGAAATAAATCAAACATTAAGATTTGGTTTTCAACTTAAAATTATAGTGTATAATATATCAAAAACTTAATAAAAAATCATAAATAAAAATTATTATATGAAAAAATTAAATTTACGTATTACATGTAATAATTTTTTTATTTTTGTTATATTTTTCATCCGTATTAGAACACAAGTTGTAACATAGTAATAATATATATGCCATGATCCATATGAATCAAAACATTAATATTATTATATACCACACACAGCACACAAAATATAAATATATTGTTGAAATATGAGGACGTGTACGGTTTAATCAAAAATTAAGAAACGGATCGAATCAAAAGATTCTTGATGGATAAGTCTTTCATTAGTAAGCCAATGGGTGCAATGCAAGAATAGAAAGCCATCATGCAAAACTTATTAGAGTATGTTTGTTTGGAGGTAATTGAATGAAGAGAGAATGGAATGAGAGAAGGAATGGAGTGGACAAAGTAATGAAATTGATCATTATCATTTATTTTCCTTGTTTGATTAGCCTATAGGAATGAAATTAATTATTAATTTTTATTGTTTGGTATCCAAAAAAAATGTAGAAATGAAATAGAAATAATAAAAACACTTCTATCTCAAAATACTTTTTAACCAAAAAAAACCCCTACAATGGCGACGGTGGTAGTTCTGGCGATGAAAATGGTGGTGGCGATGGTGGTGGCGGCAGTAGTGGTGTCGGCGGAGTTGGTGGTGGTGTCGATGGTATTGGTGATGGTGGTTGTTAGGTGGTGGTGTTGTTGAGAAAATAAGGTGAAGAAGTAATGGAATGAAAAAAAAGAAGGGGGTTGGGAAATAATGGTTTTGATGAAATGGGATTCCATGTGTAATGGATGATTCCATTCCATTGAGCAACCAAACACCATTTTTTCATTCCTACGTAATGAATTATTCCATTCATACAGTTATTCCTGCATACCAAACGCTACCTTAATTTTATTTATTTATTTATTTTTCTTGGAAGATCGGGGAATAAAAGAGCCACGTCATTGTCACATAAACCGTGGAGCTTTAACTAGCCTCCCCTTTATCAAACTCGTTGTTCTTTTTTTTCTTTTTTTTGGGGGGGGGGGGGGCATTTCATTTCTTTCTTTTAGGCGTTAAGGGACTACTGGCCATGCCTTTAGCGTCCCCGTTGCTTTGCATGACGCGTTGTTACAGACGTTAACAAGCCCGTGTGGCAGCCTTGGCGCCCCCTTATTAGCCCACAATGGACGATGTTCTATAATTTCAAAAGTAAAATACCAACTAAAAACTATATTAAATTATTAAGGGTTGGGATATAGCCGCAACACTAATAACATTCTCAACATAAACTCTATAAATCATCACATTAGCTCAAAATCATATTTCAAACGACATTTCAAAAACACTAATTTTCTTCAACAACAAGAAGTCTCCACAAACCCAATTAAAACTATTATTAGTTGAGGAATGCACCACCCTCATTCTGTCTCTCGTCCACAAATTCAAACCACTACGCCGAACCACAATCCCATAACAGGCATGCCCAAATCATGTCTTGTTTGCTCTTAGCCCACATTAAGCAAACAAAATTAACAAACTTGCCATTTCAGATACCATAACGCACTATTATCACATCATACAAACTCATAACAAGTCGTACATGCCATACACCATGTCAGTAATCCTTCAACAATATAACACTAACACACCATACGAGTAGTATAACCTTATACTTATCATACCACTAACATCACTCATCATTAGAATTAGATGCAGGCAAAAGAACCAGATTATTGATCCTACCTGGCCCGGAAATCAAACCAAAACCGAACTGGTTTGAAACCCGTTATGCATAAACAGGCTTGGAATCGATTGAAACAATATGTTTGGAACCATTCTGTAATTTTCTCCACCGAAACCAGTTAACCAAAGCAAAACCGACCAAAACCTCGTCCAAACCTGGACCGAAACCAATCAAAGCCTGAACCGAAACCGATCATAACCTAATCAAGAAACCAGTTTCAACCCAAACCGAAAACCAATCATAAACAATTTTTACCTTTGTTAACCAACCAAAAACTCGTCAAAAACTGGTCGTATAACCTTATGCATATTATACCCACTAGCATCATTCATCATTAGAATTAAAGGTGGGCAAAAGAACAGGATAACCGAACCAAAATCAACCAATACCGAACTGCTTTGAAACCAATTATGTAGAACCGACTGAAACCGTTGGTTCGAACCTGATTTGTAATTTTTCTCCACCGAAACCACTTAACCAAACAGAAACCAGTCAAAACCAGAACCGAAATCGATCAAAACCCAAACCAAAACCGATCATAACCTAGTCAGAAAACCATTTTCAACCAAAACCGAAAACCGATGTAAACCGGTTTGTGCACCTCTAATTATTATTATTATTATTATTATTATTATTATTATTATTATATCCAAAATCTAGATAAGATATTTTTTATATTAACACAAAAAGTAAGGTGCTGTTTGTTTTTCCTCAGAAGGACTTCTCCACCTCTTTTGTCTGCACTGAGAAGAGGGCGCGCAGACGTTGGGCTCTGCAGTGTGTTTGTTTTTTCGAAGACGTTTCATTAAAAAACGTCTGCGCGCCCTCTTCTCCCAGAAGTGTTGGTATTATCACTTCTTTAACCTCTTATACACATTTCAGCTTATAACCGATCATCATCCTCCTCCTAACCCTATTCAACTCCTTCATCCTCACCAAGCCGCCGGCCGCTCCACTCACCAAGCCGGCCGCTCCACACCTCCTCCGCTCCACTCACCAAGCCGGCCGCTCCAAGCCGGCTAACTCCACTCCTCCTCCTCTCCACTGCCGCCGCCGCTCCATTCACCACGCTGCCGCCGCTGCTCCGGCATCTTCTTGAAGGTAATGATTCATTTTAGGGTTATGCTTTCTTTCTATTCTTTTCATTTTAGGGTTTCTATATACGTGTTGTGAATTTGGTTGTTGAGTTGATATTGGATTGATTGTTGGTTGTTGAGTTGATTTTAGGGTTTCTTAGGTAAAATTTGGTTATTGAATTTGGTTGTTGAGTTGATATTGGATTGATTGTTGGTTATTGAATTTGGTTGTACCGGCACATAGATTTAAGCAAAATAGTTAATATTTTGTTAGTTTTTTGAGTTGATTAGTTTAGGTTTTGTTAGTTTTAGTTGTGATATTCGATTTGTTAGTGAGAATTAGGTGAAACTGAAAATGATTTGTTAAGTGATTGTATTGTAGTTAGGTTCTAATTTGTGCTAAATCTTGTTAATCGCATGCTACAGCCTATGTGTGTTTGTGTTTGTGTATGTATATGTATGTCTGCTTCCGTCGATAACTTGACCCGTCGTGTCGGTACACTGCCGCTGCTACTACTGCTGCTAAAGGTAGTCACTGAATTAGGTTGTTAAATGGTTAATTAATTGATTTTTGTGAGGATTTGAGTTGATTAGTTTAGGTTGTGTAAGTTTTAATTGTGATCTCTGATTTGTTAGTGAGAACGAGGTGAAACTGAAAACAATTTGGTAAGTGATTGTAGTTGGGTTTTAATTTGTGATAAAGCATGTGAATCGCATGCTTAAGTATAGATTCATACACGGTTGTTTAAATTTAAATTTCAGCTTATTTTAGTAGTCTGCAGATGTTAAAAAACAAACAGTCTTCTTGTTACAGACTGCAGAGTTTTGGTCCACCTTTTCTGCTACAGATGTTGGCAGATGTGGTTTCGCAGTCTTCTGACATTTTACCTCTGAAAAACAAACAGCACCTAACAACCTTCCAAAAGAGGAAACCCACATTACAGTCTTTCTTCCTTCAAACCCTCATTGACCTTCACATCCACAAACCCTAACCCATGGCCACTCCAAATAATCCCACCTCCGACCACCACCCTTGCGACTACTGCAACCACCACACCGCCGTCATCTTCTGCCGCGCAGACTCCGCCAAACTCTGCCTCTTCTGCGACCACCACGTCCACGCCGCCAACGCCCTCTCCGGCAAACACCACCGCTCCCAGATCTGCGACGGCTGCCGTAACGCCGCCGGCTCCGTCCGCTGCGCCACCGATAACCTCGTCCTCTGCCGTGACTGTGATTCCGATTCCCATGCTACTTCCACTATCTCAGCTGTACATGATCGGAAACCCGTTGAGGGTTTCACTGGTACCCCATCGCCCGTGGATCTTGCCGCCAGTTTTGGGCTGGATTTGGATCAGAATCACCGGCTGAAGAAAACCCATTTCGGAAATCCGGATCCTGATCCCGGTCGTAATACGGATCCGGGTCATAATTCGGATCCTAATTCGGGTCAGTGGGAGTACCCTCAGAATCACCGGCCGAAGAAAACCCAGTTCGGAAATTCGGATCCTAATTCGGATCTTAATTCGGATCCTAATTCGGGTCATAAATCGGATCCGGGTCAAAACCCGGGTCATGATTCGGGTCAGTGGGAGTACGCTCAGAATCACCGGGCGAAGAAAACCCAGTTGGGAAATTCGGATCTTAATCCGGCTACGGGTCATAATTCGGATCAGTGGGAGTACTCGATGTTTGACCCGAATTCGTGGATGCAAGATTTAATGGTTCCTGATGAGAATACTAATACTAATAATAATAATAATGATAATTGTGGGAAGCAGAAAAATGTGATCTTGAAGCGGTTAACCGAGTTGTATAAACAGAGTTTGTTAGTAACGGATGAGCCACGTCAGCAGGGGGGCGATAACGATAATTGGAATGGGAATGGGAATGAGAATGATGAGGATGGAAATATGGATGAAGTGCAACACGGGCACCAACCGTTTACGTCGTTGTTGATGATGCAGGGGCCGTTCGATGTTGATTCGTTGAAAGATCAGAGCTTGATGTGGAATGCTAAACCGAGAGATCATAGAGGCACTCAGGTTATGTTTTTTTGATAGTTTGTTGAATTATGTTTTGGATTTTAGTTTGATGGTAGTTTAGAATAGGATAAGATTATAGGAATATAAAGATTATACCTTTTTGTTTGTTAATATTTGTTGTATTGGTTAGAAGGTTTGGAGGTATTGGTGATTATTATTTAAGTGATAGTATTGCAAATGTGTTATATTGATTCATTGACAAAAGTTCATAGTTTGGGGCTCGGCTCGTTTTGACTTGTGAGAGCTCGAGCTCGGCTCGTAAGTCGGTTTTTCAAGCTTGAGCTTGGTTTATTATTTATTAATTAGTTTATGCATTTTATTTATTTTTATATATTTTGAGAAAAACGTTGACAAGCGTAAGCTAGGCTCGGCTCGTTTTGACTTGCGAGCTCCAGCTCGGTTCATAGGTCGTTTTTTCAAGCTCGAGCTCGTTTATTATTCATTAGTTAGTTTATATACTTTTTTAATTATTTTTATATATTTTGAGAAAAACGTTAACAAGGCTTGGCTTGGGCTTGGGCTTCTGTGCAGCATGTTAAACGAACCAAAGCTCAAATCGAGCTAGTTAAAGAGTTAAAACATGGCTCAAACTTAAAAATACGCTAGACTCCTATGGCCTGAGTTCTGATGAGCCTAAACGATCTTCCCTACAGGGCTCAAGCTTGGGCTCGATAACTTAACAAGCTTTATTTGAGGCTCGGGCTCGCTAGGCTCGTCTTGTATCGAGCCTTTTGTCGATCCAATCCCAAGTAGATCGCACGTGGTTCGGCTCATTGGCACCCGTAATACAGGGTTTCTCTTATTTTCTAGATCTCAGTTATTTGGGTTTAATTTTGAAGTTTGAAGCCACCCTTTGGCTGTCTAGAAAGTAGTATCATTATTAAATATAATATCATCTTCTAAAGCTTTTTTTTATTTTTTGTGGCTTGTCTTAGTGTCAACAAGTGGTATTAATATACTTTCAACCCATTAGAGTAATATAAATTTGTAAACTTTAGCTTTTAATATTGCTTAAACTGATCAGGTGATAACACGCGCGCGTGCACACACATAACAAGTTATTTGCTTAAACAACTTATATTATCCTAAAGTAACATTTCTTTATCATGTATTTGTAATTATACAAAATAATAACTTTCCATTGGATTAACAAACTTTAATTGTTTACATCTTTTTCTTGCAGATATGGGATTTTAACATGGGTCGGTTGGCTAGTCCGGACAAATCCGATGCGAACAATGAAGGATTCATGATAAAAACAATTGATGAAAGTTTAAGTGAAGCGGATAAAACCGCGTTAGGAGAAATGTATGGGATAAATTACTCCACACACCACACTGAAATTGCAGCTTTCAATGTAAGACGGTTTTCCGCTTTTGCGTTTCTTACGATTCCTAAAAGTTGTATTAACTTGTTTTGCGCATAATTCAGAGCTCAAATGACAGAATAACAAGTTTTGTAACACCAAATGGATATGTTGGTGGCTCAAATGATATCCAGTTTACCGAGCAAAATGTGATCGGGGCTGAAAAACTTGCCACGCCACTAACTAAAGCTGATTTAGAGCTTTTGGCGAAGAACCGAGGCGATGCAATGCTTCGTTACAAGGAGAAGAAGAAAACAAGAAGGTATTTTTATGCTTTTTAGTTAGGGGTGTACGAGAAACCGAAAAAACCAATCTGTACCGGAAAGACTTAACCGATACAAAACTTTGGTTTTATGTTTTTTTTAAGAACTTAACTAAAGGTTCGATTTTGGTTTTGCATGTAATAAAAACCGAAAAAACCGAACCGAATTTCTAGATTTTTATTTTCTTAATTTTATTTTAAGTACTTTATATTTTATAAGAATTAAATAAATATGTAATTCAAATACTTTTGGCCAAATGTATAATAATCTATTAGTTAACAATTAACAAAGTTATTTATACCTAAATTCATTATTTTAGGCCAACTTTCTTTTCGGCCTAAAATTTTCAAGCTCAAATGGCAAAAGCCGAAAAAACCGAAAACTAACTTAAACCAAAACGAAAACCGAAAATCCAAAACCGTACGGTTTCAAAAATCCAAAAACCAAAGTTTTGGTTTTAGCCCAAAATCGCATCGAGCTGCACCACACACTATTTTTAGTCGCATAATAATTTGTTAAGGATTATAATTTGCGTATTCAAAATGTGTGTAGATATGACAAGCACATTCGATACGAGTCGAGGAAGGCAAGGGCGGATACTAGAAAGCGAGTGAAGGGTCGGTTTGTGAAGGCTAATAATGAAGACGACGGCGGTGGTTAAAATGGTCTTTTGAGGACGCGTGCTTATGTGTATTTATGTAGTCTTTAATCTGTTAATGATTAGCAGTAGTTGTTGTTTTTAGGTGTTTGACAGGACATTTAGGGGTATGAAAAAAGAGGATTTGGAGAGGTTGGTCTCCAGGTTCCTAAAAAAATGTACTAAATTGTATTCTTTTTGCCCAAATGTTGTAACTTTTGGTTGTGATTCTCTTGGCTTGGGTCAACTTGAAGCATTTAGGACCTTTAATTGGTGAGAAAAAAGATAAAGTTGGTAATTTGTACTTGGTTTAGAGCATGTTTGGTGAGAAAGCATGGGAGGTTCTAGCAGTGGCGTTCTTGGGTTTTTTGGGTCCGGTTCTTCGGGTTTTAAAGTTTTAATTTTAAACTTAGAAACCCAACCCAAATCTCTTACGGTTTTTTGGGTTTTGGTTAATCGAGTTTCGGGTGTCTAAGAAAACAAAACAAAATAAAAAAGTAAAGAAATAACATATTCATCTATACTTGTTACGTAAATAATCAAATTATAAATAAACATAACCTGGTAAAACAATATTTCTTCTATTACGTTGTTATCAGAAAAGGTATATAAACGATAAATAGCCGATCAACCATAATAGGTGGAATAGGAACACGTGGAATACCTAGAGTGTTTCGTATACGATGTACATGCCTAATAATAATATCATGTTTAAACAAGTAGTTTATTTGGGTTGACTGGAAATCAGACCCAAGAACCAACCTGAATTACTTCGGTTCGGGTTCGGGCTGGCCTTTTCTCAAGTTCAGGTTATTCGGGTCGGGCTAGTTTGGGTTCGGGTTTTCTCAGGTTGGGTTTCGGGTAAATATAACAGCCCTAGCCTCTAGGTTCTAGAGGTGCACAAACCCACCAGGTATGGTCAATAAAATTCAAAATCGGGTCAGGTAAGAACCGGTTCCGGGTATAGCCGGGTATTTGACCGTTTTTTTTTGGGGTTCTGGTAGGTCGGGTCCGATTTTGAGTATAGGTTCTGAGAGCAACCCAATACCAGATCGTACGGGTAAGAACCAATTCCGGTTCCGATACACCAGGTCAGGCCCATACATGATATTTTGTTCATCACTAGGATGGTCATTATCTATTGTATTTAATGTAGCAAATTATATAAAAATGTAAGCTTTAGCCAAATTAAGATAGAATTAAATTTCAACTCAAAAAAGTGCATGCTTTCTCAAAGTTCATTATTTTTCTAATACATTCCAACTCAAATACTCCCTAATATTACTTCTAAATATATATTATTTATTTACTACGAAACTTAAAATCGCAAAAACCTCAAATGAAGCGACGTTTTATAACACTTTGATACCATTATACTATAACTCTATAAGTCCTTTCCTTTAATAATTAATATGTAACGACATGTAGTTTTGAAAAACTAGTTTAGATTTTGGGTTTCATTAATTTTAATCATCATAAGTTACTTCTTTCATTTCATATGCTTATGACTTTGTTTACGACATTGGATATTAGCGCAGACGGTTGTTTGTTATTAACGTTAAACCCTCTTGTTGCTCTTACTATGGTTCATAAATATATTTTTTTAATATACTTTAATAAATGATTATTTTTTATACAATTAGGCTTGTTTATAGGCTTGTTACTTGTGTGTACACACACAAACATGTACATATTCTTGTCACATGATTCCATTGAGAGGGCTATCAGAATTCTTATAGCAGTTGATGAGATGAAACAGTAACACTTCGTCTTCTTTGTTTTGTAATGAAGGTCGTAAAACACCATGTGAAAAAAACTCATTAGCAGGAGTTCAACGCTGAAGCCTTGGGACCGCCCTCGCTCAGGTTAGTCCAAGATTAATCAATATATACATGTATCAATATGTGAGTATATAAGAGAGGGATATTGAAGGTGAGACCAATACTTACTCTAGTAAGTATTGGTGGGGTGCACTAATTATGTTTTTCTAATACCCAATCTCGGGTATGGAACCAGATTCGAGTATGATCAGGGATTGGCCACACCCGGGTCGTGTTTGGATCCGGGCATCATCTCTAAAAACCACACTCTTGCACCTGGTTCGGCCCAGGTATGAATTTTTTTCAAAAATAGGGTATATTTAAGATTTTTAATCACTTGAGGAGCTGACTTTGCTTTTTAATCACAAATGGGGTATTGGTTTTTGATAGTGGCGAATAAGCATTTGGGTACATGTGTGTAAGAGAATGTAAGAGGGTTGTCAAGTGAGAGAATCTTATTTGCATTTGATAGTGGCGAATAAGATTAATTGCGGTTGATAGTGGCGAATAAGGTTAATTGCGTTTGATAGTGACAAGTAAGAGTGTGGTCACGTGACCATGTATTATTAGCACTTAGTAATGGCGAATAACCTTAATTTCAGTTGATATTAAGTCAATATTTTTATTAATGATAAAATAGATTTTTATTTGTAAACGGCATCTTCTATTCCACAAAGACTTTGCTTTTTAATTGCTTTTTTCAGGTTTCCGTTTCTTACAAATGTTTAGAGATGTTTGTTTGATAAAAAAAAAGTAAAAAAGAAAAAAAAAAGAAAGAAAGAAAAACTCAAATAAAATGTCCACGTTTATTAGATTTATTAAATACCATCAATAAAAAAGCAATGAGCATGAATTTTAATTATAATAAAATTAAATTGTTAATAAAAAGTTAATGTTACTTGGTTTCATCACCAGATGTAATGGCCGTTACATGGCTATGTTACTAAATAATAGAAGTTCATAGTGAGCAGCTCTAAAGGAATTTTAAAAAAATTGGGTGTATTTCAGATTTCTAATTATTTGGGGGGGGGGGGGGGGGGGGGGGGGGGGGTTGGCTTTGTTTTTTAATCACAAATGGGGTATTGGTTTTTAATCACAAATGCCCTTCTTAGGCCCTTACTCGCCAATATCAAGTTAAATTAAGGTTATTCGTCATTACTAAGTGCTAATAGAACCTGGTCACGTGACCTCACTCTTACTCGCCACTATCAAACGCAGTTAACCTTATTCGCCACTATCAATCGCAATTAACCTTATTCGCCATTATCAAATGCAAATAAGATTATCTCACCTGACAACCCTCTTATATTCTCTTACACACCTATACCCAAATGCTTATTCGCCACTATTAAAAACCAATACCCCATTTGTGATTAAAAAACAAAGCCAGCCCCTCAAGTGATTAGAAATCTTAAATATACCCTATTTTTTAAAAAAATTCCCCAGGTATAGAACAAGGTATTCTAAAACCTGGTATTTGAATACCTTGTTTTCGGGTATTGGAAAAACCCTATTTTCGGGTATAGATTGGATTTTTTTAGGGACTGCACCTTTTGGGTGTAATTTTCGGGTATTTTTCGGGAATAGATTAGGTATTTGAAAAACCCGGTTTTCATGTATTACCGGGTATAAACCGGACCGATTCCGGGTATGAGTTTGGTACTGAAATGCATACCTTATCCGTACCCTACGGGTAGGGTCAGATATTAAAAAACCGGGTATTAAAAAACCGGTTATGGGTTATTTTTTTTGGGTCCAGTTCCGAGTTCGGGTTCCGAGTGGTGGGGAGTGGGGACGGGAGGGGATGATATTAGTGGGCAGGCTTAAACATTTTGGGCCTGACCCAATTAGATGTAAACTTTACAATCTCTGCTCTCTACGTATAGATTTTGAGCCAACACCCTACAAGGCTACAATACATGTAGCAATATTTTTAGACATGGCCTATATAATTATTTTCTTAAAATTATGTTTTTGTTGCATTGTTCAATGGCTATGATAGCAGGCAAAGAGCCCAACTTTGAGGGTCCCCTACCATCAAAAATTTTCTTTTTTTTGACCAAATGGGACATGTTTTAGAACATGAAGCCAACATCTGATGATGATGCACATGAACACAATACATCTTTATATGATGGTTCTCTCCAACCCAAGAACAATGACAAAAGAGGTCAATGGTTACCTTTTTAAAGTTATAGACCATTGCTAAGGGTCCCCTACCATCAATGTGTATGATCATGCAATGCATATCAATAATAATAATGAAAAAGTAATGTTTCTTTTGAGAAGAAGTTTATCATAGTTTCTAATGTGTCCCATTGTGACCACAATTCTTGCTTTGCATTTTTTTATTTTGAAAACTTGGAATTCAAATTTTTATCCCTCCCTCTCTTTATAAACATATCTTCATCATTAAGACTTTAATCATATCAATTTTATGTCTATTAAAAAAGTTGTAAGGAAAAGCAAATGAAATTAGTTGACCACTACTCCACTAGTTGCCAATCATAAAAAGGAGTAATAATACCAAAGTACTACAATATCATAGCAAAGTAAAAATATGTTAATTGGCAATTAATAGCATTCAAGTCATCTACTTGGTATATTCTATACATTAACTAGTTTTTACATTGATATTCATGCGCATTCTAGCCGGCCCATTCCTCTATTTACCCGTTATTTTCGTTCAGCTAAGTGGTAAACTGTAAGAAAAAGACATATGACCCCGTATGACGTAAAAAAAGTTGTATTGAAGATTTGAAGACCTGTACTAAAACAAATTTAAGTGTTTCATGTTGTTAGGCCGACCAAGGGGCGTGTGGGAGTGCAAGAGTGGTGTGAAGATGATGTGGCAGTGAGCCAAGTGGAACATTGCGCCTCTGTCTCGTGGTCCAAGCCTGGAGTGAAATCATGGAAAATTCCATGCGTTGAGAGTTACTATGAGACAAATTGATTAATTTTTATTTATCAGTCAAGAATTTGTTTGACATTTCAACTGATTTTTCGGTAATAACTTGTACTTTTTAACTTTTAAAAAATATCTAATTACGTAATGTTTTTTATAAACCTTATGATACAAATTTTATTAAAAACCGCGTTGATTCCAAATACAATATTTTTTGGTCTTGTATACAACTTTAATACGATTTAACATATTACTTTGACTACCAAACGGTGATGAGGACTAAACATTTTACCTTTTTTTTGTATATTACGTTTATATTTTTTTTAAACGGCTGGGGCTGTAGTTTTTTTTTTAAATTTATTTTTAGTAGTTATTTAATGTTCTAGTAAGTTTTTTTCCCCAATTATTATTAAGTTATGTTTTTAATTATATATTAAAGTGAATCGTTTTTCTTAACTGTATTTATTTTTTTAACAAGTTGTTAAAACATGAAAGTATTATCTGTATTTAAAAAGAAAATAAGACTTCATAGTGAACAATTTTTTTTGGAACGACCAATTTTATAAATAAAACAACCAAAAAATTAGCAAGAAACTAGCAAAAAAACACCGAGGAAACACTTGTTACAACACTCACACCAAAAACACAAAGGAATGCCCAAAAAAAAAAGAAAAAAAAACACCATGTCTCCCAATCTAAGTCCATTTTCACCTATTCAAATCCAAAAAAAACTACAGTTAAAAACTAGTAGAACCCTAAAAAACAGCTTCCAAATATAAAGATCAGTGGAAAAATATGTGAAAGCTAATGTAACACTAATGTAAGAGTGAAAATTTAAAGAGAAAAAGACACCACACTATGTTCTTTATAGCTACAAGTATAATTCCTTATGCAAATAAATCTTATCAAACCATAACATTCGCCTAGAAAGAGAAAGAAACCAATATTCTCTTTTACTTAACATTGGGTGGCCAGTGTATTGGGTTTGGGTATCAAACTATAAAAGCACTTTCTTTTCTTTTGTTTCTTGATTAAAATAACTTTGTTGGGTACATTTGGTTTTGGACTTTTGGGTCTCCATATATTCCCACTCCCACACACTCTCAAGATTCCATATTTCTCACTTTAAAACTTGTTCAACTACACACACATTCACACAACTCCAACCTCTTTAAACAACTTCCTAAACATGGTTGTTTTGTTTCTTCTCATTCTTATTCAAATATCCAAATCTTCATATGCAAACATTGAAGGTAAACACTTGAACTCCGTTTAACATGTTCTTTTATGGGTCGATTTGTATTGATGTATCGTCTTGTCTAGTTGCTTAAGTCGTTTTTAAAAAAACTTCTAGTTTAGATCCATTCTTACTATTACATGATAATAATATTCACACAAGAGATGCTTGAACTCCGTTTAACTTGTTCTCTTATGGTTCGGTTTGTATTGAGGTACGGTCATGTCTAGCTGCTTACTAGATAGTTTTTATAATATAGCTGTTGTTTTGTTTAGATCCATTCTTACTATTACATAATAATAATATTCATATAGGAGATGCTTTGTATGCTTTGAGAAGAGCAGTGAAGGACCCCACCAATGTTCTTCAAAGCTGGGATCCTACTTTGGTTGACCCATGTACATGGTTTCATGTTACTTGTGATTCTGAAAACCGGGTTACCCGACTGTAAGTACACTACCCGTTTTCGGGTTCTTTAATATAATTTAATTTGATTAATTATCACTTTCTTGTTGAATAAAAAAACTGTCTTTTGGCCTAAAGATGAAATTTTTATGTGAAAAGAATCAATTCAATATAATATTTATTAAAAGAAGTTGTTTATTTATGTCGGGTGTAGTGATCTTGGAAACGCGAAGCTATCGGGTAATCTTGTTCCTGAGTTGGGGAAGCTTGAGCGTCTTCAATACTTGTAAGTACATCTTATTATTCACATATTCACATTACAAATTTAAACGTGTCGGGTTGACGGGTTAATTTGTTGAACTGAATTACCCAACGGCTCATATATTTACGACCGTCAAAAACTTCAACTCTAACCCAAAGGCACTTATAATCACCTTACCGAAACAGGACCAGTTTAACCTATTTATATAAACGTGTCAAAAAGATTTATGGCTAGTGAGTCGTAATAAATAAGTTAAACATATCGTAAATGGATTAGTGTATCGACCTGCTTTATTAATCAGGCCCCACCTATTCAATTAAAAAAGTTAAATATATTAACGTGTAAAACACCGTTTAATTAAACTGGTAAACCAAAACATGGCTCGTCTTAGCTAAAATGGTTGGCTGTTACAACCTAAAACCTAATTATTTCTATGTCCGGTCGGAAATAGCCACAATTAATAACAATAATAAAAAATTATATAAAATAGCCCACAAGGCCACAATTCTTAAATAAAGTTTAACACAGCTGAAAATTATTTACACTTCTTCCAGATTTCACATGGTTTACATTAAAAGCATAATAAAATCAAAACCAATTTCTTAAAAAATTTATATCTATGATCGTTGAATAGATATGAATATGGCATGTGGTTTGTCTGTTTGTGTTTGCAGGGAACTGTACATGAACAATTTTGTGGGGACAATACCATCTGAACTTGGAGGACTTAAGAATCTTATAAGCTTAGATCTTTTCCATAATAACCTTACTGGTTTTATTCCTCCTTCTCTTTCCAAGCTTTCCAATATTAGATTCATGTATGTTTCCTCAATCTTCCTAGTTTTATATTTTGTATATAAACTAGATTATAGATGTTGGAAATTTGGTCCGGGACAGGTTCGAACGATTATTGAGGATAAGTCTTAAAGAAGTAAAACCGTCTACCCTAAGTTAAATGAATAAGATTTGCACATGCATCGAATGATTAAATAACCTTGTATGAAAGCCTAAAAACGTACGGGGAAAATTATCTTCGAAGCCGCACTTTTTAATGTAGGAAACTACAAATTTCAAGCAAATTGATGAATCTATTCAAAATATATTGCATAGTTAGCTCATATTTGCTTTAATATGAGTGAAAATGAGGTGAAATCACAAGAAAATCAAAGTTGGTATTCAAATAGCCTACTATGTAGCCCAATGCTCCTTAGGGTTTAGTTTGGAGGAGGTTCTCTCAACTCATGCGCACACATGTGAGACGAGTGCATTGTGAGTGAAACTGAGGAAAAAAGAGTGAATAATCATGGATACGTATAAATATGGTGTTACCTATATTTTCTATCATTCTACGGGAAGTGCAATAACTGTAGACATAGGCACAATGCTTAGATCGACTAGACTCGGCTAAAATGTCTCTTTTCTAAAGTAAATAATAAAATCATGCATTTTAAAAGATAAATAAAAAACATCAAAAACGAGATATGGTTTTCATACACCCTAAAAAAAGTCCAAAAGGGTGTATGAAACCAAATCCCGTTAAAAATACGTACTTCGAAAAAGAAGAGGAAAAATTGCAACATAGTAACAATTTTAGTAACAATTTTGGGGGCCAAATTTACACTAACTAAAATTCAAATCTCAAAAAGCAAGCCGCTAAGTGGCAACTTTTAGGCGGGATTTAAGAAACAAACGGAAAAAATAGTAACGCCTAAGATGAAATGTGACAAAAGAAACCTATAGCATCATGTACCATGTGACATCTTCCTCACATGTTTTTCATTCATCAAGTCTTCTATATAATCTGTATATTCACACAATAAAAATAAGTGCTAAGACTTGATCTGTTGATTAAAAATATTCTGTCTAAATTCCAGTTTTTGCAACTAAAATGGACGAGGAACAACGTGCTTTGAAAATTTTCAGAGAACTCGATAGCATTCAGAATGAAGCTAATATGGCCGGAATAAAAGTCGTGCCAGATTTAAATGACATCCGTCACATGACGGCCTATATCCAAGGAACTGATGGCAGTCCTTATGAAGGAGGAATATTTAAAGTTGTGAAGAAACACTAAGTGACCCCGGCAGATTACGGATAATCTTAGGGTCAAGTAGATGTTTCCCACGAGGGTTAGGTCCGGCAAAGATGGTTATTCTTCTGATGACCTGCAAAACAGACACCGTGAGCTCGTCACTGAGAAGGGGGGGGGGTACCTCCTTGTGACCACCCTCCGGCGTGAGAATCAGACTAGATTGCTCTGAATATAAATGTATATTAAGAGAAATAGCTAGAGCAGATAAGATATGTGATGGTATAAGATAAGATGATAAGATAAGATAATGATACCGTTCCAAGGTGTTGGAGTATTTATAGCCGAAGGTAGGTTTCCAAGCAGGTACAGCCAGCTGTATAATATTCCTTTTCTACCAACTGTGGGCTACGCACGTGCCATGCTGGTGGTTGATGGGTAGGCAGCGGCTGATAGTGACATGGCCGGCTGTGTACTATTCCTTTTCCACCAACTGCAGGCTATGTACGTGCCACGATGAGGGTTGGTGAGTAGGCAGCGGCTGATAGTGACATTAAGTACTAGAGCGTGCTGCTCGTCGTACTGTTGTCAGTGAGCTGTCACCCTATGATTGGTTCATGGGCTGCTTTGGTCAGATCTTGTCTATTTTGTCCATACCTTGGCAGGTATAGTACAAAAGATCCTCCAGAAGCGTACGGACTGGCTCATTTGGGCGGGAGTATTCCCGCCTTGCTCATTCCTTCTTCAGGTGACATTACTGAATTATTGAGAGTTAGTGCCTTGTGCGTGTAGCCTTACTATTAGTGCGGGTAGCTTCCGCTGATGGCTTGTATCCGCAGCTGCGGGAACAGGCGGGGTACTTCACCATTGGGAGGCTTTTCCTGCGGGAACAGCTGGCGTATGCGCGTAAGGTCTTCATCTCTCTGAGCATGGTGGGTCCTGCGGAACCAGTTGGTCTTTGCGCAGACGTCCCTCTTCAAGGTGAGTCTTGCGGGTCCAACTGGGCTCTGTTGGGACCTACTTCTTCAAGTTGATATTCAACTACCAGGTTTTCGATCTCTTATCTCTTTCGATGTTTATGTTTATGTTTATGTAATCACAGTTAAAACAAATTTATATTAATAGATTTATCTGGATCCATTTTAAGTTATATGTGCATAAATAATTATAGATATGAAGTTAACCTTAACCCTAGAATAGATATGTGATTTTTTTAAATTTTCAGTTTTTATAAATATTGTTGCTAATGATATGATTCTCATCTGCAGAAGAGTATCCCTTTGCAGTTCCTAGTATGAGATTCATCACAAGAATTTGGTAAGAAGAAGATTCTGTATATATATGAACATGTATAAATATAAAAGAATTTTTATTGTTTATATATAAATACAATTTATTTAATGTAATTTTGATTAAAACAGGTATTTTAAAAGATTTACTTGATACATTTTAAACAACCCAAAACCCAAAAAAAAAAGGTTTGTAATTATATTTACATTGTTTTTATTTACATAAGAATTATTAACCTAAATCTTTTGAGAAATGAATTTCATCATGTATATATTTTATTATGCATTAATAAAAAAACAATTTAATGTAAAACTAATTAAAATAAAGTATTTAAAAAGATTTACTTGATACATTTAAGCCAAAAAAAAATAATAAATAAAAAATAGAAGAAGAAGAAGAAATAGTAACTGTACACACATTGTTTTGGTTTGCATGTCAATTCTAAATCTAAATTGTTTTGACAAATGAGTTTCATGTATACATCTTATTTTATGCATTAATGAATAAAAAAACAATTTGATATAAAACCAACTAAAATAAGTATTTAAGAAGATTTACTTGGTACATTTTAGAAAACCGAAGACAAAAAAAATATAGTGATTGTATTTACATTGTTTTAATTTACATGCCAATTCTAAATCTTAGGAGTTTGCTAATTACTATACATTCATATGTGCTTAACTAATCAGTTCACCATATTTGTTTCATAGGCATCCGAATATTTGTCATAACACTGGCGTTATACGTATGGACAAATTAACGAATGATGGTTGGAGTTCCGCCTTAGGTTTTAAAGGCACTCTGCTTGAACTTCGCTTTCTACTAACCGAGCCCGACATTAGTAACTCACTAGACGCAAAGAAAATGAGTCATGTATGTATAACACCTCCCTTGATCTTCCTTCACATTCCCCTTGTTTTTAATTTATGAGATACTAAATAATAACTTTTCTATTTTTGTTTGTGCAGTATCGCACTTCTCCGGACTCATTCTTCGCCAATGCTCAGCATTATACCCAGCAGTATGCAATGCAAAGGGATCCGCCACCTGATCTATCTACGACAACCGCAAGAACAAGAATGACTAGGGCGCCTGGACGTTTGGACGACTTTGTGTTATAAATATGAATAAGGATCCGAGGAAGATGGTATGAGTGGCTAGCTTGGTTTGATCATTTGGTTTGTTGGCTTGAAGATGAAGTTTGAAGTTATATATATATGTTGGTTCAGTTATCAGTATTTTAGTGTGTACATGGTTTTGAGTTTCATTTATGGACACTTTCAATGTTTTGTTTTCATGGTTGTTACATTAAAAATCCTATAATTAGTGGTTTTTAAATTAAATGTTATTTAAATTATATTTGATAAAAACTATGGTTGATATGTATTTCAAGCTTAAATTTTTATAATTTGAAGTTTTCTTTGATGTTGAATTAAAAACCTTCAAGACTAATATACTAAACATCAAGAAACCATGTATTAGTCAAGCAAGTTGGTTTCATACTAGATATAGAACTATTTTTAGTACAGTTTATTCCACTTAATGCGTAGGCGTGTTTAAATTGTATTAATTAATTGTGCGAGTCGGATCACATGCATTTTCTCGTGCTGCTGTTGAGAACTTGTTGATCCTTTAATTACTGCGTCTTTGCATGGCTGGCTCAACGTCCTTGGAGGCCTAAAACTAACTAAAATTTTGAGGCCTTTTTCTCTCCTTTTCTTCATACGTATAAGGCTAGAGAGTATATAAGAATTATAGAATTTTGATGATATACAGTGATAATGGATATGAAGCAATCATCTTTAGCTTGTGGCACATCAATGAGTTACTAATTCTAAAAGAACTCTACTTCAAAATCTCATAATACACAGCTCCTATTTAAAATTGAGGCCCTATAAAAATAAAGGCCTAAAACCATGGCCTTATTTAGCTTACCCAAGAGACGGCTCTGCGTCTTTGTTGGCCCAAAAAATTCTTGACCCAAGTGTTAATTACATGAAATATAAGTTTAATCACTTATTTTATAAGTGTAAGGTACAAAATTTAGTTGGTAGAAGTTAAGAAAGGGTGCCTCGGTCATAAACAGACACACTAGTTCACACAGGATTCCGACAAAAGTATGATTGGCCAATGAACATCTTGTAAACAGACATATCAACACCGGTGGATCTTAGTGTGGGCCAAGGCGGGCCGTGACTCACTCAGTTTTTTCGTACAGTAGTGTATTTTTTTCAAAAAAATAATAAAAAATTATATGTATTGAGTACGGCTCATCCACATTTTTACTCAAAATCCTCCGGTTCACCCATACTATGTGTTCAAGATCCGCCGCTACATATCAATTAATCATAAATGAATCCGATGTACATTCATGTTTCTTGATTACGGGATTCTACAATGTATAAAAGCCATTATTGTGCAATAATGTCTCAAAGAAGTTATTTTTGATGTTTTAGATTACTTCATTCATTAGTCAAATCTTTTTATAGTAAGGCCAATTTCTTTTGTTTAATACTTCAGATAAGTGAGGGCATATAAAAATGTAAAGATTATCTTATGATCTTTCTCATGAATTAGTGATTTGGGTAACTCTTAAAACTTTCTATTCTACTCATTACCAAGGATCAAATCTCATCTCAATATGGATTGATCTTGAGCTTATGAGAGTTTTGGCGATTTTTATCTTTTGGTTGGTTGCTCCTAGGGTGTAAACGAGTTCAACGAAGTACGAACCCCTATAAGTCCAAGACTGATTTATTTAACTTAAAAGAGCTTGGGTCATTTTGAGCCCTATGTGCAAAACTTGATCCCTAGTCAAGAGAAAAGTTATAGACTTAAGCTTGGATCGGGCTCTATTTTCTCTGTGTGTGTATTACATTTGTTATCTAACTATATTTGTTATATCGACACTGTTAGATTTATATGAGTAACATGCTCGTTAAGATAGAAAGTTCAACCAAGCATAGTGAATAAAGTTGTGTACGATCTCATCTATTAAATGAGTTTCGATTTACGCTTGGATTTAGCTTAATTGATTATATTTTATCAAGACAATATCGAGTACCTTACAAAAATCTTGGCTATTTTTCAGTCACATGTATATAATGCATTTTTTCTATAAGGTCTTTTAAACTCAGGGGAGCCGGGTCCCTGTCGCGCCCCTGTTAGGAGATATAGATATAGGTTTAACTACCTTATGCTTTCCAAACGAATAAAAGTTCAAAAAGGTTGCCATAATAGAATATTTTAAGAGCTTAGCTTGAATTAAGGCTGGCTTTTTTTAAAGAGAGAATTTATTACATGATCTATTAACATGACAAGACTAGTCACAAAACTGAATTGCTTAATATTTGAGTTAAACATTTTTGTGTCATAGACGAGTGAACATGTTAATGGCACGATCACGTGTCTAAATGGGGAGGTTGCCATAATTAATGCTACTACGGAAACTACAACTAGGTAAACAAAAAACACATGTATGTGTATGTTTCGCGTCAAATGCATATCTAAGGAAATTTAGACAGGGAAGGTTGCCGTCACTTATTTTGCAACCCAAATTCCAATTTTAGTGTAGATTAGGAGAGTTTTAAATTAGTTTAACTTTAAGATCCAATCACGATTCGTGGTTGAAGTTTTTTAATTTGGTTCGGATTCTGCTAAGAAGATTTCTAGGTTTTGTCTTTCTTTTTCTGTTTCTTATAGTTAATGAATGAAGGTACTCATGTTAACTTTGATGATTTCTTTTTATATTATGTAGTTTCAGTGAGTTGCATTGATCATAGAACCTATTAAAAGATGGTTGTTAATTAAGTAAAGTTTTAGTTTCTAAACATGGTTCATGGCTAATTGGCTATGTCTACAAATATAGGACCTTTTCATATTATGAGTAGTGTATGACAGTATCAGTTGATAAAGGTAGTAAACCTTGATGATCTTAATTTGAGAATCGAGTAGTCAATTGACATCTTTCCTACTATAATCAATGTGATTATGATCTTAATTTGAGATTCGGTTGCTATTGACCGACTATGCATGTTTTGGATTATCGGAACAAGTACTTAAATATACACGAACAATTCGGATAATATGCCTCTGCGGTGTTAATCAAACTCATAGATCATAAAATTTTTGTCAGTCTTTCTATTACATATGTTATGACCCACCACAACATATTCATCTTGTCCAGTTATGCTACACATGTATTATACATCGGATCATCTTATGGTTCATTGTCGGGTTGCAGAGTGGGTTTGATCAATTGTTCATAGTTGAGTGAAATTACCGGTGTCTAGTACTTTTGACTCGGTGAGGGATATTTTTAAGTTTCCAGGTAAACATAAGAGTAACAAAGAGGAGTGCTTGGCCACATAAGCTATTTCGATTGTTACATGTTGGTTGATTTGAAAGGCTAGAAATGATCAAATTTTCAAAAATAAAGCTATCTTGGTGGGTAATTTGGTGTATGAAATTAAAACTACCTCTTTAATGTGTGTGAGACATCCAAGCAAGAAGTCGACATTAGATTGGGAGAAGTGGAGTAAGTTTAATTTAATTAAGTTTCCATTGTAATTTGTAGTCAAGTTTTGGTACTTTGGTTGTTGTCTTTCTCTTCTCCGGTATGTGTGCACTATCTCTTTTTCGTTTTATAAAATTTTGGCATTTCAAAAAAAAAAAAAATCTATTATACATATATAAATGTAAGAGTAAATTTCGGGTTTCGTCTCTATGGTTTGTCCAAATATGTTGTTTTAGTCCAATAGTTTTAAATTTGCAAAATTCACCCCGGTGGTTAAATTTTACTTGCAATTAAACCCGACCTCACTAACCCCGTTAAGTCTGGTCGTTAAATCTATCAACGTGCCATTCATGTGAGGGACAGTTTTGTCCTTTTTTTTCCACACACCTCAACCTTTAACGTAAGGGGGCTTGCGAATTAGGACTAATGTTTATTTGAAGAGAATAGAGACAAAACAACCCCTCACGTGAATAGCACACTGATGAATTTAACGACCAGACTTAACAGGTTTAGTGAGATCGGGTTTAATTGCAAGTGAAATCAAACCATAAGGACGAAAATCACAAATTTGAAACTATTGGACTAAAACCGCATATTTAGACAAACCACATGAACAAAAACTACAGCTTACTCTAAATATAAAGATCAAATCAAATTAAAAACTGTCAAAATTTAAACCTAACCAATTTACTTCCAAGTAGACCAGTTTCACTGGTTTCAATCATAACCATGAAACCTTTAGAACTGATATCACTTGCATTGCATAATTGCATTCAACCTTATTGAATAATAAGAGCCCATGTGTAAATAAAAGAAAATATTCTATTAAGTTAATTCACACAATACAAAACAAATATAAAAAAATGTAGTCTTTCCCAACTTATGACATTTATGCCCCTCAAAAATCAGAAGTTGCATTCTCCAAAACATCTCAAACCAAAAGAGTCAGCTTTCTTTATACCCTTAAATCAAGCGGTTGCGGCCAAAGGCACTGATCGGTAGCATGCTCTCTTCGCAGCACGGACGATATCCTCTATCTGAAAACATTATTCCCAAAATAAATAAAAAATCTCTAATTAATTAGTTGAAAGAAAGTAAAAAACAAGTTAAAGTAAAGAACAAATTACATTTTCCGTCTTTAGGTATATCGCAAATTCTAGGTTTCGTTCTTAAGCTAAGAAAATAACAAAAATTGTATGATTTGTTTACACATTTTGTCCTTATCACTAGCGGGCGTTAAATAGTAAAAAGACCAAAATACCCTAATGAACTTAATATACAAACTTAATGTCTGTTAGCGAACGCCGAAAAGGACGAAACATGTAAGCAAATTTGAACATAAGGAAAAATTCTGTAATTTACTTAGTTTTAAGTACAAAACCTGAAATTTATTATATACCTAAAAATGACAAATAATGTAATTTGTTTTTAAATTAAGGGAAAATCTCATAGAATAGTAACCAACTTTCAAAAGTGTTCCAATTAGGTCACTGATGCATATTTTTCCCAAATCGGGTCACTAAATCTTCAAATCAAGTCTCACCGATTTTTGTGTACATCAAGAAAGAAATGGATGATAAGATGTGGGTGTCGGAATTTGCAATATATGTAGTTAAATTTAAAAATTTTAAAAAAACGTTAATTATATTAAAATTTAAAAATAAAAAATAAAATTCACGTCGCCACTCAACGTCAACTTCAAAAAAAAGATAAAAAGATTTCCTATGTAAAACAGAAAAGAAATTGGCTAAAAAAACATGTTAAAACTTTTAATTTAATCAAACACGAAAGTTGAGTGACCTAATTGGAACACTTTTTAAAGTTAAGTGACCTAATTGGAACACTTTTGAAAGTTGGTTACTATTCTATGAAGTTGCCCCTTAAATTAAATATAAAATATAAAATATAAAATGAAAAGCTAGTAAAGAAATTTGACCTGAGGAAAAGCCATTCTTTCAAGATTGGCAGCATAAGGTGTGGGTACATCAGCACCTGCAACCCGCTCGACCGGGGCATCAAGATAACCGAAGCTGTCTTCAACGACTGAAGCACTGTAAACAAAGAATCTCATTAAATAATATAAATTTGGCAAATTAACTACTTTAAAAAATAAAAACTGGAAAGTAGATGATACCAGATTTCAGCACCGATGCCGTGTTGAGGAAACCCTTCCTCAACAGTAACTAGACGGTTCGTTTTTCTGACTGAAGCATTAATTGTAGCTCTGTCTAGAGGTCGAATGGACCGAAGATTTATAACCTGTAAACAGAGGTTTTGAGTATTATTGATACTTAAAATAAGCATAATATATTTTTTTATAGAAAATAAATTTAGGCTTTTTTGCCATATATAGGTTACCTCAGCATTGATTCCATCCTTTTCCAAGATCATAGCCGCCTAAAATTACACAAAAACATTACATCATGTTTGTAGAAAAGAACGATAAATTAAAAAAAAGGACAAAAAAGTTGACTGGTCAACCCAACCCGATTTGAGTAAGTTTTTAACAAACCTTAAGAGCATAGCCAACCATCTTAGAGAAAGCTGTGATTGTAATGTCTTTTCCTTCTCTTTCAATCTGTGACCAGTAAACAATTAGCCAGATTGAATATATTCACAACAAATTTTAATAAAATTTAATCTTTTTATGAAAACCTTTGCTTTTCCAATAGGAAGACAGAAACTTGAATCAAGAGCTTCAGCCGAAACTGGGAAGGATTCACCATATCTAACAAATATAAAACAAATAAATAAGATAAAAATTCATAAAGAAATGTATTGACAATGAGCGACTGAGCGTTATATAATAACTAGTAAGTTGACTTTTTTACTTACAACAACTCGTTTTCAAGAAAAACAACGGGATCAGGATCTCTAATCGCAGCTTTCAGAAGTCCACGAGCATCTTCAGATGAGTAAGGTACAAGCACTTTCAAACCTGGGACCGACCCATACCATGCTCCATAACACTGCATCACAACACAAACAAAGTGTCACTCACGTGGGAACCGCATGAGAAAATTGATATGAAATCAAGAGAAAAAAAGGTCAATGTCAAACAGCCCCACCTGAGAATGTTGAGCACCAACACCAGCAGCGGGCCCGTTTGGTCCTCTAAAAACAATTGGTACGTTAATCTGCCCAGCAGACATGTAGTTTGACTTTCCTGCAGAGTTGATAACATGGTCAATCGCCTGCAAAAGATTACCAACGGTTCATAGCTAACTTTATCGTACGACAAAATGTTAAAAGTTCCAAACACAGATGAACACATGCTAATAAATGTGAAAATACCTGCATAGAAAAGTTGAAAGTCATAAACTCTATCACGGGCCTAAGACCATGATATGCAGAACCAACTCCAATCCCGGCAAATCCAGCCTGCAAATTTAATTATATTAAAAAAAAAGTATTCAAATCTAGAAGCTGTAGAAAAGCATATTTTAACTAAAGGGAATAATTCCCAAACCTCAGTGATAGGGGTATCAACAACTCTTTCAGGACCATATTTATCCAATAATCCTTTAGTTATCTGCAAAAAAAACGTATAGTGAGACAAAAATACACAAAGATATATGATATTTCTTTTGTAGAATATAAAAGAAACATAAAATTCTAACCTTGTATGCACCTTGGTATTCTCCCACCTGAACACCAAAAAAATGGGCATAAAATAAACGAAAATGAACATGAAACACCCAGACTTTATATAAATAACAGTTTTACCTCTTCGCCCATAACATAAACATTAGGATCAGCAGCCATTTCCTCGTCAAGTGCAGAGTTCAAAGCATCTCTAACTGTCATCTGTATCAACTCACCTCATTAACCAACCAATAGTCTAATACACTATAGAGTACTTGTGTAGCAAAAATAAATACAAACTTGGGATGAAAAATAAATGATAAACAAGCATATAAAGCAAAGCTCAAATCACCTCTTTGGTTGCAGATGAGTAATTTCTCATGGCTGACGCTACAGGCCTTAACCTCATCACATAATTCCCCAAGCCCTAAATAAACATAAATTATTAAGCAGTCTTCATACCAACAATACCTTCGCTTGTTAGAACAGATGCCACTGCATTTACCTGGGAGGATAAGCCTCTGGCTCCCCCGACATTTTGCCTTACAATCCCCAACATATTTTTTGAATATTTACCCAAAAGCTTCAAAAACAAAAGATAACATTAAAAAGAGAATGATTAAGAGTACCTAAACAGCTGAACAGATATAATTTTGTTTAATAAGTCGCCATTAAAAGACACAGGTGGGGCTGTAAATGAATCGAACTGGACCAAACAAGGCCTCATTCATGCTCCTCTGCTAACCTTTTATCAGACACCAAACCGAACAAGGCCTTGTTCATGCTCATCCGTCAAACTTTTATCAAACAAGCAGACGGTTCACAAACAGCTAACCGAACGAAATCTCTTGTTTGTATTCGTTCATTAAGTAAATGAACTTGTTCGTGAACGGTTCATGAAAACAAATGAATGAACAAAGACAATGTTTTGTTTATTTTGACTAACCGAGAACGGTCAGCTACCAAGTTTGTGTTGGTGTTTTTTAACATTTGTATTCATATGCTAATTTTACATATTAACTGTCACATACTACTCATATATATATTTGATTTATAGTTACTAATTTGCTTAAATCTATCTTATAACATTACAAAGTCACTACAAAAGCCATTAAAAAGTAATAAAAACATTTAATGAACAAACACATTATCGAACACTCACAAACACAAAACAGTTTGCCTAAAACAAGCATGAACGAGCATAAATGGGCATAAACAGAAGCATTATCGAACGTTCACAACACAAAACATTTCGCCTAGAACAAACATTAACGAAAATAAATGAACATAAACAAACAGAATCACAAATTATCAAGCGTTCAAGAGCACAAAACATTTCGCCTAACGCTTGGTTCGTTTACAGCCCTAGGCATAGCCACACAGGGAAGCAATTTAGGCTTTCAAGCAAACAGTCCTAACTTAACAAATCCTAAGCAATTTACAGCATAAATACACGAGCAATCAACAGTCCGATCATTATTCGTTACAATATCAGATCTGAGCTACATATACATCAAATTCACCAGCCGATTGCTAGTGACATAAAAATCCTAATTACGGCATATCAAATACAGCAATGCACAAATAATACAAACAATAAAAATGACGTAACTGAATACAGGTAATCGATACAGTTAATAGATAGAAAGTTAATAAGTATTAAAAACCTTAAATGAACAAACATTAACGAACATAAGCGTACACATTATCTAGCGTGGAACAAACGTAAATGAACAGTTCACCTGTTCATTTACAGCCCTAGGCACAGGGAAGCAATTTGAAGCACCACTACAAACACAAACAAACACTTATCGAACGTTAACGAACACAAATAAACGAACGTAACCGAACAGTTCCGGCTCGTTTACAGCCTAGGCACAGTAAAGCAAATTAGGCTTTCAAGCACAATTCATTACACAAATAAACAATTAATCAACAATCCGATCGGTACAACACCAGATCTAACCTACATACACATCGAATTAACTAATTAACTACTAGTGACGTAATAATCCTAATTACGACGTAACACATACGGAAATGAACGAACGAATTATAAAATGACGTAAGTGAAGAATAATAATAATACAAGTAATTGATAGATGTATGTATGTATGTATGTATGGATATGGATTTGAGTTTGCTTACTGTAATATTCCGATCACCGGCCGGAGATAATTGACGGAGGTGATTCCGGTGGATTAAAAATGAAAAATATCTTCGGGTGGGTTGGTATAAGGGCGGCTGTGAGATTCGGTAGTGTGGCTTTACTTTGTTATTATTTATTTGTATTTATTATGTTTTGGAAATAGGAAATGTATATAAAGGGGTGTTTGGGATTCCTTATTTTTATCCGTAAATGAGTCGAGCTGTTCACGAGCTTCTCGAAATCGGCTTGTTATAAAGTTCGATCAAGTCGAGCTTAATCGAGCCCGAGCCTAAAAATAAGCTCATTTAATAAACGAGCCCGAGCCCGAGCTTCAATTATTGAGTATTTAAATATATATTTAATGATTATCATTTAATAAACGAGCCTGCCATTTATATAAGTATTTAAATATATATTTAATGATTATTAATTTATATATATATATATATAATGTTATGAAAAAATAAATAAAAATAATTAAATAATATATATTATTTCATACATAAAATTATAATAGTAAACGAGCCGAGCTCGAGCTTTGAAAATAGAGCTAAAACAAGCCGAGCTCAAGCTCTTTGTAAGTTAAATGAGCCGAGCTCGAGCCTGACAGAGCCGAGCTCGAGCCTTGTCAAGCTCGAGCTCTATGTAAGTTAAACAAGCCGAGATCGAGCTTGGTGGAGCTCAAGCTCGGCTCGGCTTGTTTGCAGCCCTATTTTTACCTTCTTATAACTTATTAACTTTTTTATTAGAAATGTGTTTGAGTAATGTGAATTTTTTTAAAGTTTTTAAAGAAGGAAAAATAAGTTTTTGCGAAGTTAGGAGGGAATGACTTATTAAAAACAACTTTTATATGTCCAAAGGAGGTGCAAATAAGGAATCTCAAACATAGCCTAAATGAGAGAAATAAATGTTGAATTTGGAGAATTAGAGAACATTAAGATTATTGAAATGAAATAGTAATTAGTTTTTTTAAGAATACTTACTTAAGAAAACAACTATGAAGAAGTAGAAAAAGAAATGCAATAGGCAATGAAATAGTTGGGTGGTTATCGAATCGGATAAGGGAGTATTCTGCTTATTTGATCGGATTTTTTGGATTTGAAAATTTTAGAACCTTATCCAAAATCCGATCCGAATTGTATTTGAATAGATTCGGATGGGATTCGAATAATCCGTTTAACAAACATACAAACAAAGTCTAATTAAATAAAACATACAAACTGAAAAATCACAAACGAACAATGGTCTAATTGATTCCATCACAAATAATCAGGTTCCTATTTTAACAAAAAAAAGAAAAAGCTCATATATTGAAATCAGTCAAATAATCGTACGGAGAGGAAAAACATATGTATCTTATTCAAATTATGAAACCAACAAACTCCTATTTTGATTATAATAAATTAGTAAATAAGTCAATAAAACAGTATGAAACACAAAAAGATATCGAGTATGACGGTGCTCTATTGCGTATGAGCGAGAGTATGGCCGCAGTGTATTAGGTCATTTTTGATATGAAATGAATAGAGAAGTCAGGGTTATTGTAAATGTTAAGGGGTTATTGTTGGGCTATATAAAACTATTAAAAACATATGATTTATTTGGATTAAACAGTTATTCGAGTAATCTGAACTATCCGATTTTTTTTGAAATCCATATCCGATCCAAATCCGAATTAGTTTTTCGGATTGATCCGATCCGAATAGCCTAATAACTAATTCGGATCGGTTTATTCGGGTTTCGGTTTTGGTTCGAATTTCGGATTTTTTTGGATTTCGGTTTTTCTGAACACCCCTACAATAGTAATTAGTAAAGTAACATTTTGAAGTAAAGATTTAAGTTATGACATTCATCCCATTTAATTTTATCATATTTAAGCTTTGAAAGGTTATTATTTTGACTTATAAAACCTAAACCTACACGATTCTAGATGAATTAGTCAACAGCTTGTTATCTGGTCTATAGACATATGAGTGATGATTGAGGCTTAAGATCTCTATGGTTTTAGGTTCAAAACTGGCTAAAGGGGGTTTTCTTATAGGGTGGGTTTCCTTCTTGATTGTGTTATTGGATGAATCAAGTCTGGAGTGTCAAAATAAGTATGGACGCTTAACATCATGTGTTAGAAAAAATCACTCGGGTATTGAGGTAGTTTCTGACATTGTTAAAAAAAGATGAAAACTCATTTTGGGATTCCAATTTTGTATAGTTTTTGTATATATGTTTTAGCGAAAATGGAACGGCTACGGGATGTTTTTTATCTTTGTCTTTTGTAAGTTTGGTATAGCGGTTGGGTTGGGTCAGGTCATGTTAAAAGTTAAAAACTGGATTCGTGTTGAGTTCAGACAATTGAAAGTATCAATTTAGTTCGGGTCAAACGAGGTATGATTAAAATGTACCCCTGAATCACCATAAATTTGATAAAATCCAAACCCTTAATGAAAATGAGTGGAGGCAGAAGTAATAGTTATGAGGTTTCTGCTAGGTGATGGGATGGTGGAGAAGGCGGCGGTGACGTTAACCCTGATATCAGCAGGCACACTAACCTATTAACTAACTCAATCAAGCTGTTAGAGATTAACCAATTCCCGAAACCCACACATTGGAACACTCCATCACAACCACGAAAGACATTACAATGACAATGATAGATCAAGAGCTGGATAAGGCGATCAATGATTATGAGAGAAGATCTCTCCGATTAGATTCAGATAAATAAAATAGAGCAATCCAATATAATTAGTCATTTACTTGTTAAACTCTGGCTTGATTTGCATAAGATTCTAGATTAGGACAATTATTAATATAATGACCATCTTTGCCCCAAAGCGGACAATGTGGGGATGATGACCACGAGTACCACTCGAATTACCATAAGAGGTACGCATTAGAGTGACCACAACCTCAGTTGTTTAGGGAAACCATGGCTAATGTGCGATGGATGCAGCAGGAGGTGTAGTCGATACACGTAGAGACCGAACAAACAATTTGTGGCTCTCGGCTTGGGTAAGTCACCCAAAACTGGACCAGGTTTGGCAGCCATTTTCACAGTAGAGAAGGTTTCAAACGAAGCTCCAAGACCATACAAAAAACCAATGTATCATGTCCATCTCATCAACATGTTGCTCAATAACCGAAAAATGGTCACAAATGCTTCTAAATTTGCGTTAATATTCTGAAACATATATAGCATCTTTAGTGGTATGACATATTTGATCACATTCAACATTATAATGGCTGTTTCCAAGGCCTCCCAGGTTTGACGAGCCGTTGATAAACCAAGAACGTCAGCAACGTCTTTGGTTAGAGGCGAATGAAGACGAATAATTACACATTGGTCGACATCCTACCAGACAGATCGAGTAAGATGGGTTGGCGACCTCCTTGCCGTAAGGTGATCATATGAGGAGGCGGCATGGATGAACCATCAACATGACCGTGAAGTTTCCAATAAGAGAGTTGCAATACCATTTAATTCTTCCACAAAAAGTATTTTGGGGATGAAAGCCTAATAATTGTCGTATGGAGAATTGTGGCCATGGGAGAGTCCCATCTGATGAAGGAGACTAGGAGAGGAAGTTGTCACTAATCAGGTTTTGGAAGGAGGAAGTTTCGTCGGTCGAAAAAAGGAGGCATGCCTATGGGTTTGGTCGCGAGTAGAAGAAAGGTTTAGGGTATGTTTGGCAAAACTAGCTGGTAGCTGGTGACTGGTGGCTGAAAGCTGGCAGAGTAGCTGGAGCTTTTAATAAAATTTATAAAATGACCAAAATGGGCATAACTAAAAAACAATAATATTAAATGTACTTATTTTGGAAAGTTATTTAAGTAATTAAAATACTAAAAGCTTGTAGCTCTTTCTAAACGCTACTAGTTGGAGCTTTAAGCTTTAAGCTTTTTCTCATGACCTAAAAGCTTCAAGCTCCTTCAACCAAACAAGTCTTTTAATTGAGTATGAGTTTTTTCTTAAAAGCTTGAAGCTTGAAGCCCTTAAAAACTCCTTGCCAAACATACCCTTAAGCTTTATACCATGTGAAGTTTTGGAAATCTCAATACCAAAATTGGTGGTCTTTTAATATAAACATACCAAGCCAATACTACAGGAATAACAAGAGTTACAAATTACACAATTTATACGTATAAACAATACGGAACGTAGAACAAAACTATATAGATGGTCGTATGCGGAAGAAATGGCCTACTCGCTTGTCCTCTCGACCTGGTTGACAAAAAAAAAAAAAAAAACCAAATCAACACATTTATAATCAAGTGGGTAAAAATTCCACCAAACCCACACATTTCATTTCTAAGTTTATTTCCAACCTTCTAGATAACTTACTAGTCACACAATTTTCTCTTGATAGTCGGTAAGAAAATACAAATAGATAAGGGATCCAATGTGAAATGTTGAAATCTTATGTTACCCACATATATTTCTATAGTAGTAGGTGAGTTATACATGTGGTTGAGATGTCAGTATCGGTAAATATGATATAGGCAACTAAATTTATTGATCACCTATTCAAAACCACATATATCTTTCTGGATCTGATTTCAACTCCTTTTGTACTAATTTCAATCAAACTAAACAGATCGATGCCATCTTCATCGTCCTCTTCTCACTTGATTCCCACATCTTTTTCAAAATCGTGGAAATATGATGTTTTTATGAGTTTTAGAGGAGAAGATACTCGCAAAACCTTTGTGGACCATCTATACTCGGCTCTTGAACAACAAGGAATTTACACATACAAGGATGACGAAACGCTGTCTCGGGGCATGCCAATCGGTCGATCACTCTTGAACGCTATCCAAGAATCACGGATTATTGTTATTGTTTTCTCTAAAAACTATGCAGACTCATCTTGGTGCTTGGATGCGTTAGAGTGTATTATCGAATGCATGGACAAGAGAGGACAAATCGTTATGCCCGTATTTTATGACGTAGATCCCTCGGATGTCAGAAAACAAAATGGGAAATTTGAAGAAGCATTTGCCAAACATGAGTCTGAGTATAAACACAAAGTTGAATCGTGGAGAAGAGCTCTTGTAAAAGCAGGCAATCTTTCTGGATGGGTCCCCAAGGACTTTGCAAATGGGTAACTTTCTCTACCTTTTAGATGAACTTTTTTCCCCCTTGAGATGCTTGCGTTCTATAAACGCAATTTTAATTAAAAATTTAAATAAAAAACGTCTAAAGGATTGAGAGTTGGGGGGAGGGGGGGGTGAGCTTTTAAAACTTGCTTATTTGTTTTTTAAAATGCAAAAGCAATTTTGAAAAGCTTCAATCTGAAACTTTTGGAGGAGTTTTGTCAAATATCTTTTGCTTTTCAAAATACAAATAAGCAAATAAGTAAGTTTTAAAAGCTCACTCAAACTACCCTTAATCTGATTTACCAAAAAAGTTTGTTTGACAAGTATGGAAACTACTCCTAGTATTTTACAAATTTAATTACACATTTAAATTGTGGATATTAAAACATTTCTTCAATTGTTTTTATACCCGGTATTTTGGTTTCGAGTCTATTTCTTTTTGTTTTTCATTCTTTATTTTGCTTGAAATCAAATAAATCTCATACTTCAGGTTTAGGAGTAATAATCCAATACAGTTGCGAGAAATGGTGGTTTTACATTTGACTGGGAGTTGTTTCATATAACTTATGTTTCAAGAGAAAGTATTGTATCATCTATCTACTATACTAATAAAAGAATACCCATTTTTGTCACTTGTCACTCTCTTAGCCTTTCTACCTTTTTTTACCTATTTTCAATATATAGTTTGTTTATGGATTTCTTGAATACCCCCATGGGTTACTAACTTATTACCCGGCCCAATAGGCCATATTTCTTTCAATTTAGAGCACCCCCATCCCAAACACCGCTGCATCCTCGCCGCTACCTATTTAGATCCGACTCCCAAATGTTTTGTCTTTTAGTTGATATTAAATTAAATTTCTTATCTAATACATTAAACTAATATATATAACCTCATTGCATCTTTCTTTTGGTATCAACTGGTATCCCGAACTCAGAGTAATCAATATTTTCCGAACAATGACAAACATGTTAGTATGTGTAGAAATATGTTTTCATAATTGCATTCCTCATTTACCTTAACTTTGTAGTAGATTAAGTCAATTACTTTTTCACACATAGATAAGTCGGTGACAGCAAACTTATCATGCTCAATCAACTTTGAAATATTTGTGTAATGTTTGTTTTGTAATTCATGTAATTGTAATGTAGATTGTTTTGTATTAACAATATATGATAATTGTGTTGTTGATTGGATTTTGCTTAATATTTAAAGTTTTAAATTTTCATCAATTCCCGTGTAATACACGGGGCCCAAACTAGTTAAATTATAGATTACTACAAGCAGTTTCTAAATTAGTAACAACCTTTTTTCTTGAAAATATATGAATATTAAGTGAATAGTTGTTACTACAAGTACTTTCTGAATTATAGACAGTTTTTCTCTCTCTCATTGACCCTCACCTCGTTTAGCAAGTATGAGTGTGAGCATGTTTTAACTGTTCTAATGTACTCAATGTGTAGGCATGAAGCAAAATGCATAAAAGACATAGTCGGTAAAATATCCAGTAGGCTGCTAAAAAGTGTTAATAAAGATTTGATTGGAATAGAGACTCGTTTGCAAGATTTGAAATCAAAGATGGAAATTGGATCCGGTGGTGTGCGCATGGTTGGAATATGGGGGGTTGGAGGTGGGGGTAAGACTACTCTCGCATCTGTTGCTTATACGGAAATCTCTCACCAATTTGAAGCTCATTGTATTCTTGAAAATATTCGTGATGAATCAAGAAAGCTCATTGTTTCTCTCGACATGCATCGGTGTTTCAAACTAAAAAGCATAGCTTGCAACTTCAATTTCTTAAAACGTTTGGAAGATCTTAATTTCTTTGGCTGTAGTAAAGTTGCGAGCCAAGATCCAACATCCCTTAAAAAGCTCACGAATCACATTGGATTACAATTTTTTCATCAAGACAGCTCGGTGAACCTGAAATTTGCTAAATTTCCACAGTTCTTAAGGAGGTTAAGTCTTAGTTACTGCAACTTAGGGGACGCAGATATACCATCTGATATATGTGACTTAGTAAACCTACAAATACTAGACCTAAGTGGCAACCACTTTTCACAATTACATTCCAGTCTCTCGCGGATCCCTTGTCTCAAGTTCCTCAATTTGTCACAATGCACAAGCCTTGTAAAATTGTTTGGTCTCCCATCTAGCATAGCTATTCTGGCAGCATTTAAGTGTGACTCACTTGAAAGCATTGGAGAGTTATCAGCTTATAAATGGTTGTGGAAAGTCTCACTTTGGAATAGTAATAAGTTGACTGGAGGTGGGAGGGTGCTACATTCCATGCTTCAGGTTTAACTCTATCCTATTCTTGAATTTCAATCTTTGTATGGATTATCAAATATAATATTAATTATAAGAAGAATAATAACTATAATTAAGAGTTAATTACTCAGATAATGGTCCATGTGGTATGTCCGTATTAAAAGTTTGGTACCAATGTTTTATAAATACATGCGTGGTCCCCACGTACTATTCCTCCACCTAAACATTTAGAATGGAAGAAGGATAGGAGAGATTTGACCAAACTGATTTTTTTTTCTTTCTTCAGTTTTCAAGTTTCCCTCATCTAAGTTATAAGGGATACTTGTAAAGGGTATAGTTGTGAAATCGATATTTTATCAAATACCACAAATGTAATTTTTCAAATTTGAGGACCAGACTTGCAACATGAGCAACACAAAGGGACCATTTGAGTAATCAACTAACAACAAAAACAACAACAACAACAATAATAGTTGTGTTCCGCATAATTTGAATGAGCCCATCGCAGAGAAGCACAATTGAAGATCGCTTTATGAGCGTCACACTTCCAAGTAGACGAGATAATATAGTTTTTCATCAAACGAAATGCATCACACTGCAACTTTCACACAATTGGCATAGTGAATTTACGGGATTTTTAGTAACTGATAATAATTATCAATGGCAAGACGAATGCATAATAGTTATTAAGCTGGAGATGTTCATGGACTCCAAACCAGATCGTTATCAATGGGAGAAGTTTGATAAATATCCAGAATCCTTTGAACATGCACATGTGTGTTATGTACCCTTTGGTTCATTGAGGCACACCCAATGGTGGAACTCTACGTACACTAATATTACATTTGAGATAGAAGGGACGGGTAATTATAAAGTAGGACTTGCTCCTAAAAAAAGTGATTCAGGTGATTCAAGAGAAAGACCAAAAGCTACACGGGGGTGTTGGGAAGGAGAAGACACATTTACAAAGACATTTGAGATCATAGATGACTCAAAGTCGTCTATTCGGATTAGATGGTGTCTTTGATAGAAGCGATTACAAAAGTTACATCTGGTAAAAAAAATCGACCCCCTTGAAAGAAAACGCACGACCATTGAGCCAATCACAAGTGTTGTTCGCTTCACAAAGTTATCACGACTGGTCTTCTAATGCGTGACTATAGGTAGATGATCTGGAGGTTGAAAATCAATTGCCCAGAGCTTCGGCAGTGCATATAGGTCTTTAATTTGTTTCACGTGTTGTATGTTTATTCACAAGTTAAAGAATTCAAGTAATACAATAGTTTCATACTTTTGGCTTCATCCGTATGTGGCCCGTCTGTTTTCTGTTACAGATAGTCACTAAAGTTCAGAATTGTGTTTTGTTATATCAGTTGGGTCAAAAGCTTAAATGTTGGGAATGGGGTAATTTACTATAGATGAAAAAATAATTTTTTTTTCCAGTTTTTTTATTGTTTATTGGATTTTAATATAATCCATATTGAATGATATTGGCCGATAATAATTAATATTCATTTTATCGCCATTGGCAGTCCCAAATTTAAAAAAAATTGGCCTCCAGTGGTCTCCCGTTAAAAATGACTTAATGACGTATACTTTTCTGAATTTCAAACTAATAGTTTCTGATCTGAATGAGGATACGAGTCGATTGATATAAAACTTAGCTCGAAACGGTAATCCAAACGGCTTGATTTTTGTTAATTGAAAGTTCAACATTCGAATTCAAGCATTGTTTCGTGGTTTTGGAGCACCATTTCGAACTAAGTTTTACATCAGTCGACACGCATTCTTCTTCCAATCAAAAACCCTAAAATATTATTCTGAAATTTGGAAAAAAGTATAACACCGTTAAGTCCTTTTTAACGGTAGACTATTGGAGGCTAACTTACCAATCACACAATTTTCTCTTGATAGTCGGTAAGAAAATACAAATAGATAAGGATCCAATGTGAAATGCTGAAATCTTATGTTACCCGCATATATATCTACACATTCTAATAAAGTAAAATAATTGTGAACACTTATCATCTTTTGGCTAATTCTCACAATTATTTTCCCTCCAAAACTAATATCTTAATTACCCTAATATATATGTAATAGATCAGCAATTATACATTCCTTTTATACTCTATTTATATTATATCTATACATTTTTATAAAAATAAACATTAACATATTATTTAACTATGTATTCTAAAATACTTGATGAAATCCAAAAATCAACAACAAACCATGTTTGTCAAATATTGAAAAGACTATAATTTCAAATGTTGTCATTAACATATTGTACTATGTATATTGTAGAAGATTGTAAAGAAAAACAAACTCGAATATGCTTTCATTTTCCAAAGTAATTATTTAATCATTAAATTATAAGCATATGCTTAAAACTCGATCCATTTTTCTAAAATCAATCAATTTATATATTATTATTATTATTATTGTAAATTCATATAAATTTATAAATTATAAATCTATGCTTTAAATCTATCAATTTACTTTTTGGTTAATTTAGTAAACTAAATATATGTTTAAATGTAAGGTTGGTATATACCAATCACTTTCAGACGTAACAAAGTTTATCATATTTAGTTTCTTAGTTTTTTTTATCAATGATTGTTTCATGTTTTTTGTGGAACTTAAATTTGATTTTTTATGGGTCAAAAGTTGATAAATAGATTATTTGGTACAAGTTAACTATATTTAGATAAAAATTTGTTACATGTCAAAAATGGGAAATCTGAGTATTTTTAAAAGTTTGAGAATGCAAATAGATTTATCATCAAATTTGTTACGGGTTCAAAGTGTTAACTTGAAAATGTCAACGGATGAAAGTTAGAATTTTAGACATGATTCGGGTTTCAAAATTATTTTCAAGGGCATTTTTTGAAATAATCAAAAGGTTCGGGATTTAACAAATTGACTATTTTTCCCTCGACTATTAAAATTTAAGAAAAGATTGCGAACACTTTTAACATGCCATCCTCAGAACTATCAATGCTTCTAACGTTTATCAAATTAGAAGTATTTGTGTAAGCCTAAACTTTTCCTTCAATGGTGATCAGAACGTTGTATGGGAAGCATGTCATGCAAAACTATGCTCAAATGAACCAATATTCACAAAATAGAATGATTTAACATGTTATTTTAAATGTTGTCATTATGAAAAAAGCCGAGAAGCTCACTGAAACTTATTAAAATCTTTTTCATGGCGTAGCTCAGAAAAATATAGTTTTTGAAAAATATCTTCATTATAATTTAATGTTCTCCTTTCCTTCGATGGGTGGTAAATTGATAAATGTATCAATAAAGCTAACACCTATTCTGTATTTAAGCTAAGTGGTTATAAGTACTATTGTATGAGAAGTCTTATTCCCGAAATTGGTTAACCAAAATTCTTTCAATTATACATATATGACGCTGAGAATGAAATTTCAAATAAAAAGAGCGTTATCGGGTACGTTTTTGCATGTGCAATTTTTTTATTAATTTCATTTAAAAAAAATCATTGTGTGATATATATAAAATTAATTTATGTACACATAGTATAAATTAGATGCAAGCATAGATGCAATACATTTTTTCATATGCATTATGTAATTATTTGTTTTACTTGTAATTTTATAATTTAAATCATCCCGTGTGTGACACGGGCTTTAAAACTAGTTTATATGATAGAGTAGTAGGTGGGGCTATACATGTGGTTGAGATGTCAGTATCGGTAAATATGATATAGGCAACTAAATTTATTGATCACCTATTCAAAACCACATATATCTTTCTGGATCTGATTTCAACTCCTTTTGTACTAATTTCAATCAAACTAAACAGATCGATGCCATCTTCATCGTCCTCTTCTCACTTGATTCCCACATCTTTTTCAAAATCGTGGAAATATGATGTTTTTATGAGTTTTAGAGGAGAAGATACTCGCAAAACCTTTGTGGACCATCTATACTCGGCTCTTGAACAACAAGGAATTTACACATACAAGGATGACGAAACGCTGTCTCGGGGCATGCCAATCGGTCGATCACTCTTGAACGCTATCCAAGAATCACGGATTATTGTTATTGTTTTCTCTAAAAACTATGCAGACTCATCTTGGTGCTTGGATGCGTTAGAGTGTATTATCGAATGCATGGACAAGAGAGGACAAATCGTTATGCCCGTATTTTATGACGTAGATCCCTCGGATGTCAGAAAACAAAATGGGAAATTTGAAGAAGCATTTGCCAAACATGAGTCTGAGTATAAACACAAAGTTGAATCGTGGAGAAGAGCTCTTGTAAAAGCAGGCAATCTTTCTGGATGGGTCCCCAAGGACTTTGCAAATGGGTAACTTTCTCTACCTTTTAGATGAACTTTTTTCCCCCTTGAGATGCTTGCGTTCTATAAACGCAATTTTAATTAAAAATTTAAATAAAAAACGTCTAAAGGATTGAGAGTTGGGGGGAGGGGGGGGGTGAGCTTTTAAAACTTGCTTATTTGTTTTTTAAAATGCAAAAGCAATTTTGAAAAGCTTCAATCTGAAACTTTTGGAGGAGTTTTGTCAAATATCTTTTGCTTTTCAAAATACAAATAAGCAAATAAGTAAGTTTTAAAAGCTCACTCAAACTACCCTTAATCTGATTTACCAAAAAAGTTTGTTTGACAAGTATGGAAACTACTCCTAGTATTTTACAAATTTAATTACACATTTAAATTGTGGATATTAAAACATTTCTTCAATTGTTTTTATACCCGGTATTTTGGTTTCGAGTCTATTTCTTTTTGTTTTTCATTCTTTATTTTGCTTGAAATCAAATAAATCTCATACTTCAGGTTTAGGAGTAATAATCCAATACAGTTGCGAGAAATGGTGGTTTTACATTTGACTGGGAGTTGTTTCATATAACTTATGTTTCAAGAGAAAGTATTGTATCATCTATCTACTATACTAATAAAAGAATACCCATTTTTGTCACTTGTCACTCTCTTAGCCTTTCTACCTTTTTTTACCTATTTTCAATATATAGTTTGTTTATGGATTTCTTGAATACCCCCATGGGTTACTAACTTATTACCCGGCCCAATAGGCCATATTTCTTTCAATTTAGAGCACCCCCATCCCAAACACCGCTGCATCCTCGCCGCTACCTATTTAGATCCGACTCCCAAATGTTTTGTCTTTTAGTTGATATTAAATTAAATTTCTTATCTAATACATTAAACTAATATATATAACCTCATTGCATCTTTCTTTTGGTATCAACTGGTATCCCGAACTCAGAGTAATCAATATTTTCCGAACAATGACAAACATGTTAGTATGTGTAGAAATATGTTTTCATAATTGCATTCCTCATTTACCTTAACTTTGTAGTAGATTAAGTCAATTACTTTTTCACACATAGATAAGTCGGTGACAGCAAACTTATCATGCTCAATCAACTTTGAAATATTTGTGTAATGTTTGTTTTGTAATTCATGTAATTGTAATGTAGATTGTTTTGTATTAACAATATATGATAATTGTGTTGTTGATTGGATTTTGCTTAATATTTAAAGTTTTAAATTTTCATCAATTCCCGTGTAATACACGGGGCCCAAACTAGTTAAATTATAGATTACTACAAGCAGTTTCTAAATTAGTAACAACCTTTTTTCTTGAAAATATATGAATATTAAGTGAATAGTTGTTACTACAAGTACTTTCTGAATTATAGACAGTTTTTCTCTCTCTCATTGACCCTCACCTCGTTTAGCAAGTATGAGTGTGAGCATGTTTTAACTGTTCTAATGTACTCAATGTGTAGGCATGAAGCAAAATGCATAAAAGACATAGTCGGTAAAATATCCAGTAGGCTGCTAAAAAGTGTTAATAAAGATTTGATTGGAATAGAGACTCGTTTGCAAGATTTGAAATCAAAGATGGAAATTGGATCCGGTGGTGTGCGCATGGTTGGAATATGGGGGGTTGGAGGTGGGGGTAAGACTACTCTCGCATCTGTTGCTTATACGGAAATCTCTCACCAATTTGAAGCTCATTGTATTCTTGAAAATATTCGTGATGAATCAAGAAAGCATGGTTTGAAAAAAGTCGAGAAGCTCACTGAAACTTATTAAAATCTTTTTCATGGCGTAGCTCAGAAAAATATAGTTTTTGAAAAATATCTTCATTATAATTTAATGTTCTCCTTTCCTTCGATGGGTGGTAAATTGATAAATGTATCAATAAAGCTAACACATATTCTGTATTTAAGCTAAGTGGTTATAAGTACTATTGTATGAGAAGTCTTATTCCCGAAATTGGTTAACCAAAATTCTTTCAATTATACATATATGACGCTGAGAATGAAATTTCAAATAAAAAGAGCGTTATCGGGTACGTTTTTGCATGTGCAATTTTTTTATTAATTTCATTTAAAAAAAATCATTGTGTGATATATATAAAATTAATTTATGTACACACAGTATAAATTAGATGCAAGCATAGATTCAATACATTTTTTCATATGCATTATGTAATTATTTGTTTTACTTGTAATTTTATAATTTAAATCATCCCGTGTGTGACACGTGCTTTAAAACTAGTTTATATGATAGAGTAGTAGGTGGGGCTATACATGTGGTTGAGATGTCAGTATCGGTAAATATGATATAGGCAACTAAATTTATTGATCACCTATTCAAAACCACATATATCTTTCTGGATCTGATTTCAACTCCTTTTGTACTAATTTCAATCAAACTAAACAGATCGATGCCATCTTCATCGTCCTCTTCTCACTTGATTCCCACATCTTTTTCAAAATCGTGGAAATATGATGTTTTTATGAGTTTTAGAGGAGAAGATACTCGCAAAACCTTTGTGGACCATCTATACTCGGCTCTTGAACAACAAGGAATTTACACATACAAGGATGACGAAACGCTGCCTCGGGGCATGCCAATCGGTCGATCACTCTTGAACGCTATCCAAGAATCACGGATTATTGTTATTGTTTTCTCTAAAAACTATGCAGACTCATCTTGGTGCTTGGATGCGTTAGAGTGTATTATCGAATGCACGGACAAGAGAGGACAAATCGTTATGCCCGTATTTTATGACGTAGATCCCTCGGATGTCAGAAAACAAAATGGGAAATTTGAAGAAGCATTTGCCAAACATGAGTCTGAGTATAAACACAAATTTGAATCGTGGAGAAGAGCTCTTGTAAAAGCAGGCAATCTTTCTGGATGGGTCCCTAAGGACTTTGCAAATGGGTAATTTTCTCTACCTTTTAGATGAACTTTTTTCCCCCTTGAGATGCTTGCGTTCTATAACTCTATTACACATGTAATTAAAGTTGAAAATTTCAACTCAGTTGTGTATAAATAGGTCAGTTTAGCTTATGCTCTTATCACTAAAAGCAAGTTTACAGGTTAATTTTAATCGGAAGTTTTAAGTAAAAAAGGGTCAAAAGGATTGAAAGTTTGTCTGATTTACCAAAAACTTTTGCTTGACACAAGTAGTACATGTAAATCTAGTTTGAATAAACTACTCTTAATATTACATATTTAAATTTTGGATATTAAACATTCTGTTCTATTGTTTTGTGTTACTCAGTATTGTTTCATGTCTATTTTCTTTGTTTTTTTTTTAATTTTACTTGAAATCAAATAAATCTCATACTTGAGGTTTAGGAGTAATAATCCAATACAGTTGTGAGAAATGGTCATCATTCATTGACTGGGAGTTGTTTCATAGAACTTATGTTTCAGAAAAAAAAATATTATATCATTAAAATATAGGTTACTACAAGCAGTTTCAAAATTAGTAACAATTTTTTTTATTGAGAATACATGAATACTGAGTGTGAGCATGTGTTCTAACTATTCTAATGTACTCGATGTGTAGACATGAAGCAAAATGCATCAAAGACATTGTTAGTAGAATATCCAATAGGCTGATACAAAATATTAATAAAGACTTGATCGGAATAGAGACTCGTTTGCAAGATTTGAAATCAAAGATGGAAATTGGATCCGGTGGTGTGCGTATGGTTGGAATATGGGGGGTTGGAGGTGGGGGTAAGACTACTCTCGCATCTGTTGCTTATACGGAAACAACTCACCAATTTGAAGCTCACTGCCTTCTTGAAAATATTCGTGATGAATCAAGCAAGCATGGTTTGAAAAAGTTGCAAGAAACGTTTTTATCACTTGTTTTGAAAACAAATGTGGTGGTAGAGAGTGAGATAGAAGGAAGAAGCATGATAGAAAGAAGGTTATGTCGTAAAAGTGTTTTAGTTGTTCTTGATGATGTTGATAACCTTGAGCAACTAGAGGCCTTAGCCGGATCACATGATTGGTTCGGTGAGGGGAGCCGGATAATAATCACAACTAGGGATGAGCATTTGCTAACCCGCATGACAGACACAATATATGAAGTGACTTTGCTATCACATGACGAGGCTCTCCAGCTCTTCAATAGGCACGCGTATCGGAAAGATAAACTTGTAGAAGACTATGAGATGTTATCACTAGAAGTAGTTTCTTATGCAGGAGGGCTCCCATTAGCACTAGAAGTTCTAGGTTCTTTTCTGTACGACAAAGACAAGGATGAGTGGATGAGTGCCTTGACCAAGTTAAAATGCACCCCATATGTTAAGGTCATGGAGAGACTAAAAATTAGCTATGATGGACTTGAACGTGACGAGAAAGAGCTATTCTTAGATATTGCATGTTTATTTAGAAGATCATTAATAGATGAGGCAATGACGGTGCTTAATGCATGCAGTTTTCACCCTGGTATAGGGGTAAAGGTGTTCGTACAAAAGTCTCTCATAAAAGTTTCAAATGGGATTTTTGATATGCATGACTTGGTAGAAGAAATGGCCCACTACATTGTTAGAGGGGAACACCCTAATAATCCTGAAAAACATAATAGAATTTGGAGAAAAGAAGATATTATAGAACTTTGTACTATGGATGTAACACCCCAACCCAGAATGGGCTGATGTGTCACCTTACAGTATTCAGAAACAAAAGACATAATTTCATTCATCTTAGAGTTGCATTACAAGCCTGAAAACACAAAGGTCCAAATACATATTATTCTAGTACTACGAAACTAGTTAGCATCATTAGATAGCATCCTACTATTTTAATTCACTCTCTCCATCCCGCCCAAAGTAACCTGTGAACCTGTGGGAGGAAAAATTTTGCAGAATGAGCCGAATGCCCAGTACGGAATAATAGACTCAAAATAAAAACGATAATTGTAATAACAACATAAGCTATAACATCATCAGTAATATAGCAGTATCAAAAACACAATCAGTAATATGATACGATACAGAATAACTTAAAGAAAGAAATCATATCTTACAGATGTACCCGTTAGCCCGACAGAAATGTATAACACGTGACGATATACAGGTAGCTACTCCTGTATTCACACGAAATGGCGCAGGTTGGCATACCCACAACCATTTCCCGTAGCAGAACAATAACACATATCTAGGACCGATCCATACGCCTCCTAATAGCTATGGGCCACACCTGCCCTTAAGAGACGCCGTGAACTAATCTCTCCGTCACGGTAGGAACACATGTTGTTTATGCCACAACAACATGCTCGTGGGACACTCCACAAGAAGCTAGAACTCAGGGTAACAGAGCACAATCAATCATAACATAAATTTAATAAACCGTAAATAATGACCATAACATTATAATTCGTATTGGAACATGCGATAATGAGCACAATATCATAATAGATATATCGCATGCTATCAAGTCAAATAACAAATCATAATCAGAACATAAATCGAACGGACGGCCAAATGAATCGAGTTGTCAAAGAACGTTAGGAGTTCCAAAAGTGTTTATATATATATATATATATATAATATCAACAGGGTGTATAACGAACGAATATGATAACAACAAGGAGAGGGTTAGAATCCGTACCTCAAATGGTAATTCACAATGGTGTTAGGCGTGCTCTTTTAATGGTAACCTATAATTAGTTTGTAATAGATGAGATACATTATAACTTTCTACATTGCAGGTACAATAGTATAATAATGCAACAATCTAGGTTCGGAGACATTATTATTTGTTACACTTGTATTTACGAGGGACTAAAGGTTATGTGAATTTGATTACTTGACTAGATTTTTAATAATCAAAAACAGACTTTACTTCATTTACTCATTATTATATTATTAGCTAGTATATAGGCTATTTACTGATTAGCTTGTTTAAACTTTAATGTGATAAGGAAATCTATTCCCTATGTTAAAAGCTATTATTTAGATTAGTTCATTTTAAGTTTGTAGAATGTAATTCGGCACCTCTTGGTTTATCGAATATATGCATTTAGGTTTATTCAGATAACAAGAAGATATATATAGAACCTATTTTGTAAAAAAAAAATAAGTAAATGAATTGTAATATTAGTAAAACAACATAAGGTGAAAGGTGGATTCATATCACAGATAAAAGGAAATATGTCTGTTCCTTTTTGTTATTTCTTTATCTACACCCTATTTTGAAACCAAGATTTAGAGTATTAACTGTTATCAATTCTAACGTTATGGCATTACATTCCTTTCTTTTCTATTGTTTTGTTTCATTCTTGCCTTATTGTTATTAATTTTAGTGTTCGTCTTCAATCTCCATATATTTTCATTGCTACTATTATTTTTAAAGCATTACCATGTACCACATAAAATCTATTTTGATTTGTATGCTACAAACAGTTAACAAAGTATAAGCACATATAATGCGCATAAATTGGGTTTAGGGGTTGGTACCTCGGTTGCAGAAGGGAACGGACTAGTAGATGTCACCGGAAAATTTTTATGCAACGAACGGTTGGCCGGAGGCGATGTTATAGTTTCCGGTACCGCGTGTAGCATGTGGTGTCACGAAGCGGAGACCAATGGGGTGGGTTTGGTTATGTTTAGTGCGGAAAATTAAAGAGTTGGTCGGAGATGGCGAATGGGCGTCGACGGAAATCAATTAAGTCACCAGAGATGGCATGGTTTGAGTTATAGAATGTAGCAATGAGGTTCGATTTTTATAACCGTTTGAAATCTAGAAAAAAAATATCTTGGGAGGCATGGTCTCTACGGATGGTTCACCTTATCATATCGGGTATGTTTGGCAAAACTAGCTGGAAGCTGATAGCTGTTAGCTGTAGCTTTTTAGATATATTTAGGTGTTTGACAGAGTAGCTGGAGCTTTTTAGATATATTTAGGTATTTGGCAGAATAGCTGGAGCTTTTAATAAAACTAATTTGGTGCCAGCGCGGTGCGGCGGGGTGCGCGCGCAACCTGAGATCAACCGCATAATCAGTGTCGGTACGTGATTCACTTGATATTAGTGCACGCATAACCCGAATACAGACGTGTACTTCGTGCAAAGGCAGCAAGCGTGTAATCGTGACGAAAATCAAGAAACAAAGCTAAAATATACAGTAATTTCAAATAGATAGTTTTTTAAACCAACCTCTTTTGATTTGAAACCCTTTCCGACTCGACACCGTTTTAATCTGAAACATGTTCTGACCTGGCCTCTTTCGACCCAAAACCGTATCGACACAAACCGAACTAAATTAACCCTTTTTCATCGACTCGTTCCGACCCTAATTTAGTCTTACACATGACCCGAGCTCGTCTGACTCGACTTGTTGCCAATCATAACCGGTAAAGAAGTATAGCAATATCATATTCAACTTAAAGAGAATAAAATGCTCTTTTTTATAATGTAATGTGTTTAAAAAAATATTAACGTATGAAAAAGTTATGGACTTTTAAAGAGTTATGGGGTAGTTAGTTTTGAATAAGGGTAAATTATGTAACTATTATATAAATTAACAAAAGTTTATGAAAGTTCAAGTACCAAAATTGTAAATTCAATTGTAAAAGCTTGTAGCCTTTTCTCAAACGTTAGTAGTAGTAGCGTTTAGAAAAAGAGTTTTTCCTCCTAATATAAAAGCTTCAAGCTCATTGAACCAAACAAGGCTATTTGTTATGTATGATCTTTTTCTTAAAAGCTTGAAGCTTGAAGCCCCTAAAAACCTCTAAAATCTTCTTGTCAAACATACCCATCATCTCTGAATGCTTATACAAGAAGGAAAATAGGTCCAGAAATAGTTCTGTCAAGAAAGGAAAGAAAAGAAAATAAAGTAGTTTTTCAAAATATTATATTGTCTTGTCCAATCAAATGTTACCTATCTATTATTGTATTTTCTATGTTTACGGGTTTTTATTATTATTTGTTTGTTTATTTGAATTGATTTTGTTTTCCTTAATTTATATTACTTTATTTATTTATTTGGTTTTTTTCCACCGTGAGGTAGTTTAGTTATTATTATTATTTTTTTTATTGTCTATTATTATTATTATTATTTTGTGTCACATAATATGTTTATAAATTTTACCGTTATTACAACTATTACCCCCTAAAAAGAAAATTTCGTCCTCGAAATTTATAAGTTCAGACATGGATTTAAAACAACACATAAGTAACAAAGTCGAAAACGTTTTCATGACATAAAGCTTAATATTCTAATGACACTGATTCATATAAATTGGACCTACAACCGCATATTTGTTTTTTTTTGTTTTGTTTGTTTTTTTAATTTTTGTAATTCACACTTACATTCTAGACCATATTTGGCAATTTCTCACAATCATGCCCTAATGGTTTTCCTATAGTTTATCTTAATGGCCTATCCAATCATATGGAAAGTTAATGGTAAATGCGTTAGTATACTTACGAACAACAAGACAACTACTAATATCATCATTTCCTTCTTATTTAATCTAAGAACTAGCACAATCATGCGATTAATTAAGTAGATCTAAGCGCCAAGATGATCGTGTGAGACTTATGGGGTTTAGGTTTCTTAATGAACAGGGGTTGGGTTACAAAGATGACACATCACCAATAATAATCACTAACTACATGGATGTCGAGTTAACTGCGGATAAGGTCGTTTGAGATCAATTAACCCTTAGATACTCTGACTATCATTCTAAAGAGTTCTAGATATAGTACAAGGAGTACTAGCAACATTGGTAGCAGAAAGAGTGAAAACTCTACCTCCGGTGTTGGGTGGTGCGACATTCCCTCCAATGATCTTCCTAGGGCAATTTTTGGCCATGTGTCCGGTTTGTCCACATTTAAAGCATTCTCCTGTGGTCTTGCGACAAACTCCCCAATGTCTCTTGCCACAAGTGCCACATATTGGGTTCTGGTTTGAGCTTTCGTACTAATTTAACGGTTGAGCTAAGATGGGTTCCGCGTATGGCTGGATCTGGTTCTGGACGGACTTCTGATTGGCTTGGGCTTTACTAATTAGGTGGTGTGAAACGGTGGAGGATTGGATCAAAGCTAGCTTCGGCTTTCCTTCACAGTCTCTTTTCTTATTTTTCACGCTTCTCGATAAGAATTCTTTCCTTTCAAATTCAAAAGTCTTAATTGCATCAGTTACTTCGGTGAGATCCTTGAACTTCATGAACATGATTAACTTCTGAATTCGATCACAAACAGCCCACTTACACTTCTTAGGTTGCACATGAATAGACCCAGCTGCATTTCCAATAATGCTAGCTAGCCTTGCAAATCGAGTGATAAATTCTGAAGCCGGTTCATCGTCTCTCTATCGGATAACAACATATTCCCTAACGTAGGCTTCTCTATCAGTTGTAGAGAAATACTTGGCATAAAATATCACACGAAAATCGGCCCATGGAAGTGTAGCAACATAGGTATCTCCTCCTTTAACTTTCTTGTATCCCTCCCACCAAGTTTGTGCGTCATCCTCTAATTTATAGGTGGCTAGTCTGACTTTGTACTGGTCAGCAACTCCCAAAACTTCAAAGATCTTCTCGACATGGGCAATCCAATTTCTGGCTTCAATCGGAGTGGCAACGTTACTGAAGGATTTTGGATTCTGCTTTTGAAATCGTTGTAGCCAAATGTGTATTCCTTCAGTAGTGGCATTCTCCTCCATTGTAGCCCCCGAATTTGGAGTAGAATTAGCACGTCCTTTGGAACGAGTCTGCTGAATAACTGCCTCCACGGTTTGAGCAACAAGGTTCGGAAGCAATCCGGTAAGGGCTTGGTTGATAGCAGAAACCACATTCGGATCAACGGGAGTTTCATTCGAAGCAGTGTTGTTGGTCGCACGGGTAGCTTTAAAGGTTTGACGACGAGGAGCCATCTACCAGAATAGATGCGAAGTTAGGAACATGCAATGGAAAAAAAATGAGTAAAATATAACTACCTAATCCCTTACTTAAAAGGAAAGTTTTTCCCTACATGTCTAACTCTTAATCTACCTATTCCTTATAGGCCTAATTACTATGTTTAAGTTTTCAACAGGAAAGAGCCTTTGCTCTGATACCATAACTGTAACTCTTAATGGCCATTGTATATTTGTATATGGTTACTGACACAATTTGGTTCACTTGATTAATCAACATAGGAAAATAAAGTATTAACTTTGCCAGGTCTTGCCATACATCCATGTCTTCCTCATGTTGTTGCAAAAATGAAGAAACTTCGGTGGATTGATTGGGAAAGCTATCCAGCATCTTCACTCCCATCAAATTTTCAGCCAACGAAGCTAGGCTGTCTAATGTTAATCAGGGCCCAACAGAAAGAACTTTGGAAAGCGTGTAAGGTAATTTTTGTTTCACAAATTTGACTAAAGTAATTGTGAAATCAACATCATAAAATGAACATGGTAATAAAACTTAGATTTCATACAAGGGTTCCAGACTAACAATATATGTAAAGTTTTGACTGGAACATTTTGGGCGGGGATTTAACAAATTTTTAGACCATATATATTTACGATTCATGACCGACAAGTCAGCGACAGTAAAGATTTTACTCTATTTTTGTTATAGAGGAGGCTGGTCATTCTCCAAAGTAAAAAATATTACACTAAATTCAAAGGTTTAAAGCTCCGGTCTAATCGAACAAGTATGTTAATGGACAAAGGTTCTATGATATGTTGATTAACTTCAACATATGATACCAATTCTACAAATCCCAATTAATTAATCTACCACAAATAATGGGTTGTAAAACTTACTTGATGGAGACGATTGATTCTTTTGAGTGTTTGATGAAGATGATGCCATGATGATGATCAAGATTAAGAGTCTAATTGCCCTTCACATAAGATGGATTGAATTATGATGCTAGAGAATTTTTGTTAGAGAGATCGCATTAATGGATAATTGAACGATCGTATGATGATGACAGTTAATTAGGGCAATGACTCAACAATCCTTTTAACCACCATATTTACATATTAACCCCTTGAAGTATTAACTCCCATCAAATTAGATACCTTTATTATGGGGCTACACACATTCAGTCTATATAAATGTTAAATGGTCAAAAGCCACATAAATATTTCTAACATTCTCCCACTTGGCTGCTGGACCATCTTTACTAAACATTTATATATGCGTGTACTATATATACATGTAAAATAATACTAATTGGCGAAATAATAAAATTAGGTAATTTCGTTAAACCTTCTTATGATAACATCAAAACAAATCGATACAGTCAGTTGCATTATCATTAATGCAAAGACCCCTATCAATTATGATAATGAGATCATCTTCAAATTTATAGGTTAGGTGGTAAAGAATACGTTTGTCTAAAATAAACATTATAGTGCACATATATTAAGAAATATAGACAAACTTTACATTTGAGTGAAGTAAGAAGATAATATCCTATATATGTTTACATTGTTGACATGACATTCATAAAAGGTCTCGCCTAAAGCCCATATTAAGTACATGATCATTGAATATTTTGGGAGGTAGACCTTTAGTAAGTGGATCCGCTAACATGTCATGTGTGCTAATATATTCAACAATAACACTTTGGTTTTCCACTCGCTCTCGCACAAACAAGTACTTTGTGTCGAGATATAGTCCAGCACCACTTGAGCTATTACTGTTTGAAAAACTCACGGCTGCACTATTATCACAATACATTCTTATAGGCCTCTGTATGGAAGTAACAATTTTGAGTCCTTTAATAAGATTTCTTAGAATCATCGCTTGGCACGTGGCATTATAACACGCAACATATTCTGCCTTCATTGTCAATGTAGTGGTCGATTGTTGTTTTTGACTCTTCCTTGAAATGGGCCCACCTGATAGCATAAAAATGTATCCCGAAGTAGACTTTTTGTCATCCTTACACTTTGCAAAATCAGAGTCGATATAGCCTATGAGTTCAAGATCATCTGACCTTCTATAAGTTAACTTATACTCTTTTGTCCCTTGTAAATATCGCAACACCTTTTTAGTAGCTTTCCAGTGATCTAGGCCAGGATTTGTTTGATACCTGCCTAGCATGCCAGTTATGTATGCGATATCGGGACGAGTACAAACTTGAGCATACATTAAGCTTCCTACAACAGAAGCATATGGTAGGAGTCTCATTTGTTCGAGTTCTGCCTCAGATTTAGGGCACTGATAAGACCCAAAACTATCACCCTTAACTACAGGCGCTACAGTGGGAGTGCAATGTTCCATATTAAATCTTTTAAGTATCCGCTCAATGTATGCCTTTTGAGAAAGTCTTAATGTCCCAAGCATCGATTTCGATGGATTTCTATGCCAATCACATAAGAGGCTTCACCGAGATCTTTCATGTCAAAATTAGCAGATTAAAATCTTTTGGATTCATGCAACATGTCTAAGTTATTACTTGCTAATAATATGTCATCAACATACAACACAAGTATGATGAATCTACTCGCACTCATCTTAATATAAACACACTAATCTACTTGGTTTTTAATGAAATGATGTCTTTTCATTACTTCATCAAATTTGATGTACCATTGTCGAGACGCTTGTTTTAACCCATAAATTGACTTATTTAATTTGCATACCAAGTGTTCTTGGCCTTTAGGCTCAAAACCTTCAGGTTGTTTCATAAACACATCTTCATGCAAATCTCCATTTAAGAATGCAGTTTTAAGATCTATTTGATGTAATTCTAAGTCAAAATGTGCTACCAAGGCTATAACTATTTTTAGAGAGTCCTTTCTTGACGCAGGAGAAAAGGTCTCCTGATAGTCAATTCCCTCTCTTTGAGTGTATCCTTTGCAACCAAACGTGCTTTATAACGTTCAATGTTTCCATTAGGGTCTAATTTAGTTTTATAGACCCACTTACAACCTACAGGCTTAACACCTTTTGGCAATTCAGTAAGTTCTCAAACATTATTTATTTTCATTGAGTTCAACTCATCTTCCATGGCACTTAACCATTTAGCTGATTGGTCGCAATTCATGGCTTCTTTAAAAGTAGTTGGATCATTTATTTTACCCAACTCAAAGTCAGTCTCATGAAGGTAAGTCACAAAGTCATCATAAACTATGGGTCGCCTAGGCCGAGAAGACCTTCTTAATGGCAGTTCTTGAGTCTCTTGTTCATTTACCTCTTGAGATGTTAATGGATTTGATGTAGATGGATTCTCAGTGTTAGTAACATTATTATTATGAGAAACCGGCAAATCATTAGGTGGTTCAAGTGGCTGACTAATGGGCACTGGTATGTCATTGAATGGCGCCTCTTCAGTTTCTACTTGAAGATTTATTTGCCTACCACCGTTACTCCCATTCAAGTTTGTAAACTCAAGAAATTCAGCATGTCTAGTCTCAACAATTCTGGTAGAATGAGAAGGACAATAAAATCGGTATCCTTTCGAACGTTCGGGATATCCAATAAAAGAGCAACTAACAGTTTTCATATCTAACTTATTGGAATGTGGATTATACAGTTTAGCTTCAGCCGGACATCCCCACACCTTAAAATAATTTAAATTAGGTTTCCTTCTCGTCCAAAGTTCAAATGGAGTCTTGGGGACAGACTTAGAGGGAACCCGATTAAGTATGTGGACGACTGTTTTTAATGCTTCGGTCCAAAGAAATAAAGGGAGATCACAATTAGCCAACATACTACGTACCATATCCATAAGAGTACGATTACGCCTTTCAGCTACACCATTTTGTTGAGCAGTCCCGGGCATGGTATAGTGAATTATTAAACCGTGATTCTTACAAAATTCATAAAAAAGCCCCGGGCTTTGTCCAACATCGGTGTGTCGGCCGTAGTATTCCCCACCCCTATCTGATCTTACAACCTTTATTTTCCGGTCTAGTTGATTCTCAACTTCAGCCTTAAAGGTTTTAAAAGTTTCTAAACTTTCAGATTTTTCATGGATTAAATACAAGTACATATAACGCGAATAGTCATCAATAAAAGTAATAAACGACTTATTGTCACACCCCGACTAGCACAATGCGGAAGCGTAAAATTGGAATGTAACAGACACCTCTGATATCAATACATTGTTTATAAAGAAACATTACAAACTAATTTACAATATATTACATTTCTTTGTTCTATCATTGTTTAACAGTCTAAGCGATACAAACAAAACTAGTTCGTTAACTATACATTCTTACTAATAACGCCCTTGCTTCTATTCACATAGCATCAACCACACACTTCAGGCAAGTAACAGATCACCCAATCATTCCGATTTAGGTACACCTGAAAAGCAGTTTAAAACGGGTCAACTACTAGAGTTTGTGAGTTTCACGAGTTTCAAGAAACAGTAATAAGTGTTCACAAGTCAACACTTGTAATTATGAAATAAGTATGTATGTATGTAAATGATGTATGTGATGTAATTATGCTAAGCTACAGTGAAGCATGGACTGTTCGTGCTGCGTGCCTCCATTTCCCACGCTCAATCAACCACTGTGGCTCCCCTTCCGCCCACAACATGCCCCGGTAGCTGTGTCTAACACTACATAGCCTATTTGTATAAATATGGTCATGTGCAAACGGCGCTATGTGACACGGCAACCAGGCCGATTCCGTTTGGGTTTGTCAAACCAATAGTACTATTCACAAGCCACCGGCTCGAAGTTAATCACTGTGATTGTGGGGACTTTCATGTGTTAGCACTTAGATAATTCACATCATCACATGTTTCAGATAAGTATATAGATATAAGCAAACATGCTTTTCACCCCAAAAGTTCGTAAAACAGTTTAAAAGTGGGGTCATGAAACTCACGGTTTAGTAGATAATTAGAACTGTATCGGCTCGTGGTTTGTTCGGTCCGCTATCAGTAGTTCCTATAATCCATATTATAATAATATTAATATTTTAATATTATTATAATCTCAATACTAAACTGGGCTGTATAACTAATCTGGGCGTAGCTGGAATGCCCAGAAAGTGGCAGTAGGCTTAGGTTGTGATGTTGTTCAATGTCTAATACTTAAAACTGAACTTGGCTCAGATTCCCGTTTTCCCAGCTGGGCCAAGTTGTTCGTTTACGCGTTCAGAAAACAGTTATGGGAAAATAAGCTTGGGTAAATGTATTGGTTAACAAAATGATTAAATTATAAAGAAAGATCACATATTGGGGTCCCGGATTAGCCACGAAGCCCGTTTCCGCTTATTCAGTTTGATTTGAGAAGAAATGCGCACAATCCACCCGGATTGTCCAGGTTTCTCATAGAAAAGTTCATTTTTACTTAATTAGTCCAAACATATGATTTTTGATCACTCTTGGTGTTTTGATATTCCCGCAGATTCACTAGTCGCGAACTTGCCGGTTTTTATAAAAACTGAATTTGTTTAATATTCAGATTAGCATAATTAATTAATCGTTAATCATTAAATTATGAAAATTTAACCACTTATCAATTAAAATATGTAGATTTTTATAAAAATATTTCTGGAATTTATTTACAGATTTATTAATTTATAACAATTCATTTTATCAGCTATATTTCGTCTGAAAATCGTCCGTTTACCCCAAACAATTTCCAAAAATTCACCAAAAATTCCTGAATACTCAAATCATGTCCCAAAATAACCTGTATCAATTCCAGAATGTAAAAAGCTCGTGCGATATTCTTTTCGGCCAAATTCGGCTGTAAAAATTCACACGAACGCAAATAAACAAAACACATTTAAACTTCTCCAAATGATCCCAAAATTCATATGTGATCAAAATACATTAAATCTGAGTTCCCATAAAAATTTCATAATTTTTGAAGTATTTTAGCTATTTTTCCCAAATAAACGTCCCAATTCGGTAATAAATTCGCCAAATATTCTCGGATGGTAGAAAAATTACCAAATTTAAACATGGACTCACTGACATGATCCCTGATGTCCCTGTGAAATTTTAAGTCCTAAAAATATGCACATCACAACCTTAACTAAAATAGTCCGTAAGCGAGTGTTTCGGCATTACCTTAGCGGGTTTGGCTCGTTTCCGACCTTTTAATCAAGTTTTCAGGTTCTTGTGCTTCTAAGCAAGCTAGGTACAAGTCCTATATCACAAACCAAGCAATATTTCATCAACATAACAGCCCCTATGTTAGGGTTTCGGCTAGTGTACAAAAACGAACTTTTGAACCGTAAAAACGTTGTTTCAACCCTTTAATCCGTGTTTATGGCCAAAAAAATTATCAAAACTGGTTCCTTACCATGTTTATGATCAAAAAATGTTTATGGACCATTTTTACGATTTTTACACGGTTAGGAATGATTTTTAGTAACCAAGACATGTTTTTATGGTATTAAACAAGTAAAAAGCTACTTATTTAAGCTCCTTACCTTAGGTTTTCTTGCTGTTTTTGGCTGGAGCAGAGTTGTATCCAGAGTTTTCAAGAAATTATGTGGAAAAATGGCTTGGATCTAGTTTATATGTGAAAAGGAAATGAAGGGGGGTGGGGTGGCGGCTGCGGCCGGAATCCATGGGCCCATTTTGGCCCAAGTTTCTGATTTCTCAAGTCCAAATACGAAAAGCCCGGTCCAAATTTAGTTCAGGTTCGGTTTTTGGCGCGAAAAACTTATCGGGTGCGACAAACAGCGCGAAAACGAGTGTTTTTCGGCTAGTTTTGTGTAAAATTATAAAAACATACCATATGTTTGTAAAAATCAAAAATATTTTCACGGATCACTTAAAACATTTCAAATAAGTGTTTGGTAAGTCTTTTTCGGCTTAACGGATGATACAATGCTTGGTTTGTAACTATCTTTCGCGTTTAAATCTATAGCGGGTGGTTAAACGAGCATGTTTTCGTTTAACTTGTTTGCTATCAAACTACGACCATATTTCTAATATTTTAGCTTTTATAGATCGTATATCACTTATAAATGCCCCCCCCCCCCCGAGATATCTGGGTCATAACCCGACCCGTTCGGTTAATCATTCGTTTGTTACTCAAAAGGCTTTTATTTACTTAAACGGTAAATACGAGCTGAGGTGTACCTCGTTTTGGCTCAAATGTCACACTTATGCCCTCCAATACCCGTAAGAAAAGGACCACAAATGTCTGTATGGATATAATCAAGTAATCCTGTGCTTCTAGTGGAACCTTTCTTATTTTTCTTGGTCATTTTTCCTTTAATACATTTAACACATTTTCTTCAAAATCGGAAAAGTCTCGTTTTGGTAGTACTTCATTTTTCACGAGTCGATTCATTCTTTCTCGTGAAATATGGCCTAATCTTTGGTGCCACAATTTAGATGAAGTCTCTGTAATTCTTTTCCTCTTTTTACATACGAATTTTTCTTCTACATTATAAGACAATAAGGATTCCGAAAAATTATGATCTAAACGTAATTTATAGAGATCACCATCTTCTAATAGACCATAACCAATATTGCGAGAATTGAAACTAATAATACATTTACCATTTCCTAATGTAAATACATATCCGTCACGATTTAGTTTAGGAACAGAAATTAAGTTTCTAGTATTAGTTGGTACATATAAAGTTTCAGGTAAATTTAAAATGAAGTCTCCTTCCAGAACTAAAGAAAGAGTCCCCATGCCTTCCACTTCAGAAACCAAGCCATTTCCCACTTTAAACGTCCGCTGGTTTCTTCCCAGCTTCCTTATTGTACGGAATCCCTATAAAGAATTAGAAATGTGTACAGTGGAACCAGAGTCAAACCACCATGTATTACAGGGAACATTAATATTAAATGATTCATGAATCATAAGATTTAGGGCAATACCTTTTTTCGCTAGCCATTCCATAAATATAGTTTTTAAAAGATTGAGTTTTGTGATTCAAAAAGGGGTAGCGGCGCAGCTTGTTGCCCGCTTGCCTTCTGTTTCGATGTAATCCAATAAACAATTAATATTCACAAAAAAAAAAATTCCATAAACTTTGGACAATCCCTTTGATAATGTCATTTCTTGTGACAGAAACGACATTTAGGAGTGCCTTTAGTTATGCTAGTACTTGCTCCAGGGGTAGAGAACTTTTTGGGTTTTGACTTATTTCCCATTTCACCCTTGCCTTTGAATGTGCTCTTTTCCTTCTTGGAGTCAAAAGTGGTTAGGTGAGCAACATCATGTTTTTCTAGCTTTAAGCGTTCTCCTTCCTGAACGCACATGGCAATCAATTCGCTCATCTTCCATTTCTTCTTTTGAGTATTATAGTTAATCTTAAAAAAGATCAAACTGAGAAGGGAGAGATGTCATAATGAAGTGAACCAAGAAACCTTCACTAATTTCCATGTCTAGAGTTTTCAATTGGTTAGACATGTCATTCATCATCATGATATGCTCATGTACACCACTAGTCCCGTTATACTTGGTAGTTAACATTCTAAGAATTAAGATACCAGCATTAGTTTTTTAGGTACCTTTGAATTGATCCTCAACCAAGTCTAAGTAGTCCTTAGCATTTTTCGAATCAGGGATGGCTCCTCTAATGGTAGGAGAGATTGAATTCTTTATTACCATAAGAGACATTCTGTTAGAACACTCCCACCAATCATGAATTTTCTTTTCTTCTGCCGTCGAATTATCGGCAAGGGGAGGAAGAGCATCATGCCTTAAAGAATAATCAAGGTCCATAAATCCCAAGGCCAACTTAACTTGTTCTATACAAGTACCAAAGTTATTTCCGTTCAAAGGTTCTATTCCGTGCAAATAACCGGAACCTGATCGTAAAGTAGATGCTGATGCATGAAAAGAATAAATATTATGCTCAGTTATGACTATACGAAACATAATTAGGATACAAAATAAAACATATCTGATATAGGTAAAATACACATCATGTTCAACTATTAACGTCTCGTTGGTTCAGTTAATAAAATAATTGAACTTAAAATGTTTTATTTAATAATTTCTTAAACATATATATTTCAAAAAACCATTGGGTAAGATGAAACAAATATGTTTATTTCCATTATCTAAAGTGTTAAACCAATTCACGTTGGGTTCATGGAATAACAATTCAGATGATGTATATTTAGTGGCTTAATATTAGTACTTATATTGATTTGAGTGATCTCCCATTGGTTTGATTACGCAAATCGTTAAAGTACAAGCCATTTTAAATGCAAACAAGTAAAAGGAATAAAATTAGTTTTAGAAGAAAGAAACCATGCATTTGGTAACTCTTATAGTTATCCCTTTTATTGATTCAGAAAAGAATCCAAGGCATGGATACATAAAACACCATTAATTCTTTAATTTGTACTCCAACAACTATTAAATTATTTTAGTAATGATAAATGAAAATGAAAGAAAAGTAAAGATCTGTAAATTCCAAAAAACAAGTCACAGTACATGAACCCATTTGCACTTAATTTCAAATTTCATATTTGTTGCAAATCATCAAATAAGTGGAAGTCGTGAAAATAAGTGAGATTGATTACATAAAATTAATAGTCATCCATTTAAAGTCATCCATATTTTTAAATAAAATCAATTCATTTAATAGTTATTCATTTAAAGTGGTTGTAATCATTAATCATCACTTTATAAAAAATTGAGAATGATGACAAAGTCAAGGAATTAATTCATCACAATTTTAATATTAACTTATTTGTTCATGTTCACGGAACAAAAGAAAACATGAATTGTGAATAATTAATTCTCGGAATGCCCCCAAATTGTTTCAATTCCATTTTCTAGAAAGCCATATTCCACTTTATAGAATATTCGTTTCTCGAAACAATCCAATTTATTAGGTATTAATATATAAGTTCATAAAATCATGAACCAATTTCAATTTGATATTGATTGACCGTAAAATACTAAAACGAAAATTGGAACCATGTCAATTTTAGTCACATGCTATTAATTGAGTTTGGTATTAATTGATTGAATTTTTTAACCTTGGCTCTGATGCCACATGTTGATTAATTTCAACATATGATACCAATTCTACAAGTCCCAATTAATTAATCTATCATAAATAATGGGTTGTAAAACTTACTTGATAGAGACGATTGATTCTTTTGAGTGTTTGATGAAGATGATGCCATGATGATGATCAAGATTAAGAGTCTAATTGTCCTTCACTTAAAATGGATTGAATTATGGTGTTAGAGAATTTTTGTCAGAGAGATCGCATGAATGGATGATTGAACGATCGTATGATGATGACAGTTAATTAGGGCAACGACGCAACAATCCTTTTAACCACCATATTTACATATTAACCCCTTAAAGTATTAACTCCCATCAAATTAGATACCTTTATTATGGGGCTACACACATTTAGTCCATATAAATGTTAAATGGTCAAAAGACACATAAATATTTCTAACATGATACTCATAAATATATACTTATTTGACTTTTGATTACTTGTCTTAATATAGCATCTACCAAATTTGAAAATTCTTGATCTCCGGCATTCAAAGTATCTAGTGAAGACACCAGATTTTAGTGGCCTTCCGTGTCTTGAAAGATTGAATTTACAGGGTTGTGAAAAACTAAAAGAGATTCATCCATGATATCATGAAAGGCTTGTTTTGGTGGACATGAAAAGATGTTTAGAGCTTAAAAAGTTTCCACCCATCTTTCAGATGATAAAATTGGAGATTCTTGAGACCTCTTCATGCTATCAACTACAAAAGTTTCCAGATATCCAATCGAACATGGATAGCTTAGTAAACCTTCATTTGAATCATACTGATATAGAAATAATCCCACCGTCAATTGGACAATTTTGTACCAATCTTGTTTCACTTCATTTGTATCGGTGTTGCAAACTAAAAAAGATTGCGTGCAACTTCCGTCTTTTAAAACACCTGGAAGATCTTAATTTATACGGTTGTAATCAACTTCGGAGTCAAAGTTCAACACCCTTCAAGAATCTTGTGAATCGTATCTGGTTACAATCTTTTCATCAAGACAGCTCGGTGAACCTGAAATTTGCTCAATTTCCATGTTTTCTAAGAAAGCTTAATCTTAGTTTCTGCAATTTGGGAGATGGAGATATTCCATCTAATATGTGTGAGTTAGTAAACCTACAAGTACTAGACCTACGTGGAAACCAATTTTCACGATTACATTCCAGCCTCTCCCAAGTCCCCTGTCTCAAGGTCCTCAATTTGGCCTGCTGCGAAAACCTTGTAGAATTGTTAGATCTCCCATCAATCATAGCTATTCTCAAAGCAAATCTTTGTGGCTCACTTGAAAGCATAGGAGATCTATCAAATTATAAATGGTTGTGGAAAGTCTCGCTATGGAACACTAATAAGCTGACTGTAACACCCGGCTAAAGCGGAATTCGCCCGGGTGTGATGTACAGATCACTCATAAGCTCGTAACGCTATTAAAGCGACAATAATTATATTTAATTCATTTCAATACATCACAAATACACATTCATATATTAATACAATAAACTTTGAATTTTCGTCTCTTGTATCCGAAATCGATCACGAGAATGTGTCTCTAGACAATTTGGAAGATGATAGGGAGGACTAATGGTCAAACTATTCTATTCTTCAATCCTTAAACTTCAACCTGCAGCACGTTGAAAATAATATATTTTGTCAACAATAATGTTGGTAAGAATTTATATAGTTTTTGCATACATATATAATACGAAAAGTGTAAAATTCACAAGTCAAGATGTATTGCATAAATCATAAAGCAAAGAAAAGTAAATACATGATATTCCCGTTCGCTTGACAAAAGTCAAATCTACTAAGGAACCCCCGTTCGCCGCGCTACTTGGAGTATAGAATAATGATACCGCCATTTAAAAATGGACAGCGCAGGTACGCCCCGTCGGACCCTCCCGCTATGAGTATGTGTATGATACCGCCATTAACAAATGGACGGCGCAGGTACGTCCCGTCGGACCCTCTCGCTATGAGTATGTGTATCCACCAACAAAAACAGTAAACAATTTGCACATAATCACATAGTTTACAAGCAATATGATACAAAACAAATACATACAAGACACGCATGTGAATTTTAGTTTGACACAAGAAAACCAAGTTTGGACGTGCTACACCCCAAAACATGTAAAAATAAAAAAGGGTTATGAAAACTCATCTTTGAGTTTGAGGATACTTGGACGAAAAACCGAAAGAGAGTATAAAGAATTCTGAAACGGTCAAACGTCACGAACTATAAAGGAAATATAAAGGGAATCAAAACTAGCTATCGGGATTTATTAGTTTGACTTTTAGAGTTTAAATGTCAATTTAATATATATATATATATATATATATTATTTTAAGTTTTACGGGTTTTTAATGGTTTATATTGTTTTAATATTAAACTTTAACACTAATATGCGAGTTACAATATTACAGTGGACGGATTTTAAAAGGAAAACTTATCGAATAATTATAATAACGCATTAAAGTTAACGAAATAAAAGTTAACTAATTTTAACGGTTTAAATTATTTTAATACTATTTGGTTTATCATTTAAACGAGAATTTTAGTCTTTACGAAGCACTGGGTTTTAATAACATGATTTTATCTCGAAAAAAAAAATAATTATGTTAACCAATTATAAAGTTTAACAAAGAAAATGAAATTAGCAGATTAACGATTATGAAAGTTTGGTTTTTAAATGGGAAAATGGCAAAATATATTTTATACTTAATTTATAAATTATTTAGTTTAAAAACAATAAATAATTCAAAATAATTTTAGCTGATTTATTAATTTTTTTAATGATTTTTATTAATTTATTTTAATTTAATATCAAGAGAATAATGTAAAAAAAATAATATCAAATGAAATGGTATGACCCGGGTCCTCAGGTTTACAGCAAGAAAACACAACCATTAGACCAGCTTGAATTCGTTGTTTATATTCCAGAAACTAAATAAAATATATGTTCAAGTTCATGTTCATCATTATTCAAGAACCCTAGATCTTTAATCTGATTAATCTGTTCTTTGTATGATCAAATTGAGTTGGGGGTTTTGTTTTATGGCTAAAAACTATTATAATGCATATAACAATTACCTTGTATGGTTATGGATTGAAGGTGAACGACGACTTGGCCGGAAAATGACTTTGACGGAAGAATTATATGATTAAGGGAGTATTTTAGTTTGATTTGGAGGCTGAGACAAGTTTAGATGAAGGTTATGAGTCTATTTATACTACCAGTTTTAGTGTATAACGTTGAATGGCCTTGAATGGATTTTCAATAATTCCGGCCGGCGGTTACGGCCTAATACCCGCGAGTCAATCGCTATTTACAAGTCATAATCATCGTTTATTAATTTTCGTTATGGAATAATGACGTTACACCCGGTTAATTTGTTCAAAACGCGAAAATAAAATGTTTAAATGGCGGCCGGAGTCGCTGTTCTCTCGCCGGAAAATTCGTGGCCGGAAAACGGGAGAGCAAGGATGGGGATGGCTGATTTCATATAATATTAGAGTTAATGGCCATTTTCGTCCCTGTGGTTTGCTACTTTCGCCACTTCAGTCCAAAATTTTTAATTTTGTCAATTTAGTCCTCATAGTTTTAAATTTTAGCCAATTACGTCCCATCCGTCTAACGGCATCCAGCTATGCCGTTGGTTTAAGGGTATTTTTGTCTTTCTCCTTTTAATTTTGAGTTAATGGTCATTTTAGTCCCTGTGGTTTGATATCTTTGCCAATTCAGTCCAAAGTTTGAAAATTTGTCAATTTAATGTTCAGTTTAATTCAGTTTTTTTTATTTTTTATGTTTTTTGTTTATAACCCTAAAGAGCATAATTCAAGCCCAAAACCATCGAGCAACCTCAAATACTGGTATGCATTACTCTGTTGACAACGGTAATCATACCCCCCCCCTTATATTTAGTTTCTAGACATTTCCTAAAATCTTCTCCATGGTGGAATTCAATGGTAAAGTGGTCAAGGTAATTCCCTGAAATCGAATTATACACAAAAAACTAAAAATTGTTTTGTTGATTAATGTATAATAGTTGATTACGACCCAGATTTTCGTTATGATATGCTAATCTCTAAACCCTAAATATAATGCATTCATCAAAGAAACGATTTTTAGTTTTTTTCGTACAATTCGGTTTCACGGAATTGCTTTGGCCACTTTACCATTGAATTCCACCATGGGGGAGAGTTTAGGAACCGTCTAGAAACTAAATACGAGAGGAGAGGGTATGATTACTGCTGTCGACAGAGTAAATGCAGACTTGTTTTGGGCTTGGATAATGCTCTCTAGGGTTATAGAAAAAAACTGACTTAAATTGACAAAATTTCAAACTTTGGACTGAATTGGCAAAAGTATCAAACCACATACACGAAAATGACCAATAACTCAAAATAAAAAGGAGAAAGACAAAAATACCCTTAAACTAACGGCATAGCTGGATGCCGTTAGACGGATAGGATGTAATTGGCTAATATTTAAAACTATGAGGACTAAATTGACAAAAATACAAATTTTGGACTGAAGTGGCGAAAGTAGCAAACCACAGGGACGAAAATGGCCATTAACTCATAATATTATTATAACCATATGATTTAATTTAAAGTTTCATAATTAGTCCCTCTAGTTTTAGGTTTTATTTAAAACTAACTTATTAATTATTTACCATTTAAACCTTGGACTTTGAGATTCATAAAAATGTAATATAAATTATAGTCTTTGGGATATTTATTATATTATACCCGGTTGGTTTGCGAATCGATTAAGTTTAAAATATAAATTTTAAATTTTGGAGTTTCGATAACTTAACAAAACGTATAGAAAACGAACAAACGGTAACCGTGAACCATCTAGAATATTATATTAATACACGATGGACAAGAATCCATTGTAAACGATAAACCGGGTCGGTTTATATATATATATATATATATATATATATATATATATATGTAACCGAAAAATAAATATAAAATTGGTCGAATTTTCGGGTTTGAAAAGTAATGAGTGTTACACTGACTGGACGCGAGAAGGTCCTACATTCAATGCTTAAGGTTATATCTATAATGTTCTTGAATTTCAATATTTCTGTTGTTTATATAATGTAACAACAATATTAGAGTTGCTCACTATAGGTCCCGAAATCGGATCCGACAACGAATGACTTTGTTCTTGATAAGCGCTCGAGACGGGTGCGGTAAATCAAACGACCGAACATAAATAATATAAAGATAAAGTAAGTGAACGATCTCGTTGTCAGTTAAAGATTTGATATATTCATAAATGAACCGACCCACCCAAGGTGAGCTCCCCTTGGGTGGTTGTTTACACCGTCCAAAACACACACACAAAAAGAAATACATGATTCCTATTTATAGCCAAACAAGAAAAAAACATTTTAGAAGCTTTCCCGTTGAAGTTAAACGCGTGTCCCGAAGCTCTCGTTTCGTGTCCGGTTTTGCTCACCGACTTTAATTATTAACTTGACCGTCAATATATCGTACTTTGATATCGCAAGTCACCAATATTGGCGTTACAATCACCCCCTTGACTTGTGATCTCAAAACTTTGTCTCACCGTGTCTCGTATCTTCACAAATCACCCGATAAATCGATGCCTCTTCATTTCAATTCACCCCCTCAAGGTATGACTCACCTATATTTAATGTTGAAGTAGTTCTTGCTTGTATATAGGCATGAGATGAGCTCGAATTTCCACAAATTAATCTCGAATTACCGGCTTCATCGATCAAATGAACAAAACTTATTATTTCGTTCGAAGTTCACCTTTCGGATCCAACTTCTCGAACGCCATAGAAATAACGAGTTTTGAACACGGTTAAACAAGACAAAACCCGAACAAATTTGACTTTCTTCAGTTTGGTCAACCCGAACATAAGTAAACGACTTACTCGGCCCAAAAAACACCTCTCAAAATCTGCCCAAAAACCAACTTCCTTCGAACCAGCCTAGCCTACTCGATAATCAGTTGTCCAATACTTATAATATGGCCAACACTTGAGTCTAACAATTAAAGGCCAAGATATGTAGTTTGGGCCCAACATATAATAGGAAGCCCACTTTATTTTTTGATATGTTACGTGAAGGAGAGAAACGAAATACAAACCCTAGTAAATTTTGTAAGCTGCCAACATCACCAACCACCGGTGACCGGCACCGGAAAACCGATCAACGGTTACCGGCCGCCGGAAATCGGATTCCGGCCCTCATAGCCGTCGCCCTTCCAAACAGCCATCGCCTTCCACCATGACTCTCCGGAACACGGATTCCGGCCATTACAGCCGACATCTCTCTCACCACCGCCACCATACCTACCTCTGCCGCCGCCGCTTCTGGTACACCACTCACCGAAAATCCGTTGTCGGCCATATCTAGCCTTCAACACCACTTAGGTCGCCGGCTGCTTCTGCCATTTCTTTTTTTTTTTTGTTTTTTTTGCCGACTCTCACCGAAATACGGACCTCCTTGAACAAACAAAGATAACCAACTCAGGTCATCGGATTTTTGGCGTATGGCGGAACGGTTCCCGAAACGCCCGGATCTGGCACTTGTAGATCCCGGACATCCGGATCTACAAGGAGAAGCTTCAAACACGCTTATTTCCCACTTTATTTTCAAGATCTTCAAACTTTATTTTCAAACTTCAACGGGACTTTAACGTCTTGGTTCGGGTAATCGCGGAATTAGAACCCGAATATTAAGAACAAAGTTGAATCATAAGATTCGACCCGCTCTGATACCAATTGTAGGTCCCGAAACCGGATCCGACAACGAACGGCTTTGTTCTTGATAAGCGCTCGAGACAGTGCGGTAAATCAAACGACCGAACATAAATAAATAAAGATAAAGTAAGTGAACAATCTCGTTGTCGGTTAAAGATTTGATATATTCATAAACGAACCGACCCACCCAAGGTGATCTCTTCTTGGGTGGTTGTTTACACCATCCAAAACATACACACAAAAAGAAATACATGATTCCTATTTATAGCCAAACAAGAAAAAAACATTCTAGAAGCTTTCCCGTTGAAGTTAAATGCGTGTCCCGAAGCTCTCGTTTCATGTCTGGTTTTGCTCGCCGACTTTAATTATTAACTTGACAGTCAATATATAACGGGTTTCGTACTTTGATATCGCAAGTCACCAATACTGGCCTTACACTCACAATTCAAATGAATCATAACAGGGACATGCTGTTGAAGATCGCTTTATGAGTGTCACACTCCCGGGTAGGCAACCTGATATGTTTTGTAAAACGACAACATTCATCACACCTCACCTCCCAGCCAACTGGCATAGTGAATTTACTGGATTTTTAGTAAGTGCTGAGAATTATCTTTGGAAGGACGAATGCATCATAGTTATTAAGTAGGAGATGTTCATTGATTCCCAATATGATCATCACCGGGAGGAGTTTGATATAATTCCAGAATCTAATGAATACGCACAAATAGGTTATGTACCCATTGGTTCATTGAGACACACCCCATGGTGGAGTTCTGCGTACACAAAGATTTCATTTGAGATACAAGGCAAGGGTAATTGTAAAGTAGAACTTGTTCCTAAAAGAAGTCGATTAGGTGATTCAGTGGAAACATTAAAAGCTACAACGGATTGCTCAGAGTATTGGGAAGATGAACATGAATATAGAAAGACGTTTGAGATCATAGACGATTCAACGTCCTCTCATATTGAAATTAGCTGGTGTCTTTGAACACAAAATACTGTGATTTGTAAGAATCAATCTCCATGAAGAGAAATGCAAACGATTCAAGTCCTGATCAATGTCATTTATTTGTTGGATAACTTCGTGAGGTTTAATTTATATGGTTCAATCCAAAATGTTGTTGGCTTCACAAATGTTAACACCACCAGTCTCCTAACACGAGACTTTGTGGTAGATGACTTGGAACTTGATCGAAAATCAATTTCTGAGACCATCATCATATCAAACCGGATTGTAAACGACAGAGGAATCAAGATATCATTTTAGAAGAAACTTATAATACCATAAACTTGACAAATAAAAGAATCCAATTACAATAGAGAGGCAGATAATTAAGCGGGCAGCAAGCTACGCCGCTATATGACGTTATTCTAAATCATTTAAGCACATATATGTGGATCTTTACTTTGTTTCATGTAATGTATGCTTATTCATAAATTAAAGAATTTAAGTGATACAAAGTTACATATTTTCAGTTTCGTCGTGATAAGATGCATAAGACCAAACTGTCCAAACTTGCATTATCAAATCAAAGACATGTGTTTCTTTTATCCCTTTATTTGCCATAGGCGTCGTTGACGTTTTTTCGGTTTATTGTATTTGTTGGTACTTTATTATCAGTTTCACCTAAGTTTTGTAATTTCATGCAAACAAGGTATTTTTAATTCCAATTTGCGTTTGGACAGACTTTTAAGAATAACGCCAACGGTCTAGAACTTGAGAACAATCAAATCGCTATTTGCTATTGTTTAATAGGATGGCAGAGATGGTTAAGGATAACAAAGGTGCTCATTGTTTATTTGTTCTTTGAATTATTCAACCCAAACAAAGCCTATATTTTTTATTTGTGAGAAGAACATCAGCTTTAACCTGCACACACTTAAAATCGTCTTTGGACACAACCATTTAACCCATTTATCAAACCAGCTGGTAGCTGAAAACCAAGATTCAAACGTGTTAACCGAGCTGGTGTGTTTTATTAATATTATTCAAACGGGTTAGTGAGCTAGTTGACCTGTTTAATTAAACGGATTAAACAGGTTTACGTGAACACGGACCGACCTGCTAAATTAAGCCAGCCAACCCAAAAAAGACAAACGGGTTAGATATACGAACACAAGTGTCAGAATTACCGCCCCTTCCGACTTCTTTTTTTCCCAGTACAGTGTTGTTTATCAAATATTGCACACAGTTCGCTTGAAATTCAAACTAATGGGCGCTGATCTTTCAGTCTTCGGTGATTCACTGTATCTAAAGCAATTAGCTTCAATGAACAGATTCGCTGAGTTCAGAGGCCTCTACGAATTTAAGGTTAGTTTGTATTTTGCGATTTTCTTTCTCCGCTTGTTGAGATAGAAGGATTTTAACTGCTTCTTGCATTGTTGTTCTCTTATGCATACAGCTTAGATTTCAAATATTTAAATTTTTCATTAGCTAACTGATTAATATTTGATTTCTTATATCTTGATATTCTGCAGATTTAACTATTGAGTAGGAGTATTAATTATGCATTCTCAAATCGAAGGTGCGTGCTTGCTTCTTTTCTCCCTTGAGAAGATCGCTGAGATCATGTCTTTGAGCATCATTCACCTGAAGAAACATAACAAAGTGAGTGAGGCATTAAATAGAATTCAAGAAATAAGAACAAAGAAATATCAAGGAATATTCCAACTAATGTCAAAGGTTGCAGTTTCTTTTGATCCTCAATTATTTCATCCACATAATAAAATAGTCAGTATGCGGTTAAGTGTGACGGGGATGCTATCCCTCAGGGTCAGGATCAGCAATAATATACAAATAAAAACTAACACTATAACCTGTCTTAATCCTTTCATATTTAATAGAAGTCAATATTATGTAACATCAAGAAACGGACTCCTATAGTATTAATTAATGGATTATTGAAAGTATTGTGAAATTTCCTGCATATGCCTTTGCTTAGAGGAGGCTGGGATTTCTCAAATATTTTATAAATCGCAAAACCACTTCTTGCTTTTATACTAATTCCAAACAAATTTAATACACAGATCAATGGCATCTTCATCGTCTTCTTCTCACATAATTTCTGCATCTGTTTCTCATTCATGGAATCATCAGGTATTTATAAGTTTTAGAGGAGAAGACACCCGTAAGGGCTTTGTGGATCATCTCTATCAGGCTCTTGTACGAGAAGGAATTCGAACGTACAAGGATGACAGAACACTTGCTCGGGGCGAGACAATCGGTCAAGCCCTCTTGAAGGCTATCCAAGAATCACGGATTGCGGTTATTATATTCTCTGAAAACTATGCAGATTCATCTTGGTGCTTAGATGAGCTTACACATATTGTAGAATGCATGGAAAAAAAAGGGCAAATCGTTATGCCTGTATTTTATGACATAGATCCCTCTGATGTGAGAAGACAAAACAGAAAATATAAAAAATCATTTGTCAAACATGAATCGGAACATAAGCACAAAGTTAAATCATGGAGAAAAGCTATGTTTAAGGCAAGCAACCTTTCTGGATGGGTCCCTAAAAACTTTGCAAACGGGTATTTTTTATTTTCTTTAATTTATTTTTTTAATTTGTTCTCTTTATGCAAAACATTCTATGCTTAGCATGTTTGTTTTCAATATCTCAAATATAATTTTGATGGACATAGGCGTGAGCTAACTTATTTGCTTAAATAAGTTGATTGAAGCTATGTAGTGTCATATGAGTAAATTTATAAAGTTAGACACGTCACACATTGAATTCGTCTTGATTCCTAAATATGTTAAATTTTTATTGTTATATATATATATATATATATATATGTATATGTATATATATTAACTAGCTTTAGAGCCCGCGTCACACTCAGAAGGATCCATATTATAAAATTACAAGTAAAACAAATAATTACATAATGTATATGAAAAAATGTATTAGATTTATGCTTGTACTATGTGTACATAAATTAATTTTATTTATATCACAAAATGATTTTTTTAAATGAACTAAATAAAAAAAATGCATGTTCAGAAACATTCTCGAGAACACTCTTTCTATTGAAAATTTCATTTTCAGTGTCATATATGTATTATTGAAAGAATTTTGGTTATTAACCAATTTCGAGAATAAGACTTCTCATACAATAGTAGTTCTAACCACTCAGTCTAAATACAGAATAAATGTTACCTTTATTGATATGTTTATCAATTTACCATCCATCAAAGGAAAGGAGAACTATGTTTTCAAGAACTATGTTTTCTGAGCTACACCATGAAAAAGATTGATAAGTTTCAGGGAGCTTATAGACTTTGCCATAATGACAATATAAAAAATAGCATGTTAACTCACTAAATTTTGCTTCATTTGAGCATAGTTTTGCATGACATGCTTCCCATACAATGCGCTGATCACCATTGAAGGAAAAATGCTAATTCTTACATAAATATTTCAAATATGATAAAAGTTAGAAGTATTGATAGGTCTGGGATGGCATGTCGAATGTGCTCGCAATTTTTTTTTAAATTTTAATAGTTGAGGGAAAAATAGTCAATTGCAAATCCCGACCCTTTTGATTATTTTAAAAAATTCCCATGAAAATAATTTTGAAATTCGAATCATGTTTAAAATTCTAACTTCCATCCATTTAACATTTTCAAGTCAACACTTTGAACCCGTAAAAAATTTGATGATAAATCTATTTGCATTCCGAAACTTTTAAAAATACTGAGATTTCTTATTTTTGACCTATAACAGATTTTGATCTAAATATAGTTAACTTGTACCAAACAATCCATTTACCAACTTTTGACCCATAAAAATCAAATTTAAGTTCCACAAAAAACCCGAAACAATCCTTGATAAAAAAATTTAAGAAATTAAATATGATAAACTTTGTTATGTCTGAAAGTGATTGATATATATCATCCTTACGTGTTAACATATATATATATATATATATATATATATATATATATATATAGGGTAAGGATCCTAAGAGAACCATTGACAAATTGAGAACTTTGAGAACCATTTTGGACCACAAAAAAAAGCCTCTAAAAAATATTTTAAAAAAATTATAAAACAAAAAAAAAACAAAAAATTTAAAAATGTAAAAAAACCAAAATTCTTATATTTCATTGCAGTTTCATTTAAAAAAACCGAAAATTTTTTTTCTTTTTAATTCGTATTATACCTATACACATATGTATACTTTCATTTAATCTCTAGTTACGTAATGTACACATATGTACATTATCATTTACCTTAAATTATACTTATGTGTATAGGAAAAAACATGTGTGTACATATTATACATATATGTATAATAAAAAAAACTTATTTTTTTTCTTTTTAATTCGTATTATACCTATACATATATGTATACTTTCATTTAATTTCTAGTTACGTAATGTACACATATGTACATTATCATTTACCTTAAATTATACATATGTGTATAGGAAAAAAACATGTGTGTACATATATGTACATATTATATACATATATGTATAATTTAGCTAAACCGAGAATTTTTTTTTATAGAAACCGGGATGATAAATAAGAACTTTGGTTTTTTTACTTTTTTTATTTTTGTGTTTTTTTTGTTTTATGATTTTTTTTTATTTTTGGGTTTTTTTGTGGTCCAAAATGGTTCTCATAGTTCTCAATTCTCAAAAAGTTCTCACATGATCCTGATCCTATATATATATATATATATATATAGTTTAGTAAATTAACCGAAAAATAAATGGATAGATTTAAAGCATAGATTTATAATTTATATGACAATTTACGACAATAAAAATAATGATAATAATAGTAATAGTAAATAATATGATTGATTTTTAAAAAATGGATTGACTTTTAAGCATATATTTATAATTTAATGATTAAAAAAGTAATTTATAAAATGAAAGCATATTCGAGTTTTGTTTTGGTTTACAATCATCTACAACATATATAGTATAATATGTTAATGATAACATTTGAAATTATATTCTTTTCAGTATTTGACAAACATGGTTTGTTGCTGATTTTTGGATTTCACCAATTATTTTGGAATTTTATAGTAAAATAGTAAGTTAATATTTATTTTTCTAAATATGTATAGATATAATATAAATAGAGTATAAAAGGAAAGTGAATAATTATTGATCTATTACATATATTAGGGTCAATTAAGATCTTAGTTTTGGAGGGAAAAGAATGGCGATAACTAACCAATAGATGACAAGTGTCCACAATTATTTTACTTTATTAGAATGGATAGATAGATTTTGTGTTACATTTGTTTAAGTTTAAAGAGAACAAATTTGCCACAAAAGTATAAAGACATATTTTACAAAATAGATTGTCATATTGAGTCTTTTATGAAACAAGTATTATACGCAAATCCAGTATTTGTTTTTTATTTTTTTATAATTCGTGCATTTTAATATAGGCAAATTGGAAATAATCCACATGTTGTATATTGACCGACAATAATCTCAACTTTAAAAATCACTACCAACGTTCCAACTATTTTTGTCTCAGTGGACCTTCGTTAAAAAACACTTAACGTCTTAAGTTTTTTCGTAGTTTCAAACCGATGTTTAGGGCTTTTGATCAAAAGAAGGATACTTGTCGACTAATGTAAAGCTTATCTCGAAACGGTTATCCAAACGACAAAACAATGTTTCAGTTCGCGTGCTTGAATTTACAATTAACAAAAATCAAGCCATTTGAATCACCGTTTCAAGATAAGTTTTACAACAGTCAAATCGTATCTTTCTTCCTATTAAAAGCCTAAAAATTTCAGTTTGAAACTCAGAAAAAACTTAACGATGTTAAGTTTTTTAATGGAGGCCAATTGAGATAAAAATAGTTGAAAGGTTGGACGGTTGGTAGTGATTTTTAAAGAAGAGATTATTATTGCCCAATACAATTTGCCTTTAATATACAAATTCAAAATATAGATTATAATTGCTATTTTTTTGTACTACTCCGTAATTTAGTTTTGTGGGTCCTATGATCGGGATCAAACAACAATGTTCTTGGATCAATCTCTTTAGAGGTTAGCGGAAATCATCTCTAAGTAACCAAGGTCTCGGATCTTGTTGTTTTTTATATTATTTCCGAGAAACGTAAGATAGAGAAAAAGTGGAATAGTTGGTAAGAGAATAAGGTAGCAATATGGCAAAATGTTAAGGTTGCATAAGATGCTTGCACTATTTATAAAGTCTCATGCACATTGTTTATTTCATTGGGCCAAATGGACTTTGTTTACAAATGGCCTTAGGCCCAAACATACAAGTAAGATAAAAGACGATTACATATATACGCAAACAAACACGACAAATCAAAAGACTTAATATACAAAATAGGGTCTAACAAGTTTCACTTATATTTTTTGGCATTTTATTCTACTTAATTAAAAAGTATTCACAATCGAATATTTAGTTTTTTTTTCTTTTAAGTTAATAAAGGAAAGTTATTCAAGGAAAATCAAATTAGTAGAAATATAAATAAGTTAAAGACGCATGTTAAGGGGTGTACCTGATAACATTTTTTTTTTAAAAAAAAACATGAAACACATCTACACTATAGATGGAAAACATTGAGAGTAGTCATTCTTAATCATTTGAGATTTGTAATATATATATATATATATATACATATATATATATATATATATATATATAGGGTAAGGTTAAAATGAAAACTCATTTGAGTTGTGAAAACCCGCGAAAACCCTATGTAACAACGTTTTTTTTTTGTTACATGTAATATATGTTGTAACATTTAATACAAAACATCGAAACATTAAAAAAAAATGTTTTGCTATTTTTTAACATTTTTTTACTAATTTTTATATATGTTTTCAGAAGAGAGAAAAAATTATATTTATATTTACATTTTTTATTCACTTTAATTGTGGACCACAAGACTTAAACATTAATTAAAAACATTTTGTTGAGAATGAGTTTCTAGAGTTTTCACAACTCAAGTGGGTTTTCATTTTATACTTAGCCTATATATATGTATGTATGTATTGAAAGCCTTAAGCCCGTAGCGCATAGCGGTTCGTTCTTACAAGTGCTTTTGAATTAGTTAGTGAACACTTTTCCTGAAAGTATATACCAGAAGTCTAAAGCCGCAATTATTACTACAAGTACAAATAGCAATCAGTTTCCGCCTAGCTAATTAAGCACGTGTGTGAGAGCATGTTTAATTTATCCTTGATGCAGGCATGAAGGAATATGCATCAAGGACATAGTTGCTACAATTTTCGAAAGGTTGTCTCTTCCGGTTACAAATGTTAGTAAAAACCTCATTGGAATAGAGGCTCGTTTGCAAAAATTAAAGTCGTATTTGGATATTGGGTCAGGTGGTGTGCATGTGATTGGAATATGGGGGATTGGGGGTGGTGGCAAGACTACTCTTGCATCTGCTGCTTATACACTGATCTCTCACCAATTTAAAGCTCACTGTTTTCTTGAAAATATTCGTGATGAATCTAGCAAGCGTGGTTTAAGAAGGTTGCAAGAATCGTTTTTATCATTAATTTTGAAAACAAAAGTAAAGCTAGAGAGTGAGATACAAGGGAAGAGCATGATAAAAAGCAGTTTATGTAACAAAACTGTTTTAGTTGTTCTAGATGACATAGATGATCTTAGGCAACTAGAGGCTTTAGCTGGATCACATGATTGGTTCGGTGAGGGAAGCCGAATAATAATCACAACCAGGGATGAGCATGTGTTAAGCCATAAGGCAAACACGATCTATGAAGTGAGTTTGCTATCACATGGTGAGGCTATCAAGCTCTTTAGTAGACATGCATATCGAGAAGTTAAACCTGTTGAGGATTATGAGACGTTGTCGCAAGATATAATTTCTTATGTCGGTGGTCTCCCGTTAGCACTTGAAGTTCTAGGTTCTTTTCTATATGATAAAGACAAGGATGAGTGGAAGAGTCTCTTGGCCAAATTAAAACGCATACCAGACGCTAAGGTCACACAGTGCCTCAAAATAAGTTATGATGGACTTAAAAGTGATGAGAAAGAGTTATTCTTAGATATTGCATGTTTTATGAGGAAATGGAAGATAGATGATGCTATGAGGGTGCTTGATGCTTGTAATTTTAACCCTGGTATAGGGGTGAAGGTGTTGATACAAAAGTCTCTTATAAAAATTTCAAATGGAAGATTTGATATTCATGGCTTGATAGAAGCAATGGCCCACTACATTGTCAGAAAGGAATACCCTAATAATCCCGAAAAACATAGCAGAATTTGGGAAGAGAAAGATATTAAAGACATTTATGATATGGAGGCAGATACACCGTCAATGGTTAAGTTAACTTTGAACAAATATAATTTTTATGTGCATCTAGCGACATTTGTCTATGATGCTGACACATTTTAGTTTTAACACAGGAAATTGAAGTATTTACTTCTTCAGTTAGAAATTCTAGTCTTCCGCCTCATTTTGTTGCGAACGTGAAGAATATTCCTCGTGTTGTTGCCAAGATGAAGAAACTTCGGTGGGCTATATTGTCAAACTATCCAGCATCTTCATTCTCATCAAATTTTCAACCAACAAAACTTTGCTGTATGGTTTTGGAAGACAGTAGACAAAAGCAACTTTGGAAAGGGTGTAAGGTACGTAATCATTCTTGTTTCACAAAAATATTGTAATAAAATTGTGAAATCAGATATAAGATTGTGACATCAATTATAAAATGGTCAAATAGCTTGTGAACACTATATGCATCCAGTGAGTGCGAGTAAAAACTTTTGATTGCATTTCGAGGAAGTAATAAAATTTAATATAGCCGTCAAGATGCATATATAAGTAAGCACAATACAATGAAATTGTTTAATAATTAATATATGGTTTTAGACCATATAATGTAAAGTTGATCGACAGTTTTATATTTGTTTGTCCCCTTAGCCTCATAAGACTAAATAGATTATATATATATATATATATATATATATATATATATATATATATATATATATATAAACGAAAACCCAAAAATCCTATGTGTCGCGATTTGGTCGCTCCGCTCTTTTATGGAAGCCACCAGATTTCTTGATTTTTAAATGGAGGTCTCTCATTGATTTAACCCAAATTCATGGGTATGGGTCTTACCAAAACCAGATAACTCTTAAACGAGTTATAACATCTCATTAAATTAAAAATTAATCTTACCAATTATTTGATATGAAAATCCTACAAAATAGAAATATACTAAAATTTAATATCCAAATTAAAAGGAAAAAGATATTATTTATAATTAATAAACAATTTTATAGTAAAAAACATAAGCGGGTCATGGGTCACCAAATCCAGATAGCTTTTAAACGGGTTATAACATATCATTTATTTATGAAACCCTTTCATCATCAAACCCTAAGTATATTATTAACTTTCTTACAATAAAGAAAATTAAAATCCAAAAAATAAATATTAAAAAACGAAAAATGTAAAACAATCATTCTCTCAAGCCAAGCCATCAGATTACTTTATTTGTAAATGATCATTTGACCCGAATTCACGGGTAAAGGTCTCACCAACCCAGATAACTCTTAAACGGGTTATAACATCTCATTATATTAAAAAATAATCTCATCAAATATTTGATATGAAAATCCTATAAAATAGGAATATACTAAAAATTAAAATCCTATTTTATTTAAAAAAAGATATTATTTATAATTAAGAAACAATTTTATAATAAATAAAATAAACGGGTAATGAGTATCACCAAACCCAAATAGCTTTTAAACCGGATTATAACGTATCATTTATTTGTGAAACCATTTTATCATCAAACCTCAAGTATATTAATTATTAATTTTCTTACAATAAATAAATTTAAAATCCAAATATACATATATAAATATTAAAAACGAATAATGTAAAACAACTCTCGTAATACGAGGGATAAAATCTAGTATATATATATATATATATATAGAAAATTGTTCAAATAAGAATAAGAAGTTTCCTAATAATGGTAAGAACCAATAGATTTTTGACATTTGACATTATAACATATGGTGAAAGAATAATTTTAGGAAACTATGCCGGTTATAATGGTGAAAGAGTAATTCTAGGAAACTATGTTGATTTTTGGTGATTTTAAATCTCAACAATTGATTAACATGATCCAATGGCTATGATATATTCTTACTCTTCCTAGAAACTATCTCTTTTTATTTTAACCCACCTATATATATATATATATATATATATATATATAAGGGATGGATCTTGAGAGAAGTGATATTATAGCGAGAAGTGCGAGAAATGAATCTGAACCATTAATTGCTTTTAATCAATGGTCTACAATGAAAATGGCAAATTCATAATTAAAAATACATATTTATGACATATATTTAATTAAAATGGGTAGAGATGTCAATTGTGGTGTAGGCCTCATTAAACTAGGCTTTAATGTGTTCAACGGTTACTTTAAATGAGTAATCAATGCTCATTAGATAGTTGATATGATTTTATTTTTTTTCATTAAAATTATGTATATTATGGATTTAATCATTTTTCATATAGTTATATATAATATATTTAGTTAAGGCTACATTTCATTTGTTTTGCCTAACTATATTGTATAAGCAAACTGATTTCTACACAACATTAATTTTAGTTATGACTACACAACATTTGAAAGTGTGCATACACTACATTAGTTTTGTCTACACCACATTTGATATTTTTAAACTACATTATTTATGACTACACAATATTGAAAGTGTGTCTACACTACATTAGTTTTGCCTACACTATATTAGTTATGACTACACAACATTTAAAAATGTTCCCACACTAAATTAGATATGTATGCCCTACATTAGTTATGACTACACAACATTTGCAAGTATCCCTACATAACATTACGTAACTGCATTACTAAGATAATCCTACACTACATTAATTGATTAAAAGAAAAAAAAATTGTGTAGGCCGTTAAAAAGTAATATATAGATATATGTTGGTTGTGTAGTAATTTTTCATTTAATCGTTTCAAAGCATGTTGGTTGTGTAAGGATTTGGTGGTTATGTAGGGGCGTGCAATTTAATAACTGTGTACATTATATTTGTTATGACTACACAACATTTGAAAGTATGCTTACATTATATTTGTTATGTCTACACAATATTTGAAAGTGTACATACACTATATTAGTTACGCCTACATTACATTAGATATGTCTACACAACATTAGTTATGCCAATACAACATTTGAAAGTGTACCTACACTACATTAGTTATGACTACACATATACACAACATTTGAAAATATGTTTACACTACATTACGTAGCTATATCTACATTACATAACACCTACATTACATTAGTTGATTAATATCGAGGAAAAAAAACTTTACATTGATATCAAATAGAAAAATAATAATAATAATTAACCATATTTTAGAATAAAATGATTTTAGATTGAATGCATAATAATAATAAGGTTTTCTCTTTTTTTTTCCTTTCCTTTTTATTTTTTACAAAATAAAGTGTATGTGAATACAATATTCACAAAAACTTAAAAATTGTATGTGCTACGGATTATTACACCTAAAAACGTAAGGTATGAATTATGTAAAAATATTAATCTAGTCGTTGCATTCCTATTATATTATTTTATTATTATTATTGTTATTGTTATTATTATTATTATTATTATTATTCTCATATAAATCAAGCCATACACACGCATGTCTGTGTTGATTTGTATGTAATAATAATAATAATAATAATAATAATAATAATTTGTAACTACTATTAATTAGTAATTTATCATTAACTAAACCATTAATGACTATGAGTTATAAAACAAAACACCTTATATTTTACTAGTATACCCTTGTATTTAAATAATAAAAATTAAAAAGAAATTATGTGATTGGTTAGAATCACTTCTCGCAATAAGAAAAACTTCTGAAATGAGCCTAATCATATATATATATTTATATATACATATATATATATACATCAGGATTATGTGAGAACTTTTTGGGAATTGAAAACTATGAGAATCATTTTGGACCACAAAAAAACCCAAAAATAAAAAAATCATAAAACAAAAAAAAACACAAAAATAAAAAAGCTAAAAAAACCAAAGTTCTTATCATCCCGGTTTCTAAAAAAACGTAAAAAAAATTCTCGGTTTAGCTAAATTATACATATATGTATAATATGTACATATACATCACACATGTTTTTTTTCCTATACACATATGTATAATTTAAGGTAAATGATAGTGTACATGTGCGTACATTACGTAACTAGATATTAATGTAAGTATACATATGTGTATAGGTATAATACGAATTAAAAAGAAAAAAAAATCGGTTTTTTTATTATACATATATGTATAATATGTACACACATGTTTTTTTCTATACACATATGTATAATTTAAGGTAAATGATAATGTACATATGTGTACATTACGTAACTAGAGATTAAATTAAAGTATACATATGTGTAGAGGTATAATACAAATTAAAAAGAAAAAAAAAATTCGGTTTTTTTTAAATGAAATCGGAATGAAATATAAGAATTTTGGTTTTTTTACTTTTTTAAGATTTTCCTTTTTTTGTGTTTTATAATTTTTTAAAGGTTTTTTTTAGTGGTCCAAAATGGTTCTCAAAGTTCTTAATTTGCCAATGGTTCTCTTAGGATCCATACCCTATATATATATATACACTAGATTTTATCCCCCGTATTATGGGGGTTGTTTTACATTATTCGTTTTCAATATTTATATATGTATTTGGATTTTAATTTTATTTATTGTAAGAAAGTTAATAATTAATATACTTGAGGTTTGATGATGAAATGGTTTCACAAATAAATGATATGTTATAATCCGGTTTAAAAACTATCTGGGTTTGGTGATACCCATTACCCATTTATTTTCTTTATTATAAAATTGTTTATTAATTATAAATAATATTTTTTAAAAATAAAATAGGATATTTAATTTTTAGTATATCCCTATTTTGTAGGATTTTCATATCAAATATTTGATGAGATTAATTTTTAATATAATGAGATGTTATAACCTGTTTAAGAGCTATATGGGTTTGGTGAAACATTTACCCGTGAATTCGAGTCAAATGCGTGAGAAGCCTTCATTTACAAATAAAGCAATTTGATGGCTTGAGAGAATGGTTGTTTTACATATTTCGTTTTTTAATATTTACTTTTTAGATTTTAATTTTCTTTATTATAAGTAAGTTAATAATATACTTAGGGTTTGATGATGAAAGGGTTTCATAAAAAAATGATATATTATAACCCGTTTAAAAGCTATCTGGATTTGGTGACCCATGACCCGCTTATGTTTTTTACTATAAAATTGTTTATTAATTATAAATAATATTTTTTTTCTTTTTAAATTGAATATTAAATTTTAGTATATCTCTATTTTATAGGATTTTCCTATCAAATAATTGGTAAGATTAATTTTTAATTTAATGAGATGTTATAACCCGTTTAAGAGCTATCTGGTTTTGGTAAGACCTATACCCATGAATTTGGGTTAAATTAATGAGAGACCTTCATTTAAAAATCAAGCAATCTGGTGGCTTCCAAAAAAGAGGGGAGCGACTACATCGCGACACATAGGATTTTTGGGTTTTCAATTATATGTATTAATAAAAAAAACAATTGCAATAAAACAATAACCTCCTGCCTAATGACCCATGGGACACGGAAGCCTTCTATGATATTAATAAATATACTGACTTATCTGATGTTTGCATACATGTCCTGAAACAGCGTCTATCGAATTTAAAAATTCTCTCTCTCTATCGTGCTCGGCGCCTAATCAGGACACCCGATTTTAACGGCCTTCCATGCCTTGAAAGATTAATTTTAGAAGACAATGATGAATTAAAAAAGATCCATCCATCAATTGGATATCATGAAAGTCTTGTTTATGTAAAAGTTAGAACATGTGGTAAACTTACAATGTTTCCACCCATTTTACGGATGAAAAACTTGGAGACTCTTAAGATCTCTGTCTGCCGTCGACTTAAAAAGTTTCCGGATATACATACAAACATGGATAGCTTGGTAAACCTTCATTTGGATGTTACTGATATCGAAATAATCCCATCTTCACTTGGACAATACTGTACCAACCTTGTTTCTATTGAGTTTGTCACTTGTAAGCTTAAAAGGATAGAGGGAAACTTCCATCTCTTAGAAAGTTTGAGAGATCTTGATCTAACCCTTTGTAGTAAACATCTGAGTTCACATTCAAAATCCTCCAAGAATCTTATGTGTTGTATGAGGTTGCTATCTTTGCATCAAGACAGCTTGGTGAGGCAAAGGTTTCCACAGTTTCCACGTTTTCTGAGAAAGTTGAATCTTAGTTACTGCAATTTGGGAGATGAAGACATCCCATCTAATATTTGTGAGTTATTAAACCTACAAGTACTTTGCCTAAATGGAAACGAATTCGCACAATTACATTCCAGCCTCTCGGGAATCCCGTGTCTCAAGTTCCTCGATTTGTCATCCTGCAAAAGCCTTGTGGAGTTGCCGGATCTCCCATCAAGCATAGCCATTCTCAAAGCAACTCAATGCGAGTCACTTGAGAGCGTAGGGGATTTATCAAATTATAAATGGTTGTGGAAAGTCTCACTTTGGAGGTGGAAGATGTTGATTGGTAGCGACCTTGTATTACGTTCCATGCTTCAGGTTTTGCTCTATCTTGTACTTAAATTTCAACCTTTCTATGGAATATAAGATATAATAAATAATAACTCATCAGAATTTGAATGAATGCATGACAGGTAAATGCAGCTGAAGATCGGTTTATGAGTGTCCAGCTTCCGCGTGAACCATTATTGATGCCAACAAATTCTCATAGAAGGACAATATTAATCAGATTGCAACTTCCACACAATTGGGATAGAGCTTTCAGTGGATTTTTGTTACTTGCTGATGATTGCAAGCACAGAGGGTGCCACATAGTTATTAAGCATGAGATGTTGTCCATGGATACCCAACCTGATTATCACCAGGAGGAGTTTGATAAAAACAATGAATCATTTGAATACAAATATGTGGGTTATTTACCCTTCGGTTCATTGAGGCACACCTCATGGTGGAATCCTAGATGCACAACTATTACATTTAAAATCGCTGGCTTGTCTAATCCTAAAGTAAGACTTGTTCCTATGAAAACTAAATCACGTGATTTATCGCAAATTAGAGAGGACGTTGGTACAGTAGAGCACTCGGAGTTTTGGGATGAAGAATATGTAGATAGAAAGACATTTGTGATCAAAGATGATTTAAAGTCCTCCAATATTCAGCTTGTATGGGATCATATAGTTTCTTCCTAATATTCACTTTTATCACACATATGATCCATATGGTTTTGTATGTTTGGCAATACTAATTTACTATTTTGGTTGAATATTTCTTTTCAGATTTTACTGTTGCTATTATAAGCCTAGAAAAAGGAAAATCATTATTATTATAACAAAATCAAAAACTTATACACACATGGTTATTGGTAACCAGATTGCAATTTTTATATGAATTGATATGAAGCGAACATTAGGAACAGTATAAATTGACTTTTTTAGTATGAAGTGTTCTGCTTGTATACATACAATCGACGTATATATAAACCCACCAAGTGATGCGTAGTTCAATTAGAACCGGCACAACCCTAAAAACCGCGTGTTTCTAACTTCCAAATGTACATAATATATGGATTAGGTTATAATAAGAAGTATTGTTTTTGTAAGAAGGATATGAAATAATCTTATTCATTGATTTTGGATTTTGATGGTTGAGAATGGTTTAGATAGAAATCATTGAGGAAATAAGGACAAGGGCATAAATGAAATGACACATTTTTTGACTTTCATAACCCACATGCAAGTCACATGTCAATTTTCCCCTCAACGTTTTTAAACGACAATAACTTTTTTAAACGACATTTTTTTATAAAAAAAATCACCATAATAATGAGTATTTTTTTATCTTTAATTTGATTACCATATTGCTATATAAAAATTAAAAAAATTTAGTGGGTTTTTTATACATTATATTATATGTTTGGTTATTGTGTTTTACCAAGAATGTGTTTTATAATGTTTTTTTATAATGTGTTTTAACAATAGCCTTTTTTCATTACCAAAATAGTGTTTTTTGTGTTTTTGTTTTCTTATAGTGTTTTAAGTGAAAAACACAATTGTGTTTTACCACACTTTTTTTTATCCATTGTGTTTTACATATGGTCAATTGTGTTTTTTTAAAAAAGTACCAATTGTGTTTTTTTTAGTCCATTGTGTTTACTAGAGCCACGACATTCACCATTCACAGCAAGCAAAAACCATTCCGACCACTCCGGCAACAAAAACGTTTTTCCGGCGAAGGGTTTCCGACGAGATAATCTGATTCAGTGTTGTTGTCTTCGATGTTCGGGTACATGGTGGTTCATCAGATGTGGTTGCGGCGGTGGAACTTGAAGAGGTGGGTGACGAGGTGACGGAAGTTGCAGGGGTGGCGGGGATGGGTGGCATAGGGTTAAAATGAGGTTGCAGGCGGCAGAGGCGGGCGTTAGAGAAGGTGGTGTCGCTGGTGAAGGTGGCGGTGGCGGAGAAGGTGGCTATGGTAGTGTGGTGAAGTGGTGAAGGAGGTGAGAAAGGAAAGATTTCTACTGGGTTTTGTCAAATGTAGGTTTTTTTTTTGTGATTCCTTCTTAGCTTCCTAGAAAAATGATACTTCTTATTTGAACTCAACCCCATAATATATATATAAGCTAGACTCAAGACTAGACTTTCAAATAATAATTCAAAGACTCGTTGGTTCTCATCCTAGATGAGATGAGCATCCTGTTAGGCTGCTCCTTCTCTGTCTCATTATCTTTCCACTTTATGCACTTGTATGCAAAGTGCCCACGATCATCACATTTAAAGCATCTGAACGTACAAAGTTTACACATTCTCTTCCTCCCCTGAATGATCCTCTTCCTCTACCAAGGCTACGTTCATCATGTCCTCTTCCGTAATGCCAATTTCTAGGATGATTTTTTACACTTGCCATTAGGAGTTTCCCTTGGTTATCCTTTGGTTTATCTTGAGTTTTGAGGTGCTCTTCAAAAGCTATTATATATTCTCTATACTACTTCTTCAACTGGTATTTTGTAAACCCCTAAATATTGCTCGATGGTAGCCACGATTGACAGAAACGTGTTTCAAACCGAGTTAAGTAGCTATCTCATAATTGTTTTGTCCTTAAGAGTTGTATCAAGACTTTTTAAACTTGACACTATGTTGCCCTAAGTTTCCCTGAGAAATCACTTGTGTTTGGCTTGCTTATTTTCACAAACTTATAACTTATTAACTCTTTGAAAAGTAATAAGGTGTTTGGGATTGCTTATATTGTGAGAGGAAAATTTTCATAAGCTACAATGTTATAACTTATTAACTTAATGAAAAGTTATAAGGAGGTTAAATAAGAAATCCCAAACACCCCCTTAATTTTTTGTTGTCTTACATCTTTAAGGTCTTTAAATCACCCCTCAAAGTTTAAAGGTGGGCTTTCTGGACGACATATGTTAGAAGGAATTAAATCTTAATCGAATCTCACACTTCCTTTGCACTCTTGTATTATGCAACTTGCATTAGAATATCGGAAGACAATGTTTGGAAGCTCATTGCTTTCTATAACAATACAAGGATGACCAATGTTTCACCCTAGGCAAATCCCACATCTGCCATGGGCAGAAGAGTGGTTATAAGAAGTGCCCCGCCTCTTAAATCACCAATGCACTTTAGGCTAAATGCTAGTGGATGAGAGGTGAACTTCCTGGGAGGCTCCACCTGGGAAACTAAAACAAAACTATGACTACTTCGAGGGCAAAGCGACCAATATTGGTGGTATAATATGCCAAATGTTACAAATCATATCAGAGCCACTTCTGTTCCGATTGGGATGGTGAGGCAAACTTCTTCTAGGACGCCAATTCCTTAAGGAGAGGTGATTGTAACGATATAGAGAATATCAACATGGATCAATGTATGATTTTGGCCAAATCCCACATCAGCCGTGGACATGACAAATTCTTGGTTAATAAGGAATGTCATGCCACTTAAAATCACCAACACACTTTCGGAAACTTGTAGAACTTCTGGATCCACGGCCGATGTATATGCAGGTGGTGGTGGACATGAGTTATATGCAAGTGCAATTATAGGTGTAACTGTTCACAACTCACAAGTTGCTTTTGCAAGACATGAGGGTGTAATTATAACTGGCTTCTTGTCGATTGGGTGGCACATGACATCCTTAAACTCATTGAAGGTTAATTGTAAATTTATCCAACTTATGATAAAAAAAAATTGATAGCTTCAATTCGGGTCCAGGAACCGATGGCCCAATAGACTCAATAGGCAGTGTTTTGAAGATTATAAAACTTTCACTTATTTTCTTATTTTCGCATGTAATAAATTTGCAATTAGCATTCTCAAATCAAAGGTATGCGTTTCTTTTCATTCTTAATTTGCAGCAAGTGTCCAAGACATAATCTCAAATTATTTGGATTTTGTGAACAGTTTCGACAAAGTTTTGCTGGTGTTCGATGAAATGCCTCAGTGAGCTGCCACTTGACCATCCCCCAAATTTAATGCAAAACCCAGCTCTGAATGCCACTCGAGTTACTAGTAGGATCACATGACAAGCCATCTTTTAACCTTTCAGCATTAGGTAAGCTTTTTGCCTGCAAATTAAAATACAAATCAAGAAGTAAGAAAAAAAGTTATATTATATAAAATACAAAGGAAGATGAAGGAATCCAATGGGCCGTCTCTTTTGACACTCAATGGTATTTTAATCTTCATACTCTCAATCCACTAACTTTTTTAATAAAAGAAATTAGAATGTAACAAAAAATTAGTATTATTGAAAGTATTATGAAGTTTCCTGCATGTGACTTATCTTGAAGGAGGGAATATCTCGAATATTTAACATTTTCTAGCTAGTTACTCAAATCCACATCTCTCTTGTTGGACCTGATTTCCACTACTTGCTTTTGAACTAATTCCGAACACATTCAATGGCATCTTCATCGTCTTGCTCTCACTTAAATCCTGCCTTTGTTTCTCAATCTTGGAATCATGACGTATTTATAAGTTTTAGAGGTGAAGACACTCGCAAGTGCTTTGTGGACCATCTATATGAGGCTCTTGTACAGCAAGGAGTCAACACGTTTAAGGATGACGAAACGCTTGCTCGGGGTGAGTCAATCGGTCCAGCCCTCCGGAAGGCTATCCAAGAATCACGGATTGTTGTTATTGTATTCTCTAAAAATTATGCAGATTCATCTTGGTGTTTGGATGAGCTTGCCTATATTATAGAGTGCATGGAAAAGAGAGGGCAAATTGTCATGCCTGTATTTTATGACGTAGATCCCTCGGATGTGAGAAAACAAAAGGGGAAATATGAAGAAGCATTTTCGAAACATGAGGGGGAAAATAGGCACAAGGTTAAATCATGGAGAAAAGCTTTGGTAACGGCTAGCAATCTTTCGGGATGGGTCCTTAAGGACTTCGCAAATGGGTATTTTTCTTTTCCTTTTTTCTTAAAATAAACCGTAACTATTTGAGGTGGTTGCATCATATCTAGAGATGTCAATTTCAACTCATTTGCGTATAAATGGGTCTATATAAGTTATCTTTATCTCCAATATAAATAATCAAATTCAGAAGGCTAAGGTAAAGATGCAATAGAATATACGAGTTGTAAATTTGTACACGGTGAATCTAAATGCATACTAATTCTCAGTCAATTAAAAAGAAAAAAAAAACCTAAGCTATTTTTGTAATAACTTAATTTAAACCAAAATCATATCTAAAAATTTAATTATCTAATCTTTAGAAGCAAAGATAAAAAGTGTTCATTACTTAGGGTCAACCCGCCGATCATCCCGGCTCAAGTGATGGATCAGGTGAGACACCCAATGCCACACTTCAATTTGAAAATGAGAGGCGGATTTAAGCCCTATATACAACAAAAGCCAGGGGGTTTTAGGTTTGGGCAGCAAGTATTTTCACCTGTGATGAGTTTACTTACGAGAGTGGAATAGAGATGATCGAATGATTCAATAGTCTATCACTGATTCTAATGACTGCTAAAAGAATTTAAGGCGAAGTGCTAACACATTCCAACCGGCCTGTTACCAAAATACTAGACATCAATGTGTAGCACGTACAACTAGGCGCCAAGTTGTACAAGCATTATATAATGAATTTATTATAGAATTTTGAATTCCTACCACTAGAGATTTATTTAATTACTATTACTAGGTATCTAGCATATATTAGAGCATTCTCAACCCATTCTCTATCTAGCCCCATATAATTACAATAAAAATTATTATATTTTCTCTTTCATTTTTAATTAAATAATACATTTTTATACCTTTATTATTATCTTTTCTCTATCCTCTACTCATAATCACTTTCAAAAAATCACTACAACATTTCTTGCCTATCCAGACAACGTGTTGGTACATGATGTCAGTAGTTCAGTGTCAAGTGTCTGTAATCGAGTTTGTTAGATTTGTGTTTTTGTATGTAAGCGAAGTTAGCTCACAAGTTCGCTGATACAGGCGAACTTGTGAACTAAGCGAAGTTAGGGACAACTTCGCCTGAACATGCCAGGCGAAGTTGTCGCCTTTATAATCAGCTAGGTTACGGCAGTATAGATAGTGAATCAGTTATTCGAGTTTACGTGTTTACGAGTTCTGTATTCAGTGATCATTGTATCACGTGTTTCCGGTTGCAATATAACGAGTCTTTGTTTATTGTGACGTGTGGTCGATTGTGTTAACTCGTATCGTCTTCTACGCTCGTAACGTCTTACGTAGGGATTCCGCACCTACGTAGAACGAGATATCTCGTGTAGATCCGGCTGGGAACCTACAATTGGTATCAGAGCTTTTGCTCGTGATTGTGGTTCGGGATTATCACGCGGGTGTAGAAATCGTTCCGTTCGACTATTCGCGGGACGTGTTTATCGAGTTTTTGTGTTATACTCACCTCCTACCATCATAAACAACCCATTACACCTTCACAAACCTCGTAAAATCCAGAAATCAAACCTGCAAAAACTTCGTGTTCATCAGGCGAAGTTGCCGTCACTGTTCGTAGGGTTTCGGCGAAGATATAAGGTTAAGCGAAGTTATCCACAACTTCGCCTACCTTCTCAAGTTCGCTTATCTCAAGCGAAGTTACCCACAAATTCGCCTACCTCACAAGTTCGCTTACCTTAAGCGAAGTTATACACAACTTCGCCGAATCAGGCGAATTTAACAAAGGGAGCGAAGTTCAGAATCAGCGAAGTTCAGACTTAAGCGAAGTTATCCACAACTTCGCCTACAGTACTGTTAAAAATAAAATTTTTATTTTTCGGGTTTCTTTGTGTTTTGTGAAAGATGTCTTCAATAAACATTACGGAACTGGTGAAGATGGAAGTGTAAGCGGGTTCAGCTACAAAGGCACCGAAGATGCTTAAAGGAACTGATTTTGTAGCGTGGAAAGATCGGTTTGAGCAATACGTCAAGTACCAAGATGCTAAAATGTGGGTGTGCATACAAGATGGTTACATTCCACCAACTACAGAGTATGAGGGTCGTGATCAGATAAAGAAATACAAAGAGATGGAAGAAGAAGAAAAGAAAATGTATGAGGCTGAAAGCAAAGCTCATGCAGCGATAACAATGGCTCTTCCACAAGAGATTCTACACACCTTCAGAAAGTATAAAACTGCTAGAGAGCTTTGGGAAGCACTTGAAAACCGTTTTGAGGGTAATGTGGGGATTCGTGCATCAAAGATTAAACTACTTAAAACCCCATTCTCGGTATTCAAGTACTTGAAGAATGAATCACTTGATGATATCATCACTAGATATTATCATCTGATGACCGAACTCAACAACTATTTCATTACTTACAAAGAAGATGAGATCGTTGAAAAGCTTCTTGATGCTCTCCCACCGAAATGGGAGATGTACACTGTGTTGATGAGAGAAGACAAAGACTTTACCGACTATGACCTGGAAACAGCAGTTAACAAGCTACGAACTTTTGAACTAAACATGGTTCGAAAAGAGACACCAACTGATCAGATTCAGGATCCAGGAATGTATGGTGCAAAAGTAAACTCAAGTTCAAGTTCGAAGTCTGATTCGTCTGCTTACTACTCAAAGGGAGAGTCAGGCGCTAACTCAACACATGAAGGTCATGTATCTCTCAACATGAATGGTGATGTGTGCTTTGTAGCTGGAGGATCAAATGCTTCTAAACCTCAAGCAACCAAGAGTAGTTTTTCCCCAAGTGTTTCAAACAACAACTACTCAAAGATGCCCATGAGTGTTAAATCTGCTGAACAGCAGTTTGCTCTCTATGCATCTTTCATTGCTTCGTATGAAAATTACATTCAGGGTAAGATTGTTGATCCTGCAAGATTGGATGAAGACTATGATCAGATCGATGCTGATGATCTGGAAGAGATGGATCTGCAGTGGCAGATGGCGATGATTGTGAGAAGGGTGAAGAGGTTTATGAAGAAGACAGGTAGGAAGTTTGTTGGTGAAAGACCAGGGTTCGATAAGTCGAAGGTCAGGTGTTACAACTGTCAATAGAATGGCCATTTTGCGAAGGAGTGCACAAATGAACGTGTAGAACGCAGTCAAAACAGGTCTACACAACAGAGTGGGGGTGGTAATGAGAATAGAGCCATGATTTCCAGACAAGACGGGGAGTATAACTGGAATCTGCATGTTGAAGAAGTGTTCGAACATGCCAATTTGGCGAACATCGAAACTGCAGATACTGAGAAAGTGACTGGCGAAAGTGAAGCTTACATGGCAGAAGCTCAAAATGAAGCTTACATGGCAGATGTGAAAGACCAGCTCTCTGAGGTAAGTACCAAACTCCCTTGTACTAAGTGTGAAAATCTGTCTGAACAATTGACAACTATAACTGATCAGTATGTTAGTTTGGATGCTCAATTTAAAACCTTAAAAGAAGATCATCATTTCACTAAAGCTAGAGAAAATAGTTACAAGGTAAGAATAAAAGCTAGTGAAAAAGATATTAGAAGTCTTAAAGCAAATCTAGCTGAAAAAATTCAAGTAATTAATCTGAGCTATGAAGTGTTAGAAGAAAAAACCAAACTAATAGCTGAAAGGGATAAACAGATAGCTGATCACCAGGTGAAAGTGGTGGAACTTAACAGGAAACTTGAGAAATTTAGAAATTCCTCCGCTATACTTGATCACCTCGTTAGTGATCAAAGTTCCCCAGTTAAAAGGGGAGGAATTGGTTATCATGAAGTTCCACCACCTTACAATCATAATTACACTTATGATCCTAGTAATCAGAAATCTGTCGATGTTGATTATAGTCAGACAGTTCCGGTTAAGGTAACTATTAAAGATCCAAAAGTTAATAAAGGCGAAACGAGTAGCCTGTGTCTAATGTGAAGATTTCTGTTCCTAGTCCTGTCTCATCAAACTCGGATAAGTCATCCGAGTCGAGTGAGACAAAAGAAAAGGCAGTGTTACCAAAAAGTGGAGAGAAACATAAAATAACTGAAAAGAAATCTCCACTAAACCCGTATGTCCCACCATATGTGAGACAAACGGGCAGTAATGCAGCCTCATCATCTAAAACAACTATTGAAAAGAAAGTTGAACACAGGAGTTGTTTCAGATGTAATCAATTATGACACCTAATTGCTGATTGCCCTCTGAAGCAGAGATTCAGAGGTATGAGACCTTCAAAAACTGAGAATAGAACTAATCACTATAATGGTAAAAATGAAAACTCTTCAAAGTTCAGAAATTGGACTAATCCAGGTTTTCAAAGAAATCAACCTCAGTTTTTCCCCGTTAACAACCAAATCATGAGAAATAATTCATTTAATTCTAGAAGGTATGGATGGCCTCATAGTTAATCTCCAAGAAGGTATCATTTTAGGACTTACAGAAATTATTCTGATACTAACTTTGGACAGCCAAGGTACGGGATGTATCGACCCAAGACCAATAGGTCTTGGGTCCCCAGATTTTAATCATCTGTTTTAATCGTGCAGGAACAGTTGAACAGGGCTGCAAACAATCTATGGGTTGTGGATAGCGGCTGTTCCCGGCACATGACGGGTAACAAAAGTTTTTTACACGAATGGAAACCTGTTCAGGGAGGAAGAGTGAGTTTCGCTGGAGAGAGTGGTGGAAGGATCACAGGAATTGGGACGGTGACTAACGGAAAGATGACGTTAGAGAAAGTAAATTTTGTTGAAGAACTGAAGCACAATCTGCTGAGTGTTTCGCAGATTTGTGACAAAGACTACACCGTGCACTTTACCAAGAATGAAGCGATCGTGCTACATCCTGGTTTCAAGATACCAGAGGATTGGATAGTTATGAAGGCTCCAAGAGAAAAGAATACGTATATTATGGACATGAGGTCGACTGAAATGGCAACAGAAGAATCGTGCCTTCTGTCGAAAGCAACTGAATCGGAGTCCGAGTTATGCTTGTTGAGCTGAGCGGGATGATCAATCCCGAGTAACCATGTTTTTTTTTTTTTTTTTGTTTTTTTTGTCTTTGTTTAAAAAAAAAAAAAAAAAAACGTCACTATCGCTTTGAATTATGTCGGTTGCCTCAGTTTGAAGGACATATTTTCGGATATGTTTGGTCCTCATTTCTACTTAGAATATGAGGATAGCCATTAACCAGATGACTGAAAGTGACCGGGGCGGTTTATGATGTGTTTTTATTCTTTCGCTGAAAATTAGTCGATCATACTTAGTAAGAAGGACACATACCTGTATGTGGTCGGTCCAGCTGATCCATTGGATCTTCAGGATAACCGTTTACCTGAAAACTTCAATTTGATCGGGGCGATTGAAGTTAAAAAAATTTTTTAGGGAGATGAAATTATTTTTCAAGTCTACTACTTCGTAAGAAGTTCCTTTACTATGTTTAACAGAAAATTGATCCAACCTTGGAAAGTGATACATATACTGATTCTGTGTGCTTAACTAGTGAAGTTATTAGGCCTAAAAGACTTTAGAACAGTCATTGTATGTAATGGTAGCTTTTTATGGTGCGTAAAAGTAGAAGTGATACTAACTAAATCTACTCGATTTTACGTGGAAACTCCTTAAGAGTTGTGTATGTCTCCGCATATACCTTTCCAAATGATAGGCAGAAAAGCGATTACCCAGTCATACACGAGCCCGTGAGTGTTCTGATTCCCGTGAAGATAGTGTGTCAAGAAACTGCAGTGATCCAGATTCGGGACTTGCAGTTATTTACTACTCTGAAGTTTGTGTAAATGCTTAAAAAAAAATATTTTTGTGAGTTATTGAGATATTCTAGAGTTCATAAATTAATACTTCTCAATCATGATGTAAGAAAGAAAACGGGAAGAAGAGTCTGAAGATCGAAGAGGAATTACTATTTAATCAGACACTACGGGTCGAGGTCAACTCGGGGTGACTTGGGGAAAGCCAAATACGCTTTGAGAATAGATAGGAGGTATCATAATCTCTGAGTTGTTGCCCACTTAAGTTTTGAGCTTAATTGAACCTAACCCGTATCACAGAAACGATGAAAACCATTCTAAGTTATTTACCTGCTTACAACTTGTTTCTTTATGTCATAATACAGCTAAACACGGATCTGTGTGACAGTCACGTAATTAGTATGATTACTGTTCGGATCTTTTCTAAAACATGGTAGTCCCTATCGAGACTGAAATTTGATCCCGTGTACTTTATTTTTAAAATTTTTTTCCTACTTATGTAGTTGTATGATTTTTTACCTGGTTACTTGGTCTTGATCGTATCATTTAACGCTTTGAAGGTTGTTTTAAAACTTAATTGCAAATTGTTCAAATTATGGGGTTGGTTTTGAAATATTTTAATATCAGCGAAGTTGTGCATAACCTCGCCTGCAATAGGCGAAGTTATCCATAACTTCGCCTGAATAAATCTGACCCTATATAAAGAAGAGTAAAGGTCAAACTGTTCATTAATTTCAAAAACCCAGCGAACTTATCCTACGTAACCCTAAGCGAACTTAACCATCGATCATTCTGTGTTCATTCTTTCTCGTTTTCAACTCCGATTAAAGGTGTGTAGTGTCGATTCATCGATTATTCGTTGACTATTGATGTTTTTCAGAGGTTGTATCAACCCGATTAACAACCTCGTTTTTCCGAAACCTTAACACCCGACTTTCAAACTTACTTTCACGTGATCATAAACATATTAATCGTCCAGATCGTCTCTACAACATATGCTTAACTGACCACAATCTCCAAATTGACCCGATTCACGTCGATTGAAAACCTTAACTGATGCCGTTTCGTATTCGGCGAAGTTACAGTTTAGGCGAAGTTATCCGTAACTTTGCCTGAGGTTTAACTTCGCCTGATAATTAGTTTTGAAACAGTTTATGAGGCGATGTTGTGGTTAGGCGAAGTTATCATTAACTTCGCCTGGACCTTTTTACTTAACAGTTCACAGACGAAGTTCAAGTTGAGGCGAAGTTGTTCCCAACTTCGCCCCACCTCTAACTTCGCCTATATAGAATAAATCACAACTTCGCTCATGGTAACATGCGAACTTGTGATTTGCTTTAACGTTTATCTAACTTAGTCTGTTTGATGCAGATATGGCTGCTGTAGGTGGTGCAGGCGGTGATGACGGTGGTGATAACCAAAGACAGTTCTTCCCGGGTCATAACATGTACATAACATTAGACCCGGAGGCGAGCGGAGTTAATGATTTCCGCGAAATCATCACATTCTTACTACGCTCGCGTATATTCCACGCGATTACGACAACACTGCCAATATCCTTGCCAAACATTGAGGATTTTTGGCAGACTGTGGAATATGACTGTAGGGTCGAGCCCCCGGTGATACGAGCAACAGTCAACAATCACATTGTTCAGTTCTCATCTGAACAGATCCGGGCGGCTTTACGATTTGGAGATGAGACGAGGGATGACCCGACAGATTTTGTGGCTCCTTTCCGTGATGGAGCGTTTCTGAGGATGGGATACTCTGGTCCCCTGGGAGATACTCAGAGAAGGAAGGGGTTTTTACTTGACCAGTGGCGCTTTCTCATGCATGTCATGATTGTATGCATGTCAGGGAGAAAGGCGGGAACTGATGGCATGGGCGCGACCATGCAGTCGGCGATGACTGCTCTGACTTATAATAAGCGTTACAGCTTTAGTCAGATGGTCTTCTACGAGATTGATCGACAAAGAAGAGCGGTGGCGCGTGAGAGATTTATCATGTATCCAAGATTCCTCCAAATGATCTTGAATCATGTTGCTTCAACGCTACCTCAGCGCCGCCCGATCAGATACGTTGAAAGTGTGAGCAAAAGGATCTTCGCCCAATGCAGATCCTCCAGTGCAAGGAGCAAACCTGAGCTCCGTCCTCGGCATACTCCACTATTTGGGTACTTGATCAACCCGGAGTATGTGCCTGCTCGTGGGGACGAGTTTCGGGACCCGGCACCACAACAGGCAGGAGCACCTCAAGCTATACCTGCTGCTCCTGTTGTGTCACCGGAGGAGAATGTAGATCTTGACGCAGAGTTTGGCGGTCAAGGATTCTTTGACATGGAGAGGGTAGACCCTGAAGAGAATGTGCAAGTCTCAGTTGAGAGGGTGTCGAGTGTGAACGTGACTAGGGCAGCTACAACGGTGGCTGACTCTGATTCTGATGATGAGTTGGCTGTAGCGAGACGAATTCTAGTTAACCAAGAACGGGTTCAAGGGAAAAGAAAGAGAACTGATGATGACAGCGAGTCAGACTATGAAGAAGAGGTACATCAGTTGATTCGGAGATCAAGAAGGGAACGGGCAGGTGCAGGATCGGGAGCTGGTGAGAGCTCGAGGGTGGTACGTTTCACCCCACCCGCACTGTCCGGTATGACAATGGTCCCTTCATCATTACAGGTTACAAGGTCAAGCGCCACGGATGTTCCCGTGGTGGCTACCTCATCTGCCTTTGGCCTCCCACCAACTACATTCCAACTATCGGCTCCGGAGATTGTCTCGTTGCCACCTTCAACTCTTACTCCAACGGAGGTCGTGGCACGATTTATTGAGTCGACGGTTGTGGCCACTGCAGGGTTATCGGTGACGATACCACCTGCGGTTACGTCTATGCCTACTTCTGAGGTCCCGGTTACATCGGAAATCCCTCCTCAGTACACTCAAGATATATCACATCTGAGGTTTGATTTCGATGCAACCTTATCAGACTCTGAACGAATAGCAGCACTTGAACGGGTCGTGGCAGAACAGTCAAGGATTAATCTTATCCAGACCCAGGCTATTCAACGCCTAGTTGCTGAGAATCAGATGCAGTCGTCCCTGCTAGTAGAACATGGTAAAATCATAGATGCTTTGAAGGAGTTCTTGGCATCTCAGGGGGAGACGAGCTGTAAAGGCGATGAGTTGAGGACTAAGAAGCGCAATGATAGAGACGATGATCCCAATGCATCGAAAGGTGCATGTGGAGAGTTGCCAAGAACTGAACAAGCTCTTGGGACTTCCACAACTCAGGGGGAGTCAACAAGTGCAGCTGGTGGTGATGATGTGGTGGTAGTGGACGTTGAGGAGATGGATGATGAATTTGTAGGTGATGATGATGTATTACCGGTGGATGAGATAGAGAAGATTGGTGCAGAGATAGTGATTGATAATGATATTGAAGAGGGAGAGATTGTAGAAGAGAATGTGGAGCATGAGATACCGGAAGTCGATAACGCATATATGAGTCAAGAGATTGGAAATGATGAGACAGAATGGGAAGAGCAGCCTAGATGGAAAGAAGGCTATGCTCAATGGTTTGTAAAAACGAAGAAACCGGCAGTCCCTACTATGTTTAAGAAGAGTTACAACATTAGAGGCTATGCTGAAGCGAGAAAGGGGATCATTTGCTGGATATATGATGAGCAGTTGAGGCTCTTTGTGATTAAGAGATATGATGGTGTTCAGTACTTCAAAAGGCTGCTGAGATCGTTAAATACATTGCCTGAATGTGAAGTGAAAGACTTAGCCAGATTGGGATTGATAAATCGAAGTGATGATAATATGGCTAGAGTCATCGGGAAGATAGTATGGAAGGAGAGTATAAAGGAAAAGAAGTTCGAGCTGTTGAAACCACAAAAGGGAAAACTTATCGAAGACAAAGATAGAGGGTTGAGAGCAGATGGCAAGCCTTGGATGATTATGAAGTATAAGCCGATCTGGTGTCTAAAAGAGGTGCCGATGAAACAGATGCCCAAGGATGTGCTCAAAGACCTGAAGTGGTGGTATGTAGATTGTGAGACAGCTGAAGCAGTAATGGAAGACGAAGATGAACAAGAGCTGCTGAGAGTCTATGATCCGATGCATCTAGTGAACTTGTCGCAAGCTGATCTGCAGGTGCTGAATGAGAAGAAGATATTTTATATTCCTGCTTGGAAAGACGAAGCGAAGAAATATCAAAGAATTGTATCAGTTTGTGTACGTGAAGGAGTTCATGCTTAAAGATGAAGACACAAGATTGTTGAAGATTACAAGACACGTGTTTGAAGATAAAGATATGAAGCTACTGCCAATGAGGAGTTTGTTGGTACATGATGTCAGTAGTTCAGCGTCAAGTGTCTGTAATCGAGTTTGTTAGATTTGTGTTTTTGTATGTAAGCGAAGTTAGCTCACAAGTTCGCTGATACAGGCGAACTTGTGAACTAAGCGAAGTTAGGGACAACTTCGCCTGAACATGCCAGGCGAAGTTGTCGCCTTTATAATCAGCTAGGTTACGGCAGTATAGATAGTGAATCAGTTATTCGAGTTTACGTGTTTACGAGTTCTGTATTCAGTGATCATTGTATCACGTGTTTCCGGTTGCAATATAACGAGTCTTTGTTTATTGTAACGTGTGGTCGATTGTGTTAACTCGTATCGTCTTCTACACTCGTAACGTCTTACGTAGGGATTCCGCACCTACGTAGAACGAGATATCTCGTGTAGATCCGGCTGGGAACCTACACAACGTTTTTTGAAGTTTTCCCGACGGCATGTCGTCGATATAACTTTAAAAATCTTGTTCCGACGATAACGATAAGTTGTCGGAATAAGTGTTGTCGGCATTGCTTCGTCCTGATAGAAAAAGAAAAATCTTTCCCGACGACACGCCGTTGGGACAGATATACAAAAAACATTTTAAAAAAATCATTTATTCAATTATAAAAAGAAAAAGATTTAATAAAAAAATTTTAAAATTCTATCCCGACGACATGTTGTCGGTAAAGAAATTACCAAAAAGTTTTTAAAAAATTCATTTATTCGTTTAAAAAAGGAAAAAAATATTTAATAAACAAATAATTAAAAACATATCCCGACGACATGTCGTCCGGAAAGAAATTACATAAAATATTAAAAAAATCATTTATTTGTTTATAAAACGAAAAGGATTAATAATAAAAAAAATAAAAAAAACCTATACCGACGACCTGTCGTCGGTATATGTAAATAGCATCATTAAAGTTTGCTGCTAATGCCTTGCCGGAGATTTTGCCGGAAAAATTTTCGGGGACGAGTTTCAAGACTTAAAACGTAACAAACGCGAGATACAACGTAATGTCAAACATAATATCCAAACAACAAAGTTATAAACAACAACAAAACAATTTATTTCTCATTAAATCGGTGTTAATCGGTATTACAAATTACATACAAACACAAGATACGAACAACTTCAAAAATGAAATATAAAAACTAAGGAGATCTTGATGGTGGTAGTTTGAAGTTCTTAATGGTGGCAAGACGGAGGCGGAGATGTTGAAGGTGGCGTTTGACGGAGGTGGTGGCGTTTGATGGTGGTCGTTGAAGGTGACGGTGGTGGTTAAAGGCGGTCTAGATATAATTGTTGCAAGTTGAAGGTGGTGGTTGATGGAGGGTTTGGTGTTAATGAAGTAAATGGATGGATGATGGACATTTATTATTGAAATGGAGAAGATGGTGAAAGAAGAAGTGTTGTTAGCCATCGGATCAAAATTAATATAGGGCCATAAAGCATTTAACTAATCACACGGATCGTGACTTTTCCCAACGACATGTCGTCGCGATTAGTTAGCATATTTTTAATTTTATTTGCTTTTTATTTATATGTATAATGCTTTTTAAAAATAAATTTTAATTTTCTATCCTAACAACATGTTGTAGGGATTAGTTTGTATTTATTTAATTTTTATATGTTTTATTATTTATTGTGTATTATGTTTTTAAAAAAAAGTAAAAATATAATTTTGTTTTTCTATCCCGACTAGGACGACATTTATAATTTTTTTCTTTTTTAATTTATATCTCAAATAATTGTTTTTATATTTCTCAACTAATTATTTTTGTATTTGTAATACATACAATGATGGCTATATGCATGCATGCATACATACATACATTGATGATTACATGTCGTCGGTATATAGGTTTTGTCACGAAACGTTTACATACATACATACACATACATATATACATTCAAACATAACTACTTACATACATGCATATACACATACATACACACACATACATACATTCATACATAACTACTTACATGCATACATTCACATACATATACACATACATATATACACAAATACACACACACACATACATATACATACACACATATAAAAATACACACACATACATACACACTTACATACAAACACACACACATACATATATACATTATTACATACATAAGCATATACATACATACATACGCATACACGTACGTACATACATACATACATACATATACAAATACACATACACACATACATACATACATACATACATACATACATGCATACGCATATATGTACGTATGTACGTACATACATACATACACACATACATATATACAAACTTACATACATATACTTTACGTGCATTATACATATGTACATTGATGGTTAAATAGATGGGTACATGTACACATACATTCATGCGTACATGGTTACATGCATACATACACACACATATATATAAGCACACACAAATACATATTATTTATTTTTTATTTATGTCTTTAAAGAAAAGGAAAAATACATTATACATATTTATTTCTTATTGTTAGTTAAATTTTTATTATTTATTTCTTATTTATGTCTTTAAAGAAAAGGATAAAATAAAATATAAAAACTTTATCCCGACGACATGTCGTCGGGATTGGGTAGTTAATTTTTTATTATTTATTTCTAATTTAAAATGAATTTAAAGAAAAGGAAAAATAAAATATAAAAACTCTATCCCGACAACATGTCGTCGGGATTTGTTAGTTAATTTTTTATTATTTATTTCTAATTTAAGATGATTTTAAAGAAAAGAAAAAATAAAATATAAAAACTCTATCCCGACAACATGTCATCGAGATTGGGTAGTTAATTTTTTAAATTTATTTCTAATTTACAATGATTTTAAAGAAAATGAAAAATAAAATATAAAAACTCTATCCCGACAACAAGTCGTCGGGAAAAGTGTCGGGTCAAAGGTTTGGTTTAGTCAAACAATCTCTCGCGTATTAACAATTGACATGTGTGTTGACTAGTCAAGAAATTTGGGATTTGCTATCCCGATAACATGTCGTCGGGATAGGGTTGGATATACCGACAACATCTTGTTGTCGGGATAGGTGTCGTCGGGATAGGCTCATATTCTTGTAGTGAATATTAAAAAAATATACTAAGTAAACAGTTAAATCCCAGATTTAACTTTCTCATATAATATTTTATATGTCATCTAGTCATAGCTACTCATAATTGATTATACCATGTAATTTACAAAACCTACTCATACAAATGTAGAGCATCGACGACTTAGAATGCTCTTAACTCTTAACATAAAGCAAAGATTTACATCTTGTTTGTTGATGGGGTAATAATGCTAATTTTAAATCGTAGGTCACGGTAGGCTCTCAATCCTTCTTACTTTTTTAGCCCATTCGTTTTGTTAGCGCACTCCCTCATTTCCTTTACTCCCTTTCTTTTTACATTTCTTTTTTTATTTAATTTTTTTTCTTTTTTGCTTTATTTAATTTGACTTTCTTTTTCTTTTGCATTTAAAATTAACTAGCATAAAGGACCCGCGCGACAAAGAGTAAAGTTAGGCGAGTAAAGTTACGCGATTAGAAAAAAAACACATTTTAGGATTGGAATCCAGAGCAAAGTTAGGCAAGTAAAGTTACATGATTAGACAAAAAGCACATTTTAAGATTGGATTCCAGTCAACTTCACAAAACTAAAATGTATTGCGCGGGTTTGTGTCTAGCTTTAATTTAAACGCTATTCAAAACACAAAGCCGCCATCATATATACAACCGGCCACCGGACCACTGCCGTCAGCACACCACCTAGGGTTTCCATATCGAATCCCTAAATCTAGTGGTGCTAAACTGATGATGACGATGGCGGGAGATGCGAGAACAGTGGAGATGACGGTCGTGGTTGAAGAAGGTTGCGATGATACCAACAGGCAAAGCCTAGAGGCAAGCCACGGTGATGATGAAAAGAGAGTGTGGCATAGAAATAGGTGTAAAGTAAAAGAATACGTGTAAGCATAAGAAAGACAAACAAAAATGTACAAACGACAATGATCCACATACAACTTCTCAAAGCATAGTACAACATAAGAAGCTAAATGTACCACATTAGAAGTTATAAAGAGTTGCAAATTAATACATATGATAATTTTTTTATTTTCCAGTCTCGAACTTTATAAATTACGCCAAAACGTTCCATTATTATGTTTTGATGTGCAAAAACTGAGTCGATGTCGCTGCAGTACACATGTAGATTTTATAAATTACGAATTTCATTTTTTTGTTTTTCTTTTACGTTTGTTGTAGCGTATTTAGGTATCGTACAAACAAGCACCATAATGCACCGAATGGAAACCGACTGAATTCGTGTCATGCCCCCGTTGCAACACACTGGTCGCATACAACTAGTTGTATTTAAATATAGTATGCCTATCTCAAACGTGGCTAATCATCTTAATTCACTAAATTAGGTTTCCGGTTTCTGTCACTTTCTTACAAGACACGGTAAAATCCAAAAGAAATATATGTCACATGTATTAAAATATCAAATGAATTAGACACAAAGAGTCACTATGCATGTATATGATTATTCTTTCTATGATATATATTTCCTTATGTATTGATTGTGCAGGCATCAAGCTAAATGCATTAAGGACATTTTTACTACAATTTCCAGTAGGTTATCTCTCCTACTTACAAATGTTAATAAAGACCTCATTGGAATAGAGACTCGCTTGCAGGAATTGAAATCAATGTTGGCAATTGGGTCCGGTGGTGTGTGCATCGTTGGAATATTGGGGGTTGGGGGCGGCGGTAAGACTACTCTAGCATCTGCTGCTTATATGAAAAATTATCACGAATTTGAAGCTTGTTGTCTTCTTGAAAATATTCGTGAGGAATCAAGGAAGCATGGTTTGAGAAACTTGCAAGAAAAGTTTGTTTCACATATTTTGAAAAAAGCAACATGGATAAAAAGTGAGATAGAGGGAAGAAGCATGATAAAAAGTAGGCTATGTCATAAAAGGATTTTAGTTGTTCTTGATGATGTTGATGACCTTGAGCAACTAGATGCACTAGTCGGTTCGCCCGATTGGTTTGGTGAGGGAAGCCGAATAATGATCACAACCAGGGATGAGCATTTACTTACTCGTCATGCAAACAATATATATGAAGTGAGTATGCTGTCACATGACGAGGCTCTCACACTCTTCAGTAGACATGCATTTAGGAAAGATAAACCTGTTGAAGATTACGAGATGCTTTCACACGATGTAGTTTCTTACGCTGGTGGGCTCCCATTAGCACTTGAAATTTTGGGTTCTTTTCTATTTGATAAAGACATGGATGAGTGGATTAGTGCCTTAGCCAAGTTAAAACGCATCCCAAACGTTAAGGTCATGGAAAGACTAAAAATAAGCTATGATGGACTTGAACATTATGAGAAAGAGTTGTTCTTAGATATTGCATGTTTCTTAAGGAGATGGGAGATAGACCGGGCAATGCGAGTGCTTGAAGCTTGTAGCTTTTACCCTGTTATAGGGGTAAAGGTGTTGACACAAAAGTCTCTAATAAAAGTTTCAAATGGAAAATTTGACATGCACGACTTGGTAGAAGAAATGGCCCACTACATTGTTAGAGGGGAACACCCTAATCGTCCTGAAAAACATAGTAGAATTTGGCAAGAGAAAGATATTGTAGAGATTTGTGGTATGGGAGCTGAAAACTTTACGGTACGTTATGCTTTCTTAATTAGCACAATATGTTTTATTTGTTCTATCTAATTACATAGTTTGTATAGTGACATAACCATGGTTTCCTTGATTATTAAACACAGGAAAATAACCATATTGAAGTATTAGCTTTACCAAGTTATATTAGCCATCCAAATCTTCCCCATGTTGGTGCAATTAAGGTTAGGGATTTCCATTTGTTTGAAGTTGAAAATTCTCTGTTGCCAGGTTATGTAAGTCATCCACGCCTTCCTGATGTTGTTGCAAACATGAAGAAGCTTCGGTGGATTTATTGGGAAGGGTATCCAACATCTTCATTTCTAACAAATTTTCATCCAGCCAAGCTTTGTTGTCTAATATCGATTAGGGGTCAGCAAACACATCTTTGGAAAGGGCGTAAGGTACATGAATCTTATAGTTTGACAAATTCGAAAATGAACATTATATGAAGACTGGGATTACAAACAATGAATTTGAATTTGATGATATTTTGAGAAGTTAATCAATTTAATTTAAAATTTTTGTTTAAAATTAAGTTGTTTAATAATATGATATTCTGTCAAAAAAATTTTGTTTACACATGCATTAAAGAAAGTAAGGACCCACCTTCTGACCAAGAGTTTAAACGTGTCAGAGCATCTTTAATGGTTGGTTTTTATTGGTTCAAACCAACCTAAACCATTAGAGTGGTTGGTTCAAATCAAAAACCAACTTTTGAGGTTTGATTTTACAAGCCATCAAAAACCACATATTATGGGTCCTAAACATCAAATCTTTCAACCCCCACCCCCACACACACCCATATTTATATTTATAAAATATATTAAAATATTATACATATACATATTTTTTATATTAAAAAATGATGTATTTTCTTTGTTTGTTTATTTTTTATGTAACGGCTAATTTAACGATTAAATTTTTTAACGGCTAGTTTTTTTAAAAAACGCTTAGTTTTTTAACGATTTTATTATCTATTTTACAACGCTTAATTCAAATAAAAAAACATGACAAAAAGTCCTAGAAAAAACACATTATAAGAAGTCCTAGAAAAAGGTTACAACAAGTCCTAGACATTACAAATTACAAAGAATCCTAGAAAAAAAAACGTTACAAGAAGTCCTACTCATCCAACTCGTGTTTCGTCATTATTTTAAATAAAAATTAAATATTTTATAGTATTGTGAAATTCTTATTTAAAATTAATGTAAAAGTAAGTGATGATTTGAAAATGTAAAGATGGTTTGAGAATGTGTATTGTTGGAGTAAAAGATGGTTTCTAAAAAAGTTGAGTGGCAGTGATATGGTTGGTTTGAACTAAAAACTGTTGGAGATGGTCTCACATGTATGCTAAATTTGACCAACAAATCCTCTTTTAGACTATCTCCAATGGTTGGTTCAAACCAAAAACCAAATTTTGAGGTTTGATTTTTCAAACCATCAAAAACCCATATTTATCTTTCACCTCACACACACACAGACCCATATTTATATTTATTAAATATATTAAAATGTTATACATATACATCTTTTTTATATTTATTTCAAAAATGATGTATTTTTTTGTTTGTGTACTTTTTATGTAACGGCTAGTTTAACGGTTAAATCTTTTTAACGGTTATTTTTTAAAAACGCCTAGTTTTTTCACGATTTTATTATCTATTTTACAGTGCTTAATTCTAATAAAAAAACACGTTACAAAAAGTCCTAGACATTAAAAAGAATCCTAGAAAAAAAAACGTTACAAAGAAGTCCTAGCAAAAAAAAAACGTTACAAGAAGTCCTACTCATCCAACCCGTGTTTCACCATTATTTTAAATAAAAATTAAACATTTAATAGTATTGCAAAATTCTTATTTAAAATAAATGTAAAATTAAGTGATGATGTGGAAATGTAAAGATGGTCTGAGAATGTGTATTGTTGGAGTAAAAAATGTGGTGTTTAAAAAAACTGATGTGACGGTTTGAACCAAAAACTATTAGAGACGATCTTTGTTAAAAGTTTCTGCTACATCATGTTGTAGGCTACAAATACTCACAAGCTTAGTACGTAGTGTTCTCTTCTTTTTGTCGTCTTCTTGGAGCCAGCTAAGCTGGCGTGTCTTTTATAGCCAACACTTATGTGGCACACACGGCTAGCTAGGTGGATTCGTAGGCTAAAAAGCCTATCGGTGACATGTGTGCCATCTTTATTGGTTAGAATGCATGTATCATAATATTTTTTTTTTATTAATTTTAACGTAAAAAGGGTTCGCTAAGGCTTAGCCTCAATGGCCATATGATCTTAATTGATGCGAGATGATTGATTTAAATGGATGTCTAGTTGTAGGGTAAAAAGAGAATGCTTATTTTCAAAAATATTTAGTCAACATGTCTATTTTGGTAACTTGTTTTTAAGTTTTGATCTTAATTGTTGGGTCAAATTGTTAAACAATGGTAACTAAGAGCATTTTTAATTTACCCTTCATCTCCATCTCTATAATAGTATTAAAAAAAATTATGTTTTCTCTTCTGTTTAATTAAATAATATTTTTTTACACTTTTATCATTACAGTTTTCTCTCTTTATCCTATAATTTACAAAAAAATTACTACTTTTTCCCCAAATTTATAAAAGATCACTACCTTTTTTCTCTCTACCCTATAATTTACACTCACAATCACTCAAAACCTTACCCTATATTTACAAACTCCCCTCACAAGATTTTGGAGGTAGGATGAGAATGCTCAAGATTTTTTATTTTTTTACTTTTTTGAAGTTTCAGTTACATCTCTCTGTGGTTGGTCATCATTTAGGTTGCTAGGGTCAGGCATAATTAAATTAAGGATGTGTTTTTATGCCTTCAAAGTTACGACGTACATTTAACAGATTGTTTTGAAGTGTACGTTGTCGCATAAGGTATATAAATAGTACAATTTATTTTATAGATCATATTTAATAGTGTAAAAATCAGCTCCCACCTAATCTGGCCATAGGCAACAAATTATTTGACTTTTCTATACTTGTCTCAAAACAGGATCTTCCAAACTTGAAAATTCTTGATCTCCATTATTCCTTCCTCCTAACAACGACACCGGATTTCAATGGTCTTCCGTGTCTTGAAGCACTGATTTTAGAGGACTGCAAACAATTAAAAGAGATCCATCCATCCATAGGATATCACAAAAGACTCGCATTCGTGAACATGAGGGGATGTAAAGAACTTAAAACTTTTCCTCCCATCATATGCATGAAACAATTGGAGACTCTTGATCTCTCATTCTGCTTTCGACTTCAAAAGTTTCCGGATATCCAAACGGATATGGATAGCTTGGTAAATCTTCTTTTCGATAGAACTGGTATAGATATAATTCCACCTTCAGTTGGAAAGTTTTGTACCAACCTTGTTTCTTTTGATTTAAGTGAGTGTGGCAATTTAAAAAGGATAGAGGGCAATTTTCGTCTCTTAAAGCGTTTGAAATATCTTCATCTCTCTGGCTGTAAGCAACTTGAGAAATTAGCAGGGGACTTTTTCGATGAGGAATGTTGCTTAGAGGAGCTTTATTTAACCATCACAAGTCAAGAATCAATAGCATCATCCAAGAATCTTATTAATCGTTGTAAGGCCAGACTGTGACTTGCGATATCAAAGTACGAAACTCGTTATATATTTATGGTCAAGATAATAATTAATGTCAGCGAGAAATCCGGACACGAGACGAGAGCTTCGAAAGCGCGTTTAACTTTATCGGGAAAGCTTCTAGATAGAATTTATAAATATGTCCTTGTTGTCTACATTTTATGTGTGTGTTTTCTAGTGTGTAAACAACCACCCAAGGGGAGCTCACCTTGTGTGTTTTCAAGCCTTGGACTTTCTCTGCGCGATAATATGGTATTATCCGACCTGATTGTTATGGCCTGAACTTCTGCTTTATTTTAATCTTTTTAGATCGAGTTAAGTGTACAAAGTTTCAAGTGCACAAAGTCAAAGTGTCAAGTGTGTTAATAAGATTACTGTGATCAACTAAGAAAGGTTTAAGTCAAGTTGAGATGACATGTGAAAGCAAATTAAGCCCGAGGTATGATGGAGTCTATAATTTGTCGGATTAAATGGGGACCACACAAGCATTGTGCCTAATTGTACCTTAACGTATCATGTTGACATCAAAATACTTGTTAAGTTTAAAGTGGACAAATTATATCTATAATCGACTTTGGATTCTTGGCATAATAATGTCCAAATAGAAGTGTGATATAGAACATCAACAGATAATGTGATTCCATGTTGTGATCTTTCTCAGAAAAATAATTTAGTAAACGTTTTCTGTAAATATTATTGATATATAATATTAATTTCATATTTACTCCTATCTTTTATTGTTTATTTGGATTTTGTTTTATTTTAGTTTTAACTTCAAAATGTTATGTATATATTTTCGTTATATTTAAAATATATGAAAATGCCAAAAAGATTTTAAGTTTTTATTATGTTCGTACATATTTTGTTAAACTTTGTTTCATTCAAAATCATGTGTTTTGTTGTCAAGGTCATTCATGCAAAGTTCGTTAGAAATCTGGGACTTAAACAAATCATTTACAAGTTGAGGGATTGAAATTGGGAGGGCCTATGAACGATTTCTTCTTGACCCTCGAGAGGGTCTATGAGCGAATCTTATCGTTCTAAGGTTTGTGCAGCTATACATGGACAGGTAGATCAAAATCATGTCTGCTTGGAGTTGCAGATGTTGAAGCACTTAAAAAGAAAACGAGAACGTGAGAGTTGGTGGTTGAACCTAAAAAAAAAAGAACTGATTGTAATCGAAGACAAGGAAAGAAACCAGTTGGCGCAAGAAAGTCAACAAGAGAAAATTAGATGTCGAGCCTCCCGCATCTGATGTTTCTAAAATTTGCTGTTGCCGATCCTTCCCAGAAAATAAGATTGAAGTTCAAGTCTATAAGACTGGAAAATAAAGAACTGTTCAAGATCCAATCTGGTTCAAGATCCTGGATCAAGACAAGTACTAAGTTTCAAGAAATAAAGACGAAGCAAAGAATTTGACGAAGGTTCCTCGACATACTCAATCCTAGAGGGAGATTGTAGGGCCAATATTCTATATTGTTTTTAGGATTGTATATGTCGTTTTAGTTTGCTTTTAGTCGGTGTAGTACGTACTCGGTACGTTTAGTTTGTACGTTTATTTTGTAAGTTTTGGATAAATGGGGACCCTATAAAAGGGCCACTTAACCCATTTATCCAACTAACTCCAACCCCTTTTCACAACTCTTGGAAATAAAGAACTTTCTTTCTCTCATCCACTTCTCTCATTTTCTCTCTTTCAAGCAAATAAACCAAACAAACTAAGATCCGAGATCCGAGTGTCGTTGGTGATTTCCGCTAACAAACAACACGGATTGATCCGAGTCAAGTCTTGATATCCATTTAGATGACCTACAAGTGGTATCAAAGATTTGGGAAAATAAAGGTGTTTGAAATTCGTCTCGGGTCTCTAAATCCGGGTTCAGCCGTTTGAGTGGTTCGTTTAGGGGTTTTGTGAAGTTTTATGAAGAGTCGGATCTGTTGGTTATGCTTTAAAATCGAAAAGAAAAAGGGGTGTTCGATGATGGGTGTTGGCCGGAGAACAATTTTTCCGGCCAGAAAGGCTGTCGACAGTGAGGGAGGCGGTGGTTGCTGCCATTCTGGTACGTGTCGGTATACGACGGTGGTGATGTGGCCAGTCACCGTAATCGGTTTGTTTGGAGAAGGTCACCGGTGGTTGGTGACGGGTGGTTATGGAGGATGTCGTGAGGGGCTGGTGTGTTATAAATGGAGATGGAGGTTGTCGATGACCTAGGGAGATGATGTTGGATATGGCCGGTTGTGGTGATGGTGATGTCGGTTATCGGCGGCGGATCTGTGGTGGCCGGAATACGATTTCCGGCGGTGGTCTGAGAGACGGCAGTGGTAACCGGGGTGTGGTTGGAGGTTGCAGGTGACGGCGGCGGTGGCGCTCGTAAAGGTGCCGGACGTGGTGGCCGGAATCCGGATTTCCAGCTCCGGTCACCGGTCGGTGATCTTGTGATGACGGCTGAAACTTAACTGAAAAACTAAAGGTATTATTTTTGTTTTGTGACCTAATCTGAATGGGCTTGGGCTGAAAATGGAATTTGGGCCTGCAAGGTTTACTCTTATGCTTTGTGATCTGGGCCAGAATAGTTTTATTTGGGCTTACTGATATGGATCAGAATGTTTTATAACTTGGGCTATTGGGATAAAATGTTTTAATTGGGCCTGGTCACAAGAAAGTAATTCAACTACAACCAAGCCACATGTTTGCAAGATGTCTTTGGGTCGAGTAAGTTGTTTATTTTTCGTGTTGACCAAACTGAAGAAAGTCAAAATTTGTTCGGGTTTCGTCTTGTTTAACCGTGTTCAAAGCTTGTTATTTCTAAGGCGTTCAAGAAGTTGGATCCGAAAGGTGAATTTCGAACGAATTAATAAGTTTTGTTCATTTGATCATTGAATCCGGTAATTCGAGATCGATTTGTGGATATTCGAGCTCATCTCATGCCTATATACAACTTAAGATCCGAAGAAGCGAGAACTACTTCAAGATTAAATATAGGTGGATCATACCTTGAGGGGGTGAATTGAAATAACGAGGCATCGTTTTGTCGGGTGATTTGTGAAGATGCGAGACACGGTGGGACAAAGTTTTGAGATCCCAAGTCAAGGGGGTGATTGTAAGGCCAGAATGTGACTTGCGATATCAAAGTACGAAACTCGTTATATATTTATGGTCAAGATAATAATTAATGTCGGCGAGAAATCCGGACACGAGACGAGAGCTTCGAAAGCGTGTTTAACTTTATCGGGAAAGCTTCTAGATAGAATTTGTTTTGCTATAAATATGTCCTTGTTGTCTACATTTTATGTGTGTGTTTTTCATGGTGTAAATCATCCACCGAAGGGGAGCTCACATTGGGTGGGTCGGTTCGTTTATTAATATATCAAATCTTTAACCGACAACGAGATCGTTCATTTATTTGATCTTTATATTATTTATGTTCGGTCGTTTGATTTACCGCACCCGTCTCGAGCACGTATCAAGAGCAAAGCCGTTCGTTGTCGGATCCGGTTTCGGGACCTACAATCGTATCTACTTACAATTTTTTCGTCAAAACACCTTGGCGAGTCCAAAGCTTCCTCAACTTCCACGTAATTTAAGAAAGTTGAAGCTTAGTGGGTGCAATTTGGGAGATGGAGACATGCCATCTGATATGAGTGGGTTTATTAACCTACAAGTACTAGACCTAAGTGGAAACCATTTTACACGATTACATTCTAGCCTCTCCCAAATCCCATGTCTCAAGCTTCTGAACTTGTCATATTGCGAAAGCCTTGTAGAAATGCCGGATCTCCCATCAAGCATAGCTATTCTCGAAGCAAATGGTTGTGTGTCACTTCAGAGCGTAGAAGACTTGTCAAATTATAAATGTTTGTGGAAAGTCTCACTTTGGGATAGTAAGAAGTTGATCGGAGATGGTGATAGGCTACTACATTCCATACTCCAGGTTTAACTTTATCTTGTCCTTGAATTTCAACCTTTCTAATAATAATAATAATAATAATGTTTTGTCAAAATTCTAATGGAATTATGTTACAGGTAAATGCAGATCAAGATCGCTTTATGAGTATCCACCTTCCGAGTGGACCTTCAGAGACGTATGCAATTTCTGATTTAAGGAGTTTAACGACAATGCAACTTCCTCACAATTGGTATAGTGACTTTAGCGGAATTTTATTTTGGGTTTTTGCTAATGAATGGCCGACATGTACCATAGTTCTTAAGCAGGAGATGTTGTCCATGGAATCCCAACCTGGTTACCCGAAGGAATTCAATAAGAAACCAGAATCTTATAGCTTCGTAAGGATGGGTTATGTACCCTTTGGTTCATTGAGGCACACCTCATGGTGGAATCCTACACACCCTAGTATTACATTTCAGATTGATGGCTTATTGTTACTTAACGTAGGACTTGTTCCTAGGACAAGTAAACCGGGTGATTCAAGGGGCCTAACAGTAAATTGCTCAGAGTTTTGGGATGAAAAATATAAGAATAAAAAGACATTTGAGATTTTAGATGACTCAAAGTCCTCTAGTATTCAGATTGTATGGTCTCACTGACATTCGTATTGAGTTATTTTGACGTGCTTTGATTAAGCAATGAAAATAACTTTTGACTAGGTATATATTGTGTACTTGGTAGACTTAATGTCTTGTCTTTCATGTCATTGCAACCACCATAAACTGATTTGTAACTACCGAAAACATATAAACCCCGAAATTTTGAACTTTTATTCTACAATGAAAAACTTGATTCTTATACCTCCTACTCTTCTCATTTTTTGCACTTAATAACTGTTACACGATGCTCAGTGGCCCTGAAATTGTATGAATACTAAATATTTTTTAATTAAACTCTCTTTTATTAAATCTCTTTTGGCGACAAAGGCGGCCTCATCATGGTTGCCACTTTTTTTCTAAAATATACAAATGATATGATTCTTAACACAATTAGAATTTACTGTCTAAAAAGCTCTCTCCCATGATGATCCATACATCACGAAGTATGTAATTTGTACGTGAAAAGGTTCTACTTTGTTTGATTTTACGTATTAATTGTCGTACAACAGCTTCTACCAAATTTAAAAATTCTTGATCTCCAGCATTCGCAGAACCTATATTGTACACCAAATTTTAGGGGCCTACCATGTCTTGAAAGATTGATTTTAAAGAAATGTAACAGATTAGAAGAGATTCATCCATCAATTGGATGTCACGAAAGGCTTATTTATGTGAACATGATGGGATGTCACATGATTAAAACTTTTCCAACCATCTTATGCATGAAGAAATTTGAGACTTTGATATCTCTTGGTCAGGTCTTCAGAAGTTTCCCCATCCAAACGAACATGGATAGCCAGCTACTTGATTTCACTGTCACATATACAAATGTTGTGAATGAAACGGACAAATAACTTCTAATACGTTTAGAAAAAAAAGTAAAATAAAAATAAAATAGACAAATAATTTCTTCGAATTGGCGTATTTTATTTCTCGTACTCCACCAATAATCACCTATAATATATTGACTATTTATAACTCAATAATCACCTATAATATATTGACTATTTATAACTTAATAATATAAATATTTGTACGCATTATTTAGAGAAAGTACAACTTGTTATAAAATAATATTGAACTTAAGTGTTTTTTTGTTTTTTTGCTTTAAAAAAAAAGAAAATTGTTGGGTGGGTTGGAGTGAAAAATCAAAAACGTTAACATAGACCCTCTCATCATAAGATGATGAGTTCATTTTTCCCTTCACTATTGAAACAAAAACTTTTTCAAGTTTTATTAGTAGTGGTTGAATGTCCTTAAAAGTAATTAAATAACTTTGAAAATATATAAACAAATTAACTAATTAAAAGAAGTGGAGTGATACGGGTGGGGCGGAAGTTGATTGACTAAAACACTTAAAGAATACATTCTTTACGCCCCTTGTGGGTAACATCCATAGTGGTGTTTTGGTGTTACGTGTTAGGGGCTATCACATGTGTTTGAATTAGATTAGACTAATAATTTTACCCACCAGCGTTGCCGGGGGGGGGGGGGGGGGGTGGACGGTCGCTTAAATATAACAAACCTGCTTACCTAAATAGGTTGTGTTCGGTTGAACTTTCAATGTTTACACATTGACCAATTTAACCCGATTCCAATCGTGACCCTATTCAAGCTAACAAAAAATAGTAACCAAAAGGCTCAAACAACATCATCGCCTATAGAAACCCATTTCGCTATAGAGGCTTTGTTCGGTTGAACCCAACGGGCTCACACGTTTAACCGAATTACGCTCTTTAACACATTCAAGACATTAAAAATAAGATTAAAATGGGCTCTGCTAACATCATCGCCCATATAGCTTGGGAAACCATCACAACTTTAAACGGGTTCACAGCTTTAAATAATTTGCGGTTTCAAACATTGAGCCGTCATAAATGAGTCAAAGTTGCTAAAATCCAGAAAAAAAAATTGAACAAAAAAATAACAAACCCTTTGTATTCTATACTTGATGATGGTATTTAGTAGTTGATTCGAGAAACTTTTCATCGGCTATAACTACCTCCCTTTTTTAAGGCGCCATTGTTTCTTCAATCTGCTTCCTTCTTCATAGTTGTTAAATATATATATATATATATGCATATTTCAATTTAATAATCCTCATCTTTTCTTAATTTTGGAATGGAGCGTCCTCTATTCTGCACTTATCTTTGGCAACTCCGGTGGTTGCTCCGCTCATCTTGGTTATCTTAGTGGCTAATGAAGGATTCATTGGCCTATTTAAAGTTGAAGACACACAAACAGATGCTCCTATTCTAGTCCAAACTCCAATTCAAGGGTTCTATATCATAATCTTGTTGCTGCTGCCTTTATTTATATCACAAATCATCTTTTAGTTGTAGATAATTTGTGTTTTATTTGTATTCTATTTCACTCTGATTGGGCAGTAGACTTTGCAATACTCTTTTCTCATTGTTTGATTTATATATTGGGTTGGGAATAATCTAAATATCAGTTTGTTACATGGTATCAGAGCCATCGAGCTCGTAATTTCGAATTCATCTCTTTCTGTAATCAAAGCCTGTTTCTGTTACCGATTAATCCTACTTTTTCCGCTGCTCTATAATAAACTCGTGTCGAGTCTGCAAAATCGATTTGATTTTTCTACCACACCTATTCCGCTGCTGGGTATTTGGAGTGAATCCCCTCTTTAATTTTATTTTGGGCATCTGGTTAAAGGCTGTTGCATTGGCTCACCATTGAAGGCTTCTGTCATTTTTTTGCAACTGGTTTATAGTGCATTAATTCTGATGGTAACATTGTTGAATTAAGACGCACAGGAAGCTCGCTGCGGTTTATATCTTAACACTTTGTAATCCTAATACAAGATTACAATTACTCTTCTCGGTGAAATACCACAACTAGGAACCCCTGGTGAGTTCGTTCCTTTTATTTTTCTCATGATTTACTACTGCTAGGTATTTTATTGTGCTCCAATTATTTCTTGCTTTATTTTTTAGTGGTGATTGTTACTATAGTGTGTTTAAATTGTTTACTCTGAGCACCTCAGAGACTTTAATTAGCAAACTAAATGCTAGTGACCCTTTGTATTTGCATCCTAGTGATTCAAGTTGTTTGACTATTGTAAATGTTAAACTAAAAGGCACCGAAAATTACACCATTTGGGCAAATTCTTTTTTATTAGCTTTGCAAGCAAAAAATAAAATTGGTTTTATCAATGGCTCTTGCAAAAAATCCAATGAAAATGAAGTTTTAGCCTCTCAATGGGAAAGGTGTAATTCAATTGTCTTAACTTGGATTCTTAATTCTGTGTGTGAAAAACTTTATGTGGGTCAAGTTTATTCTAAATTTGCTTATGATGTTTGGGATGATTTAAAAGAAACATAGGATAAGGTTGACAGATCGATAGTATTTAACTTATACCAAAAAATCAATTCTGTGTCTCAAAATGGTAGTTCCGTCTCTGATTACTATCACAAGCTAAATACAATGTGGAAACAGTTTGATGCTGTGGTGCAATTACCCACATGTACGTGTAAGGCCTCAAAAGAATTTAATGATTTCACTCAATTAATAAAACTAATGCAGTTTTTAATGGGGCTTGATGAAGTTTATCAACCTGTCAGAACTAGTCTTTTAACCCGTGATCCCCTTCCCTCAATCAAAACTGCTTTTTCGATAATTACTAGGGAAGAATCACATAGAGGTGGAAATGCCCCTAACAAAGGTGTAAATGTTGGTTTTGTGTCTAAATCTAATCATTTTATGGATAACAAAAAAAGGTTTAATAAAGGGCCTAATCCAAACCTTAAATGCACCAATTGTCACAAACTGGGCCACGTTGTAGATAGGTGTTTTGAACTGGTCGGGTATCCTCAAGGGAATAAATCTAAATATGGACAGGGAAATAGTCAAGGTAATCGCGTGTATAACTCTATATCAAATAAAACTTGCCCTGATACATCTGCTAGTGCTGCCTCTACGTCTACCCCTACCCTCACCACTGATCAGATTACTCAGCTATTGGAGATTCTTAAAGAAAAAAACAAAGATGGACCTCAAAATACAAACTTTGGAGGTAACTCCATTGGTTTTTTTTTCTTCAAATGCTTTCACTAAATATATATTTGGATTTTCAAGTTGTTCGTACAAAATGTCCACCAGGTGGGTTGTTGATTCTGGGGCAAACCAGCTTATATTGACATCCGAAAAAGGGCTAATAGATCTTGTTGATGTATCTAATTTAAATATTTCTGTTAAACATCCAAATGGTACAAATGCTAAAATTACTAAAATCAGTCGTCTAAAATTAACTGAATGAGTCACTTTATCGGATGTCTTTGTTATTCCAGAATATTATGTGAATTTGATGTCTATCTATAGGCTTGCTAGTGAAAATAAGTTGCGTGTCTCATTTGATGAACATACTTGTTATCTTCAGGATTTGCACACAAAGAGAGTCCTAGTGACTGGTAATCAAATTGATGGTTTATACTTTTGTGGTAATGCCTCTAAACCTATTAAGGTGTGCTTTAATAGTCATGATGTTTTTAATCTCTGGCATTCTAGCCTAGGACATCCTTCTGATCAGGTTCTAAAAATTTTAGAAAATGTTTTGAAAATCAAAACCCTAAATGAAATCTTCCCTTGTGATATCTGTCACAAGGCCAAACAACATAGAGAGCCCTTCCCACTAAGTGGCCATAAATCAACTTATGTGGGAGAATTAGTTCATTTAGATATTTAGGGGCCATATAAAGTAAAAAAGCTATGGTGGGTATAGGTTTTTTCTAACTGTTGTGGATGATTTTTCAAGGTGCATGTGGATTTATTTGCTTAAACACAAAGATGAGGTTTTTTACAACATTCAAAGTTTTTTCAATCTTATAAAAACTTAGTTTAACACCTCTACAAAAACTTTCAGAAGTGATAATGGCTCTGAGTTTATTAATAGTCATATGTATGATTTTACAAGAGATAACGGCATTATTCACCAAACTATATGCACACATACTCTACAACAGAATGGAATTGTTGAGCGAAAACATAGGCATTTGTTAAACATTGCGAGAACTCTCTTATTTCAGGGGGCATCCCTCTTAAGTTTTGGTCTGAATGCGTGCTTACCGCTGCTTATTTAATTAACAGGACTCCCTCTTCCATTCTTGATGGCAAATCACCCTATGAACGCATGTTTGGTTTTCAGCCCTCTCTTAATCATCTTAGAACATTTGGCTGCCTTTGTTTTAGCACTATCTTAAATAACACCGACAAGTTTGCAAATCGTGCTGAGAAATGTGTTTTTTTAGGGTACTCACCTTTTAAAAAAGGATACAAACTTTGGAGTCTTGATCAAAGAAAGATATTTTTTTTCCAGATATGTAAAATTTTATGAAACCATATTTCCTTTCAAAGATAATGATTTTTTTTAATGAAGATTCTTCAAATGTTAGTCCCTCTATAAATTCCATAAATGTTTTTGATCTATTTGAGTCTAACCAGCCAGATGATTCTAAGCATGAAAACCCCGATGATGAGGAGAGGGATCTTAGTGAGGTAGTTGGTACCGATCAGCAGCCTGGTGCTCAGTCTCAAAACCGTGATGGCGAGGCTGTTCCACAGCAGCCTACCCTCATGAGTCAACTGAAGGTGCTAGTGAGGTCGACGGTACTAGAACTACCAATGACAACACATGCTCTCCTGAGGGAACTAAAACTTCTAGTATTCCTGTTAGAAAGTCTACCCGAAATTCTTCTATATACCAAAAAAATTAGATGACTTTATCATCGAAGGCAAATTAAAATATGGTCTTGAGAAAGTTTAACTACTCAAACTTATCTTTTGAAAATAAGTGTTTTGCTTCCTGTCTTAACAAATCAAGTGAACCAAAAAAAATTTTCGAAGCAAAAAATGATACTAATTAGGTGAATGCCATGAATGAAGAGATGGAGGCTTTAAATAGAAATGATACGTGGACTCTTGTTGACCTACCTGAAGGTAGGAAACCAATAGATTGTAAATGGGTCTACAAAATCAAATACAAATCTACAGGAGAAATCGATAGATTTAAGGCTAGGCTTGTAGCAAAAGGGTATGGTCAAAAAGGAGTAGATTTTGATGAAACATTCTCTCCTGTTGTTAAAATGGTTACTGTTCGGTGTGTGATTAGCCTTGCCGCTGAAAATGACTGGCCACTTTTTCAGTTGGACATTAACAATGCTTTTTTGTATGGTAACTTAAATGAGGAAGTCTACATGCGTTTGCCTGAAGGTTATTTCTCTCCACATGAAACCAAAGTTTGTAAATTAAATAAGTCTTTATATGGTTTAAAACAAGCCCCTAGAATGTGGAATGAAAAACTGGTTGGGACTCTAACCAAATGGAGTTTTGTCCAAAGCATGTGCGACTACTCTCTGTTTGTTAAAGGTGGCAAATCCTCCCTTGTAATTTTGCTTGTTTATGTAAATGATATTGTTATTACAGGTAATGACCCTACTGAAATAAACAAAGTCAAACAAATGTTAAACTCAACCTTTTTAATCAAAGATCTTGGCATGCTAAAATATTTTCTTGGCATAGAAGTCTTAAGATCTGAAAAAGGCATATGTTTATCAAAAAGAAAGTATTGTATTGATCTTCTTGCTGAATTTGGACTTAGTGCATCTAAACCCGTCAACACTCCTATTGAACAACACCATGTCGTAATGAATTTTTGCAAACTAGATGAATCTCTTTTAACGAACATCACAGGTTTTCAAAAATTGGTTGGCAAACTAATATAATTATCCCACACACGGCCAGATATATCTTATGCTTTGCAATTTTTAAGTCAATTCATGCTCAAACCCACAAACTCTCACTTACAAATTGCTCTTCGGCTACTTCGGTACTTAAAAAAAGCGCTGGGCAAAGGCATTCTACTTAGCAAAGGGTCGGGTTTAAATATACGAGCCTAATTCTGACTGGGGTAAATGCCTTGAGACCCGTCGCTCTGTCACAGGTTATTGCATTTTCTTAGGTAGGTCCCTTGTTTCTTGGAAGAGAAAAAAGCAAGAAACCGTGGCTAGATCCTCTGCTGAAGCTGAATACAGGTCAATGTGTGCTGCAACCGGTGAAATTATTTGGTTGATGAATATTTTGAAGGAAATGCATGTTCCAACATTGCTCCCCGTTGAGCTCTTCTGTGATAACAATGCTGATGGGCTAATCCAGTGTTTCATGAGCGAACGAAACATTTTGAAATAGATTTGTTCTTCCTTCGTAGAAAGATCGCTGATGGGCTAATCAAGACCATGCATATTGATTCCAACAATCAACTTGCAAATGTGCTCACGAAAGGTTTGTTGCCTAAACAACATGATTTTTTAACTCGTGAACTTTCTATGTACGACATGTTTGGATTATCAAATTAAGAGGGGGTGTTAAATATATATATATATATATATATATATATATATGCATATTTCAATTTAATAATCCTTTTTTTATTTTTTATCTTTGCATATGGGCTTTTGGACTGCTACTGGACCTTACTAGATCTGGCCCACCTCCATGTTTCTGCTAGGTCTGTTGCCCTTGCTGCCAACGTTCAGTTTTGAAGCGTCCTCATCTTCTCTTAATTTTGGAATGGAGCGTCCTCTATTCTGCACTTATCTTTGGCAACTCCGGTGATTGCTCCGCTCATCTTGGTTATCTTAGTGGCTAATGAAGGATTCATTGGCCTATATAAAGTTGGCTCTCTCTTTGTGGCCTATTTAAAGTTGGCTCTCTCTTTGTTGAAGACACAAACAGATGCTCCTATTCTAGTCCAAACTCCAATTCAAGGGTTCTATATCATAATCTTGTTGCTACTGCCTTTATTTATATCACAAATCATCTTTTAGTTGTAGATGATTTGTGTTTTATTTGTATTCTATTTCACTCCAATTGGGCAGTAGACTTTGCAATACTCTTTTATCATTGTTTGATTTATATATTGGGTTGGGAATAATCTAAATATCAGTTTGTTACAATAGTCTGTCATCGTGTAATAATATTGATTAACACATTTAAATAGTGTAGAAATAATAATTTTGATTAAAACATCCCAGAAAGTAAGGGTCTACAACTTCCTTAATTTTGATCATGTGTAGAGTTACAACGTCCTTGGTTTAAATGTAGTTCCTGTCTTTTTGGTTAGTGATTGTAGTTGCGGTTCAATGCTAACATCCATTGTTCTTTAGCAGCTAGGATCCATTTCTGTGTGTATTTAGAAATAGAATATAGAAGCTAACATAAAGTTAACATATACGCAAATACAATTTTAAAAATAAATTCAAGTCAGAAAGTTACTTGCAGTTTTGATTGTCTACATGAGGTTCAGCCTATTTTTCAGCTTGTTCCTTTTTCTCCAAAGTCTGCACCAAAAAATGGTTGTTATTAGTACAATGCCATTTACACTCTCTTGTATGAGTTAACAGTGTCCACCGCAGTCCACTACCTACAAAATGGTTGTTTACACACTGATTTGTAATGGTTGAATATCATGTCTAATGTTTGTATCTAATATGACCACCAGAATACTATAACATCACTGCAATGATTGGTCTGCCATTATAGTAACCTACAACAATTCTTCACATATTACAACTCATATATGCATACATATTGATAGTAGCATGATGCAAGACACTAACAGCTAAGGTAACACTTACAAAATATGATAATTTGGCACCCAAACCAACACTAACACACTCATACATCATTTACAGATTTGCATATAACACTCCCAAAGTTTCATTTGTCATTTTTTTGGAAGTAAATTAACTTTGATTTATTTACTTTGTGTACCCAAAAGTTTACTGCTCTATATTTAGCTTTTTTTCCAAATATAGTTTATAAAAGTTAACACAACTGTTATATAATATTTATAAAATAGGTTTTATAGCTCGGACGTTGATTACGCGAGTTTGTGAATATAACTATATGACTATAATACAATTGAGGGTTAGTAAACGTCTCCATGTATTGCAGCGGGAATTTGGAGCGTTGAGACAATGATGTGGGCAACATAATGATATATAAGAAAATGAAAGAAAATTGATATCAAGATTTCTTACAAAAGAATTCACATGAGAGAAACAACTTTATAATTGGATTCTCTATATATTCAAAAATGGTATGAATGTGTGTAAAAGTCAAAATGGTAGGATGATGTTTTTATTTCATTCTATTTTCAATCCAAATTTAATGTTCATTTTTACATGTTTACTCTTTCTATGACTTTGTCTTACCACTTTGATATGAATTGATGACTTTGGTAACGCATCAGTAACTACAACCATAACATCAAAATTATACAAAGCATTGAATCAGATGCGAGAAAGAGTATGTTACTGACCTTAGTCGAAGTTGAAACTGAATAGTGGTTGCACAACATCACCGCCGTACCTCCACCACTGCCATAGACAACCGCCGTCGCCTAGGGTTCCCAAAATTGAGTGCGGCAAAAGTCAATCGAAGCCACAAAACGCCGCACAACATCAATCGGTCGAAATCAGAGACATAGACGGAGTCGCATAGCAACATGGCAGTGGTGGTGAGACGTGGTGGCGGGAAACGGTGGTGGTGGCTAGAGACAAATGCGTTTGTATACAGAGATTGCTGGAACAACCTGCAAAGCAAAGGGTACATGTGGGAATGCCCACGGACCCTGAAATTGTTATTATATAAATAAACTAGTTTTAGATTCCGTGTCACACGGCATAATTCAAATTAAATATTTGAATAATCAATTTGATAAATCCCGAACCTTTTGATTATTTCAAAAAATACCCTTATAAATAAACCTGAAATCTAAATCATGTTTAAAATTCTATCTTTCATATTTTTGACATTTTAAAGTCAACACTTTGAACCCATAACAAATTTGATGATAAATCTATTTTGCATTCTCAAACTTTCAAAAATACTCAAATTTTTCATTTTTGACCCGTAACAAATTTTGACCTAAATGTAGTTAATTTGTACCAAATAATCTATTTACCAACTTTTGACCCGTAAAATCAAATTTAACTTCCACAAAAAACCCGAAACAATTTTTATTTGAGAAAAATAATTTGTTGTTGATTTTTGGAATTCACCAAGTATTTTGAAATGTATAGTAAAGGGTAATTATTGATTTATTACATATATAGATATTATATAAATATAGTGTAAAAGGAAAGTAAATAATTATTGATTTATTACATATATTATGGTATATTAGTTTTGAAGGGAAAAAATTATAAGAATTAACTAAAACATAACAAGTATCCACATTTATTTTACTTTATTAAAATAGGTAGATTTACCGTCCCTTTTATTTTTATCTCTTCTTAATTTGACTTGTAATTTGTTAAGGAAGTTAGCTAGTTTGTTTTTCTATTTTTTTCCCTTTACGATTCACAGAAGCCATCTCCGTGGTGTTCTTTTCTTTTCTTATGTATTGAAAGCAATAGACAAGAAGTTAATAGAAAAGGCTCTTTCTATGATATCAATAATTCTGTTAGTTCTATGATCACTTGCATTTCAATTCTAGGTTTAGTCAGAAATCTAAGAACTTTTGGGTTGAGAACGCGCAATTGTTGGTTTGAACGACAATTCATTTGGGTTAGGTGAAAAATCTAAGAACGAGTGTAGTGGAGGAGGGGGAAGCGCCCCCACCTTCTTGATTTGATCAAAGTCAACACCACTCTGGCGGTTTTCACAAAATGCCCAAGCCACTACACTAGGTCTTAAAACTTTGTGTGTTTCTACGGTGAAATAGTCAAGTAGATGATTTTTGTATATAGTGGCGAGGAAGATGAATTGTGTTTTAATTGTTCTTGTGGCAATGTTGATTTTAGCAGGAAACTTTCGATTATTTCTCATGCTTTCTTATTAATCTGAACATAACATATTTGATTATATTGATCTAACCGCATCAGCTTTGGCAAGTGTTAATTTTGGGGAAGAACATTAACACTTTTTCCAAATTTATTGAATGAATGATAAGAAGAGAAAGGAAATTATAGGCATGATCGAGAAGAAAAGGCCGGGAGAAAATATATTGTGATTTCGTTTTTCAGAATTCAAGTAAAATGAAAATAAAGTAAAGATTTTATGTGTTTCTGACTTGAAATGAAAAGAAAAGAAAAGAAATGTCGTATTTGTTTTTAATAATGGGTTGAAAGTAATTTAGGAATTGAGTTAAGTGTCATTTTAGTACACGTGTTTTGTCCAATTACGCAATTTAGTACCGTTTTTGAATTTATTGCAAATGACCACCTCACTTTTCTGAAACCTGCAATTTTAGTACTTTTTTCTAACCCCGCCTATTTTTTTCGTTAAGTCAGGGGCAAATTAGAAATTTCGATTATTTCTTTATTTTCTCTTTTAAGCTAAGTGTTATTTTCATACATGTGGTTTGTTCAATTATTCAACTTTAGTACATTTTTTTGAATTTATTGCAACTGGATACTTTGGTTAGTTCTGGATAGATAGACAAACCAAAAGAGACATTACATATTACAATTAAAAGGTAATAAAATACATGATAGAAGATGAAAAGCAACCATGAAATGTATAACATGTTTTTTAGTCTTTTGTTCTTGATTGCCAATTTACTTCTAGTAGCTCAAGATCCGAGTTCGCCTTAGCCATTTTTCTTTCATTTTCTATATGTGAATTGTTTTTTTTTTCAAAAGTTCGGGTATGATAACAGTAGCTCTTTAACACATCGGAGGATCAAGCAAAATAACAATCACACAACTTTGCACTTCTTTGTATATAATCAATTGAATTTGTAGATGAACGATGGTTGACGAATCACATGGCAAAACGCCATATCGTAATTCATTTAACTTGAAGATGAAAAATGGTTAGGGTTTGAAGGATCACTGAGCGTCCGGGGGGGGGGGGGGGTGTTGATATGTTCATTTAGGGTATGTAGATTATCTTTTAATTGTAATATGTAATGTCTCTCTTGGTTGACTTATCTATTCAAAACTAATCAAAGTATCTAGTTGCAATAAATTAAAAACAAAAGTACTAAGGTTGCGTAATTGAACAAATCACAAATATGAAATGGCATTTAGCTCAAAAGAGAAAATAAATAAAATAATCAAAATTACTAATTTGCCCCTGACTTAACAGCCAAGATAGACGAGGTTAGAAAAAAGTACTAAAATTGCAAGTTTTAGAAAAGAGAGGTAGCTATTTGCAATAAATCAAAAACAGTTGGAAAGTTAAGTAATTAGATAAACCACAGGTACTAAAATAGCATTTAACTCTTTAGGAATTTTCAAAATTCGGAGTTCAATTAGTCTCATATCTCTAATCTAATCTAACTAATCTATTAAAGCAAAACCATTTTGTCCACATGTCCTTTTCCTAAGCTGTTCACTTAAGCTTGCATGTCATCCACCTTCCATATTTCTAATTTTCATATATTAAGCATTTAATTTTAATCCTAATATTCACAAAGACACTCAACTCTTTTATGTTTTCTAACCCGATTACCATTAATTTCCACATGTTAAGCATTTTTTCTAAAACTATAGCAAATAATAAAAAAAATTCAGTCTTTCCACTAATATAGTAACTAATAACAATGTTTAATTTTCTGTTTGAATTTTTAAGCGGTCAATAGTCAAATTTGATCAAGATTTTTTAAAACTTTCACTAATTTCGTCAATCCTTATAAATTTCCTAATTTATCTCAATTTTATTAATTTTTTTCCTTTGTTGCAAATTTGAATTAAATAACAAGATTTGAGATCATTTAAAAAAATTATCAATGAATATCAAACCACATCACTAGTTTTACCTTCATATGAGATCTCTCTATCTCAGTTTGGTTTTCAGTATGATTTTGTTGATTTTTTTAATTCTGCCAATGTTTCTTCTCTAGATCTTATATTTTCTCATAGGTTTTGTTAGATGTTCATACAATAATTATCAATAATTAAAGCATCTGATTGTTTGTAGGTACTTCACTTGCAATAAGCAAAAGCCCAAATTGGATCTATATTTCTTTCTTGTCTTTTGTTTGTATATTTTCATATTCTTAAAATGGTTGTTTGTAACCTAATTTGTTATTTTAAGCATGATCTGACTTATACTTATTAGACGATTATGATTGTATTTTGAGCTTGCAGTAGGTGATGTTCTATTTGATCATCACAATAATAACAACTATGATCATGCGTTATTTATTCAGGTCTCAAGATGATGAGAGTTTGAGGAGGTGGGAACAACAGCTGCTTGGAGTTGTCAATCGAGGGCTGAAGGTATATGCTATTTTTCATCATAATTTCACATAATGATAACAATTCGTTGAGCTTACATTACAACTAATGAGTGCTGGTCAGACTACATCTTTTGTCAACATAATTATTTATTTTAAGTAAATATTTCCAATTTGTGTTTAGAAAGTTCAAAATTTATCGACATGATTAGTTCAAATTTAGAAAGTTCAAAGTGTATATATTGATTGATTGGAAAGTTATTATATATACGACTTATATTTTTTGAAATAATATATGCAACTTACATAATTTATCATAATCATAGTTTATCATAATCTGCGTATTACTAACTTACATGATTGCATTGTTCTCTTGTAGCATAAAAAGAAGTCATGGTACAATCTGAGATCGGCTGATTCATATGTAGATGATGCTTTTTTGAATGATCTCAATATTGTGGGTGGACGACCTGCTTGGTGAGATTGTTGTATAGAAGGAGATTTTTGAAAACTTAATGTGAAAAAGATTAAACCTGGTATATATTTATGCTTATTTTTTATTTAATATTATAAATCATTTTACCAATATGTTTTATAAGTTTTCAGATCCCAGACTCCACCTATGTTGAAGTATTCCTCATAGGCTGCTTTGTTTTTATCAAGTATTTATTTTTTATGTTACAGATGGTGAGATTGTTGTATAGAAGGAGATTTTTGGAAACTTAATATGAAAAAGATTAAACCTGGTATATATTTGTGATTATTTTTCATTTAATATTATAAATTTTTTTTACTAATATGTTTTATAAGTTTTAAGGTCCCAAACTCCATATATGTTGAAGTATTCCTTATATGGTGTTTTGTTTTTATCAAGCATTTATTTTCTATGTTACAGAAAAAGTTTAATTTTTCTATAAAATTTGTATGTCTTGAATGTTGATTTTTGTATTTAATATAAAATAACTATGTAATAAGTTAGAATTCAAGTTTCAAGTGAAATTATCCTTTTTTTTTATTATAAATATGACATTTGCATTTTTATTTCCACCTATGTGTAACACAACCTAGTTATAAATTAGAAATTAAGTATCAATTCCTTCTTAGAGGTTGTTTGGTTCATGGATTGTTTTGGAATTGGAAATGGAATTTATATAGAAATTGGAATTCATAGGATTCCTTTCAAAATAGATAATATGTTTGGTATTCTTTGCTGATTAAATTGGAATGTAAATAATATTAGATAAAATGAACAAAATTACCCTTTAATTCAACAATATGCAAGCAACCCACCCCACCCCTTGACAAATGATTTGTCGTTCTCTTATCTGAGCAAGACAGTCGTCGACACTGGCCACCGCCAAATCCTGTTGTCTCTAACTTCAAAATCTCTCTCTCTCTCTCTCTCTCTCTCTCTCTCTCTCTCTCTCATTCTCCATGTCCTATAAGATATTACCGCCTGAAAACCTAGATTTGATAAAACGCTGCAGTTGGAAAAACGTTGGTGGTGCCACTGCCAGACGATATTTCCAGGTGAGTTTGACAAAGCGAAAGGGTAGTGGTTACGTTTAGCAATGTTATAGCCGAAAAAGGGGGCTTATATTTCACTGAAATTACATTGGTGGTGGTGACCAGAAAAAAATTTAGTGGTCGCCGGAGAAACAGGTTGACGGCGGTGATTAGAAGTTTTTGAGAGTTATTTAGGTAATGTTATAAAGATTCCATGAATTACGAAAACTTTCCATCCAAACATTGAAGGAAGGATTGTGAGTTACATTGATTGAAAGATTTGGATGGAATCAAATTCAATTTCATTTTTTCTCTCTTACCAACCAAAAATGCCAAAGAATGAAATTCAAATCCCAATTCCATTGAAATTCCAAGGATTCATGCCAACCAAACAGCCCCTTAGTCTCTCTCATCTTTTGTAGAATGTAAGAGCATTCTTAGCCCGTGTCCTATAATTATGTGAGTGTTTTTTGTAAATTATATGGTATGGTTATGAGAGTTTGTGAGCGCATTCTCAACCTATTCCCTAAAAATATGTAAGGGGAATTTATAAATCATTTGGTATTGTTATAAGTGGTTATGAGTATATGAGAGAGAAAATGTTATACGAAAAGTTTAAATTTAGGGTTTCACTGTTCATACGGTATAATATTTTACTATTTTTCAAAAAGTGATTGTGAGTGAAATAGGGAGAAATGATAATAATAAAAGTATAAAAATGTATTATTTAATTGAAAAAAAGTGAGAAACGGTAGTTATTTTTAATGTAATTATATGATATATATGGATATATAGTAGAGAACTGAATGCGAATATTCTGAGAAAATTAAATTTGAGGTTTTACTGTTCACACTGTATAATTTTTTAACATTTTTTAAAAATGGTTGTGAGTGGAGAAGAGTATGATGTCATAACCGGACCCACACTGACTTCAGAGTTTGGGTTGGGCGTTCCTCTGAGAAACCATACCGCCGACTGCCACATTACAACCGTTGTGCCACCACAAGAGCATAACTCTCTGACGTAACACACGGTGGGACGAAAACCCGGATGGGCTCAGGGTTTGGGATTCCTTATTTTACCTCCTTACGACTTATTTAAGTCATAAGTTATAAGTTACAAAGTTGTAACTTATGACTTATACATTCACAAAACCAAACTTTCCCAAACACCTTATAACTTTTAACGTATAAGTTATAAGCTATAAGGAGGTAAAATAAGGATTCCCAAACACCCCATTAATATAATTATACATATATAAGAAAGTATTATATATTTAATTAAATAGAAAAACAAAATATAATAACTTTTAATATAATTATACGGAATGATCTAAAGTAAATGAACACCTAAACATAGATTTTTTTTCTCGCTTCCTCATAATTCCTGTCATGTCCCTCGTAAGACGCAAAACTCGGGAACACATCATTAAACAAGCAACATCAACTTAAATAATAAATTCAACACTAAATCAATTTAAAATGGTTATGCTGTGGGACAACGATTTTGCTGTGGCTGACGTTTTTGCTAGGTGGAAGTGATGAAGATATGGTTTATATATATATTTTTTAATTTTTATTTTTTTAGGAACTAGAATAAACTGGTAAATTTACATGGGTTTAATGTTGGAAACTAACCATGGTAATTATTTAAACCGTAGATGAAACTAACTATGGTTATTAATTAATTAGGCCATAGATGAAGTGAAAAAAAGGTTGGTGGCGACTGTGCTTCGAAAAAAAAAGGTAAAAATTTATAATTTTACTACATACCAGTAATCTCACAAATACCAATAGTTATTAATAGGGTATAAGGATGATGAGATGCAGACAAACTTTACCTCTATTTCTAGGTATAGAGACGCTGCTTTCAACGAAATACTAGGCTGAAAACAAACAACATATAGTAAAACAAATAAAATATAAATTAATATAATAGAATGGTGCAATATTTAGTACTAATAATAGAAGAATTTAGAGAAAAAATGAAATGATAATAATAAAAACAATAATGATAAATATTAAATAGGTAAAGTTATAGCTCTATGACATATTTCTAATCAAAACTATATTTTTATCCTAAAAGTTTTTAACTTTAATCTTAGGTGTTTAAACAGTTCAATCATCAACTATCTCCATGTAGAGAGGCTTAGGATATCAATGCATAATCATTTTAACCCAAGGTTAAGATGAGAATATATGTAATTCGCCTGTTAACTTATTAATATCTTTTTTTTTTCTCCACATGCTTTTAGGCTTGTAAATGAACCGAACGTTCGTTGAACTTTCTTGAACCGTTCGGCAGGAAGTTCACTTATGTTCGTTTATTTAATAAACAAACGAACATGAACAAAAATTTTGTGTTCATTTAATTAAACGAACGAACATGAACACATGTTCTGTTCGTTCATTTATGTTCATGAACGTTCGTTTATGTCTGTTTATTTATGTTCGTTTATATATTAATAGAAAATAATTAAATATTATCTGGATATGTCATCGACTTAAATGTTTTATATTTGTTCATTTGCGTTCATTTACATTTGTTCATACATGTTCGTTTATCTTCGTTCAGTTATGTTCGTTTAGATTATAAACAAACGAACACAAGTGTCCATCTTTAAATAAACGAACATGAACATAAATATTTGTTCGATTAAGTGTTCGTGTTCTTTTAAAGTTAAATGAACGAACTTGTTCGTGTTCATTCGATTCGTTTATAGGCTTTCATTATTCACATTGATGAATACATCGGTCTCAATCTCTAGGCTCTGCCGATTTTATTTGCGTTCGTTTGTGTTCGTGAACCGTTCGTGAACACGTTAATTTCCTTAATGAACGAACACGAACATAAAATCTCGTTCGTTAAGTGTTCGTGAACCGTTCGTGAACAAATTATTTTCTTAACGAACGAACATAAACAAAGCCTTATTCGTGTTCGTTCGGTTTGTTTACAGCCCCACCTGCTTTGCTTTTGAAGAAAAATACAACCTGTTATAAAATAATATTCAATTGAGGTGTTTCTTTATCGTTTTTATGTTTAAAATAGATGGGTAGTTTGGGTGTTAGGTGGGTCGGAATTAAAAACTTTTAAGACAATGTCATCACTAGAAATGGGGGGCGTTTAACCCCTTGTTTCACACTAGAAAAACTACCAAACAACCATTACACATATAATATAATGTTAAATGACAATAAATATAATAAGACGTTATTCAAACAAAGCCCCAATCTTTGTTGAAAATCACAAACCATCTTTGCAATTATTAATTATACATATTTTTTAGAAGATAACAAAATTTATTTCACCTATATTACCGTTAAGATTTGTGATTTTTTTAAGTGACTGTTGAAAAGTTAAAAATCTATACTATATAATAAATAAAGGTTTCTTAATGACACATGACATCACAGAAGATATATTCTTACAAAATTTCCCTCCATCTCTCCTTTATTAAATACAATTCTCTTTCTTATTAATAGTTTATATTTAACTTTTTTAATCTATTATTTTCTTTTTTTAATAATTATTTTGCGATTTAAAAAAATTAATACCCGCATAAATTTATTATTTAGTTTTTTTATAAATATTGTATTAGTTATTTATATTAAGCTTTCATAGGTAACGGTTTTTCACAATTTAGATAAAATAATTAATTTAAAATTTCAAAGAATAAAATTTTCACTTTATGCTTGTTTTTCAATAAATATTAATAAAAGGCTAAGGTCAGTCACAATAGATGGTTGATTTGTTTTTTTATATAACCTGTTTTTTTTCATATGGTGTGTTGTGTAATTTATTCTACCATATATATTATATCTTTATATATGTTGAACATAGTTTTTATATTTCACATTGTGCTATTATTTAAATAAATTTCTTTATTTTAACCCGTGTTCTACGCGGGTACGTAACCTAGTATTGAATATATATTGGTTGTTTTATGAACTACACCCAAACTTAATCTATATTTCTCAAAATTACAAGAATTCATTCAAAAAGTTTCTCTTAAAGTTGAAAAAAATGGATAACTATTCATCATCAACAACCACAGAGGATGGTACGTCCTCAGACGAGAATGAAATTGATGATGCAATTACAAGTGCAGTTCAAGTCGTGGTTCAATTTATGGAACGTGTTACTCATCCTTCACGACTGATCATGCAATTACAAATGGCTATGGATCTTGAAATTTTGTCGAAACACATCTCGACGTTCCAGGACCGAAACGTGAGCTCCCCTTTAAATTGCATGAACGAATCAAAAACAAATATGGGCTCGATGGTGACAAATGAAATATTTTATTTTTATTGGTTATGTGTTTTTCAAAAATGTTGATGGACATTTTTTGTTTTATTAAGTTTGTACTTTTTTAATTTTTAATGAAGTATTTTATGTTTTTTATTAAGTATTTTTTAGGTTTTATTTAATTTAAAATATAACTAAATAAAAGGATTATAAAAATATTTGTTAAAAAAGTATCTAATTATTTGACAATGATTAAATGGGCATGACATGACATCCTTTTTAGCTAAAAATTCTCATAATGACATGGCGTCCACATGGCAGAAAATGCCTCTAAAATGCTTGAACCACTACACATGGTCTAAAATGATAAGTTCATTACTTGTCTCCAAGCTGTGATTTACATGCGTATGTTGCACTGTGAATTTGATTGGTAAAACTTGGGCATTGCGGAGGCAAACCAATGCAAAACTTTTGGTATTGGTTATGATACTGGAACTATACATAAAACATAAAGTCGTCTAATTAACATACTTAAAATTAGACAACATAAAAATCCACAAAAACATTATAAGTCGTTTTTCGGAGGCAAGCCAATGCTAATCAAGACTTAAAATGCATTCTTGATTAATCAGTGTTCCACAAGTTGTTTTTCGGAGGCAAGCCAATGCGAATCTTCCAAACTTGTCACCCGATAACTTGCCTCTAGTAGTATAGGCTACACATTGATTTTTTTTATTTTATATGGAGGCGGTTTAGAAAGTTGTTAAGTGTTCGTAGGTGGATGTTTGAAAAGTGGACACAAATAGGTAGTTCGCTACTTGAACAAATGGACTTCAATTGTTATTTTATAATAAAAAATGAGGTGGCACATCGGAACACATACCTGTATGGCTGTAGTTACGATCCCTAGTCTGCTCGTTGAATAAGTAGACTTACTTTTTCACAGAGACATGACTTTTCAAGAGTCTGCTTGTCCAATAAGCAAGGTTACCTTTTAATTTTGAAGCAGGATTGATTCTCTTACACATTTTATTCTTTTTCTAGAGTTTGTTAGTTCAAGAAGCAAACTATACAAGTCCGCGTGACACGTGGGATAACTAGGGGCGACCTTGCTTATTCAACGAGTAGACTATGAATCTCAAGTATAGGTGTGTGTTCCATTGTGCCACCTCATTTTTTTTGTAATGAAAATCAGTTGAAGTTCATTTGTTCAAATAGCGAACTACCTATATGTGCCCATTTCTCAAACACCCACCTACAATCACTTAACAACTTTTTGGATGACCTTTGTAACCTTCAACCAAAACAACCTCTGGTTGAGCACACTTCAGCCTACCACCAAATCGTGGTTTGGCCGACCTTGTTACACAACTGATATCTCCACCACTCGTGAAAACTTGTCTGTTGATCACAAAACCTGGCTCCAATACTACCGTTGTCCCTTTGTTGATCGGATGCATTCTGATCATACATAACTCTCTTGGATACCACTGTTAATCAATACACACAATTACAATCAAGAGTATTACGACTTACGAGTATGAAGAACAAATTGAAAATGATTGGAACAGAACTTTGATTAACTTGAATGTGATAGATGATTACCATATACGTTTCAATCGACACTTTATAAACAACCCTAAGGTCACAATGGTTGGGATAATGACGGTTTTCTTCATAACCTTTTAAGGCGGTTGTGGATCACCTGACATGCCATGTTTTTACTTTTTAGTATTAGTATCGGGAGGAAGGATTAAGAGAAAACTCCTTAGAGAGAAAACTTAAAAAATCATAAAGAAAAAATTTTAATTTAAAAAAAATATTTTCAAAATTTTTTTTCTTGCATCCTTCTTATATGTTTTTATTAATTCAACAAAAAAGAATTAAAAAAATAATAAAAAAGTCGATGTAGAGCACATATGACACATATGCAATAGTGTTGTATTAAATATGTGAAATAGCGTATATTTTATATGTTCAATTGCATATATTTAGTAGTGTGTATTGTATATATTTGATAATGTTGTATTATATGCAAAAATATGTAAAAAATAAATAAAAGTTTCTGTAGTGCATATAATGTGCATTATTCTTGTATCGCAAGTGTATTCGATATGTGCAATAGTCCAATATTGCACATATATAATAGTGTGTATCAAATATGTGCAATACTGTTGTATTCTATGCAATACAACACTCTTGCATATATGCAAAACACGCTATTGAACATATGCACTACACCGACGATATATTTTTTTACAGTGTCAATCAATATATATAAGAAGAATGAAATAAAAAAAAAACTATAAAATATGTTTTATTTTAAAAGTTAAAAATAATTCTTTAAAAATTTTTATTTTTTTAAAAAAAGTTTTTTCTTGATCTCACCCGGATAAAACTTTTTTCCAGATTGTTAAAATATAATTCTAGAAATAAGAAAAAAAAACATATGCATAAAATACAAAGAAAGATGAAGGAATTATCCCCCGTTTGACGCTCCATTATTCAATCCACATGATAACATCGTTGGTAGATGGTAAGTGTGATGGGGAATCAACATGAATTTATATACAAATAAAATAATGACTAATAGTAGTAGTAATTTAATCTTCCGACCGTCTTAGTCAATTTTTAATAAAAGAAACTTGAATTATTTAAAGTATTTTGAAGTTTCCTGCATGTGACTTATCTTGGATCGGGGAAATCTCTCAATTATTTTATATATCTAAGCTGGCTAGCCATTTAGACCTGATTTCCACTTCTTGCCTTTGTACTCAAATTCGATCCACGAATCAATGGCATCTTCATCGTCCTATTCTCACTCCATTCCTGCCTCTGTTTCTCAGTCTTGGAATCATGATGTGTTCCTGAGTTTTAGTGGTGTAGACGTCCGCAAGGGCTTTCTGGGTCATCTCTATGAGGCTCTTGTACGGCAAGGAATTCAAACGTATAAGGATGACCAAACACTGGTTCGGGGTGAGTCAATCGGTCCTGCTCTCCGGAAGGCTATCCGAGAATCCCAGATTGCTATTATTGTATTATCCAAAAACTATGCAAATTCATCTTGGTGTCTGGACGAGCTTACCTGTATTATAGAGTGCAAGGACAAGAGAGGGCAAATCGTTATGCCTGTATTTTATGATGTGAATCCATCGGATGCGAGGAAACAAAATGGGAAATTTGGAGGAGCATTTATCAAACATGAGCATGTGAATAAGCACAAAGTTAAATCATGGAGAAATGCTCTTGTAAAGGCAAGCAACATTTCTGGATGGGTCCCTAAGGACTTTGCAAACGGGTAATTTTATTCTCCTTTTACTAGAAAAATACTTTCATACTTAAAATGTTTGCCTTTCATAACTCGTTTATACTTGAAATTAGAGTTGTCAATTTTGATATGGCATGGAAACTACTCTTGTCTCTTGATATTACATTTCCAGATACAAAGGTTCAGCTTAAGATATAAAATCATGTGGTGAAATTATTGTTTCCGTTTTTTTTCCCTCGCTTCTGGTTCCTTTGTCAATTTTCTTTTTCCTTTCGTTTTTTATTTTATTTATCTTTTTAACAACTAAATATGTTGCACTCGTAGGCTTTGATCCTTTGTCTTAATATTGTACTTGAATTTTTATATTAATTGTATTTATAAAAGTTGTCTTTTGCCAATTTTCTGTCACACCTAGCTTCATGGGCTTAGTATGACCGCAGTTGGTAGCTATTTTGTAAATATAGGGCGTAAGTTTTTTTATTAAAATATTATATATTATATTAAAAACTCGAGAATTAAACACCCGATATTGTCTTAGAAAAGATTTAAAGTGATTAAACATTAATTATACATGTTTGCATAATTAAAACAATATGAGTCATAAAGTCGTCTTATATATAACTAAGAGTACCTCCTCCATCTTCTAGCTACACTTTTCTAATGGCTAATATATACCTGCTTACATAATTATAAAATATGTCAGCGATGATTGCTGGTGAATACATTTACACTAAACCATTTATATAGACCTTTAGCTCAACTCAAAACTATTAAACGGCCCTATAGACTGAAATACCAAATATATCAAATAGTCATTCCCTAACAACCCTAATGTCCAACGTGATACCTACCGTCTGACCACATATGTATGGATCTAGGACAAACATATACCTAGACTGAGAGTCAGTGACTATTAAAGTTTTAAGATCGATCTTTAATCTCATGTAAACTTTTGTTATAATGACTCGATTAAATAATTAAAGGTATATTGGTTTTTATTAATCCTAACTATTGTCTTTCGGTCACTACCGGTCCCAACTAACGAATTGGCAGCTGACGGTCCCAACTTTTGACGTATTTGTTCATAACGGTCCGAAACTAATAGAATCCCAACGTCGTTAGTTTCAGGTCGCCGGAAAAACGTTTTTCGCCGGAAACTCAAATTTTTCCCAAAAACTCAACATTTTCATTCCAAACATCTTGGTAACTTTGTATCGGACCTTTAGGAACATTTTTCTAGTAAAAGCCTCAATTATTGATCGAGGTCACCGGAAACCCTAGAACCGTCGTTGGAATCGGTTGATGGTGCTCAAGTGGTGGTAGTTGGTTGGCGGTGAGTCAATTGTTGGTGGTTGCGGTGTTTAGGTGGTATTTTCTGGCAACAAATTTGACTTTTCCGGCCAAAAACGTTTTTCGACGACTTGAAACTAGCAATGTTAGGATTCTGTTAGTCGCGGACCATTAGGAACAAATACGTTAAAAGTTGGGCAGTAGGCAATTTATTAGTTGAGACCAACAGTGACCAAAAGACAATAGTTAAGATTAATAAAACCAATATTCATAATTAAAAGAGCTGAGGCATATTCACCTTGTTGAGTGGGTCAATCTATAATCTATAACTAATCTCTGCCTCTTAATGATTTTCAAACATATAGTTCTAAATAATAATTTAATTAGTTATCCATATTGATGTACGACACTATGTGTCTATTTTCATAGTTTCAAATCTTGAAAAAATACGACTTTAGACATTTATTCTATAAAATCATTCCTTTTAATATTGACGTTTCTTACTTTAAATAGATGAAACGTTCACTGTTTCAAAATGAATGTCTTTTACTCTTGACGAAATATTGTATTCCAAACCTTTTGTATAAAACCTTTAAGGTTAGACTATACCCCCTACTAGGTTCTAAGTTATGCAATGAATTTTACTTAAGGCATAATCCCAACCTTATTGCGGTTATTCAGAGAGTAAAGCTTAGGATTAATCGGATAGTACTTCTACTATACGTCGGGATATGTCGGAACTCCAGATGGTCGTCGGGACTTCAACTTGACGGCACGAACTTTGAGGCTCAAAGATTCGTCGGTCATCGTAGAGGTCAAGAACGAGTTACGTGGCAATATGAGAGTGTTTTGAATGAGTTTTGAATGAAATTTTAAACACCCCATGCGGCCCCGTTTTATAGCTTGTTCATTCTTTGTGAAGGACCGTTACGGATGGTGGCGGTCAGCCACGCATCCTCTAAGCCACCATACCTTCAACCGCAAGATACATGTTGATACGTGTCCGTCACACGAGCTGATTTACTAGCCACATGTCAACACGTGTCGCTTTTCGTCAATTAGTAGCACCACGTGACACAACATATTATTTGCTTAATGAAAAAGGTAGCGGACTATAACCGTTGGGGGCGATCCACCACCAATCTACAAAAAAATCTTGTTGGTCCGCCACCTACTCCGGTGGACAATTTTTGAGATTCACCCTTTGATGTAGGGTGATAATAAGACCGAATTTACCTAACCGAAACTGCATAAATCAAAAAAACCGAACTAAAGTATTAACCGACTGTTAATTTTTTGTTTTTTTGAAATTCGGTTCGGTTTCATTTTTATAAAACAGAAAAAACTGAACCGAACCGATTGATGGTGATGAAAATGATGAAGACTGGGACTAAATTTTGAAGATGAACTAGATGATGAATGAAGACTAGCACTAAACTTTGAAAATGAACAAGATGATGAATGAAGACCAGGACTAAACTTTTAGTGTTTTTTTCATTAAGAATTTTGTTGAATTCTAAACTCCACTACTCTATCAACATTTTATCCATATGATTCCACCTAACATGCATCTATTTTTTTATTCAATATATTTGTGGTACTCAAATACGCTCTTACAAGCTTAAAGCTATCATCTTCATTTTTAAACTTTTTTTTTTGCAATGTCTACATATAGCTGAAAAAAACCCGACTATAACCGAACGGAAACCGAAAATAACCGAAAAACCGAAAATCAAACGATTTGTATATTCAAAAAATCGATGACTTCGGTTTCGGTTTTTGCCTAAAAACCGAACCAAACCGTGCTCATCGCTACTTTGATGTTTGATTGTATGACAGTTTTAGCATGATAATTTTTGAGATGTTACATTTTCAACCCTTCTTTTCAATTGTTAATTAAAAAGGTGAAACTAAAAACCAAATCTAGGGTTATTGGCCCATATTAGATCACTAAATATGGAAATGTTAAAAAACAAAGGCAGACCAAAATGAAAGTATGAGAAGGATTTGTGACCACAAAAAAACCCATATAGTCGGGCTCTCTTTTAGTTTGCTTCGCGTAGCGCGAAGCAACAACTATCAATCCCTTCGCGTAGCGCAAATGGCTCTATTACATGGATCTTCTTTGCTACTTCTTGATTTCTGCATTGGGAAATGTGCCATTCCATTCCGCTCTTCTACGTTAACATTCCAAGCTCGTAAATCACCCTGATAAGCATCCTTAGTGTCCAATGACTTGAAACACATAAACAAGCTTAAAGTACCAAATTTCACAATATATTTAAACTATTATAAAGCAATTAATACAACAATATACACGACTTATGCCCGACAACCAGCATTGTGTCTTTGTTCCTTAATATTGTGTCATACTACTCAACATAGTGTTATATTTTTCTTAGAGAAAAGCCACAGTGTCGAGAAAAAATAATACGGTGACGAAAATAAACAAAAAAACACAATGATAAACAAAAAGACCTAAGGATTCTTTTTTTTTTGAATGAGGACGACAAGAACATTTAAGTTCTTATACTTTTCTCTTTTTTTTATTTATAGTTTGAGTTATGATTCTTTTAATTATTTTTCTTGAAATTTTTTTGAGAAGTTCTTTTAACCACAGTTCCTTCACATCCTTTTCATTTTTATGACTCTTTGTATTTTAACATAATACTTGTTTAAAAAAAATTCCTACAATGCAATAAAACATTTTTTTTTGTCTCGAATACGTTTTCATCACATGTATTTCTTATGAGCAATATCGTAAAATTAACAAAAAAAAAGGCGAAAGAGAAACAATTATATGCAAACCATGTATGGAATGAATTAGACGTAATAGACTTTAGGCGAACATGTGATTATTTTGTATGTAATATATACTTCCTTATGTATCGATTGTTTGATTGTTCAGGCATGAAGCAACATGCATTAAGGACATTGTTGCTACCGTTTCTAGTACGTTGTTATCTCTAGCTGTAAGTGTTAATATTGACCTCATTGGAATAGAGATTCGCTTGCAAGATTTGAAATCGAAGTTAGAAATTGGGACGGGTGGTGTGTGCATGGTTGGAATATGGGGGGGTTGGGGGTGGTGGTAAGAGTACACTCGCATCTGCCGCTTATGAGGATATCTCTCACCAGTTTGAAGCACATTGTATTCTTAAAAATATTCGTGACGAATCAAGCAAGCATGGTTTGAACATGTTGCAAAGCAAAATTCTATCACTTTCTTTGAAAAAAACTGTGGATATAAATAGTGAGATACAAGGAAAAAGCATTTTAAAACGTTGGATGTGTCATAAACGAGTTTTAGTTGTTCTTGATGATGTTGATGACGTTGAACAACTAGAGGCATTAGCCGGTTCACACAAATGGTTTGGTGATGGCAGTCGGATAATAATCACAACCAGGGATGAGCATCTGCTTACCCGCCACGCAGACAAGATATATGAAGTGAGTTTGTTGTCTCATGACGAGGCTACCAAGCTCTTCCGAACACATGCATATCGAAAAGACAAACCTATAGAAGATTATGAGATGCTTTCACAAGATGTAATTTCGTATGCTGGTGGGCTTCCATTAGCACTCCAAATTCTTGGTTCTTTTCTACATGACAAAAACAAAGATGAGTGGATAAGTGCCTTGGCTAAGTTAAAACGCATCCCAAATGTTAAGCTCATGGAAAGACTAAAAATAAGCTACGATGGACTTGAACATCACGAAAAAGCGTTGTTCTTAGATATTGCATGTTTCTTGAGGAGATGGGAGATTAACCAGGCAATGAGGGTGCTCGACGCTTGTAGCTTTTACCCTAGTATAGGGGTAAAGGTCTTGGCACAAAAGTCTCTCATAAATCTTTCAAATGGAAGACTTGACATGCATGACTTGGTAGAAGAAATGGCCCACTACATTGTTAGAGGGGAGCACCCTAATAATCCTGAAAAACATAGTAGAATTTGGCAAGAGAAAGATATTCTAGAGATTTGTTCTATGGGAGCTGATAATTTAATGGTACGTTATAACTTTATTTGCACAATAAGTTTTATATGTTCATCTAGTTATGATGTTTGTATAGTGGCATATATAACCGTTGTTCCCTTGATTATTTAACACAGGAAAATAACCATATTGAAGTAATAGCTTTACCAAGTTATATTAGCCATCCAACTTCTCCTCGTGTTGGTGCAATTAAGTCTCCTAAGAATAACCGTTCACAAAGACTTATTAAATCTCCACTGCCAAGTTATGTAAGTGATCCATGCCTCCCTCAGGTTGTTGCAAACATGAAGAAACTTCGATGGATTTATTGGGAAGGGTGTGCGGCATCTTCATTTCCATCAAATTTTCGGCCAACTAAGCTTGGCTGTCTAATATCTATAAGGGGTCAGCAAACACAACTCTGGAAAGGGCGTAAGGTACATGTTTCTTGTTGTTTCACAAACTACAAATGACCATTAGTTATAAGAAAAACGGGCCAGATTACAAACAACGGATGTTTTTTGGCGAAATTTCGAGAATTAATTTAATTTAATTTAATTTAATATAAAAAAGTTATATGGAATAAAGTTGTATAACAATATCAAATTTTATGGAATAAATTTGTTTAATAATATCAAAATCTGGTCAACTTTAGTCATTTTTTGAAGTTTGGATTACATGCATCTATCCATGGTTGGTCATCATTTAATGTTGCTTGGGTCAGGCGTAAAGGATGTGATTTACACCTTCAAAGTTATGATGTAAATTTCATTGTTATGAATTTAAGTGTTGTAACATATGCTATATATATATATATAGTATAAAATTTATTATATAGATAAATTCAATAGTGTAAAATTCATCTCCCACCTTATGATCTGGCCATGGGCAACAAAGTATTTGACTTTTCTATACTTGTCTTAAAACAGGATCTACCAAACTTGAAAATTCTTGATCTCCGTTATTCTTCCTTCCTAACGACGACACCGGATTTTAGTGGTCTTCCATGTCTTGAACGCTTGATTTTAGAGGACTGTATACAATTAAAAGAGATTCATCCTTCAATTGGATATCATAAAAGACTTATTTCTGTGAACATGAGGGGATGCAAAGAACTTAGAACTTTTCCACCCATCAAACACATGAAAAAACTGGAGACTCTTGAGCTCTCTTACTGCCATAAGCTTCATAAGTTTCCAGATATTCGAACGCACATGGACAGCTTGATAAACCTTCATTTAGAGAGTACTGATATAGAAATAATCCCACCTTCAGTTGGACAACTTTGTACCAACCTTGTTATCCTTGATCTAAGGGGTTATAAGAAGCTAAAAAGAATACAGGGCAGCTTTCGTCTCTTAAAACGTTTGAAATATCTTCAGCTCTCTGGCTGTGATCAACTTGAGGAATTAGCAAGGGATTTTAAGGACGAGGAATGTTGTTTAGAGGAGCTTTCTTTAGATCTCACGAGTGAAGAATTAACCTCATCCAAGAATCTTATGAGTTGTATATTAAGCTTGATCCTTGTCGGGTTAGGTTTAATACTTTTACAAAACAATCACTTATTTATGTTTATATTGGGTTCTATCTTAACATTGTATTATGGGCCGTAGGTGAAGACAATTGGATCAAAACCACAAATCAAGAACAAGAGAAAACAAAACAGACAGCCCGATTCTTATTGCTTGAAAGAAAGAAAACAAAAGTATTTTTTGTGTTTGTGTTGATTACAATGCTGCAGGACTGCCCCTTTTATATTAGGTAGGCTAGGTAACTAAGAAAGGAAATTTGCTAAAAATAAGACACAAAATATTCAGCCATAAAGACTAAATAATAACAGAACCTAATCTTGCTCCTAGGATCACTCCTCCTAGAAATACTCTTTATTGACCCATGATTTATTCAATTTATTCTTTTTATTCAAGATTAACTAACAATCTCCCCTTTAATCTTGAATAATCTTCATTCCCAACAGCTCTTTCATTTCAGCAAATTGTTGCCTTGGCAAAGCTTTTGTAAGAATGTCTGCCTTCTGCAACTTCCCACTGATGTGTTCAACCTTTATCTCCTCTTTCTCAATGCACTCCCGTATGAAATGGTAGCGCGTGTTAATGTGTTTGCTCCTTCCGTAAAACACCGGATTCTTCATAAGTGCTATGGCGGATTGGTTATCAACTTTCATGGTCACCATTTCTTCCTTCCAGCCTGTTATCTCAGCAAGTAAGCCTCTCAACCAAAGTGCTTGGCAAGTTGCGGTAGCGGCTGCCATAAATTCAGCTTCACACGAGGATAAAGCTACAGTGTTCTGTTTCTGAGAGTTCCATGCTACCGGTGCATTATTGAAAAAGAAAACAAGGCCTGTTGTGCTCTTACCATCATCTAGATCGGTCATGTGACTGCTGTCACTAAAGCCGAGAATTTCCTTGCTGCCATTCTTAGGATAGTGTATCCCAAGTTCAGTCGACCCTTTAACATATCTTAAAATGTGTTTGACAGCTTGCATATGTGTTTGTTGTGGCGATTGCATGAAACGACTTACGAACCCAACTGAGTAGCTCAAGTCTGGTCTGGTGTGGGTTAAGTACCGAAGACTCCCCACCAGTTTCCTATACTCGGTTGCATCAACTTCAGCTCCAACATCTTTCTTTGACAGCTTCAAACCAGGCTCCATAGGAAACTTTGTTGCATTGCAATCTGCAAGTCCTGCTAGATTCAGTAGTTTGCGAGCGTACCCAGCTTGTTTTATAGATATGCCACAACTTCCTTGGCTTACCTCGATGCCAAGGTAATATTGGAGTAATCCTAGATCACTCATTTCAAAACGGCCTTCCATTTCCTTCTTGAAAGTTGCTATATCTGATTGTCTCCCCCCGGTGACAATCATGTCGTCTACGTACACTCCCACAATTAACAATTGTTTGTTTGTCACCCTTTTGTACACAGCATGCTCATGTTTACACCTTATGAAACCCAACAACTTTAAGGTGTTATCTAGGCGTGTGTTCCATGCTCGAGGAGCTTGTCTCAAACCGTAGAGTGCCTTCCTTAGTTTGTAGACTTGGTTTTCTTTTCCTTTCTTCACAAAGCCTTCCAGTTGGGTTACATACACCTCCTCCTTTAATTCTCCATGGAGGAATGCAGATTTTACATCCAAATGATGTACTTCCCACCCAAAGTAGGCTGCCAATGCGAGGATCAATCTCACGGTCTCCATTCTTGCAACCGGTGCAAACACCTCCTCGAAATCGACCCCATACTGTTGTACATACCCCTTTGCGACCAGGCGTGCTTTGTGTTTTGTAACTGCTCCATTTGCATCTTGTTTTACTTTGAATACCCATTTCAAACCGATGGGTTTATGACCTTGTGGTAGATCAGTCAACTTCCACGTGTCATTCTTCTCAATCGACTTCAATTCTTGCTGCATTGCTACTTCCCATTCCTTTTTATTTGCAGCTTCATTGTAGTTTCTGGGTTCATTTTCCATTAGGAGTAAATTTATGTTGCTGTTTTCATAAGTTTCACCAATAGATCTATAACCCCGAATTGGAGTGTCATCAAACACCTCATCTTCAGCCATAGATGGGTCTCCCACGCCTTCACTATCAGTTGGTTCCCTTGGTAGGATAGGTCCTCTACCTGTTACTGCCATCATGGGGCTGCTGGAATCTGACCCAGTTGAAGAATCAACAAAAGAATTGTTTTCTTCATGACTCTGATCATCCAATGGCTGGTTTAGGTCAGCCGTAGATGCATCAAAGTATGAGAAGTCTTCTGTTTCAGAATCAGTGTGCACCATAAATTCTGTAACTTCTGGTGCACTGTTGCTTGATGATTCTGACCAATCCCACTTTGTATCTTCTTCAAACACCACATCTCTACTCACCAAGATCTTATTTGTTGTTGGATCTAGAAGTCGATATGCCTTAGTGTTTGGTTGAACACCAAGATGCACTAGTCTTCGGCTTCTATCATCCAGCTTTTTCAGATGTGTAGTCATTATTTTTGCATAACATACACACCCAAAAATTCTGAGTTGATCTAGGTTTGGTTTTCGGCCCTTTAAAGTTTCATACGGTGTCTTGTCCTTTAAAGCTCTTGTAGGAACTCGATTTAGGATATAGAGAGAGTGCCTTATTCCTTCTCCCCATAAATCTTGTGGAAGTTCCATAGCCTTCAAGATAGTCCGTGTCATCTCCAAAATGGATCTATTTCTACGCTCCACCACACCATTTTGTTGTGGTGAGTATGGTGCGGAGAATTGATGTGTGATCCCCTCTTGATTACAAAAGTCTTCAAAGGCACGAGAAACGAACTCACCACCATTATCCGTTCTCAAATTCTTAACTTTTGTTTCAAGCTCCAATTCCATTTGATTCTTGAATCTCTTAAAACATTCAAAGACTTCATCTTTTGTCTTGATCAAATAAGCCCACATGAACCGGCTATAATCATCAACGATTAGAAACATATACCGGTTTCCACCTTTTGTGGAGGGAGAGATTGGACCACACACATCTGCATAAATTAGCTCAAGAGGCTTCTTGGCTTGATTACTTGTTTGATTAGGAAAAGGGGTTCGAGTTTGTTTCCCAATAAGACAAGAATCACATACCTGTTTTGGGTGCTCAATCTTTGGAACTCCAATTGCCATATTCTTGTTTTCTAACAGCTTTATGGCGTCAAAATTGAGATGCCCGAGTCGGGCATGCCATACCCAAACCTCGTCCTTCAAATTTGACAGCAAACAAACCGGATCTGCCACCTTCAAATCAATCTTGTACAGCCGGTTTGAAGACCTTAGCACCTTCATGATGAGTCTCCCCTCTGCATCTCGCATCCATAAGTACTCATCTTTCATGAGAACCGAATATCCAATTTCTGTAAATTGGCCCAAACTAAGAATATTACTTCTTAGATAAGGTATGTAATAGACATCTTCAAGAATCTTTTGTTCACCATTCTTGCATGCTAAGATAATCATTCCTTTTCCTTCTATGTTCACGTATGAACCATCTCCAAATCGAACATTTCCAACCGTGTTGAAATTGAGTTTGGAAAAGATTGCACGATTACCCGTCATGTGGTTGCTTGCACCATTGTCAAGGAACCATGTGTGATCTTCCTTTGATTCTTGATCATACCGCTGTGGAATCACTTTATCTTCATTTAGAAAAACAAATTCCTTCTTGCTTTCTGAATGAACTGTCATCAACAGTGCTGGTCCATCTTCTTGTACAAGATTTGCTGCCTCATCTCTTCGTTTTGTGGGACAATCAGACGAGAAATGGCCCTTCCCATCACATCGGAAGCATTTCAAGTTTGATCTATCCCTCCCCTTTGAATGCTGTCGTTCTTCAGCTTTCGCACCATTCGAAGATGATCGACCTCTGCCTCTCCCTTGGCCTCTATTACTCCTTCCAGCAGACCCACGTCCCCGACCAGAACCCTTTTGATCGCGGTTTCTGTTCTGCCAATCTTCATAGGATAATAGGAGTTGGTCGCCACCTTTAGTACTTGATTTTATTCTTTCTTCATAGGCTCTCAATCTCCCGATTGCTTCCTGGAATAACATAGTATCCAGATCAGCAAATTGTTCGATTGAGGCTACGATTGGTAGAAACCGATCAGGAACAGCCCCAAGAAACTTGCGAACTAGTTTCTTTTCTTCCATCTCCCCTCCAAGGCTGTTTGTTTTAGATACGATTTCTCCTAATTTTCCAGCAAAGTCTTCTATTGATTCACTTTCCTTCATCTTCAATGCCTCGAACTCTGTTTCTAACAGCCCCAAACGGGCTTGTTGAACTCGTTCAGCTCCGATGAATCTTGCCTTCAAAGCATCCCAAACTTGTTTTGCCTGCTCAAGATGAGCAAGCTGCAAAACTAGTTCTTCTGGGATTGCTTGATACAAGTATGCAATCGCAAGGCTGTTTTTCTTCGGATCAACCTCGACTCCAGCCCTTGGTTCGATTGCTTCCCAAACACCATGTACATTGAAAATAGCCTTGATTTTGACAGCCCAGATAGTGTAGTTTGAGGGAGTCAAAATCGGGCATTGCAATGACAAGGTATGCTCTCTTGGTCCTCCATGGATTGCTTCTCTTGGTCCTCCTTGGTTTGCTGGATTTGCCATGCCTTTTCTGTTGCTTTCTGAGATACTCTCTTCTTCTGTCCGTCGAAAAAGACTGAGCCTTCAAGCAACTGAACACTCTTAACCTGGTGCTCTGATACCAATTGAAGACAATTGGATCAAAACCACAAATCAAGAACAAGAGAAAACAAAACAGACAGCCCGATTCTTATTGCTTGAAAGAAAGAAAACAAAAGTATTTTTTGTGTTTGTGTTGATTACAATGCTGCAGGACTGCCCCTTTTATATTAGGTAGGCAAGGTAACTAAGAAAGGAAAATTTCCTAAAAATAAGACACAAAATATTCAGCCATAAAGACTAAATAATAACAGAACCTAATCTTGCTCCTAGGATCACTCCTCCTAGAAATACTCTTTATTGACCCATGATTTATTCAATTTATTCTTTTTATTCAAGATTAACTAACAGTAGGCCACATAACTTATGCTGAACCGATCCTAGGTTTGGTTGGTGTTTAGTTAATCTGCAGATTGATGAATCGGCAGTGTGGGGACCATTTCGGTATGTTAACCGATTTCATTGCATTGCTTGCTTCGTTTCATATAATGCAGAGAACAATCTGTGAATCTGTAACAAGTTTGTAGAATCTTAAATGCAAAACTTGTGTTTGCCAAATATTGTTAATCTTATATCAAAAGTGTGTGTGTTCGCGTATACGTGTTACAATGGAATGTCGTCAAAGAATAACAAATTACTGGGATTGAAAACATTGTAAGCAGAACACAGTGGCAATATATTTTGCCACTGTGTTGTGTTCTGCTTACAAAGTTTTCATCAAAAAACCTCGATGAGTCTGAGCTTCCTAAACTTTCACATTTTTAAGAAAGTTGAATCTTAGTTGTTGCAATTTGGGAATACTGAAAAAATACGCAAAACAGGTCAAGGAGCAATAGCGATGACATTCTTTGCCTTAACGGAGACTATATAGTATTAGTAGCAACACCGGAAGCAGCAATTCTTGACCATTAGCTACAAGGTATAGCCATTCGTTTTTACTATGAAGTTAAATTAGTTATACTTTGGGTTTTTTCAAGAATGCAAAGAAGTACGGTTTTGTTATTTCATGACACTAAACTATCTGACCATCGAAATGATATGAAACTAGTTACAAGTTATGTTACACACAGTGGCAAAGCTTGGGTTAAGATATAGGGGTGACCGAATTTACGAACGGGTGACCAGGCTCAATACCTATTAAAAGTTTTGGATAAAATCGCTAAAATTTGCACTACGAAACGAAAAAACGATGGGGACCGGGGATACCCCAGTCCCTCTTATCCTACGCCCCTAGTTACACAGTTTTGTCTTACGTTACTAAGTTTTCTCGCAAGAAAAGACCGAGGACATTAGCATCATTTGGAAAGTATGATGAAATTTCTTCTATAATGAGTTGACGACACATATATTGAGTTACGACCACATGTCTCTTTTTTGGACGTGTTTTTTCACTCTTTTGTTCTAATTTCTGCTGCGGTCATACTAATTAATCATTACTCTTGTCCAGCTTTCCGTTAATTTTGCTAATTGTATATTATTTTGCAGCTGTGGAAATGCAATTTGAAACAAAAATTCAAACTCAAAAAGTTATGCAAATTTTTTTTTGAACAGCAATGCATATAAATGTGTAATATAACAGGAGCTGGAGGAAATAAGCAATTCACACATACAAAGAGCCATTGGCGGATCCAGCATACAAACGGGTGGTTCCCCGGAACCACCCGAGTTTCGAAATAAAAGTGTACGGATACATAGAAGACGCGTAGGAACCACCTTATAAATTAAGAGGGAACCACCTAAAAAAAATTCCTGGATCCGCCACTGCAAAGAGCAAAAGCAGATTAAAATAAACCAACATAACTAATAGTCAAACCATAAAACAAGAAAATGGGTTCGAACACCAGTTCTCCCAAGTAATCTGCTTGTATGAAGATCTTGATTTGATCCATCCGAACAAATTGATCTTGATGTCTTCTTTAATAGAGGTTTAATTGTTTAGAAGATGTGATGTGTTGCTAAAGCTTATATGAAATATAAGGAATGAGGTATGACTTCGGACCATAATCGAGACCATGATAAAAAAAAGAGTAGTTATTAGGCTTAAAAGAAGATATATGAAAGTGATTGAATATGCAGCTTGAGGGCAAACAATGTATAAGTAAGGGAATGTGATGGGTGGACCGTAGGGCAAACCTTAATTGTAGTAATTATAATAACAAATGTGTGGTTTAAGGTTTAACTTCAAGGAATTAGATGACTACATTCAATTTTGTTATTACAGGTACAAGTGACGTGAAAGGGTGTTCGAATGTGGTATGATGGAAGGGAGCAAAAGATTAGATGCTTGATGAAGTCAACAACAAAGAATTGAAAAAACAAAAGTGATGTTCGAGCTGAAGCTACCGTAGATTACGTTAGCTACCGTAAGCTACAATAGAGATCCTGGCTTAGGGTCCTACCGTGGACAGACAAAACCCATCGTAGAAGATTCAACGCTACCGTAAGCTACGGTAGCCACCGTAGCTTACGGTAGACTCCGCGCTGGCGGCGGTTACAAGTGTAAAAACGTGTTTTAAGAGACTTTTCACATATCTTTTTCATTATTCCGACTTAGAAGTTGGTGAGGGTGATCTTGGGTGCCATAGAACATTGTTTTGGGCTTTCTAATTGTAGATTGAAGCTCTGATCAATTGGTGATTTGGATTTGACATGCTATTGATGATCCAAACAATGTGTGGCTAATTCTCTTTGTGTTTCTCTTGGGATGTAAGGTTATTTGCAAGATACTTATGTTATTTGTTCTTGAATTTCTAGAATGATTATATAATCTATGATGTTTAGTATTAACATGGTATTGGTGTGATTGTGTGTAGATTGTTAATATCGTTTAAACCTAGTTTTTAATCCATATGTTTTTGGTGTCATTGACAATTGAGCTTTAGTGTGACATTTGAGCCAAAACAAGGTACACCTCAGTACGTATTTACTGATTAAGCAAATAAACGTCTTTTGCGTAACAAGCGAACGATTAACCGAACAGGTCGGGTTATGACCCAGATATCTCGGGGGGCCATTTATAAGTGATATACGATCTATACAAACTAAAATATTAGAAATATGGTCTTAGTTTGATAGCAAACAAGTTAAACGAAAACATGCTCGTTTAACCACCCGCCATAGAATTAAACGCGAAAGATAGTTACAAAACAAGCATTGTATCATCCGTTAAGCCGAAAAAGACTTACCAAACACTTATTTGAAATATTTTAAGCGATCCGTGAAAATATTTTTGATTTTTACAAACATATAGTATGCTTTTATAATTTTACACAAAACTAGCCGAAAAACACTTGTTTTCGCGTTGTTTAACGCACCCGATAAGTTTTTCGTGCCAAAAACCGAACCTGAACTAAATTTGGACCGGACTTTTCGTATTTGGGCTTGAGAAATCAGAAACTTGGGCCAAAATGGGCCCAAAGGGGGCCCATGATGGTCCGATCGCAATCAGCAGCCCCCCCTTGTTTATTCTTTCACATTTAAACTAGGTTCAAGCCATTTTAACATCATTTCTTGGAAAACTCTGGACACCCCTTCTGTTTCAGCCAGAAAACTTCCACAACCCTAAGGTAAGAGCTTAAATAAGTAGCTTTTTTACTTGTTTGAACTTGTTTAATACCATAAAAACATGTCTTGGTTACTAAAAATCATTCCTAACCGTGTAAAAATCCTAAAAATGGTCCATAAACATGTTTTGATCATACACATGGTAAGGAACCTGTTTTGATAATTTTTTTGGCCATAAACACGGATTAAAGGGTTGAAACGACGTTTTTACGGTTCAAAAGTTCGTTTTTGTGCACTAGCCGAAACCCTAATGTAAGGGCTGTTATGTTGATGAAATATTTCTTGGTTTGTGATATAGGACTTGTACCTAGCTTGCTTAGAAGCACAAGAACCTGAAAACTTGATTAAAAGATCAGAAACGAGCCAAACCCGCTAAGGTAATGCCGAAACACTAGCTTACGGGCTATTTAGGTTAAGGTTGTGATGTGCATATTTTTAGGACTTGAAATTTTTCAGGGACATCAGGGATCATGTCAGTGAGTCCCTGTTTAAATTTGGTAATTTTTCGACCATCCGAGAATATTTGGCGAATTTATTACCGAATTGGGACGTTTATTTGGGAAAAATAGCTAAAATACTTAAAAAATTATGAAATTTTTCTGGGAACTCATATTTGATGTATTTTGGTAACATATAAAATTTGGGATCATTTTGAGAAGTTTAAAGGTATTTTGTTTATTTGCGTTCGTGTGAATTTTTACAGCCGAATTTGGGCCGAAAATAATATCGCACGAGCTTTTTACATTCTGGAATTGATACAGGTTGTTTTGGGACATGATTTTAGTATTCAGGAATTTTTGGTGAATTTTTGAAAATTGTTTGGGGTAAACAGACGATTTTCAGACGAAATATAGCTGATAAAATGAATTTTTATAAATTAATAAATCAGTAAATAAATTCCAAAAATATTTTTATTAAAATCTACATATTTTAATTGATAAGTGGTTAAATTTTAATAATTTAGTGATTAACGATTAATTAATTATGCTAATCTGAATATTAAACAAATTCAGTTTTTATAAAAACCGGCAAGTTCGCGACCAGTGAATCTGCGGAAATATCAAAACACCAAGAGTGATCAAAAATAATATTTTTGGACTAGTTAAGTGAAAATGAACTTTTCTATGAGAAACCTGGACAATCCGGGTGGATTGTGCGCGTTTCTTCTCAAATCAAACTGAATAAGCGGAAACGGGCCCCGTGGCTAATCCGGGACCCCAGTATGTGATCTTTCTTTATAACTTAATCATTTTATTAACCAATACATTTACCCAAGCTTATTTTCCCATAACTGTTTTCTTAACGCGTAAACGAACAACTTGGCCTAGCTGGGAAAACGGGAATCTGAGCCAAGTTCAGTTTTAAGTATTAGACATTGAACAACATCACAACCTAAGCCTATTGCCACTTTCTGGGCGTTCCAGCTACACCCAGATTAGTTATACAGCCCAGTTTAGTATTGAGATTATAATAATATTAAAATATTAATATTATTATAATATTAATTATAGGAACTACTGATAGCGGACCGAACAAACCACGAGTTGATACAATACGGAATATCTACAAAACCGTGAGTTTCATGACCCCACTTTTAAACTGTTTTACGAACTTTTGGGGTGAAAATCATGTTTGCTTATATCTATATACTTATCTGAAACATGTGATGATGTGAATTATCTAAGTGCTAACACATGAAAGTCCCCACAATCACAGTGATTAACTTCGAGCCGGTGGCTTGTGAATAGTACTATTGGTTTGACAAACCCAAACGGAATCGGCCTGGTTTCCGTGTCACATAGCGCCGTTTGCACATGACCATATTTATACAAACAGGCTATGTAGTGTTAGACATAGCTACCGGGGAATGTTGTGGGTGGAAGGGGAGCCACAGTGGTTGATTGAGCGTGGGAAATGGAGGCACGCAGCACGAACAGTCCAGGCTTCACTGTAGCTTAGCATAATTACATCACATACATCATTTACATACATACATACTTATTTCATAATTACAAGTGTTGACTTGCGAACACTCATTACTGTTTTCTTGAAACTCGTGAAACTCACCAACTCTAGTAGTTGACCTGTTTTAAACTGCTTTTCAGGTGTACATAAATCGGAATGATTGGGTGATCTGTTACTTGCCTGAAGTGTGTGGTTGATGCTATGTGAATAGAAGCAAGGGCGTTATTAGTAAGAATGTATAGTTAACGAACTAGTTTTGTTTGTATCGCTTAGACTGTTAAACAATGATAGAACAAAGAAATGTAATATATTGTAAATTAGTTTGTAATGTTTCTTTATAAACAATGTATTGATATCAGAGGTGTCTGTTACATTCCCGTTTTACGCTTCCGCATTGTGCTAGTCGGGGTGTGACATTTAGTGGAATGGATTAGGGTTGGTTATATTGATTGATTATTGGGCAACAACTTCACGTTCTTTGAGTCCGAGTACTTCGTTCTTTTTAATCACAAACAATTGCATCTTTACGAACCAAGTTATTGTGGTTCTTTCTAGAGAACATTAACATTTGTTGTTGCGCGAAAACATGAAACCCGAGAGGAATACTCGTTTAGTTACTTGTTTAAAACTTTTGTGTTAAATTACTTTAATTCTTAAAATCAAACCAACCAAACTTTGAGACTACTTTATGCATTTTACTTAGTCTTTATTAATTTATAAACTGCTTAGTTAACACATTTTTCAGAAACTCCTTATGTTCGATACCCATTTACAACTAGCTAATTAGGATATTTGGGACTAAATTTGAGTGGGACTTCGACCTACTACGATTAAGATTACATATAAGAGAACTAAAAACGGGATAACAGAAGAGGAGTAAACAAATTTAGTAAACCAATTTGACAAGATATATAAGTGAATTTACTAAAATAATTTTATTTACGAATAAATAAAAACATTAAACTAAATAGTTAGAGTAAGTAGGGCATCGTATCCATGAAGAGCATGTGGTCAGTATTACGCCTTTTGTTTTATTATTTATTCTGATATTAATCTAAGTGGACAAACGATCTCAAGCAAAAATTGAAAGATTGATTTTAAAAACAATTTAAGTAAAATGCAACCTCCTACGGGTTTCAGGTTCTAGGTTTCACACAAAACTTATTTAATTAATTGGATACCACATTGACATGGTGTTGGAAATTAGTTAACATAGCTATTGAGACAGGCTTTTGTCATCAAACATATGCAATTCAATTACCCAGTCTACTAGTATCAAATCAACCCCCTCTAGTCACCCAACCCGCTTATAGGTTTTGTCATAAACCGAACATGGTTGTAAAGAAAGAACTCAAAACACCAACAAACTGTTTAATTAACTAATACTTCAATGTGTTATATGTTTGTCATCACATAAACATATCCAATACATAAACAAACAAAATTGAGTGCTTCACCTATAAGAACCATTCCTCGGAAGAAGTTACAAACAAACTAGCCTTGCATCTTGGTGGTAAATATTTTCTATTCTTGGGTCTTGTGCACAGCAGCCAAAGCTGCTCCCCTTGCTTCTCAAACCTAGGGATGAGCGTTTTCGGTACGGGTACCGATTGGTACCGGTATTGAATTCAATACCGATTTGGTACCGTCGGTGTCGAATCGATACCAAGTTTTGAGTTTTCGGTATCGGTATTTCCTGAATTTTTCACGAAATACCGGTACCATACCAGTACCGTATAGGTACCGAACCGAACATTTCGGTACCGGTACCGGTACCGACTATTTCCGAATTTCGAGATCAGGATTTTCGAGATCGGTACCGGTACCATCCCGAGCTCATCCCTACTGCCGTCCCTCTTTAAAAGTCAAAATACCTCGTCTCCTATTCTTTCTTAACTGGGCCATACAAAATGTATATTGCAAGCCCAAATAATCCACGGATCACACTCTTAATTTAGTTTAGCCCATGTGCCTTCTTAACTTGTTAATTGTGATGGTCCAATAAAATTCATTCACCGGCCGTTTGAGTGTGGAAAATTGAGTTCACAAAGTGTATTTAATATAAAGTGACTTGAACATGAGAAGAAAGCATATGTAACAAACAATTATCTATGATTTAAATGAGAGTTATTAAAATATACTTCTAATCTTGCAAAAGTCACGATCTAACTTTGTTTACTTCTCATTTATGTTACAATCATTTAGCATAATTAATTGGATTCAAGAAGGGTAGGGGCACTAGTGTGGGTAAGGCTCATGGGTAGTTTACTATATGGCAAACTCACCCCTAACTATGTGGGTAGATTGCCAAATTGCAATTCATGGCAAACCTTTGTCATAAAGAATATATAACAATTGGAAAAATAAATGAGTAATTAATTATTATTATAAAAAACAAAAACACAAAAAAGTTCTAGGGTACTTGTGGGTAGATGCCGTCGGTGAATTTGTGGTTTGTGGATACATGAGGGTAGAAATGATATGGTAGTACGAGATTGACCGGTGCATGGGTAATACCCATGAGTGCCCCTTCCCCTCTAATACATATGAATGGCATTTAGTTTGATCGTTAATCATTAATACGTCTTTCTCTCATTTATATTAATTAGACCCTTTTAACTCGTTTTATTAAATAACCTACAAAATATAAAAACCACTAAATGTAATTGCATTTCAGTATGTATTCAAACTAAAAGTGCAATATTATTAATCACTAGTGACAATCAAACACTCACTTATCAGTAAGTTTAGACCAAACCACGTTAAAGACTCGTGTTTGTTTATTGCTTTCGCGTGTTTGAGTTCAGTTTGTGTGTGTGTTTCAATCCTAATAGTATTCGTTTGATTTAATTTTATATTGTTAGACGCTACCCTAACCAAATTGCTATCATTTGGTATCAGGGCTAGGCTAATACGCTTTTATTCTCCTTTAAATCTAATTCCAGCCATTACCCTTTTTTCATCAATTTATTTTGTACAGCCATGACATACGAGAACAGGTCTGTGGAACAGCAATTACAAAACCAAATTTGTGAATTATCCATCGCTATGAGAAAACGGGGTAGGAACAAACTCCTTCTCATACCTGCTAATATATTAAGATGATGATCACTTTCGAGCCGGAGACTACAACCTATGGCCGGCGTACCAGTGATTTTGACCATAGCAAAGATATCAAAGTTGACTACAACTTAGGCCGGCGTACCCATGATTTCAACTATAGCATCGATAACTTGTTGCCCGTTTGTCTTATGTTTTGATGTAAAAGAACATACAAATGAGAACCATACCCCGTGGATCCCACCCATAGTGAAAGCTATTGGTAGGGTCGTCCCCAACCGATCGGATTCTAACTAATTCACAATTGGTTTCATCCCAAAACAGTTACAAATCTGGATACCAAGTATATATATCCAAACCGATTTCAAATCGGTGAATCAGACCCGAGAAACAATTTGTGTTAAATCTAAAATCATACTTGTTAAGATTTAGTCAGAAGAATGTTAAAAATGAAATAGATGAAAGTTGCAAATGGAATATATCTGGATAACAAAAAGTACAAATAAATATAAGTTTTTTTTAATGTAATTCAAGAAATAAAAACAAAGAAAGATAAAGGAATACAATGTGAAAGGTTTCAATTATTTCATCCACTTTATAAAGTAGTTGGTAGAAGGTCAGTGTGCTAGGGACAACAATAATATATAAAAACAATCACGCCTAGTAAAAATCTCATCCTAAGCAAAGTTATTAACAGGGTCTATGTATGGTGGGATGTAGGCAAACCATACCTCTGTTCAAAGAATAGAGAGGTTGCTTTCACAGAGATCCCCAACTCTAAAAGTATATGTATGAAGCCGTATAAAAGAAAAACATAAGTGTAACACTAGACTCCTAGATAGCAAAGAAAAAAAATCAACAAATTAAAATGTTACAGTAATGCTAATATTAGTAGTCTAGTATTAAATAGATACATGAAGACATTAATAATAGTGATTAATACTAAAATACTAGAAAATAATGTAAAAACAAAATATTGTAATAGTATATCATTTAGACCTTTCAAATAAATAGATGAATAGTTAAACATATTACATTAGGTTGAATTAAAAGCAAGAAGAAAATATGGCCAAAAAATAAACAAAGCAACACAAAAAAATAAAAGGGAAAGGAAAAACCCCTAAAATACGTTTCTAACCAGAAACTATGCATTACCCTAGAGGTTGTGAACCTTAATACTATGTCTTCAAGAATGTCTATCCTTAATCATGTCCTCGGAGAGGTGCATATCTATCAAATCATGTCTAATCCTCTCATCCTAAGTCAGTTTGGGTCTACTTCTACCCCTCCTCCCCTCTATAGTAATATTTTCTACCAATCTAACAGGATCCTTCATCCTTCTTCTCTTCACATGTCCAAACCATCTCAATATCCTCTCTCTAATCTTATTTCATAAGCAAGGCACCCCTAATCTCTCCTGAAATACGCCATTTCTGATTCGGCCCAACCTTGTGTGCCCACACATCCACATTAGAATTCTCATCTCTGCTACCTCCAACTTTCGCAAATGCATCTTCTTGATGGCCCAACAATCTGTTCCATATAACATGGCCAACCCTGTAAAATCTTCCTTTTAGTTTAGCTGGAAATCTCATGTCGCATATAACTCTTGTTGCTACTCTCCATCTACACCAACCTACCTGCACGTGGTGGGCCACATCACTATCTATTTTCCCATCGATCTGGCCAAACGAGCCTAGGTACTTGAAATTCGTTACCTGTGGCACCACTTGGCCTTCAATGGTGATCTGCACCTCTTCATCGTCGATTACCCCACCAAAGTCACAGTGGAGATACTCGGTGTTCGCACGACTAATCCTTAAACCTTTCATATGTATAGCAGATCGCCATTTCTCTAGCCTCGTGTTCATATCTTATTTTCTCTCACCAGCTAACACAATATCGTCTGCGAACATCATGCACCACGAGACTGGCTCTTGAATCGACTTTGAAAAATCGTCTAAGACTACTGCAAAAAGAAAAGGGCTCAACGATGAGTCCTGATGAAGGCCTACCTCCACTGGGAAGATTTCAGCATCCCCCGCGGGCGCACAAACACTAGTTGTAGTCTTGGCATACATATCCATTATTATCTCTATGTATTTCCTTGGAATCCCTCTACCCTCTAGGCTCTCCCAAAGCACCCGGAGTGGCACACTGTCGTAAGCCTTTTCTAGATATATGAACACCATTTGCAGATCACGTTTCTTCTTCCTATACTTTTCCATCAGCCTTCTTAGGATGTGTATTGCCTCCGAAGTAGAACGCCCTGGCATGAAACCAAATTGGTTAATTGTGACGTGAGTTTCCCGTCTAACTCTAACCTTAATAACTCTTTCCCATAACTTCATAATGTGGCTTAGTAGCTTGATACCTTTTGTAGCTCCCACAACATTGGGCATAAGTTAGGGACTACGATGTTGCTCCTCCAATGATCTGGCATCTTACCGTATTTGAAGATAATAATGAAAGAGATTCAAGCCATACGAAAGACGTGTTATGATTTAATGAAGCAAGTGTTTCTTTAAGTTAGGTGGAGCCCAAAGAACATTTCAAAAGATCAAGAAATGTCTTGGGAGAATCAAGAATTTGATGACAAGTGATATTCGGTCAATTTGTACATAGTTCATGTGTTTATTTTACTTGTTTTAGTTGTTTATTTCATGAACTTTGGTACTTTATACGTGTTTGTTATATTTTAGGTCATATGTGAATAAAGCAGTTAATATGGACCTGTACGAGCACAGAATGAAGACCCGCGATGATGTGTGATAGCGTATGATCAAAACCAGAGGATTTGGGTAAAAGCTTATTTGAGAGTATCATATGTTGATAACAGAGTATCATATGCTGAGCATAAGAGAAGCGTACATCAGGAGCTTTTAAAGTATGGTTTGTTGATTTAGAGTATCATACTCTAAAGTTAGAGTATCATTTTCTGAGCCAGAATACCATTTGCTAAAACTAGAGTACCATATACTAGACCAAAATAAACTACGAGGAGTCGCTAATTAAAAACCTTATATAAGGATTAAGTTAGGGCTTGGAAAAAGAAAACATCTCTAGAGGCTGGAAACAATTGTTGGAGAGGAAAACCACTATTATTCCATCAAATCAACTCCGGTCTCCATGAAGATTAAAGATTCCATCGACACCATGAGCGGCTAATCCTTTCGAGTCATACCCGGGATGTATAGTTTGTAATCTTTCAGTTATTTTCTCATGTACTAGAACAACTAACTGTAATTATCTTTGATTAATCTATTAGTATTGATGTTTAGTATATCCGTGCATTCAGTCGGTTTAGGTTTTTGTCGATCAGAACGATTAGTTTGTCGGTTGCTATAATTATTGCTCATAGGGTTGTGTTAACTAGTTAATTGCAAGAAAGCATACAATTGCCCTTAATTGAGTCACACTGGCAGGGACCATTTGATAACCAGTGTCGTGTGTTAGCGATTTTTGATGCCTAAGGTTTAGCTCGTGAAGCAATCTTTAGTTGACCAGTGATAATTAATCTGTTAAGTTGCATGAGAATACTGTTAGTTGCTTGCTTGAATTCTCGAATGTGATTTGCTTTGTTTATTGATTAACTCTTACTTAAGTTGTTTGTTTAATATTAAACTGAATCAATTGATAGTGTGATCAGCATTGTTGATAGTTTACTTCATAATGTTAGGAATCAGTTTTACATTACACTGACCACATACTCCTCGTGGTTCGGCACCCTACTTACCCTGACTAGCTTAAGGTAATTAGGACATTAGATTTAATTGTTTTTGACTAGATAGCGACAGTCTAGCATCAACAAGCATGAAGTTGAACACCTGCCTATTTCAAGTCGAAAATGGGGGTTATTAATGACCAAGTTATGGTTATTAGGTTTCTTATTAGCTAAGTTAGAGTTAAAATTATTAACAGGAAATAATTTTCCACACCGTTGTTAAAAAATTTGTTAATAGTTGTTTCCACACTGTTGTTAAAAAAAATTCCATTTGCAATTTGTGGATTTAAAAAAGGAATCAAATAAACGCAAAGAAGATGATACGGATGAGAAAGACGCCGGAGGGGGGGGGGGTGATTCATGAGAACTTGCTACTTTGATGTTTCAATTGGTTGTTTTATTTTTGACTTAAGCAAGTTACTTTCACGCATTTGTTTGTAAAAATCTGCATGTATGTATTTATAGCATTTTTTCGATTGGGAAAATCTGGAAAATGCGGAGAGTACAGAAAAAGTATGTGATACATGCCAGAGAGCAATCGTGACGACATGCTGATCATTGGCGGCGATTAAATAGTATTAGTGGCAACGCCAGCAATACAATTCTTGACTATCAGTGACTAGGTATTACCAGCGACACAATAACGAGGATTTGCCATTCTTTGATCATATTTAGCGACGACAATTGTCGTCGCTATTGCTCCTTTTCTTTGTAGTGGGAGTAACGCACAATCACATGTTTCGGTAGTTCAGCTGTTAATACTATAGATAAAAATCAGCAGGCGGTGCCGCAAAAAAATTTTAGTTTATTTTTTTTTCTTTTTCTAAGTATCTTTGTTTTACGAGTTTACTTCTTAGATTTAGTATTGATACCATAATTACGAGCCTTATTGATGTCGGCCAAGTTCACGTTGACGAGCCGTCGTAACATCCTGGTTTTACTTATATTTATTGTTTTTTTGTTTTATTTTACGAGTTTGTTTTGTGGGTTTAGTTCCGGTACCATAACGAAACTAATTGACACCTGCGTCGACTAGTCGCCGCAACACACATGTTTTTACCAACAATTGCGTTCCACCGATTTATATTTTAAAGATGCCTTTTTGTGTCCTTTTGTTTTAATTTTCTTTTTGCTTTAGTGTCGATACCATAACGAACACAACCAATTGAATTTGTACCGCTTTGATTTTAAGGTGGCGTTTACATATTTAGTTTTTGGATACTGGTGTCGTAACAAGCTCAACCAATATCGATCAAATTCATGTTGCTCTGTCGTCGCAACGCAGCAGGTTTGTTACTAGTTATTATTTATTATCGTTTTGTAGTCGTTTAATTGTATCCGTTCGGTTTTTACTTTGAAGTTAAACTAGTTATACTTTGATTTTTTTAGTATTCAAAGAAGTACAGTCTTGTTATTTCATGAGCCTAAAATATCTTAACCATCGACGGTCAAAAGAAACTGCATTAAATAAATCACGTATAAAAAGGTAAGTAACAAATTTCATCAAAGCATAATAAACAAAATATATATTATAATTGATGAAAACTTTTCTATAGTAATCATAGCTTAAAGTTCTTACTATGCCATTAAAAAACTTACAAAGTTAAATAGGGTAGAAATATAAAAAGAAAATGATATTCTGAATATCTTATATTTGGTCTAATTTTCATAATGGTTCAATTAAACTCAAGAATATGTCACCATATTAATAACTAATCAATGAAGTGATTAGACAATCAGGGTTTGATTGATATTTTATGAATAGAAAAACTAAACTTGTCTTTGACAAGTTAAACTCAGAAAGTTGGTTTGGGACACTAAAAAACATGGACAAGACATTTGGGTGCTCGAACCTAATATTAAAAGTTTATGGAAGAAAATACGAATTTTAAGAAGTGTCGTACCCTTCTCCTGACCCTAACACTAAATCCGTCCCTGCTTATAAGATATGTTACACATTTTTGTCTTACGTTACACAGTTTGGTCGCAAGAAAAGACCGTGGACTTTAGAATCATTCATACATATATATATATATATATATTATGAAATTTCCTCTATAATAATGAGTCAACGACACAAGTTATCGCCCCTTGCATGTATCTTTTTTGGACGTGTTTTTTCCGCTGATTTCTTTTATTCTAAATTCTCTTGCTTTCGTACTAATTAATTAACCATTAATTAATTATATTCAGGTGTAGTGATAGGAAGCTTGGGTTTTTCAATGGAGACTTAAGTTCAATTCTCAATGACAACGCTTTGAGGGATATGCGTAGCTCTATAAAGAAATACTGAGATCTTTGTGATTTTCAATTCGATCCCGAGAAAATCCAGGTTAGTGAAGTTTGATCGCAAGAAGACCGTGGGCTTTAGCATCATTTCATATAATATATACTTTGAAATTTCCTCTATAATAATGAGTCAACGACACATTTATTGAGTTACCGCCAGTTGCATGTTTCTTTTTGGACGTGTTTTTCCGCTGATTTCTTTTATTCTAATTTCTCTTGCTCTCATACTAATTAATTAACCATTAATTAATTATGTCTCTTATTTATGTATTATGTTAGGGTGCGTTTGGCTCGCATGATGAATTTAATGGAGTAGGAATATATATTCCAACTCTCAAATTGTTTGATTCGGAGTGTTTCTCGAACTTGGAATCATAATTCCAATGTTGATTTGTTTGGTCACAGATGTCGCAAACGACCCATAACTTCTTGTCCCGACTCGACATGCCTTCAACCCGCAACATCTCGACCCATGTCGTTGACCTGACCCGAATCGCCGACGACGCGCAATGTTTCGACTCGGCCTGCCGACGACTCGCAACTATTCGACCTGAAGCGGCCCCAAGGACCCTCAACGTTTTGACTGGGCCAAACCCAAACGAAAGGAAAAAACCGTAAAAATAGACTAAAACAAAACAAAAAAAAACCACGACCAAAAAACGGACCAATGTGGAACAAAAAAAGGGGAAAAAATGGGAACAAAACCAGCCAAAAAGAAATAAAAATCGAAACCGAATAGAAACAAAACCGACATGAAACCGAAAAATCCTACCAAAACGAAATAAAAAACGCAGAAAAAATCTAAATTGATCGGAAACACAACCAAAATGAAATAGAAAAATCGAAACCGGACTGAAACCAAACAGAAAAACCCCACTGATGACCCGCAAACTCTGAAATCGAAAAATCCAACTAAAATCGTTTTTTGGTTAGGTTTCGATTTTTTCGGCCTTTTCGTTTCGTTTTTATCGCGCGGTTCGGTTTAGACTCTAAAAGTATCCCATGAGAATGTGAATTAAATGGATGACTCAAAACATTTCAATTCTAGGATACTTTGATCATGATTTTAAGTATCCGTGTTCAAATGTGTTTTTTAAGTTAATTATGAAGTTGATCATAATTTTATACTTTGGATTATTTAATTCTTAACTTAAATTAAAGTTTGAAGCTTCATATATTTTTATCTTGATCTATTCGGGGCCCGGTGGGTGTAGAAAACTCATTGTGGAATGTTGAGAATAGTGACAAAGGCACATGATATGTACGTAAATGTTGAACGTGTTAAAAGTGACGTATACGTTTTCTCTTGATGAGACGCCACTCACTATTCATTATACTATTCTTTTAACGGCGCGTGTATGAATCAAAAGAGCCACTACGAGCATTCAGCAGATTTCATTGTTTATTATTATTCTTATAAAGTCAAAATTCTTTATATTTTGGAAAATTGGTTTTAAATAATCCCAATCATTGCCTATTGGTAAATAACAGTCTCAACTTAACACTTAGCTGATAATGGTCCCAACTAAAGGTGTATTTGTTTTTAATGGTCCGCGACTAACGAAGCCTTAACTCCGTTAGTATGATGCTGAGGTGGCATGCCATGTTGTCAAAAAAACCTTATGTGGCATAGAAGTGGGCCCCAATCCCCACCCTTCCTCTCCATCTTCCTTCTTCTTCCCCTTACCCACACCATCCACTTCCCACCACCGTCACTAACCTGCAACCACCACCACCTGCTTCCTCTTTTCTGCCGCCGCGCACCACCACCAACCCATCACCGTACATCTTCTATCCCATTACGATGCTGGCGGCGGCTGTGGCACGGCAATAAAGCAGATGAAGAGTCACCAATCTGATTACATTCACGTGAAATTTTGAACAACGAATCCGGCAATCTCCGGCGTGTTTTAGGTCAATCGGCGACGGTGGGTTTGCGAGATTCGAAAATAGCATCGATATATTGGAGTTCTTTGGTGAAATTGATATCCCAATCGGAGCAGGGGTTTTCATTTTCCATCAACACATCGCAAATGTAACGGGTTTGCTCCTCCATTGGTGACAGCGCTGGCGGTGGCTGTGGTAGTGCCGATGGGATCGTAATGGGATATAAGATGTACGGTGATGGGTTGGTGGTGGTGCGTGGCGGCAGAAAAGAGGAAGCAGGTGGTGGTGGTTGCAGGTTAGTGACGGTGGTGGGAAGTGGATGGTGGGGGTAAGGGGAAGAAGAAAGAAGATGGAGAGGAAGGATGGGGATTGAGGCCCACTTCTATGCCACATAAGGTTTTTTTGACAACATGGCATGCCACCTCAGCATCATCCTAACGGATTTAAGGCTTCGTTAGTCGCGGATCATTAAAAACAAATACATCTTTAGTTGGGACCGTCACCAGCCAAGTATTAAGTTGGGACTTTTATTTGCCAATTGACAATAGTTGGGATTATTTAAAACCAATTTTCCTTATATTTTTCGTAACTTGAACTCAAAACTTTGTTAGTGTTCAAGTGTTTAAGACTCTTTGGTAGTCTTTTAATAATCATAAGAGATGACCTTAAGTCTGAATAGTTAAAAGATAATCATTAAGAATAGTCTATTAACCATTCACGCTTAATGTTAACTCTTAGCCATTAAAAAGCTATGAAATATTAAAAGGTAGACTCTTAACGGTTAAGAGGCTACCTAATATAGAGAAATGGATGTAAAAGTTCTTTTTAAATGGCGAACAAATTTTTAAATGAAAGTGGATTTGTAGTTAAATTATATGGATAATTAAAGAATAGTATATAGAAGCCAGAAATGATCTACTACATCTGTGAACAAAAAAAATGCATCCATGCAATTCAAAAAGGGGTAGCGGCGCAACTTGTTGCCCGCTTGTATTCTGTTTCGATGCAATCCTTATTACAATAAGGATTTTTATTTGAAAAAAAATATATAGCATCTAAACTATATGATCATCAAACATATGGTTTATTAAGTGCAAGGCCGGCTCAATGAATACGGAGGCCTAAATCGAAACAAGATTTTTTGGCCTTTACATCACAATTGTTAAGAAAAAAAATTGCTTATTACAAGCTTTGAACTCATAACTTATACTTTAGTAACAAATAAGCCTATCACTACACCAATACATTGCTTAAAGTTTGCTTTACTCATTATTATATATCTATATATATAAAGTTTTTTTTAGAGTTTGAGGCTTTAATTAATTATTTAATTAAGTATGAACTTAAAAGCCTATAACTTGTTTTCACACGAGCCACCCCTGTTTAAGTGTTATAATCTGTTCAAAAAATTTGTTTCTTCAATTAATAATTAATATATATATATATATATATATCTTTCATTATTGGGAACATTGAAAAAACCGAAGACTAGCATTATTGGGAAGTATTATGAAGTTTTGTAGGGCTAATATTCTATATTGTTTTTAGGATTGTATATGTCGTTTTAGTTTGCTTTTAGTCGGTGTAGTACGTACTCAGTACATTTAGTATGTACGTTTATTTTGTAAGTTTTGGATAAATTGGGACCCTATAAAAGGGCCACTTAACTCATTTATCCAACGAACTCCAACCCCTTTTCACATCTCTTGGAAATAAAGAAGTTTCTTTCTCTCATCAACTTCTCTCCTTTTCTCTCTTTCAAGCAAATAAACCAAACAAGCTAACATCCGAGATCCGAGTGTCTTTGGTGATTTCCGCTAACCAACAACACGGATTGATCCGAGTCAAGTCTTGAGATCCATTTAGAGGACCTACAAGTGGTATCAGAGCTTTCGGCTCGACTTTTTGTGGTTTTCGGGTCAAACTTTTTGGGTTTTGATCTTAGTTTTTGTTGGATTTGAGGTTGATTTCGTGTTACTCATCTCTTTTGGAGTCCCTTGCACCTTAGAAATACACGAGAATCACTAAATCCAAGTTTTTAGTATTTTAAGTTTTTGTGTCTGAGCTCAGATTCGGCTTAAAACTCAGATCTAGGCCGATTTATTGATTTTTATACTAAAGTCTTTTTAACTTTTTGGAAGTTTGGGTGCTATATTCTTAAAATAAAAAAAAAAATCGCATCGGGTACCGTAGCAGTCGCTTCCGAGGTACTGTAGCAATCGCATCGCCGAGGTACTGTAGCTATCGCTTTGCACGGGGGGGGGGGGGGGGTACTGTAGCAAATCGTTTCGCTTCGCACGGGGGTACTGTAGCAACCACTCCGCTTCGCACGGTACTGTAGCAATCGCTTCGCATCGGGTACTGTAGCAACTCGGTACTGTAGCAACTCATGCGAAATACTGTAGCGACCCGGTACTATAGCAACTCATGCGAAACACTATAGAGACTCGGTACTGTAGCAAAAAAAAAACTTAAAATTTTTTTCTCTTTCCAAAAAAAAAAAAAAGAAAATCTAATCGAGTTAAAAAAAAATTGTCTTACGAACCTAAGCTTGGAGGAAATCTGGATATGGGAGAAAGCCCAAAGGAAATATTGAAAAGAGAATTCGACATGTTTACACATATTAAAGGAGAATCGATTTTCTCTCTCATCAACAGATTTGAGTCACTCGTCACCAAAATGAGAAGTGTTGGTATCATCAATGGTTTGTTTCAGATCAACATGAAGCTGTTGAGTTCACTGCCATATACATGGAGCATCAACGTGGTTACCATCAAAAGAACCACAAATCTGTATACCATGACACTCTCAGAGTTGGCTTCTACCATCAAGTCTTTTGAAATAATGGAAGATAAGCTCCAAATGAACAATCAGTTCAAAGAAAATAAAGTTGGGACAAGTGCTGCCGGTAAAAGTAGTCATGCATGTCCTATCATTCCCGACACATCACCAGCTGATGAGGTAAATCACAATCTTTGTTCTCAAGCATGCATCAACAAAGTCACATACTATAGATATCATCAAGACGAAGTTTTGAAAGAAAATGCAAACCTTCGTCAGTTAAATGCTGAATATGTAAAAGCTGACAAGATCTACGTTGAAAAGATTAAAACTCATCACGATGATGTAGCTAATCTTAGACTTGAAATTTTTCGAGAAAAGCATAATGTCATTTATTATAAAGACATAATTAATGATTTAAAAGAAGAAATTAAGAAATTAAAACTCGAAGTTTCTGATAAGAAAGAAAAGGAAAAACAAGTCGAAAGATTTGAGGCATCATCTGAGAAGTTAGATGATCTTATTGGAGCCTAGAGAAGTACTAATGTTAAAGCGGGGTTGGGGTACGATTACACTGCCGTACCACCACCATTCAATGATAACTACACCAGTTTGCCCTACTTTAGCTATAATACTTTTCCAGATGAAGAAATGGAATACGGGGTTGGTAGAATACCAACGCCTGTGAAATTTGTTCCTGCTGCCTCTCAAACTGCTGCTCCAGTCCCATCATCTGATAAATCTGACATCAATGTGTCTTGTGTAGCAGCTGGTGATGTAAATGGTGGTGAATGTGGGACGGTTAACCTGGGTTGTAAGCTAAAAAGAAAGTTAGAACCACGTTTTGAATCATGTGTGGATCTAACCAAAACTATTAACAATCCAGTTTGCAATAAAGTTTGTGAATCCATGTTGGGATGTTTGATGTCGGAATCAAAAACTGTATTTTGTGAAACCACTAGTGAAGACAGTTGTAATGATATACGTAATGAAAGTGAATGTTCTTCTTCTGACTCAGATTATGAAACTGTTTGTGATGAAACTTGTGTTGAAAAATGTGTCAACGAAAGTAGGCCTGTTTAGGTGAACATATCAAGTTGTTCATCATCAAGTTGTGAGACTGAGGATAATTCATGTAAAAGCAAAGTTTTTGAAAATGAAAAGACAAGTACGTCGTGTAAATATGTTCCACCAAATAAACGATCATTTTCTCAAACAACCAATCAATCAAGAAACCTTCAGTCATACAACTTCTGTGATAACAACTACTATGGTTATCATCAAAAAAAATTTTGTTGATCCATATTATACAAATGTGTTTTATAATCATGTTCCTTTCCATGGATCACCTTTCCCACCACACCAACCACATTACAGTTCAGATGAGTTCTTTGGCACTCCGAGGAGAAAGTGTTGTTTTGTGTGTGGTCACTCTTCTCACCTTGCAAGACATTTCAAGCACCGGTTCAAGCAACAGCTTGATATTCAAAGGCGACTTAGTCAGTCCCCAAAAAGAGCTTTTACTAGCCCTGATTCAAGGACTGATCAAGCTGATAGTGAACCTAGTGAAATGGATGTGAGATCCAAAGTAAATAAATTAAAACATAAAAAGAAACCTTTTTGGAAAACCAAAAAGGATAAAATCAAAAAGGATCCAAAGACTGTAAAGTCGAGGATTTACCAAAAACAGTTTCAAAAGCAAGAAAAGAGAAGTCCAAAATTGCCAAAACCAAGGAACAAGTTTTTGCTTGGATTCCTAAGGACCGCTCTTCATCAAGTGAGGCTCCAACAAGAAATAAATGGTTTTCAGGAAATAAAATCAAGTTTGGTCGATTTACGGTTGACCTTCCCGGGACAAAAGTATCCCGGGAACCCATGTCTATTTGAAAGCTTAGTGCATGCAGGGTCAATCAAGGAGGACTATCAATAGTATTAGGTACTTAGATAGTGATTGCACTCGGCATATGATGGGAGACGAACTCTTGCTATTTGATGTTAAACCATTTGATGGCAAATTCGAGTCTTTCATAAGCGACATGGGAGGACAAACTTCATGGAAGGGAAGCCTTGTTTAAATGGTTCAACAACAACTTTTCGAGCGTTTCTCAAACCAACCTCGTCCAACTGCTTTTCTCAAGTGATGGATCCAGCATCAGCTGTTGGATCTCGGTTTGAATCTCTTCAACTTTGTCATACAATGTGATAATGCATGATTAAGATAATCCATCTGACAACAACTTTGCTGACCTTTTCACTAAAACCATCGATCATGCTCGATTTGAATTTCGGGTCGAATAGATCGACATGATCAATTTTGATTAAAACAAACTATGTATCTTTTTGTATATAAAATTGTAAATATTTTTCAAATATGTCACAATTTTAGAGGGAGAAAATGAGTTAAGTTTACCTCACCAAAAAGATTTTCAATTCATCTTAAGAAAAGCAAAAACAATTCATTCGATTTACCAAAAAGATTTTATCTTACTTTTAAGAAAATCTAAAAGGAATTGTCCCGTTTAGAGGGAGCTCCTGCTTAGAGGGAGTCGGATATTTTCCAAAAAGATTTTATCTTACTTTTAAGAAAATCTAAAAGGAATTGTCCAGTTTAGAGGGAGCTCCTGTTTAGAGGGAGTCGGATATTTAAAATTTTTAAAATTTTGAGAAATTGATCCGACCATTGGAATATGATAAGAAATTATCTCTAACGATTCTAGCACATGAAAAGAGTAGATAAAAAGCCAACAAGATCATTGCGTGATGTGTAGATAGGCTTGACAAATGAGTAAGTGTCATATTGATATAAACTTAAATATCTGCCTATGCTAGTGGTTACACGTTATGAAGCGGTTGCCGACTCCAACTAAAGTCATATTAATGAAGGCTGAAATGCAATTAAACATGTCATACCCAAGCCTCTCTTTACCTTATCACAGTTGTCTTATGAAAAATCAGTGTCATTTTTAATTTTTATTGAGTCTAATTTTTATTGAGTCAAGAAAAGAGTCAAGTAAAGCGTCAAGAAAAGCAAGAAAAAGAAAAACAAAAGAGTCAGAAAAGAAAAAGAAAAATCAAGAAAAAGAGTCAGAAAAAGAGTCAGTTCTAGGAATTTTAACTTCTGCTTTATTTCTTCATTTATTTTGATTCAAGCCTTAGACTTTCTCCTGCGCGATAATATGGTATTATCCGACCTGATTGTTAAGGCCTGAATCTTCTGCTTTGTTTTATTTTCTTTCTTTTGTTCAAGCCTTGGACTTTCTTTGCGCGATAATATGGTATTATCCGACCTGATTGTTATGGCCTGAACTTCTGCCTTATTTTAATCTTTCTAGATCGAGTTAAGTGTACAAAGTTTCAAGTGCACAAAGTCAAAGTGTCAAGTATGATAATAACATTACTGTGATCAACTAAGAAAGGTTTAAGTCAAGTTGAGGTGACATGTGAAAGCAAATTAAGCCCGAGGTATGATGGAGTCTATAATTTGTCGGATTAAATGGGGACCACACAAGCATTGTGCCTAATTGTACCTTAACGTATCATGTTGACATCAAAATACTTGTTAAGTTTAAAGTGGACAAATTATATCTATAATCGACTTTGGATTCTTGGCATAATAATGTCCAAATAGAAGTGTGATCTAGAACGTTAACAGATAATGTAATTCCATGTTGTGATCTTTCTCAGAAAAATAATTTAGTAAACGTTTTCTGTAAATATTATTGATATATAATATTAATTTCATATTTACTCCTATCTTTTATTGTTTATTGGATTTTGTTTTGTTTTAGTTTTAACTTCAAAATGTTATGTATATATTTTCGTTATATTTAAAATATATGAAAATGCCAAAAAGATTTTAAGTTTTTATTATGTTCGTACATATTTTGTTAAACTTTGTTTCATTCAAAATCATGTGTTTTGTTGTCAAGGTCGTTCATGCAAAGTTCGTTAGAAATCTGGGACTTAAACAAATCATTTACAAGTTGAGGGATTGAAATTGGGAGGGCCTATGAACGATTTCTTCTTGACCCTCGAGAGGGTCTGTGAGCAAATCTTATCGTTCTAAGGTTTGTGCAGCTATACATGGACAGGTAGATCAAGATCAAGTCTGCTTGGAGTTGCAGATGTTGAAGCACTTAAAAAGAAAACGAGAACGTGAAAGTTGGTGGTTGAACCTAAAAAAAGAACTGATTGTATCTGAAGACAAGGAAAGAAACCAGTTGGCTCAAGAAAGTCAACAAGAGAAAATTAGATGTCGAGCCTCCCGCATCTGGTGTTTCTAAAATTTGCTGTTGCCGATCCTTCCCAGAAAATAAGATTGAAGTTCAAGTCTATAAGACTGGAAAATAAAGAACTGTTCAAGATCCAATCTGGTTCAAGATCCTGGATTAAGACAAGTACTAAGTTTCAAGAAATAAAGACGAAGCAAAGAACTTGACGAAGGTTCCTCGACATACTCAATCCTAAAGGGAGATTGTAGGGCCAATATTCTATATTGTTTTTAGGATTGTATATGTCGTTTTAGTCTGCTTTTAGTCGGTGTAGTACGTACTCGGTACGTTTAGTTTGTACGTTTATTTTGTAAGTTTTGGATAAATGGGGACCCTATAAAAGGGCCACTTAACCCATTTATCCAACGAACTCCAACCCTTTTTTCACAACTCTTTAAAGAAAAGAAGTTTCTTTCTCTCATCCACTTCTCTCATTTTCTCTGTTTCAAGCAAATAAACCAAACAAACTAAGATCCGAGTGTCGTTGGTGATTTTCGCTAACCAACAACACGGATTGATCCTAGTCAAGTCTTGAGATCCATTTAGAGGACCTACAAGTTTATTGGGAAGTATTATGAAGTTTCGCCTATGCCTTTTCTAGAAGAAGGGGGGGTGGGGGTTGGGTTTCGCTGAATATATATATCTAATGCACAATGACACTTCTCAGCTGCTCATATCAACATATCTCTCTCTCTCTCTCTCTCTCTCTCTCTCTCTCTTTGTAATTGGTCCTGAGTTTTTTTTGTACACTAATTGATTCCAAACAAATTATTCGATCGATAGATTAATGGCATCTTCATCGTCCTCTACTCACTGCGTTCTGGCCTCTACTTCTCAATCATGGAACTATGATGTATTTTTGAGTTTTAGAGGGGAAGACACTCCCAAGAGCTTTGTAGATCATCTCTACACAGTTCTTTTACAAAAAGGAATCCATACGTACAAGGACGACGAATCACTTGCTCAGGGTGAGTCAATCGGTCCATCACTCATGAAGGCTATCCAAGAATCACGGATTGCTGTTATTGTATTCTCTAAAAACTACGCAAGTTCATCTTGGTGTTTAGATGAACTTGCATATATTATTGAATGCACAGAAAATAGAGGGCAAATCATGATGCCCATATTTTATGACATAGATCTCTCATACGTGAGAAAACAAAAGGGGAAATATAGAGAAGCATTTGCCACACATGAGGGTCGACAAAAGAAGTACAAAATTAAATTATGGAGAAGACATAAAGAGACATGCGGAGAAGCATCTTCCGAACATGGGTGTGAGAATAAGAACAAAATTAAAGTATGGAGAGAAGCTCTGGTAAAGGCGAGCAACCTTTCCGGATGGGTTCCTAGGGACTTCGCAAACGGGTACATTTCTTTCTTTTCTTTAAAAAGTCCTTTTGTGCTTGAGATGTTTGTAAGATCATTCAAATTGGAGCCTCAATTTCAATTGTGATAATTTGATTAAAAACATATTTTTCTTACTCCCTTATTTTGTTATTTAAAAACTTCAAATCCAACTCTTCACTTATATCTTACTCACAAACACTTATTTGATTAATTTTGCTAATTTATATGCTCACAACAAACACATGGAGTGTTGAATATGAGTCTCTAAATAATGCGGTGTATTTATGTTTTTTATTAAATTTTCTCCATTATAAAAAGTCTAATGTAATGCAACAGTGTTTTAGTTCTTTTCTTTATTTATTTCTTTATATTATATAGATAGTACGAATCCAGAATGCTCTAAACTAAAATTTAACTTTTAACATCTTTTAGGAATCAACTAGTCATATCCAACCAGGCATATTTTGGACGTGTATATATTGTATAAAATCTAGTAAGAAAGAACTCATGATATTAACAACAATTATACCCGGTTTAAATCTTATTTATAATAAAGTTATTAGCAGAGTTTGAATAATGTGAGATGAGTCTGCTTTTAAAGAAACCCCATCTACAAAAACATATATGTATGAGACTGAATACACACAAAGTTCAACATTAGACCCTAGACAAAAAAGAGAAAATAGATAAATAAATTTTATATATCATAACCAAAATAGTCATAATAATAAATACAACATCCAACAATTATGACGGAATTGCACTAATTTTGAAATTGAAATTGCACTAATTTTGACTTTATTTTACTAATTTCGTAAAAATAAAGTTAAAAGTGGCGGAAGGTTAATCAATTATCATGTGGTGGTGTTGATACGTGAAAGACGAGGGTACATTCACCAATCGGCCAATGGTTAAGTGTTATGTGCCTTGTGTCCAAGGCTTGATGCAAAACTACCATCGAGCCAGTGATCTCTCCGAAATTAAGCAGCCTTTTTATTTCTGTAGGATAGATGTAAGGCTGTCCTCATCTTACATTTCTCGATCCTACCATACCTTTGTTATTGGTGGGATATACTAAATACGATCACTACAAGAAATTCTGTCTGATATGACGAAGATTTCATCCCCTATAGCAACGACTTGTCACGCCATACCCTTTAGCGACGACAAATCGTCGCTAGCTTTGTCGTTACCGAAGTGATGTCGCTATAGGCTAAAAGTCGTCGTTATAGGGTCGTTGCTATAGGTTTCACCTATGCGACGACTTGTCGTGAGTATAGGCTGTCACAAACGATGGTGATTATATATATGGGTGGGATCAAGAGAAAACTTATCTTAAAGAGAAAACTAGATAAGTAATAAAGAACTCGCAGCGAAGTTACCGGTGGATTGTCAAATAATTAAACAATTTTCATCGACGGATTAAAAAACACAAAAAATTAATTGTTAAAAAACGTGTAATCGGTAGATGGTAGATGTTCGCTGGCGATACTCTTTTATCTATAGTGTTTTTTTCTGGGTATTATTTTAAATTACAGACTTTTTATCTAAAAATATATGAATACCAAAACTCTAGCCGGACAGTGGTTACCGAACGGTCTAAATTATTGATATATTTTTTTTTTTGCATCTCACCAACCCCTTCCTCAACAAGTATGAGTGTGAGCTTGTTCTAATTATCCATTCCACAGAAATGAGGCAAAATGCATTGAAGACATTGTTGGTAAAATTTCAAATAGTGTGTCTCAACGAACTACAAATGTTAATAAAGACTTCATCGGAATGGAGGCTCGCTTGCAAGATTTGATATCAAAGTTGGATATAGCTTCAGGCGGTGTACGCATTGTTGGAATATGGGGTGTTGGCGGTGGTGGTAAGACTTATTAGAGTATATATAGTTTATATAAATAATATGTATTATATGGCATGATTATCTCATAAAATTATTGCCTAACTTATCATATATGTATTGTATATTTATGTAATGGTCAACAAGGAAAACAGGCACGGGATTATTTTCCAAGATCTCTTATCATTCTATCATGGTATCATCACCTTGAATAACAACCCTAGCGCCGATCTTCAACATCTTCGGCTCTTCTGTTCATCCTACGATCCTGCAACCTGTTCCCAATCATCCCTCTTCTGATTTCATTCTTCAACACTTCAGTGGCTGCTATACACCCCGCCCTAACAATCAATAATATTCGCAATTTCATTCCCCTTACTCTAGATCTTGAAACCGGTCAGTATACCTCTTTGGTTGAATTATTCACCATTCATTGTACTGTGTTCGAGGTGCTTGATCACATCACCTCATATGCTGCCCCGGACAAGGAAAAAGAAAACAACAAAACCACTCTTGTTTCATGGGATCGGTAGTAAAGCAATGGATATACGGCACGATTTCTCCTAATCTGCAAATGAACGTTATCAAGCCGAAGGCCACTGCCAAAGAAACATGGGATGCCATTGCCCATCTATTTCAAGACAATCAAGCTTCTCGAGCCATCGCCTTGAAAACTCGCCTTACCAACACCAAACTGGAGTCGTTTCCCAACATCTCGGCATATTGCCAAGAACTAAAGGTATTATCCGACCAATTAGCCAACGTCGAAGCACCAATATCCGACGCAGATTTAGTGTTACAATTAGTCACAGGTCTCACAAATACTGAATACGATGCGATCGGTATGTTTATTAGTCAAACCGTACCGCTACCCACTTTTTCTCAGGCAAGATCCAGATTAACACAAGAAGAAACTAGGCGAGCCGGTTACACTTCTAATTCAATTGCGGGGACTGCACTTCTCACTGCTCTAAACAACCCGCATCGTGACGCATCAGGCCGTGGCTCGTATGTATCGGCAAATGAAAACCATGGCTCACATGATTCATCTCAACGCGGCCAGGGTCGTGGTGCTCGTGGGCGGGGCCGTGGACGATCTCGCGGACGAAGCTATTATGGCTAAACAAACCCTCCTGGCCAATTTGCTCAAGGAACATACTTTCCACCATTTAATAACCCATGGGGAAATAACTCACCATATAATAACATGCCCACCATGCCCACCCCACCCACCCCACACCCTACTGCACCCACAACCAATCGTCCACAGTTCCACCCTCACTCAAACTCACAATCTGGTCTATTAGGCCCAGCACCTCAAGCTCACTTTAGCCAAGCCTATTATAATAATAACCCACAACAAATGCCACAACAGTTTACTACATCACAGTATGTCCCTAACTCTCTTGAGCAGGCTTTTCAGACCATGACTCTGAACTCGGATCTACAATGGAATCTTGACACGGGTGCAACCAATCACATGACCAACACGACAGGTACTCTCTCTTCTTTTTTCAATAATAGCATTCCAAATAATATTGTTGTGGCAAACGGGTTCCAAATCCCCATTTTAGGGACGGGCTATACCAAACTTAATACCACCTTTAAACCATTACATGTCAATAATATTCTTTTTGCACCTAACCTTATTAAAAACCTTCTATCTGTCCGTCGCCTTACTGTTGATAATATGATTTCTATTGAATTTGACCCATTTGGTTTTCTTGTGAAGGACTACCAAACGCAGATTCCTATCCTCCGCAGCAATAATACTGGCGACCTCTACCCACTTACACTCTCTTCCAACACCAAGTTTACAAGTCCAACAACCTTTGCCACACTTTCTCAAGACCTCTGGCACAAAAGACTAGGGCACCCTGGAATTTCTCTTTTGCAACATCTGAATAAACAAAATTTTATTTCTGTTACTAGACCTTCTGTTAAGCGTATTTGTCAATCTTGTGTTTTTGGTAAACATGTTAAGTTACCTTTTTATGATTCCTTGTCAACTACGCACCTTCCATTTGATATATTGCATAGTGATTTATGGACGTCACCGGTACTTAGCACCGTGGCCACCGCTATTATATTCTCTTTCTTGATGACTTGACAAACTATTTATGGACTTTTCCACTTACTAATAAATCACAAGTATTCTCTATCTTTCTTAATTTTCATAAGTATATACTCACCCAATTTAACATTCACATTAAAACTTTCCAATGTGACAATGGAACCGAATACAATAATAAATCGTTCCATGCTTTTTGTGCCTAAAATGGCATGTCTTTTCGTTTTTCGTGTCCCCACACTTCTGCTCAAAACGGTAAAGCAGAACGAAAAATTCGTTCCATCAACAACATTATTCGTACCCTCCTAGCACACGCGTCCGTTCCCGCAAATTTTTGGCACCATGTTCTTCAACTCGCCGCTTACCTCATTAATATCCTACCTAGCAAAACTAAACAAAATCATACCCCAACTTCACTCTTATACCATACTCACCCTCTTTACTCTCATCTTCGTACTTTTGGGTGTCTTTGCTACCCACTCCTACCGTCTACCTCCATTAACAAACTCGAAAACCACTCATCTCCTTGTGTCTTTTTAGGCTATCCTTCTAATCATGGAGGATACAAATGCTATGAACTATCGGCACGTAAAATTATCTTATCTCGACATGTAATTTTTGACGAGACCATATTTCCTTTCGCTACCTTACAATCCCCCCCTCCTTCCTACGATTTTCTCCACTCAAATCTCTCGTCCGAGACATCTCCGATATTTTGGACATCTCCATACCCACCTCCCAATACCGAATCTACCACTCAAAACACCTCTAGCCCCTCATCACATCCTAATCCTAACTCTACTGCCCACTTACCTTCATCCACGGCTGACACACCACCCTCACCCGTTATAACCCAACCCACCCCTGAACAATTATATACTCCCACACAAACTAATTTCCTCTCACCACCTTCCACTCCAACCCACACCACTACCATCACACCCTCCCCCATAGTTCCCGAATCACCCATCACATCCCCAATTTCCCCTTCCATTCCAACTACCAACACCTCACCATCGCCCGCCTCGACCCGAACCATGACCACCCGAGGCATGGTCGGGATCTCAAAACCCAAACCTATCTTTAATCTTCACACTCACACCACACTAGAACCCCTTCCATATAACCCAACCGAGGCCTTAGCCAACCCTACTTGGACCAGTGCCATGATGGATGAATTCAATGCTCTTATTGAAAATGAGACATGAGAGTTAGTGCCTCGTCAACCGAACATGAATGTTATTCGGTGTATGTGGATTTTTAAACATAAAACAAAATCTAATGGTACACTTGAAAGGTATAAGGCTTGTTTGGTGTGTGATGGTAGGTCTCAACAGGTCGGAGTTGATTGTGATGAAACATTTAGTGCAGTTGTTAAACCGGCAACCATCCGTCTTGTTTTATCCATCGCCATATTTCATGGGTGGGACATTAATCAGTTGGATGTTAAAAATGCTTTCTTGCATGGGAATCTATCTGAAACCGTATTTATGCATCAACCTATGGGGTTTAGAAATCCTCACTTGCCTCATCATGTATGTCGCCATAAGAAATCGTTATATGGTTTAAAACAGGCACCCCGGGCTTGGTATCAACGGTTTACAGATTACGTGGCTACTTTGGGATTTCGTCATAGTTCTTGTGATCACTCATTATTTATTTACACTCATGGTTGTGACACTACTTATCTTCTACTATATGTGGACGACATCATTCTCACAACCTCGTCAGCATCTCTAAAAGAAACTATTTTACTACGCCTTTCAGGTGAGTTTGCAATGAAGGATCTTGGCCCCTTATTTTATTTTTTGGGGTTATCTGTATCTCGGGATCCCAATGGTATGTTTCTTTCCCAGTCTACATACGCCATGGATATTCTTCAACGAGCTAATATGGCACAATGCAATCTGACAAACACACCCGTTGACACTACAGGTAAGCTTAGTGCCGACACCGGCACGTTACTCACAGATCCGACCATGTACAGACGGTTAGCAGGTGCTTTAAAATACTTGAACTCTACGCGGCCTGATATCTCATACGCTATGCAACAAATTTGCATGCACATGCACGCACCACGTACTGATCACCTGCACGCCCTTCGAAGGATTCTACGTTATGTGAAAGGTACCATTTCCAAAGGTCTTTACATGCATCGTAATTAGATTTCTACTTTAGTTTCATACACCGAAGCTGATTTGGCAGGGTGTCCGGACACCCGTAGATCTACTTCTGGCTACTGTGTCTATCTTGGTGACAACCTAATTTCCTTTCCTGCCCCTCGAAACGACAATCCATAATTTCTAGGTCAAGTGCCGAGGCTGAATATCATGGGGTTGCTAATGTTGTGGCTGAAATATGTTGGATTCGTAACCTTCTTCTGGAATTAGGACGCCCCCCACTTGGGCGTCATTGGTTTACTGTGACAATGTCAGCGCCATTTATCTTTCGGGGAACCCAGTTCAACACCAACGCACCAAACATATTGAAATCGACATCCATTTTGTTAGAGAAAAGGTTCACCGAGGCCACATTCGAGTATTGCACGTCCCGTCACGTTATCAGTTTGCTGACATCTTCATCAAAGGATTACCGCGTGCCTTGTTTGAAGATTTTCGAGCCAGTCTAAGTATTCGTGATCCTCCTGCTTAGACTGCGAGGGTATATTAGAGTATATATAGTTTATATAAATAATATATACTCTAATACATAAATATACAATACATATATGATAAGTTAGGCGATGATTTTATGAGATAATCATGCCATATAATACATATTATTTATATTAATAAATATAAATAATATGTATTATATGGCATGATTATCTCATAAAATCATCGCCTAACTTATCATATATGTATTGTATATATACTCTAATATTATGTAATGGTCAACAAGGAAAACATGCACGGGATTATTTTCCAAGATCTCTTATCATTCTATCAAGACTACTCTCGCATCTGCTGCTTATATGGAAATTTCTCACCAATTTGAAGCTCGATGTTTCTTGAAAATATTTGTGAAGAATCTGGCAAGCATGGTCTGAAAAGTTTGCAAGAAAAAATTCTATCACTTGTTTCAAAAACAAATGTGGTGGTAGGTTGTGAGATGGAAGGAAGAAGCCTGCTAAAAAGAAGGTTATGCCATAAAAGTGTTTTAGTTGTTCTTGACGATGTAGATGACCTTAAGCAACATAAGGCGTTAGTCGGATCGCATGAACGGTTTGGCGAGGGTAGTCGGATAATAATCACAACCAGGGACGAATATTTACTAACTCGCAAGGTGGACATGATATGTGAAGTGAGTCTGTTATCACATGATGAGGCTATCGAGCTCTTCAATATGCATGCGTGTTGGAAAGATAAACCCATAGAAGATTATGAAAGGCTTTCACAGGAGCTAGTTTCTTATGCTGGAGGTCTCCCGTTAGCACTTGAAGTTATACGTTCTTTTCTGTACGACAAAGACAAGCACGAGTGGAAAAGTACATTGGCCAAGTTAAAATGCATACCAGATGCTAAGGTCACGGAGAGACTTAAAATAAGTTACGATGGACTCGAACCTCACGAGAAAGAGTTATTCCTAGATATCGCTTGTTACATGAAGGGGTGGTCAATAGATAAAGGAATAATGGTGCTTGATGCTTGTGGTTTTCACACTAGTATAGGGGTAAAAGTGTTGGTACAAAAGTCTCTCATAAAAGTTTCAAATAACAAATTTGGTTTGCATGATCTAATAGAAGAAATGGCTCACTACATTGTTAGAGGACCACACCCTAATTGTCCTGCAAAATATAGCAGAATTTGGAAGTATGAAGATTTTGAAGACTTGTGTGCAATGGAGGCTGGAACATTAATGGTAAGCCTAGTTTTGCACGAATACTATATATGCTAATCTGGTGATGTTTTGTATATGCGTACTTAACACAATTTGTTCCCTTGATTAACAAACACAAGAAAATGAGGTATTGTATAATTTGTCATCATCGGATAGCTTTTCTCCACGTCTTCAAGATGTAGTTGCAAACATGAAGAAACTTCGGTGGATTAAGTGGGAATGTTATCCGGCATTATCATTTCTATCAGACCTTCAGCCAAAGGTAAAAAAATAAAATAAAAATGGGATTACAGATAAGGGAAGTAAATAAATTTAGTATACCAAATTGACAAGATATGTAAGTGAATTTACTAAAATAATTTTATTTACGAATATTATATTCTAGCTAAACTTTTCTGAGCCTGGATCAAGAGGGATTTTTGACCATATAAATGTAAGGGTACTTAGACAATTTTTATAGGCTAATTCATGTATTATAAAACCTCTCGTTCCTTACGTCTAAGTTATTTTTCGGTTATCGTAGTTATTAAAAAGGGATTACGTGCTGTAAATGCTCCTTGATTTTTATAAATATTTCGATTTGACTTTTGTTTACCTGTCTTAAACAGCTTCTTTTACCGAATTTGAAAATTCTAAGTCTCGAAAATGCCAGGTACTTGACAACGACACTAGATTTCAACGGCCTTCCAAATCTAGAGAGATTGTGTTTTAAGTATTGTGTAAAATTAGAAAGCATTCATCCATCAATTGGGAATCATGAAAGGCTTGTTTTAGTGGACATGATGGGATGCTTTGCGCTTAAAACGTTCCCACCGATCGTACGCATGAAAAAACTGCAGACTCTTGATCTCTCTACTGCAGTCGACTCCAAAAGTTTCCAGATATACAAACGAACATGTATAGCTTGGTAAACCTTCATTTGGATCATACAGATAGAAATAATCCCATCGTCGGTTGGACAATTTTGTTACAACCTTGTTTCTTTTGATTTAAGAAACTGTAAGAATCTAAAAAGAATAGAGGGCAACTTTCGGCTCTTAAGACAGTTTGAAACATCTTCATCTCTACGGTTGTTATCAACTTGAGAAATTTGCAGATAATTTTTTGACAGTGAATGTTTTTTAGAGGTGCTTTCTTTATCTATCAACAACCAGAAGAGCCAGGATTCGACATCCTTGATCGTGAATCTCATGGATCGTATGGGGTTTCAAAGTTCTCATCAATACAGCTTTGACGTTAGCTTGAAGTTTCCTCAATTTCCAATTTTTTAAAAACAGTTGGTTCTTAGTGACTGCCAGTTGGGAGATGTAGACATCCCATCTGATATAAGTAACCAACTATTAAACCTACAAGTACTAGACTTAAGTGGAAACAATTTCTCACGATTACGTTCCATCCTCTCGAGAATCCCATATCTCAAGCTCCTCAATTTGTCAAATTGCATAAGCCTTGTTGAATTGCCGGATCTCCCAACAAGCATAGCTATACTCGAAGCAGAAGGTTGTTACTCGCTTCAAAGACTGGGAGATTTATCAAAATGTACATTGTTATGGAAAGTTGAGCTTTTTAGGAATTTTAATAAGTTTGTTGACGGAAAGAGGGTATTGCATTCCTTGCTTCAGGTATAACTCTATTCTTGTTCTTGATTTCCAACCATTTGATACACACACACACACCAATAGAAGAATAAAAATAACATTTAATAATTATGCAAAATAAAAAAAACAAGAAACTTATCATATATTATTAAAGAATCAGCCGTTTGTAATGTTATTTTTAATAGTTATCAATTAACAAATAACTGGTAACGAATGATTTTAAAGATTTAGTTGCTTTTAAATAATATGGATTAATATGGCAATGACAAATTAAACATTGTAGGTTTATATATATATATATATATATATATATAGAGAGAGAGAGAGAGAGAGAGTTTATATATAATAATAAGAATAATAATAGAAATGAATCCATGGCAGGTAACTGCAAAAGAAGAGTGCTTTATGCGAGTCAAGTTCCGGTATTAGATGCAGATCAATGGCAATGGCTAATGCTACAAAGTAAGAGTAGGAAGAAGGTATTTGCTTCAGATCAGTGGCTACAGCGACATTATATGAGTGGGAATACGGTATATGATGCGGATGAGTGGCAACAGCTACAGGGCTGTATTAATGAGAATACGGTGTTTAGTGTAGATCAGCATCTACAGCAACTCTATACGAGTGGGAATACGGTATCAGATGAGGATATAGGGGCTTCTAAATATAGTGATTTTTCATATTCTGGGTTGGAATCCCATCTTGATTCTCTTGATAACTGCGAATGGGAATTTGAGGAATACTCAGATTCTATTCCAACGAAAACAATCATCACATTGCAACTTCCACACAATTGGGATAGCGATTTTAGTGGATTTTTATTATGTGGCTTTGGAATCGTTGATACCGTAGTTATTAAGCAGGAGATGTCCATGGATTCCCAACCTGATAAGGATTACTGGGAGGAGTTTGATAAAGACCTAGAATCATACGAGCACATGTATGTAGGTTATGTACCATTTGCTTCATTGAGGCACACCACATGGTGGAATCCTACATACTCAAAGATCTCATTTGACATGGGGTACAATTCAGAGTCTGCTAAAGTAGGACTTGTTCCTAGGAAAAGTAAACCAAGTGATTCAAGGCAGGCGACAATATATTCCTCGTGAGTGTTGGGAAGAGCGTGGAAGTAACAAGACATTTAAGATCATAGATGATTCAAAGTCCTCTAGTATTCAGATTGAATGGCAAGCTTAAAAGATTTGTCTGCTGGAAATTTGAAAAAGTTAGCCGTTGCTTCCGTTATTGGACTTGGGTCAGAATCCGTATATGGTTCGGGCGGAACGGATGGGTCAGATGGACCCCCATGGTGGAGGTTAAAGGAATCGTGCATTTCCATTACCCACTTCTTTTATTTTCGTTACTTCCATTTTTTTAAAGCTTCATCTAGTTGTCCTTTTTTTTGCTTTTTAGGTAGCATGTACTTTAGTTTGGTTAAGGCTTTTGTTGCCTAAATGTATTGGACTTTTAATTAATGAAATTGTGGTGTTTTATGATCAATTTTCCGATTTATAATCTAAGTTTGGGTATTTGGGTGGTGTTCTTTGGACCCTAATCCGAGCTAGCTGGTATTTTCGTATCCTAACTAAGTTTAGGTTTTGCTCGACGAATTCAATTGATGGTTGTATCTTCATTATTTATGCTAGTATTGGTTGGGTTTGTAGGCCTTTTGGACCAAGTTTAGATCAAGAAAAGAGGGACGGGGCAGCCGGCCCTAGCCCGTTTAACTTAATTTTCTTGTTTACAAAGTTACAACCTTGGTTATATATATTTCACGTTATGTAATTGTAATCGTAGTCACCCAATAAAGAATGCCTAGTTGTCACTCGTGGATGTAGGTAATTTTAAACCGAACCACAATAATTACTCGTGTTGTGTAAGGCCAAAATGTGACTTGCGATATCAAAGTACGAAACCGATTATATATTTATGGTCAAGATAATATTTAACGTCGGCCAGCAAAACCGAACACGAAACGCGAACTTCGACACGCGTTTAAGTTTAACGAGAAATCTTCTAGAAAGTTGGAATGTTTGTTTAGCTATAAATAGGACTTTGTATGCTCTTTTATGTGTGTGTTTTCCATGGTGTAAATCATCCACCCAAGGGGAGCTCACCTTGGGTGGGTCGGTCCTAGTTTAATATATAAATCTTTTAACCGACAACGAGATCGTTCTTTATATCTTATCTCTACATTATTTATGTTCGGTCGTTTGATTTACCGCACCAGTCTCGAGCACTTATCAAGAACAAAGCCGTTCGTTATTGGATCCGGTTTCGGGACCTACAATTGGTATTAGAGCGGGTTTGAATCAACTGATTCAACTTTGTTCTTGATATTCGGGTTTTATTTCCGCTATTACCCTAACCTAGACGTTAATTTATTGAAGATCCGTTGAAGTTTTGAAAATAAAGTTAAAAGTTTGGAAATAAAGTTTGAAGATCTGAGAAAATAAAGGTGTTTGAAGCCCGTCTTGTTCGCAGATCTGGATTCACCGACACTTTTCGGGGTTTGTTTAGGGTTTTTTGTGCAAAACATGAACAATGGGTGTGTTCGAAAAAGTCGATACCGGAAAAAGTCAGATTTATTATATTTTATTTTTTTCGGCTTGGGTTAGGCTGTGTTTTCAAATGAAATGAAACTGGTGGTGGTAGAGGCGACGACAGAAGCTGTGGTGGGTCGAGGTTTCGGGGTCAGAACATGTATTTTTTTTTGTGAACTCCTTTCCGGCAGCAGCGGCCGGTCACATGTTTACAGCGGTGACGTTGCTAGAAACCATGTTTTCCGGTGAGGTAACCTCTAAGATGGTTGATGATATACGACGTTTGGGCGGCGTTTTGATGCTGAGCGGAAAAGGATTCGGAGGTGGTGCAGCCGTCGTTGGTGTGGCCGTTGCCTCCGGGTAACGTTCGCTGGATGACGAGAAGTTGGAGACGGCGGCTGAGGTGGTGTCGGAGGATGAAAATGATTGCACTGGTGGTGGTGGATGTGATGGCCGGAATCCTTTTTCCGGCGTTTGTCACCTGTGATGTTGGCGGATGGAACTTCATGGTCCATCTCTTTCTTTTTGTGCCCTAACTGCTTGGGCTTATGTGTGTGATATGGGCCAGAAGTTAATCACTCAACTTGGGCTGCACAATCTGATCAAAAACAGGCCAGTCCACTTCTTTCTTATTTGGGCTGTTGAGATTAATATTTTTTTTGTCACATTTTTGCAAGATGTTGGGCCGTAAAAGGAGTTATTTTTCGGATTGATCAAACCGAAGGAAGTCAAATTTGTTCGGGTTTCTTCATTGTTTAATCGTGTTCAAAGCTTGTTATTTTTAAGGCATTCGAGAAGTTGGATCCGAAAGGTTAACTTCGAACGAAATAATAAGTTTTGTTCATTTGATCGTTGAATCCGGTAATTCGAAATCGATTTGTGGATATTCGAGCTCTTCTCAACTTATATTGCTTAAGTTCCGAGATGGATAAAGAAGCAAGAACTTCTTCATGAATAAATTAGGTGGGTCATACCTTGAGGGGATGAACTGAAACGAATAAGGTTCGGTTTATCGGGTGATATGTGAAGATGCGAGACAAGGTTCGATGATGTTTTGAGATCACAAGTCAAGGGGTGATTGTAAGGCCAATTTAAGTGACTTGCGATATCAAATGACGAAACTCGTTATATATTTATGGACAAAATAATATTTAATGTCGACGAGCAAAACCGGACACGAAACGAGAGCTTCGGGACACGCGTTTAGCTTCAATGGGGAAAGCTTTTAGAATGTTTTTTTTGTTTGGCTATAAATAAGAATCATGTATATCTTTTTATGTGTGTGTTTTCTATGGTGTAAGTCATCCACTCAAGGGGAGCTCCCCTTGGGTGGGTCGGTTCGTTTATGAATATATCAAATATTTAACCGGCAACGAGATCGTTCATTTATTTTATCTTTATTTTATTTATGGTCGGTCGTTTGATTTACCGCACCCGTCTCGAGTGCTTATCAAGAACAAAGCCGTTCGTTGTTGGATCTGGTTTCGGGACCTACAATTGGTATCAGAGTGGGTCGAATCTTATTATTCAACTTTGTTTTTGATATTCGGGTTCTATTTCCGCGATTACCTGAACCGAGACGTTAATTCCGTTGAAGTTTAGAAAATAAAGTTTGAAGATGCTTGGAAATAAAATTTGGAAATAAAGGTGTTTGAAGTTCGTCTTGGGTTTCAAAATCTGTATTCGGCTGTTTAAAGGTACGTTGTTGGATGGGTTTTGAGTTTAAATGGGTGTGTTCTTCGTGTTCTTGCTCGGTTCGAATATGGTTTGGTGTTACTCAGATCTAGTCCGTTCGGAGGACTGTTTTTTGTGTTTCGGGTTTGTTAAACCCATATTAGATCTGGTGCAATCAAATCTGGCGCACACAACCATGGCTAGATCTAGATCTGTAAACTTATTAGTAGCAATATATATGTTCAAGATGTTGAAGTTCATTCTATGATGATGTTGCCGGAATACTTTTTCCCGGAAGAAGATGTCCGGCTTACATGTAACGGTTATCCACGGTGGAAGAATGAGGAGGCTATGGTGGTTTAGAACCGCAACCTGACTTTCCGGCATCTGGTCACCGTGAACGGTTTTCCGGCCAGAAAGGTCGCTGGTGTGGTGGATTGGTGATGACCGGTGCTCGTTTTTCGTCGGATAATGGTAGTTGTTGTTGATTAGTACGTGGATCTGTGGAAGGAGGAGGCGGCAGCGGCGCTGTGGTGGCCGGAAATGGCTGCCGGAAAAACGTCTTTCGGCAAGTACGGTGCCGGTTACCTTTTTCCGGCAAGTTGATATATGAGGCGGCAGCAGCAACTGATTAGGCATCTAGGGTTTGTTGATTAAGATGAAATATACATGCTTGGTTTCTAAGTGGGCCTCAAACTGATGTGGGCTGTTTGTTTATGGGCCATCTGATTATAATTTGGATGGATTTATTTCTTTGGGCCTTGTTCTTATTTATTTTGGGTTGCTGAATTATTTTAGTTTGGGTTGACTACATTTATGTTATAACCAGATTTTTGGGCCGGTTTTGAGGGGTATTTCTTGAGATTGTTATTCGAGTTGACCAACTGAAGAGAGTCAAAATTCGTTCGGGTTTCGTCTTGTTTAACCGTGTTCAAAGCTTGTTATTTCTAAGGCGTTCGAGAAGTTGGATCCGAAAGGTGAACTTTGAACGAAATAATAAGTTTTGTTCATTTGATCGATGAAGCCGGTAATTCGAGATTGATTTGTGAAATTCGAGCTCATCTCATGCCTATATACAAGCGAGAACTACTTCAACATTAAATATAGGTGAGTCATACCTTGAGGGGGTGAATTGAAACGAAGAGGCTTCGATTTATCGGGTGACTTGTGGAGATGCGAGACACGGTGAGACAAAGTTTTGATATCACAAGTCAAGGGGGTGATTGTTTGGCCAAAATGTAACTTGCGATATCAAAGTACGAAACCGGTTATATACTTATGGTCAAGCTAATATTTAATGTCGGCGAGCAAAACCGGACACGAAACGCGAACTTCGACACGCGTTTAAGTTTAACGAGAAATCTTCTAGAAAGCTAGAATATTTGTTTAGCTATAAATAGGACTTTGTATGCTCTTTTATGTGTGTGTTTTCCATGGTGTAAATTATCCACCCAAGGGGAGCTCACCTTGGGTGGGTCGGTTCTAGTTTAATATATAAATCTTTTAACCGACAACGAGATCGTTCTTTATATCTTATCTCTGCATTATTTATGTTCGGTCGTTTGATTTACCGCACCCGTCTCGAGCACTTATCAAGAACAAAGCCGTTCGTTGTCGGATCCGGTTTCGGAACCTACATGTTGGTTTATTGCTTTCGCGTGTTTGAGTCCAGTTCGTGTGTGTGCTTCAATCCTAACAGTATTCGTTTGATTTAATTTTAAATTGGTCAGATGCTACCCTAAACAAATTGCTATCATTTGGTATCAGGGCCGACTAATACGCTCTTTATTCTCCTTTGAATCTAATTCCAACCATTACCCTTTTTTTCATCAATTTATTTTGTGCAGCCATGGCATATGAGAACAGGTCTGTGGAACAGCAATTGCAAGACCAAACTTGTGAATTGTCCATCACTACGAAACAACAACGGGGTAGGAACAAACTCCTTCTCATACCTGCCAATATATTAAGATGATGATCACTTTCAAGCCGAAAACTACTACCTATGGCCGGCGTACCCGTGATTTTGACCATAGCAAAGATATCAAAGTTGACTGCAAGTTAGCCGGCATACCCATGATTTTAACTATAGCATCGATAACTTGTTGCCCGTTCTTACTTTTTGATGTAAAAGAACATACAAACGAGAACACCCCGTGAATCTCACCCATAGTGAAAGCTGTTGGTAGGGTCATCCCCAACCGATCTGATTCTAACCAATTCACAATTGTTTTCATCCCCATAACGGTTACAAACCTGGATACCAAGTATAGATACCCAAATCGATTTCAAACCGGCGAATCGGACCCAAGAAACAATTTGTGCTAATCTAAAATCATACTTGTCAAGATTTAGTCAAAGAATGAAATAGATGAGAGCTGCAAATGGAAAATATTTGGATAACAAAAAGCACAATTAAATATAAGTGTTTTTTAATATAATTTAAGAAACAAGAACAAAGAAAGAGAAAGGAATCCAATGTGAAAGGGATCAGTTTCTTTGACCCTCAATTATTTCATCCACACTATAAAGTAGTTGGTAGAAGGTCAGTGTGATAGGGACAACAATAATATATAAGTAAAAATGAAATAGCATTATTGAAAGTATTATGAAGTTTCCTACATATACCGTTTTCTTGGAATGGGGAAACTTCTCATATATTCTGGACCTGATTTCCACTGCAATTTTAAATACTAATTCCCAACAAATTCGACCCACAGATCAATGGCATCTTCCTCTTGTGATCAAATAATTCCTGCCTCTGTTTCTCAATCATGGAATCATGACGTATTTCTAAGTTTTAGAGGAGAAGACACTCGAAAGAGCTTTGTGGATCATCTCTACACGGCTCTTATACAACAAGGAATCCAAACATATAAGGATGACGAAACACTTGATCGGGGTGAGGCAATCGGTCCAGCCCTCTTGAAGGCTATCCAAGAATCACGGATTGCAGTTATTACATTCTCTAAAAACTATGCAGATTCATCTTGGTGCTTGGATGAGCTTGAACATATTATAGAGTGCATGGAAAACAAAGGGCAAATCATGATGCCCGTATTTTATGACATCGATCCGTCGGATGTGAGAAAACAAAACGGTATATATGAAGAACCATTTGTCAATCATGAATTGGAGCATAAAAACAAAGTTAAATCATGGAGAAAAGCTCTGGTAAAAGCAGGCAGCCTTTCTGGATGGGTCCTTAAAGACTTTGCAAATAGGTATATTTTTCCTTTCTTCTCTTTACGTAACGCATTTTATGCTTAACGTGTTTGTATTGTAAGTCTTAATCCCATAGTAACTTTTGAATTAGTGGCCACTTTTCCTGAAAATATATAGTATTAACTTGTAGTTGTTACTACAAATACTTTCCTAATTAGCAGCCAATGTTTGCCTAGCCCATTAAGCAAGTGTGAGTGAGCTTGTTCTATTTATCCTTGATGCAGGCATGAAGCAAAATGCATCAAAAACATAGTTTCTACAATTTCCAGTAGGCTATCTCTTCCAAATACAAATGTTAATAAAAACATCATCGGAATTGAGGCTCGCTTGCAAGATTTGAAATCAAATTTGGATATTGGGTCAGGTGGTGTACGCATGGTCGGAATATGGGGGGTTGGGGGTGGTGGTAAGACTACTCTCGCATCTGCTGCTTATACACAGATCTCTCGCCAATTTGAAGCTCACTGTTTTGTTGAAAATATTCGTGATGAATCAAGCAAGCACGGTTTAAGAAGATTGCAAGAAGTTTTTTTGTCATTTATATTGAAAACAAAAGTGAATCTAGAGAGTGAGATAAAAGGAAAGAGCATGATAAAAAGAAGGTTAGGTCACAAAGCCGTTTTAGTTGTTCTTGACGATGTTGATGATCTAAAGCAACTAGAGGCGTTAGCCGGGTCACATGACTGGTTTGGTGAGGGGAGCCGAATTATAATCACAACCAGGGATGAGCACTTGCTAAGCCGTAAGGTAGACACGATCTATGAAGTGAGTTTGCTATCACATGATGAGGCTACCAAGCTCTTTAGTAGACACGCTTATCGAGAAGTTAAACCTGTTGAAGATTATGAGATGCTTTCACAAGCTGTAGTTTCTTATGCTGGTGGGCTCCCACTAGCACTTCAAGTTCTAGGTTCTTTTCTATATGATAAAGACAAGGATGAGTGGATGAGTGTCTTGGACAAATTAAAATGCATCCCAGACGCTAAGGTCACAGAGAGGCTCAAAATAAGTTATGATGGACTTAAAAGTGATGAGAAAGAGTTGTTCTTAGATATTGCATGTTTCATGAGGAGATGGGAGATAGATGATGCAATGAGGGTGCTTATTGCTTGTAGTTTTCACCCAGTTATAGGGGTAAAGGTGTTGGTACAAAAGTCTCTCATAAAGGTTTCAAATGGAATATTTGATATGCATGACTTGATAGAAGAAATGGCACACTACATTGTCAGAGTGGAACATCCCAATAATCCGGAAAAACGTAGCAGAATTTGGAAAGAGGAAGATATTGTAGACTTTTATGATATGAGGGCAGCTGAACCATTAATGGTTAAGTTAAATTTGCACAAATATAGTTTTTAGGTGCATCCAGTGACTTTTTTCTATTGCTGACTCAATTTGGTTTCAACACAGGAAACTGAAGTATTAGCTAATTTGCAAATTAGTTATGATAATCGTTCACGCCTTCCTCGTGTGGTTGCAAACATGAAGAAACTTCGGTGGGTTATGCTGTCAGGTTATCCGGCATCTTCATTCTCATCAAAGTTTCAGCCAACAAAACTTGGTTGTATGATGCTGGTAGACAGCAAACAAAAGCAACTTTGGAAAGGGCGTAAGGTACATAATCGTTCTTGTGTCACAAAATTATTGTAATAAAATTGTGAAATGAGTTATCAGATTTTGAAACAAATTATAAAATGGACATGAGTAGCTAGTGAACACTGTATATGCATGCCCATGATTGCGATTAAAAACTTTTGACTACTTTCCCAAAAGTAATTTTTTTAAGAAAATTATCAAGATATATAATTAAACCCAATAATATAAAATTGTATGATAAATTAGGTTGCCATTGATTTCGAGAGTGTAAAAATGTGAAGATTTTTAAAAAACTAAAAATTACCGTGCATGTTAAAATGTAATAACATGTTATATATGTTGTATAAATTGTAAAGAAAAACATGTTCAATAAGGCAAGAAGCTCCTGCCACAGGAAAACCTTCTATGATGCTAATAAATATACTGACTTATTTAAAGTTTGCGCGCTTCTCTTGAAACAGTGTCTACCGAATTTAAAGGTTCTTAGTCTCTATCGTGCATTGTGCCTATTAAGGACACCTGATTTTAACGGTCTTCCATGCCTTGAAAGATTGATTTTAGAAGACTGTGATGAACTAAAAGAGATTCATCCATCAATTGGATATCACGAAAGGCTTGTTTATGTAAAAGTGAGCATGTGTCGAAAACTTAAAATGTTTCCACCCATCTTGCGGATGAAAAAATTGGAGACTCTTAAGATCTCTGTCTGCCGTCGACTTCAAAAGTTTCCTGATATACGAACGAGCATGGGTAACTTGGTAAACCTTCATCTGGATGTTACTGATATCGAAATAATCCCATCTTCAGTTGGACAATTTTGTACCAACCTTGTTTCTTTTAAGTTTATTATTTGTAAGCTTAAAAGGATAGATGGAAACTTCCATCTCCTTAAAAGTTTGAAAGAACTTAATCTTGCCTACTGTAGCCAACATCTGAATCCGCATTCAACAACATTAAAGAATCTTATGAATTGTAAGATGCTACAATCTTTCCATCAATACAACTTTGTGAGCCTCAAGTTTCCTCAGTTTCCACGGTTTTTAAGAATGTTGAATCTTAGTTACTGCAATTTGGGAGATGGAGACATTCCATCTGATATTTGTGAGTTATTAAACCTACAAGCTCTTTACCTAAATGGAAACAAATTTTCAAGATTAAATTCTAGCCTCTCTGGAATCCCATGTCTCAAGTTCGTCAATTTGTCATTCTGCAAAAGCCTTGTAGAGTTGCCGGATCTCCCATCAAGTATAGCTATTCTCAATGCAACTAACTGTGACTCAATTGAAAGCGTAGGAGATTTATCAAAGTATAAATGGTTGTGGAAAGTCTCACTTTGGAGGCGGGAGAAGTTAATAATTGGAAGTGAGTGTGTACTATGTTCCATGCTTCAGGTTTAACTCTAGCTTGTACTTGAATTTCAACTTTTCTATGGAATGTTAAGTATATAAAAAAATAATAACTCATCGAAATTTAATGTAAACGTGACAGGTAAATGCGGTTGAAGATCGCTTTATGAGTGTCCAGCTTCTGCATGAACCATTAATGATGTCTATATACTCTCATATAAAGACAATATTAATCAAGTTGCAACTTCCACACAATTGGTATAGTGACTTTAGTGGATTTTTGTTATGTGCTGATGATTGCATGGACCGCGGGTGTAGCATAGTTATTAAGCATGAGATGTTGCCCACAGATTCCCAACCGATCGATGACTACATAGAGGAGTTTGATAAAAACCATGAATCATATGAATACGGATATGTGGCTTATGTACCCTTTGGTTCATTGAAGCACACTTCATGGTGGGATCCTACATTCACTCATACTACATTTCAAATTGATGGGTTGTCTAATCCAAAAGTAAGACTTGTTCCTATGAAATGGACTAAATCAGGTGATTCAAGGCAAAAACAAAATGCTCCTACGATAGATGAGTTTTGGGATGAAGAATATGAAGATAGAAAGACATTTGAGATCAAAGATGATCCAAAGTCCTCTAGTATTCAGCTTGTTATTATTATTTAATATTTAGTAGGAAAATTTCTTTCATATTTTTCTGTTACTACTAAAGTCAGAAAAAGGAGAATTATTATTATTATTATTATTATTATTGTTGGTGGTGGTGGTGTTGTCGTCACAAAAATCAAATATCGCATACATCACATGGCTGTTGGTAACCTGATTGCAATTTATAATACTTGGCAGAATTGCAGAATCCCCCACTAAATTTACGAAAGTGCATATTACCTCAAAATGCAAGTTTTCAATGCATGATGTGCAAAACTCTACGAACATGAGGAAATATGTAATTTGTAAGTTTAGGAGATAATGCAATTTCCCCTTTATGAGCTTGATGCTTTTTCATAAATTATGAAATTGGTCATTTTCATTGATAATCCGAATTTGACACTCACATTTTGTCAAACCAAAAGGTATTAGGTCACTATCACTGGAGGACAAGAAAAAATCAATATGTAAAATATCAGTTACACCTATATTCTAAAAAAAATCAAAAGTTTAATGTAAAACCCTCTGACCTACAAACATAACATAGCAATAAAAGGTTAATTATAAATTTATTATTTATCTAACCTGAAAAAGATTGATAGCTTCAATTCAGCCCAGGAAATAATCGAGCCCCTAGCAAAAGTTGGACATGTGGCCCAACAAACGAATGATAATAGAAACCCACGATGGCCTATGAACAATTTTGACGGATTGTTATCTAACAAGTTTAGAGACTAACCCTTTGACTTTACAATTGAGAATTAGAGTACAAACTATTTATACGCCGTAATTTGCCCACATAAATCAAAGAAGTCACTTCAGCCACTGAGTAGGATAGTGGCGAAGCGTTTGGACGAAAATGCGAGGGGACTCGGTATGCATAAGAGTTTTAATAAACAGGGGAGAGAGAGGGTGTGGGCTCAAATGTTTGGAAGAAAATGGGTAAATTTACACTACATCTAAAAATTTTGAGACGAAAAGGCATAAATTCCCCCCTGGCCAAAAGAGGGGGGGGGGGGGGGGGGAGGGGGGTTGCATGGATTCCAAATAGGTTTCATGAATGATACTTGATAAACAAACTGATGTAAATATTATGATAATGATCAAAGCGATCTCATTCTGATTGTTTTACATCACGACACATAAATACAAGATGAAACGATGCAACTGTCTCTTGGTAACCGCTTCATAAATAGACGCTTTGTTTAACACAAATACATAATATAAATCGGGCTTAAACAAGTCCGCCCCATTTACAAATACATAACACAAATAAACATGTCTTGACGCAATAAACAGTAAACATAACGAGTTAAATAAGCAGCCCATGAAATTAAATATTATGATCAGGACGAAAACACAGGGGGACTTAATACGTATAAAGATTTTTATAATAAATAGGGGGAGAGGGGATTGCTTAAATTTTCGGACGAAAATTAGTAAAATAGTTGACATGCTATCTTTTAACTTTTCAGCATCAGCATCATGTAAGCTTTTTACCTGCTCATTAAAATATATCAAAAGAAATATATTATTCAATGGGATAAGATCAAAAATATATATTATGTAAGATACAAATAAAGATAAAAGGAATCCCAATGTAAAAGGATGCAGTCTATTTTGACCCTCAATATTTATTCCATTCGCATGATAAAATAGTTGGTAGATGGTAAGTGTGATGGGGAATCAACAATAATTTATGTATAAATACAAACTAATAGTACTTTAATCTTCATACCCGCGTAACCCGATAACTTTTAATAAAAGACATTAGAATGTAACAAAAAAAATTAGTATTATTGAAAGGATTAGGATGTTTCCTTGATTTGTCTTATCTTGGAGGAGGAATCTCTCAAATATTTAATACTAGATTTTATCTCCATGTATTATGGGGTTGTTTTACATTATTCTTCTTTAATATTTTTATTTTTTTTTTTTGAAATTTAGTTTTATTTATTGTAAGGAAGTTATTAATATACTTAGGATTTGATAATGAAAGGATTTCATAAATAAATGAGATGCTATAACCCGGTTTAAAAGCTATATGGCTTGGTGAGATCATGACCCGATTATTTTTTTTACTATAAAACTGTTTCTTAATTATAAATAATATCTTTTTTTAATCATATATTAATTTTTAGTATATACCTATTTTATAGGAATTTCATATCAAATATTTGGTGAGATTAATTTTTAATTTAATGAGATGTTATAACCCGTTTAAAGGCAATCTGGGTTTGGTGAGATCCATCTGTGAATTCGGATCAAATGCATGAGAAGTCTCTATTTACAAATAAAACAATCTAATGGCTTGAGAGAATGTAGGGAGTAACCGGAGAGCTTTTAAAGGTTTCGTTTATATATATCTAAGATAAAACCACATCTCTCTTTCAGGACCTGATTTCCACTACTTGCTTTTGAACTCGTTCCAAACATATTCAATGGCATCTTCATCATCTTCCTCTCACTTCATTCCTGCCGCCCTTGTTTCTCAATCTTGGAATCATGACGTGTTTATAAGTTTTAGAGGTGAAGACACTCGCAAGAGCTTTGTGGATCATCTTTACATGGCTCTTGTACAACAAGGAATCCAAACGTATAAGGATGACGAAACACTTGGTCGGGGTGAGTCAATCGGGCCAGCCCTCTTGAAGGCTATCCAAGATTCACATATTGCCGTTATTGTGTTCTCTGAAAACTATGCTGATTCATCTTGGTGCCTGGATGAGCTTGCACATATTATAGAGTGCATGGACAAGAAGGGGCAAATTGTTATGCCCGTATTTTACGATGTCGATCCTTCGGATGTGAGAAAACAAAATGGGAAATATGGAGAAGCATTTACCAAACATGAGTGTCAGAATAAGCACAAAGTTGAATCATGGAGAAAAGCTCTGCTAAAGGCAGGAAACCTTTCTGGATGGGTTCCTAAGGACTTTGCAAATGGGTAATTTTCTTTTATTTTTATGAAAAATTCATTTGTACTTAATATGTTCGCATCCTATAACTCAGTTATACTTGTAACTAGAGGTGTCAATTTAAATCTAGTATGGAAACTATTCTTGATATTACAAATCTGAAGACATATCCTATAGTACTCGATTGTTGTTTTGTGTTACTTGGTATTTTGGTTTCACTTATAGTTCTTTGTGTTAATATTGTTTTGCGTTACTCCGTATATTATTGTAAACCATGTATTAAAGTATTGAATTAATTAGATATAAGTAGGCACTAGGCATAGATACAACTATTCTTTATAAGATGTTTATTTACTTATGTATCTATTGTGCAGACATGAAGCAAAATGTATCAAGGACATTGTTGCTACAATTTTCAGTAGGTTGTCTCCCCTAATTAATAATGTTAATAGAGACCTCATTGGAATGGAGACACGCATGCAGGATTTGAAGTTAAAGTTGGGAACTGGGTCAGGTGGTGTGCGCATGATTGGAATATGGGGAGTTGGGGGTGGCGGTAAGACTACTGTCGCATCTGTTACTTATATGGAAATCTATAACCAATTCGAAGCTTGTTGTCTTCTTGAAAATGTTCGTGAGGAATCAAGCAAGCATGGCTTGAAAACGATGCAAGAAAAGTTTTTGACACTTGTTTTGAAAACAAATGTTGTGGTGGGGAGTGAGATAGAAGGAAAGAACATGATAAAAAGAAGGTTATGTCAAAAAAGTGTTTTAGTTGTTCTTGATGACGTTGATGAAGTCAAACAACTTGAGGTGTTAGCCGGTTCACATGATTGGTTCGGCGAGGGGAGCCGTATAATAATCACAACTAGGGATAAGCATTTGCTAACCCGCCATGTAGACATGATATATGAAGTGAGTTTGTTATCACATGACGAGGCCACCAAGCTCTTTAATAGACATGCATATCAAAAAGATAAACCTGTAGAAGATTATGAGATGCTTTCACAAGCTGTAGTTTCTTATGCTGGTGGGCTCCCGTTAGCACTTGAAATTCTTGGTTCTTTTCTATATGACAAAGACAAGGATGAGTGGAAGTGTGCCTTGGCCAAGCTAAAATCCATCCCAGATGTTCAAGTGATGGAAAGACTCAAAATAAGTTATGATGGGCTTAAACATGATGAGAAACAATTATTCTTAGATATTGCATGTTTCATGAGGAGAAGTAACATCAAATCGGCAATCACGGTGCTTGATGCTTGTGGTTTTCACCCACGCATAGGAATAAAGGTGTTGGTACAAAAGTCTCTCATAAAAGTTTCAAATGGAAAATTTGATATGCATGACTTGGTAGAAGAATTGGCGCACTACATTGTTAAAGAACGACACCCTAATCATCCTGAAAAACGCAGTAGAATTTGGAGAAAGAAAGATATCATAGAGTTTTTTACTATGGAGGAAGATGCATTGCTAACGGTTAACTTTCTAAGCATGTAGTTTGATTGTGCATCTAATGATGTTTGTCTAGCTAAACTGATACAATCTGGTTCCTTGATTAATTGGCACAGGAAATTGAAGTATTAGCTTTCCCACAACCTGCATTTGATGATGAGGAAAACCTTTTGTTTTCTGAAAATTATTACAACCATCGACGTCTTCCTCGTGTTATTGCAAACATGAAGAAACTTCGATGGATTGATTGGGAAAGGTATCCAGGATATTCATTCCCATCAAAATTCCAGCCAACAGAACTTGGTTGTCTAATGTTGAGATGTTACAATCTAAAACAACTCTGGAAGGGGTACAAGGTATGCAAATTTTCATGTTTCACTAAATCATTTTAATAGAACTGTTAAATGAATTATTAATTGTGAAATGAATGTTGTATTAAACTGGGAATCTAGCCAAGGTTACCAAGTAGTCAACACTAAAAATACTTTGTAAATCCATTAAATACATTAAATACTTTGTAAATCCCACTCATAGATACAAGGTCAAACATTTCATCCGTCTCAGAAGACGGAGAGACTCGGCACTTGGGTTTAAATAATTAATATTCATCTTTGGTGCCATTGCTGGAGTGATGGGCACATGCTTCTCAGTACTGATTCGTATGGAATTAGCATGACCCGGCGATCAAATTCTTGGTGGGAATCATCAACTTTATAATGTTTTAATAACGGCTCACGCTTTTTTAATGATCTTTTTTATGGTTATGCCGGCAATGATAGGTGGATCTGGTAATTGGTCTGTTCCGATTCTGATAGGTGCGCCTGACATGGCATTTCCACGATTAAATAATATTTCATTCTGGTTGTTGCCACCAAGTCTCTTGCTCCTATTAAGCCCAGCCTTAGTAGAAGTGGGTAGTGGCACTGGGTGGACGGTCTATCCGCCCTTAAGTGGTATTACCAGCCATTCTGGAAGAGCAGTTGATTCAGCAATTTCTAGTCCTCATCTATCTGGTATTTCATCCATTTTAGGTTCTATCAATTTTATAACAACTATCTCCAACATGCGTGGACCTGGAATGACTATGCATAGATCACCCCTATTTGTGTGGTCCGTTCTAGTGACAGCATTCCCACTTTTATTATCACTTCCGGTACTGGCAGGGGCAATTACCATGTTATTAACCGATCGAAACTTTAATACAACCTTTTCTGATCCCGTTGGAGGGGGAGACCCCATATTATACCAGCATCTCTTTCGGTTCTTCGGTCATCCAGAGGTGTATATTCCCATTCTGCCTGGATCCGGTATCATAAGTTATATCGTTTCTACTTTTTCGGGAAAACCGGTCTTCGGGTATCTAGGCATGGTTTATGCCATGATCAGTATAGGTGTTCCTGGATCTCTTGTTTGGGCTCATCATATGTTTACTGTGGGCTTAGACGTTGATACCCGTGCCTACTTCACCGCAGCTACCATGATCATAGCTGTCCCCACTGGAATCAAAATCTTTAGTTGGATCGCTACCATGCGGGGGGGTTCGATACTGGAAAAAATCATAAAGCAAAAAAAATGTTAACAATGGGAAAACTCTTGCATAAGGTTCTCGGTACAGTGTTTCTTGTTTTTTGGGGTGAGATAGGGTCAGAGGGCCTCACTCGGGTGTCTACGCATTATTTTATTCTTTCTTTCTTTTTATTACTAGCTTTCATTCTGATTTATCGAATAAGGAGAATCAGGGGAAAAAAGGATTATCTTATGTTCTTCTTTATTCTTTTTCTAATTTCGTTTTTGGGTGCTTGGCTGAAATCTTCTTTTCTTTATTTTGGCTCCTTTTTATTCTTTTTTGGTGGCTCTCCGGGCAACGGTGCCGAAAGAGGGCTTTCTCTTCCTTCCGCTTCTTCCGGCCCATTGGGCCCTGAAGATGATTCTTTCGCGGTCGATGTGTTGATGGAAAGCTGGCCAACATCAATGGAGAGCGGAGACAGCAGCGCGACGGTCAATCAGCCAGAATCTAGGCGCGTGCCGCCTGCGACTCATGTTGCTCTGCGGGGGACGAAGTTGGTCCATCGAATCAGCCAGAACCTAGGCGCGTGCCGCCTGCGGCTCATGTTGCTCCGCGGGGGGACGAAGCTGGCCCATCGAATCAGCCCCCACAAGGGCAAGGGGTCCCCTACCCATATCATCCGGAGGAGCTGATCGGGGGCGATTCCGTCTCGTCCATCCAACGGCGGCTTTTGGCTTCTAACCCCCTTCCTAGTGTCGAAGAAATCTACTACGCCCGTATACAAGCGGAAGACCTCTTCGAGGTCAAAGTTCAGATCATTCGCCAAATGGATATATATATATAATGATTGATATAATTCTTTGTAAGGTCAATATTTGTGACTTGCGATATCAAATGACGAAACCCGATATATATTTATGGTCAAGATAATATTTAATGTCGGCGAGCAAATCCGAACAAGAGACGAGAACTTCGAGCACGCGTTTAGCTTCAACGGAAAGAAAGCTTCTAGAATGTTTTTAGTTTGGCTATAAATAGGACTTTGTTGGTTTTATTTGTGTTTGTTTTTATGGTGTTTTCACCCACCCAAGGAGAGCTCACCTTGGGTGGGGTCGGTTCGTTTACTTAATATATTAAATATTTCAACAGATAACGAGATCGTTCATTTATATTATCGTTATATCATTTTGTTCAGTCGTTTGAATTCACCGCACCCGTCTCGAGCGATTATCAAGAACAAAACCTTTCGTTGTCGGATCCGGTTTCGGGACCTACATTCTTACACAATTAAGTTGACTGTGTATAAAAGAAAAAAATCCTCGTTGCCTAGCAAATCATGTGCAACAAAATGCTACATGAAAACGGTTCTACGACGTTAATAAATTATAGTAACTTATTTGACTTTTACGTATTTGTCTTGCAACAGCATCTACCAAGATTGAAAATTCTTGATCTATGGAGTTCATGGAACCTAAAGAGGACACCAGATTTCAAGGGTCTTCCATGTCTAGAAAGATTGAATTTAGGACAATGTGAACAATTAAAAAAGATTCATCCATCAATTGGATATCACGAAAGGCTTGTGTGGGTGAGCGTGAATCAATGCTCAAAACTTAAATCCTTTCCGCCCATTGTATGCATGAAGAAATTGGAGACTCTTGATCTCTCTTACTGTTATCAACTTCAAAAGTTTCCACATATCCAAGCAAACATGGATAACTTGGTATTACTTGGTTTGAGATCAACTAATATAGATATAATCCCACCATCAGTTGGACAGTTTTGTACCAACCTTGCTTCTTTTGATTTATTTCGTTGCCACAAACTAAAAAGAATAGAGGGAAACTTCCGTCTCTTAAAACATTTGGAATATCTTAACCTCTCTGAATGTTATCAACTTGAGAACTTAGCAGTGGATTTTTTTAACAAGGAATGTTGTTTAGAGGAGCTTCATTTAACTATAAAGTGGCAGGACTCAACATCCTTAAAAAATCGTATCGGGTTACAATCCTTTTATCGAGACAAGTCGCTGAGCATGAACCTTCCTCAATTTCCACGTTTTTTAAGAAAGTTGTATCTGTGTAACTCCAATTTGGGAGATGAACATATCCCATCCGATATGAGCGGGTTAGTATACCTACAAATACTAGACCTAAGTGAAAATCATTTTTCACGATTGCATTTCAACCTCTCCCAAATCCCGTCTCTCAAGTTCCTCAACTTGTCGTGGTGCAATAACCTTGTAGAACTTCCAGATCTCCCATCAAGTATAGCTATTCTCAATGCAGATTATTGTGAGTCACTTCAAAGTGTAGGAGAATTATCAAATTGTAAATGGTTATGGAAAGTTTCTCTTTTGGACAGTGTTAAGTTGATTGGTGGTGAGAGGGTGGTACATTCTATGCTTCAGGTTTATCTCTTCTTTTTTTTTTCCATCTTTGTTTGGCTTATGATAATAATAATAATAATAATAATAATAATAATAATAATAATAATAATAATAATAATAATAATTATTATTATTATTATTATATTAATGTTCCCTATGATGTAAACGAATACGGGCAGGTAAATGCAGCTGCAGATCGCCTTATGAGTATAGCACTTCCCCAAGTACAGCGATTAGAATCTGGTACATGTAGGGAAAAAGTCACCTTACAGCTTCCACTTCCACACAATTGGTATAGTGAATTTGGTGGATTTTTAGTATCTGCTTATGGTTGCGAGATTTGCGGGTGTGACATAACTATTATGCCGGAGATTTTGTCCACAGATTCTCAACTTGATCACTGGGAGGAGTTTGATAAAAATCCAGAATCCTATACGGAAAGACCGCAGGTGGGCTATATACCCTTTGCTTCATTGAGTCACACCTCATGGTGGAATCCTAAATGCACTGTTGTTACATTTCGGACTTATGGCATGTCTGATACGAAAGTAGGACTTGTGCCTAGGAAAAGTCAATCAGATGATTGCTCAGAGTGTTTGGAAGAACCGTTTGGATACAACAATGCCTTCAAGATCGAAGATTCTTCAGCTTCCTCTAGTATTTTTATTTCGTGGAAACCTTGTGATTTTTTGTGATTTATTTCGTGGAAACTAGTTGTAGCCCACTTACAATATATCCATTGCCCAGTTGATGTCCGGATGTTCCATTATCGTGTGAGAAACTCTTGCCACTATGACACCCATCTCCGCAGTATTCTTAAAAAGATTTAATAATTTTCGCTACTATTCTTATCGAGACTTCTTCAACTCTCCTGTACTTAGTAAATCATACAACCGACAACCATTCATAACTTAGCCAGAATTAAGAGATTTGGTCAACATTTTTATCAAATCAAGAACCTTGGTTTACACTAAATGCTAAATATCTATCAACATTTGTAGTATTTAAAACGATAAAGTTTTCGGTTAGCTTTGTGGAAAGTATTTAGAGACACAAATTTTAAGGATAAAAAGGCTAAAGTGGCTAGAGTGATAGGCCCCAGATTTAACAACAATTTCATGGATAAAAGGCTAAAGAGAGAAGATATGTTTACGCGAAGGTCGTATTCGTATGCGTCATTATTCACAAATTTCTTTTGTAAGGAATCAATGTGGAATGTTGAAACTTAATTTCCTTTTTCATTCTCTAAAAGTTTTACTTTTTAACTTTCAATAATATAGAGTTTTCACCAATAGTGATTTTAAAATGTGTATAAATATTTAATTAGGTTGAAACTTTAAATTTCGATAGTGTTGAAACTTTAAATTTCGATCGTTAATAATATGTTTATAGATAATAAATGATAAATTTACATATACACACACATATAGAGTACGTTTTCATCAATAATATAGAGTTTTCACCAATAGTGTTGAAACTTTAAATTTCGATCGTTAAAAATATGTTTATAGATAATAAATGATAAATTTACATATATATACAGACACATATGTACAACTTTTAGTTTTAAATATGTCAACCATATACAACCGTGTATATATTGTTATTGTGATAAAGTTAGAGTTGATGATTATCAAATTCTTACCAATTTAACTTAACAAATGTGTATATATATATAGTGTTGATTTTATTCAAGAACCTTTTTGAGTTGTAAGAACTTGAGAAGTTAATGTATGGACCAAATTAAAACACATCACCATTTTTTTAAAATACTATAAGGTCCTGTTCGTTTCAAGGATTTGTAAGGAATTCTAAGGAATTGGATTTTAAATCCCATGAATTTATATGTTCGTTTCATTAAATGAAAGAATGGGAATGGAAACTAAATCTCATCAAATCCCACATTTTATGGGATTTTAAAATCCCACCTATTTTATAAGGATTGTTATGGAAAATAAAGGGTTGTTTTATTAACCCTAATCAGTACTAGGGATGGCAAATGGGTTGGGTCGAAACGGGTCATGGGTTGGAACGGGTTAGAGTCAGAATGAGTCAACTAAAAAATGGTTGTTTTGGTTCGGTCGGAACGGGTTAGGGTCAAAAGGTTCGGGTCAGAATGGGTCCGGGTCGAAATGGGTCAAGGTCGGAACGGGTCAAAACGAGTTTAGGTCAGGTTTTTTTGAAGAACGAGGGCAAAGGCGGAAACGTTTTAGTTTTTTTATATTTTTCGTTTTTGATTTATATTTTGAGTTATGATTTTTTTATTAATTTTTTTAAATTTTTTCTGGAGGGGTTTTTATCAATAAACCCCGACCTTTATCAAACATTCCATTCCATTCCAATTCCAAATCCAAATCCTTTAAAAAAATTTCGTGAAACAAACGCACCTAAGGGTATTTTAGTCTTTCATTTATTTATCTTTCTTTAATTATTAGACCATTATTATTCTCTTTCTATTTCCTCATTAACTTTTATCAAAGTTATTAATTTAAATTATTAAATAGATAATATGAGTTAAAAAATGCAATCAAGTTAAAAAAAACAATTACTTGTTGAACATTAAGTAAAACTTATTAAACTTTATTTTACTAGAAGATATGCGTTTTAAATTTTAAAATAAGATATGGTCGTTTCTTTTTATGAGAGCGACTTGTTCTTATTTTCTTATTTTACAAATAACTGAATTTTAATTATTTGCAAACTTTTATGTGTCTTTTGACTTAAAGCAAACTAGTTTTAAGTAAACTCCATTTTTTATTGAATTTTATCTTTTTTTTATTGTAGTATTTATCAAGTTAAATGTATATAAATATTTTTTTTACAGTTTATAGAAATCAAACACTTTATGTACGTGGAGATGGATATTTTGGTCTGAGCATATCTTCTATTTTTATGTGATTAGATTTAATTTTATGATTTTGTGTTCACCTTTTTTTAATTCAAATTTTATTTAAACTCAAAAAAATATTAATAAATACATGAAATTTGATTATTTATAATTACTCAATTAAATTTAATTACACAATTTATATAGAGTTTATACAATGGTTATTTCGTTTTTAGTTCATTTAATATTGTGATGTGATATTACATTTGAAGTTCAATTTAGGTAATTTGAGTATTTTATGTAATATTTGTATTTTGTGTTGTGTAATTTATGAACCGTATGTAGTATGTGTAATTGGTAATTTACGTAATATTTGTATTTTGTGGCTGAGTAATTTTTGTAATTGGCGTGGATGCAATTTAGGTAATTTATGTAGTTGAGGTAATTTTTGTAATATGTATACTGAATGTAACTTGCATAATTTATGTAATTTATAAGATATTTAACTTTTGTAATTTAAGTAATTATGTTGTGTATATAACTTGTATTATTTATGTAATTTTGTGTATTTCGATGTTGAGTAATTTGAGTAACTTATATTATTTATGTAATTTGGGTAATTAGATTATTTAAGGTAATAAATGTATTTCGTGTTGTGTAATTTATGTACCTTGTATTATGCAATTGGTAATTATGTAATTTTGTGTATTTCGATGTTGAGAAACTAATGTAATTTGGGTAATTCGTATAATTGTTGTATGTGTAATTTTGGGTAATTTATGTCATTTGTTTAGTGCATAATAATTTGTGTAATTTGGGTAGTTATCAACTTGTGTGATTTGGGTAAGTTATGTGTTTTGGTATGAAATAAACTACATGTATTTAGAGAACAAAAAGAAATATATTTTAAAAAAAAATCTATTATTTTCTAAATATGCTTAATATAATAATAAATTTTAATATTTTTATAGAAAAAAATCTTTGTATTTTTTATTATTTAGAAGTAATAATTTAGTTTTTAAAAACTAACATGATTTGTGACAAATGATATGTTTTTTATTGGAATTTGAAAAAGATAAAATGAATATTTTACCCAAATACCCTTTATCATTAAATATTACTTATTTCTCTCTCATCTCTCAATTATTAATTCATGTTTAATCTCAACCACAAGAAAATTACCATTACTTAAATGTGTGGATATAAATATAGTTATCAAGTTCTTAAAACTTATTTGAGTTCTTAAAATATCTCTTCCATATATATATATATATATATATATATATATATATATATATTCACTAGTCTTGCATACTTGTTCTAGTGGTTCTTATTATAGCAGCTAAACTGTCATGGCTTAATAAATGAACTTATTCAATTTGCACACCCTGTTAGGATATTTAGGATTAATAAAACATTCAGGCTTAACCATATAGACATTTTCAGAAAGATGTCCATTAAGAAAAGCAGTTTTGATATCCACTTTCCATATCTCGTAGTCATAATACGCGGCTACGACAAGTAATACCCCCTTATCGACTTAGTCATAAAAACGGGTGAGAATGTTTCATCATAGTCAATATCCTGAGTTTGAGTAAAACCTTTCACGGCTAGCCGTGCTTTATAAGTCTGTATATTTCCATGCATGTTGTTTTCCTTTTGAAAATCCACTAGCTCCCTACTGCCCGAAATTCGGGGGGATAGACCAACCAAGTTCTAGACTTGACTGCATCACGGCGTTCATATATAGCATCTTGCCATTTCTCAGATTCCGGATCTAAGATAGCATATTTGTAATTACCAGGTTCTTCACTTGGCTCAGCTACTAAGAGGACTTCGGGACCATCTAGATGCCATAGGTATTTAGAATTTGGTACGCGAGTCCTATTACTTCTACGAACGCTTGTGTTTATGTCTGATGTATCAGCAACAACAAGTGTTAATAAGACGTTCCAACTTCCTCAGTGGTTGTTTGTGGTTCTTGAATTTCTTCAAGATCGACAATATTATTTTCACTTCCTCGATCGAGAATTTCCTTCTCGAGGAAGTGGCCCTCCCTTTTGATAGAAATCATATTTATATCAGGATGGAAGAAATAATATCCGGTTTGGTTATAGTATCCGACGAAAACAACTTTTACGCCGCAAGGATCAAGCTTGTCATCAGAATCACTACTGGTGGCATATGCATCACATCCCTATACTCTAAGGAATGACAAATTGGGTTTGCGCCCATGTCATATCCCTTATGGGGTTTTGCTTACCTTTTTAGTTGGAGCCAGATTGACAATTCGGGCGTCGATCATAAGGGCAAATCTCCTAAAGGAGTGAGGCAAGTTAGTTCTACACATCATCAATCAAACCATGTTTAGCAAGGTTCGATTTCTCCTCTCACTCACGCCGTTATGTTGGGGGTGTACCGGGTGGAGTGAGCTGTGAAACAATTCCACGCTCTTTTAGATGATTTATAAATTCTGAGCTGAGATACTCTCCACCTCGATATGATCGAAGCATTTTAATAGTTTTCCCAAATTGGTTTTCCACTTTGTTTTGAAACTCTTTGAACTTTTCAAAAGTTTCATGCTTGTGTTTCATAAGATACACATAAGCATACCGACTGTAATCATCAATAAAAGAAACGAAGTATCTTTCATGATTTCTAGACATGGTTCTGAAAGAACTGTAGGCATCAGTAAGTATGTATGAGTCATAGCAGATCCTTTGCTCGTTCATTCTTATAAGTGAAGGAGTCTTTGGCGAGTTTGCCAACTAAGCAAGATTCGCAGTCATCAAAAGAGTCTGGTCATGTGGATTCAAGAATCCCTTCAGATTGGAGTCTCTTAACTCGTGCCTTGCTTATGTGGCCAAGTCGGCATTGCATAGAAATGTATCATTGATGTCAGATCTGATACGTTTAAAAATATTATATACATTATTGTTTATTTGAATATCAATCTTATAAATACCACATCAAGGTTTAGCCTCAAAATAAAAGAGATCATTCAAGTAAGCAGAAATAGCAATACCATTAAAAGCGTACTTAAATCCTTGTTCAAATAGTAAAGAAACTGAAATAATGTTTCTGGTCAAATCAGTTGCAAACAAATAGTTATTCAACATAACTACAAGGCCAGATGGACAAGCAAAACGATATGTGCCAGTTGCAAGAACTATGACTCTCTTTTCATCAGCAACAATGAGTTCCATGCTGCCTTGTTTTAGCTTCTTCTAGTTTTCAGGTTCTTGTAAGACATTAACGATGTGGTAACCACATCCGGTATCAAATACCCATGTGTTGTTAGAGACAGTGAAAAGTTCAATAACGTAAATGGAAATACTTTTAGAGGAGCTTTCACCATTGGTCATCTGCCTCTTCAGCTCAATAAGATAGTCGGGATAGTTACGCTTCCGATGTCCCGTTTTGTTGCTCTTGTAGCACTGGCGATCCTCAGGATGCGGCGGTGGTACCTTTGCAACACCCTTGTTAGTGTTGGTGGCAGACTTGTTGGCAGTAACAGTAACCATTTCATTTTCTTGCCTTTACCGTTATTACCCCGGTTCTTGGCTTAAGCTTCTTGACACCATTAGATCAAACCATTAACCATTAGAACTTGATTAGTCTTAGTGGAAATATTCATCCCAGCCGTTTTGAGCATACCATGAAGCTCCGGCACTCTCTTCACCCAGGCACTCATATTGAAATTCATTACGAATTGGTCACTAAAAAATACTTACAATTTTTTTAACGAGGAAAACGAACAAAACATTTTAGTTTTTTTTTTTTTTACTTTTTTTTTGTTTTCGATTTATATTTTGAGTTATGAATTTTTTATTATTATTTTTGAATATTTTTTAGGGGTTTTTGATCTTAATAGAAAATCCCTAAAAAATTCAAAAAAAAAAATTCATAACGCAAAATATAAATAAAAAACAAAAATTCTAAAAAAAAAACTAAAATGTTTTCGCCGTTATCCTCGTTAAAAAAAATCGACTCCAATTCATTTGTTAAACGAACACATCAAGAGTGGAATTGGATTTTAATTCATTTGAATTCCAATTCCTATTAAAATATTCAGATTCCAAATCCAATTTCAAATTCTTTGCAAATTTCAATTTCAATTTCATTTCATTATGTGAAATGAACGCGCCCCAAATATTTTACGATTGAATTGTTTTATCTTTTCTATTAGTACTTTATTTTTTATTTTTGTAAGTTTTATAAAGACTAGCAGATCATGTATACGAAAAGCTATCAAACTAAGTTGTCCAAATATATTTTTAATAAATTACTAGGGGAAGAGCCCGCGTGTTACAGCGGGAATGCAACCAAAATTCGGTTGGTAGCGGTTCACTTCATTATAGTACCGACATTCACTATATCAAAATTTATATTCGGCATTGTTTACGATGAAAAAAATATAATAAAATTTACATAACATTATAAAAAATAAACACGATTAGTTGTTTACGTAAGTTAATGAACATAAGTGATGTATTTAAGTAATTTTTATTAACTTATATATTTTTAAAAAAAATCTTTAATCCATATTACACGTAATGAACCGTTTGGTTTACGGTTTATTATAACAAAACCGGGCATGACCGTAGAATTCAAGGTTGCATAAGTTTTGAATTATTTCTATTTTTTAGTTTACACTGAGTTCGATAAAATAAAACTGGGCTATTTGTATGATTAATCTGGTGATAATTGACAAAACTAAATAAGCTTTATGCAAACAACTGCCAATTCGACAATATGAGCAAACCAATTCGGCAACTTAATGAGTTTTACGCAAACAATTTAATTGTTGAAATTCATGATTTACTTCTTTCCTCTACAAAGAGTCGATTTGGTCCATCATGAGACTGAATTAAACAAATCATGTTTAAATATTTATAAAAATGTCTCTATTCCTTTGTTTAAAAAAAACTTGCTGATTAACCCTGTTTAAGGTATTATAAAGCAAGTTTTGTTCATTATTGTATGCCAAATTGTCAATATGCCGATGAAACAAATCATGTTATAAAGATTAATCACTTTCAAATTTAAAAAAAAACCAACAAAATAGATTCTCATATATTAAAAGTAGTATATGAGAAATGATTGCCATCCGATGCTGCGTTATGCCACAGGGTTTCGCGACCAATGTCGGGTTGCACTTGTACGAGCGTCGTGCTATGCACATAGTGGGATTGCTTACACGCCCGATGTCGAGTTATGCGCGTACCAGCCTATTAATAAATATACCAACCTATTTGACATTTCCTTATTTGTCTTACAACAGAGTCTACACCAGATTTTAATTTTCTATGTAAAGATTGAATTTAGAGACAGTGTGCTATTATAATAAGGTAGTTTTGGTTCGGTTAGGAACCAATAGAGTGCTTTTTTTTTACATTTAAAATAAGTGTAATCATATAAACGATAACATGAAAGAAAAGAAAGAAATGCAGGGGAGAGAGAAATTTTATTGCTCTGGAATCAAAGTTCCATACAAATGAAAGCAAACCTCCTATATATACAAATACATATGTGTCGCATATGTTGAGTAAACATATGCGCTCACACCCCCCCCCCTTCAAGTTGGAGGCTGAGAAAACCCAACTTGCGCAATAGCTCATGAAAATGAGGCCCTGGCAAGCTTTTTGTAACCAAATCCGCAAGTTGATCAGCAGTCTTCGTATGTATGAGATTAATGAGACCTTCCTGTAATTTTTCATGAACAAAGTGACAATCAATCTCTATATACTTTGTTCGCTCATGAAAGACCAGATTCTTGGCAATGTAGATGGCAGCTTGACTGTCACACTTGAGGGTAACTGGAGTAATGTTAGGAACATTAAACTCAGTAAGAAGTCGAGTTAACCAAGCAAGCTCAGCTGTAACACGACGGAGTGAGCGATACTCAGCTTCAGCAGAACTCAAGGAAATAGTGGGTTGTTTCTTGGATTTCCAAGAAATAGGAGAACCACCAAGAGAAACATAAAACCCACTGACCGATCTTCGTGTATTAGGATAGGCAGCCCAATCCGAATCATAGAAAGCCTGTAATTCAAAAGAAGGATTATTGTTGAAAAATAAGCCTTGAGATATAGTACCCTTCACATAAGAAAGAGTATGAAGAGCCGCATTCCAATAAGGAAGCCTTGGATCTTGCATGATCTGCCTTAAGAATTGGACAGCAAAAGCAATATCGGGTCTTGTATGAGTAAGATAATTGAGTTTCCCAACAAGTTTCCTGAATAGTAGAGGGTCATTGATAGGAAGACCCTCATGAACCTTGAGCTGTAAATGATGAGGTAATGGAGAACCACTAACAGAAAGATTGGAAGTATCAAATTCTGAAAGCATGTCCCTAACAAATTTGTGTTGGGACATGATGATACCATTCGTCGTATAAAGAACCTCTATTCCTAAGAAATAGTTAAGACGCCCAAGATCTTTAATCTTGAAAGAAGAATCAAGAAAAGATTTGAGAATATTAATCTCCTATAGATTGTTCCCAGTGATGAATATGTCATCAACATATACAGCCACATAAACCACCGAGGATCCCATAGATTTTGAAAACAAAGAGTGATCGTTCTGGGAACACATGTACCCTCGTGTTTTTAGAGCAGTGGACAATTTTCCATACCATTGCCGAGATGCCTGTTTTAAGCCGTATAAAGACTTTTGAAGCTTAAGAAATTGATGATTAGGAAGATCCATACCGGGAGGTGAATGCATGTAAATTTCCTCATCTAAATCTCCATGAAGAAAAGCATTATTAACATCAAGTTGAAAAAGAGGCCAACTTCGTTTGGTAGCAATAGCAACATGACCACGAATGGTAGTCATTTTGACAACAGGATAAAAGTCTCATTATAATCAATTCCTTCCTTTTGAGTATCTCCTCTAACCACCAATCGGGCCTTACAACGTTTAACAGTGCCATCTGCTCAGTGTTTAACTTTAAACACCCATTTGCTCTTAATAGCCTTCTTTCCAGGATGAAGATCAACAACAGCTCAAGTATTAGTATTTTCAAGAGCCTGAAACTCTGCTTTTGTGGCATCTTGCCATGCAGGAATATTTGCAGCTTCTTTGTACGAAGTAGGCTCATGTAAATCAGATATAGCTGTGGTGAGAGTTTGACTGGAAAAGAAGTTGAGAAGAAGAATAAGACATAGAAGAGGAGCACGAATTAGTGACAGTGTGAAAGCAATGGTGAGAAGAATCAGGATAATTACAGACATAATCATTCAAATAAGAAGGAGGAACAGAAGTTCTAGAAGATCTTCTAACAGGTGGATCATTAGAAGGAGGAATAGGAATATCAGAAGCAGCGGAAGAATTAGGAATGGAATCGGGAATCGAATCAGAAGCGGAAGTAGAGGAAGGATCATCAAAGAATTGATTGATGATATCAATTGATGGAAAAATAAAGCTTTCTTTGGATTTAGTGATTGAAGGGAATAAAGCTTCAAAGAAAACGACATCTCTTGAAATGATGATCTTATTTGTGTTAAGATCATATAAACGATAAGCCTTTTTACCAAGAGGATATCCTAGAAAAACACAAGGAACAGCCCGTGGTTTGAATTTGTCCATTCCATGACTTAAAGTGGAAGCATAAGCAAGGCAACCAAAAGACTTCATGTGAGAATAAGAAGGAAATTTTCATGTCAGAACCTCATATGAGGTTTTATTGTTAAGGATCTCAGTGGGGAAACGATTTATTAAATGTGTTGCTGTCAAAACACAGTCATCCCAAAACTGAACAGGAAGTTTAGATTGAAACATTAAGGCTCTCGATGTTTCAAGCAAATGTTTATGCTTTTGTTCAAGAAAACCATTTTGTTGAGTAACAGCAACACAAGTTGTCTGATGAATAATGCCTTTACTTAATAAGTAAGCACGTTGAACTATTCCAGTCCCTAGTTCAAAAGCATTATCAGAATGAATGCATTTGACAGTGGTGCCAAATTGATTGCTAACCATTTCAATGAAAGATTGAAGAATAGGAAAAGCATTGCTTTTAGTGGAAAGCAAATGTGTCAAAGTGGTTCTGTTATAATCATCCACAATGGTTCAAAAATATCTGAAGCCATTATAAGTAGCTGTATGATAAGGCCCCCAAACATCAATATGAATTAGCTCAAAAATTTTGCTAGTAGATGTAGAGCTAATAGAAAAAGGCATTTTATGTTGTCTTGCCTTAGGACAAATATCACAATGCTTGATAGACTTGAAAGATGAATTAGAAATGAAAGATAACTGTTTCAATTTGTAAACTGGCAAATGTACTAGAAGATTATGCCAAGTTTCAACGGTTACAGCAGAGTTACAAGATTTATTGAAAAGAAAAGAATTAGTAGCAAAAGTCTCGGTGGCTTCAAGAAGATAAAGACTATTGAGTATTTCACCAAGAACCAGATGGCTCTTCAGAAAAGGGGCCTGCAAAACAGAATTGTGTTTAGAGAAAAGAACAGTACCATCAGTATCAGAACATAATCTTGAAACATAAAGAAGATTATTTTTAAAATGTGGTACCAAAAGAACTTTAGACAAAGAAAGGTTATCAGTTAAAGGAACAATCCCATACTGATGAATCGTAACACCGGTGCCATTAGGAAGATTGATGAAAATTGGATTTTGAAGAAAGGAAACGCTTGAAAACAAGTTTTGATCATGACACATATGATCATTTACACCAGTGTCAATGATCCATTTTGAAGAAGATTTAGAAGAATTACAAGACATGATATCTCTGAAAGAGTCATGATTGATGGTTGTAGCGTTGTTTGCAGCAAAAGCATTAGAAGTCCCAGGTTGGAGTTTGTTTTGCTACAACAAAACCATTAAGTCATGATACTTTTGTTGAGTTATTCCTTGCTGATCAGCATGTTTATCATTTTGTTCTTGTTCTTCAGCAAGATTAGAAAACCTCTTTCCTTTAGCAAATTTATAGTCCTTTGGAAAACTAATCAACTTATAACATTTGCTCACCGAATGTCCATTCCTTTTACAGTGAGTACACACAAGATTTCTTCTATTTTCTCCAGTTCCACCACTGACCGGTCCTGCAGTATTAGCATGCATAGAAGTAGAGGATGTGGTGAAATCAGTGGTGGTGGTGTGAATTTCTCTCTGTTTTTCATCTCGTATCAAGATCCCATAAGCACGATCGATAGAGGGAAGAGGCTGCATCATTAAAATATTGCTTCTGATCATGTCATAGTTTGGATTTAGTCCAACAAGAAATTGAATTAGTCTTTGATCTTCCTCTCTTCTGGCAAAAGCATGAGCAGCCCCACATGTGCAAGAAGGAATGGAATTAACAGCATTCAACTCGTCCCAGTAGGATTTCATTTTAGCAAAATAAGTAGCAATGTCACTACTTCCTTGGGAGATTTGACAAAGATTCTTTGAAGTTGGTAGACTCTAGCACCACTTGCTTGTCCATATCTAGAATTAAGCTCGTTCCAAAGAGTTTGAGCTATTTCGGCATACAGAACACTATCACGAATATCATGATTAAGAGTATTGAGAATCCAATATATCACCATATCATTACACCTTTGCCAGAGTTCAAGATGTGCTTGATTAGCTGGCATAGGGACAGTGTTATTAATGAACCCAAGTTTGTTCTTAGCGGAAAGAGCAATAGCCATTGCTTGTTTCCAGGCTCCATAACCATTGCCGTCAAAGAATTTTGAGACGAGAATCATGCCTGGGTGATCGGATGGATGAAGGTAAAGAGGATTAGATGAATCAATTGTGAGATTTTGAATAAAGGAAGTATTAAGGACTTCCATTTAGAAAAAAATAGAAAAACGAACAAAGAACGAGAAGAAAATTACTTATGCTCTGAATCATGACAAAAGAGACTTATGCGCCGCATACATTTGCGGCGCATATGGTGGACATGTAGACATATGCACTTAGAATGAGATATGCGCTAGACTTGTACGGCGCATATGTCTAGACATATGCGCTGGAATGATTAGAAACAAATATTGACATTTTGGATTGGATTTTGAGTATGAAACTTTGTAGGGTTTAAAACGAAAGTATAAGGAACAATCGGTGAAAGTTTGAAGAAATTTTGACGATTGAAAACCCGAGAAAGTGACAAAGGAAATGAAAAAGAAGGAATCTATGGAATAAAAGAAAAGAAAACCAACTGAAAAAATGTAACAACCTGAATATATTAATCAAAAGATCAATAATCCAGAGAAAACGACTGATGAAGAAAAAAAAACCTGGAGAAAAAGATGAAAACCCGGTTCAAAAGAAGAGCATGCCTTAATAACCATGTTATGATACCATGTAATTTTATAAACGATAACACGAAAGAAAAGAAAGAAATGCAGGGAAGAAAGAAATTTTATTGCTCTGGAACCAAAGTTCCATACAAATGACAAACCTCCTATATATACAAATACATATGTGGCGCATATGTTGAGTAGGCGCATATGTAACATATGCGCTCACAATAAGAATGAATTTAGGGTCTAATTTTGTCCAAGCGCAGCCACTGTTGCTGGTCAAAAGCATGATCAAATCTAACAAAAGTCATAACCCGATGATGGTATGCATGTTTAATCCTCGGTTACGCACATTTAATCGTCAGTTTTGCGTAATCCGGTGTTGGTTACACCTCCGGTTCGGGGTTATGCATGTATCATCACCGGTACGCATCTGATTCCAAGTTACGCGTATACCAGCAGCGGGTTTGATGTGGGATTGCGCACGTACCGGCATCAATTACCCGTTTGTCGTTGCATTACGCATGCACCGACATGGAGTTATGCGCATAGCGGCAACGCTTATGCGACCGATGTTGGGCTGTGAGCATACCTTCATAGGATTGCGTGCGTACCGACACCGTTACGGGTGATGGCGCGTTACATGTGTACTTAGGTTATGCGCGTACTAGGATCGGTTATGCTGATTTCTAGTTGCGCGCGTACTTGAACAGAGTTTCACACATACCAGCACTATTTGTGAGCCCGAAGTCGCGTTATGCACAAGCCGATGCGGTTACGCATGTGATGGGCCAAATTATGCACGCACCAGACTGGGGTTACGCAACCGATGTCAGGTTGCGTTCGCAACCAGCGTAGAGTTACGCATGTAATGAGACCGTTTCCAATTCCGATTTCATGTTATGCGCTTACTGGCCTATGAATAAATTATTGACCTATTTAACTTTTACGTATTTGTCTTACAACAGAGTCTGCCAAGTTTAAAATTTCTTGATCTCCATAGTTCGAGGTACCTAAGGAGGACACCAGATTTTATGGGCCTTCCAAGTCTTGAAAGATTTGAATTTAGCGGGCTGTGTGCAATTAAAAGAGATTCATCGATCGATTGGATATCACAAAAGGCTTGTTTGGGTGAATATGAAAGGTTGTGGCATTCTTAAATCATTTCCACCCATCATACAGATGATAAAATTGGAGACTCTTGTGCTCTCCAGTTGTTATCGACTTGAAAAGTTTCCGGATATACAAAAGAAGCATGGATAGCTTGATACACCTTCGTTTCGATGGAACTGCCATAGTATTAGTTCCACCTTCGATTGGACAGTTTTGTACCAACCTTGTTTCTTTTGATTTAAGTCGTTGTTGCAAACTAAAACGAATAGAAGGCGACTTCCGTCTCCTAAAACGTTTGAAATATCTAAAGACCTCTGAATGTTTTCAACTTGAGAAATTGGCAGGGGATTTTTTTTTTTTGCAATGAATGTTGTTTAGAAGTGCTTCCTCAGTTTCCACGGTTTTCAAGAAAGTTGGATCTTAGTGACAGCAATATGGGAGATGGAGACATGCCATCTGATATGAGTGGGTATGTTAACATACAAGTACTAGACCTAACTGGTACCGACTTTTCACGATTACATTCTAGCCTCTCCCAAATCCCGTGTTTCAAGTTCCTCAACTTGTCACACTGTATGAGCCTTGTAGAAGTGCCGGATCTCCCATCAAGCATAGAAATTCTCATAGCAGAACGTTGTGAGTCACTTCAAAGGGTAGGAGATTTATCAAATTGTAAATGGTTATGGAAAATCTCCCTTAGAAGAGACAATAAGAATAAGTTGATTGGTGTTGAAAAAGATGTGCATTCTATGCTTCAGGTATAACTCTTATCTTGTTCTTGAATTTCAAGCCTTTTATAAATTATAATCTAGAATATATATAAACAAAGACCCTAAAATCGTACGTGTCATGATGTTGTCGCTCCCCCCTTTTATGGAAGTCACCAGATTGTTTGATTTTTAAATGGAGTTCTCTCATTGATTTAACCCAAATTCATGAGTATGGATCTTACCAAAACCAGATAGCTATTAAACGGGTTATAACATCTCATTAAATTAAAAATTAATCTTACCAATTATTTGATATGAAAATCCTATAAAATAGGGATATACTAAAATTTAATATTCAATTTAAAAAGAAAAAGATATTATTTATAATTAATAAACAATTTTATAGTAAAAAAACACGAGTGCGTCATGGGTCACCTAATCTAAACAGGATTTAAACGGGGTTATAACATATCATTTATTTATGAAACCCTTTTATCATCAAACCCTAAGTATATTATTAACTTTCTTACAATAAAAAAAATTTAAATCCAAAAAATAAATATTAAAAGAACAAAAAATATAAAACAACCATTCTCTCAAGCCATCAGAAATTTCTTACAATAAATAAAATTAAAATCCAAATATACATATGTAAATATTAAAAACAAATAATGTAAAATAACTCTAGTTTATATATAGTTACCATAGATTGGGATTTTTTAACAATAATAATAGAAGCAAAATCCAAGATTGAATCTCACACTCAATCCAAGATTGATTATCGCCCTCCGATAACCAAATCGTTTATAGGTTTTTCATCACGCGTTACCAGCGGTTCCACATTCTCAATCGATTAAACCTTGGGATCAATTAGTTGTATATCACATGGCAGTTGCCGTCAATCTCTCCCCACTTCCCGTCAGTCGCAGTTGTGAGAGGTTACACACCAGTTTCCATTAACGAAACTGTGATATATAAAAATCATTACTCTTTATAAATGGCAAATGATTATTTAATTTGGGGATTTCAAGCAGACAGCGAGTTGGACATCTTCAATCGGTACCTAATTCATCATCTTCAGTCTGATAATCATCTTCAATCGGTACCTCAAAATCATTTGTTCATCATCTATTCTCTCGACCTCTCTTAGGTATCATTCGTTTTAAATATTCAAATCTCACAACTTGTATTTATTAACCGTGAGGGTCTTGACTGATAATTTTAGTTTATTTGTGATATAGGAAAAATAGTGATTGGGATTGTGGGTTGATTATGCTTTGTGTTTGCAATGCTCATTTCTTTTTTATAAAAAATGGGATTGTGGGTTGATTATGCTCTGCTTTTTGAGGATTTAAAAAGGTTTCGGGTTTGATTTTGCTTTGAATTTGAGAATAGGGAAGAAGAAGAAGAAGAAGAACAAACTTATGGGAAGATCAACAATGAAAGGTTATCTTATAGGAACTTGGAGCGTTGAAAATTGGAGCAAATCAGGTAAAGTTATGAATTATTATTATAATTCTATATAGTTAAATTAGTGTATTTCATTCAAATAAATGAATTTAGGAGGTTTTGATTTTAATTTGCAAACATTTGTTGTATGACTTTGTAATGTGGTTTTAATGTTCAGGTGTTAGTGATTTAGAGTTGCTTTTCAATGGAGATGAAGGCACTTTCTCAATGAACGGAGACCAAAGGTTAAACAAGGAAGAAAAGGTTAATTTGATTTCTTTTTTTAGTGCTCAGGTTATTATTGATCACAAAATAAGTCCTTTTTGAAAGGCGGTGATTATGAACAGTTTGAAGAACATAAGGCATGTGGTTTTGTTACTGGTTGAAATAGAAATGGTTATTTGAGGGTTTTTTTATCACAGCCAATGCTGATAAATTATATAGTATATTGTTCCCGGATGTTGTAACCAGCATTTGAGAAAATCATTTTCGTTTAAAGCCTCCTGCATTTGATCTGAGCCATCCAAAGTCATTAAAAAGCTTCTAGAAGGGGTAGTCAAGGGAAGTTTCATCATCTCTTTCGTACACTCCGAACGGTTTTTGATTACTCCCCCGTCGCCGCCCCTTCTTCCCGGTAACCACTACAAACACAGAGATTTATATATAGAGAGAAACAAAGAATTTGTCTTCCAGCGAAGCTATTGAACAATCCGAACTGTTCAATACCAAGGTAGCTAAAAACCTATCTTCCATTCGATACTCTCAATACCTGTTCAATAATCCATTGCGCTATTGATTCACATCCGCACGTTTCTGTTCGATTACGGTTTGCAGATTTGGTTTATCGATATTCTTTGTTTGTGCATACAGCGGTAAATAAAAATATTTCGGTGAATTTTGAAATCAGAGCACTCGGTGGCAACAGAAACAAAAGGGATGGATGCTTCAACAAGAAACTCATATTTAGAGGTTTGATTTGGTTTCTTCTTTTTTATGGATTAATTGTTCATACAATTAGCTTCATTTGTGTGTTTCTTTTTGTTCAGGCGAAACAGTTGCTTTCAGCTTGAGCAAAACCCTCAATCCCTACAAATGAACCCACAATGTACTACTGGCCTTCAAATGCAGCATTAACAGAAATTGTTGAAGAACTATTTTAAGAATTCAGACAACTGGACTTGATATCTCTCTATCACTTTTCCAAAAAAAAAAACCTCATATATGGTTTGTGTCCAGCTTATTTTAACTTCAAATATCAAGTTAACATTTGCAAATAATGCTACGCTAAGTTATATCATGATTGTTTATTTGAATGTGATGTAGGGAAACTGTTTTTCCATTAACAAGTATAGCAACAAATGAAAAATGCATACTTGGTGCACAAAATAAGTTTTGGCTATTTGTGGAGACTTCTGTGTGAGGCCAATGTTGAAGGTGCAAATCCTAAGTTGATTTACTGCTGCATCTATATTTCGGATCAATCGGTAAGTTATTTATAGCAATAGTTAATTGGTCAAACATCATTATTATTGGTTACTTTCACCTCCTATCTGTTGGGTTGAAACTTACAAATTTGTGTTTTGTAGTTCTTTTATGTTTCAATGGGTAATACACAACAAAAAACTTGATTTTATTATTTACTAACCCGTCAATTTGGATAATATTTTATTTTCTAGTGGTTAGATCAAAGAACATGGCTGATAGGGAACGTGGGAACAGTCAGAAATTATTAAGAATACATTTTAACAATGCAACTTCTAAAGCCACTTAACTTTTTGAAGGATACATGATACGATACTATGCTGTTAACGGGAGTCAGGTGCCCATCTATACCCTAAGACAATTATAGGGCCGCAAACATATACAAATATTCTACGGGCCAGCCTGAAACTTTGGGCATTAGTTTCACTTGCTATTTATGATCTTTGATTGCCTGGATGTTGTTAACGGAAAGCATGTTAAGTTAAACAAATATTATTTACTACGAACTTAAATTATGCTTTTCTATATAGGGGTTGCCAAATAGGAGAACCGATAATTATGTAACTCTGATGCTATATTGTCATTTTACAGATGTCTGACACAAGCAAGACAGAGCTACAAAAACAAAATGGTGGTGAGATCGAGAATGTAGAGTGTGTATTGATATATCCTTGAATCCCAAACTAAATATCGTCATGTAAGTGTTTGGATTTAAAAAGTCAACCTGTCGATCTGATATTTAATCAATGATTCTTGATTTTGGTGATGGGGAGTGATGCTTAGAGAAATTGCAGAGAAATGATTGGTGAGTGTTGTAGCTTATGAGCATCTTATTCTGTACTTTTTTTTATTCACTTATGTTTTATTTGCTTATTTTCAGAGATGGCATCGAAGATGAACAATATTTATTTTAGGTGTCACACTAACCTAATTAATTTGGTTTGTATATTTCTAAAGTTACAATTAACAGTTCATTTAAAGATATATATTGTTAACACTGGTTGAAGTGGGTCATGTAGTCAGTAATCGCAATTTGCGAGGTTGACAGCAAAGGAATGTAGTAAATACTTATTTCTTTCTTTTAGAATATGTGTGGTGGTACATTTGACAGTAAATGACTTGTATTTTGATTTTAAACAGGTACTATTTGTTTAGAATGAAAGGAAAGATAGTTATGCCATTATGTCATTCAGGATTTTTAAAATGTTTCACACTTAGATATATTTCATTGTCGGAATTGTATTCTATTGATGCTCTTGAAATGGCTTAGTGTAGTTCAAATTACAATGTCTATATTGACCTTTTTTTTGTTGTTTTAATATACTTGCTTATTTTAAGAGATTTTAGCCTATAAAAGAACAAAATTAACAAACGAAAACCATTTAATGTCAGGAATTCATGTACATGAGTATATAATAATTGATGAGAAAATTACTGTTTGCGTCCCTGTGGTTTTAAGGTAGAGGCATAATGAGTCCTCGAAAATTTTTTTGAACTGGTTGAGTCCTCGTGGTTTCAAAAATGAACCATTTGAGTCCCTACCCTTACTTAACTTTTATAATAAACTTTCATTTTACTGAAACTATAGGGACTCAAATTGTTCGTTTTTGAAACCACAGGGACTCAAATTGTTCGTTTCTAAAACCACGGGGAGTCAACTAGTTCAAAAAAATTTTCGGGGACTCATTGTGTCTCCGTCCTAAAACCATAGGGACGCAAACAGTAATTTTCTCATAAATGAATAAAGTTAAACTAAACAATAATTTTCTCACAAAACAACCGGTTCTAGACCCAACCCAGCGGTTCCTACCCAGAACCGGACCCGGCCTTACCTTACCCGCGGGTATGGACCGAGTTTTGGGTTTCCCTTTGAAACTGTACCTGAACCAAAACCGACCCGGACCCGGTGGAACCGGTTCCGCCAATACACGGCCGTACCCTACCTGAAACCTGAAAAAAAAAACCCGATGGAACCGGTCAAAACCCGGTCAAATACCCGACTATACCCGGACCTGGTTTTGACTTTTGTTGGCTGTACCTGGTTCCGGTTTCTGAGAATACCCGGTTTGTGCACCTCTAGCTATATGTATCAGACCGGGAGATTCACTTTTTACTAAAGAGACTTTTGTTTGAAATAAATAGGAAGTTCAATATTCAGGTGCTAATATGTTGAGCTTGTGTTTGATGTAGGCAAAATCTCTTCTTTAACAAAGAAAGATAGATTTGTCATTTTAACTAGTTTGACTGTTCAAACAGATTTTATGGGTCATTTGATTTTGCACGGCGCAAATGGGTTATCTTGGAACATATTATTTATTAAGATTATTAACGTCACATTTTCGCGTTGTTGTTCCCGTCCACCGGATGGGTAAAGTACTAGTTTGTAATAATGGTAATTGTGTTCCTCATAATTGAGATGAATACATGGCAGATAGCTGAAGATCGCTTTATGAGTATAGCGCTTCCAAGTTTAGATCTGGCATGTTCTTATATTGAATTAAGCATGATAAGATTGCAACTTCCACACAATTGGTATAATGACTTTAGTGGATTTCTATTATCTGCTGATGGTTGCGATATGTTTGGGTGTATCATACATATTAAGCAGAAGATGTTGTACATGGATTTCCAACCTGATCAGTGGGAGGATGTTGGGCCATGTTTTGTATAGTTAGTCTTTTGTATTGATTAAGTTATGTATTTGGGCCGATGGGTCATTTTGTACATTGTTGGGCCATGGTCCATTGTAAAGAAGCCCATTGGGCATTAGATGTACCTTACTTCTCATGCATGCTTCCCTATAAATATGGAAGCATGCCATGAGAAGCAAGGGAGTTGTTCGTGGTTCATTGGTGGTTGTTAAAGTTTAATATACAAAAGAAAACCTTTTGCAAGAAATCTATCACTTTCTCTCTCTCTCTCTAACCTCTCCTTTCCTTGACCGAAAATAAACTCAAGATCCGAGACCTCTTGGTTGCTTAGTGTGATTTCCGCTAGCACTAAGTTAGGTTGATCCAAAGACGTTGTTAGATCCACCCGACTTGGGACCTACAATTGGTATCAGAGCTTCGGCTCACTAGTTGAGGGTTTTTGGATCACAACCTTGGGTTTTGATCTTGAAAAGAAGAAGATAAGTGTTCAAGTGCTCTTGACAAAGAAAATTATCAAAAATACAAAAAGAATTGGCAAAACTTCATACAATTTCTTAGAAATGTTACTGGTAAAAGTTTTAAGTGTTATAAGTGGTATTTACGGGCTTCAAGTTTGTTAGTTTGAAAAGTAAAATTTCGCTTCGCTCAAGCATTGTACCAAACATCGTACTTGAACTGACAAAAGTGGGTGGAACAGATCCCAAGGAAGATTTGCTTTTTGGACCATTTCGCTTCGCTTAAGAATTTCTTTCGCTTCGCTTGGAATCCTTTCGCTTCGCTTGGAATCCTTTCGCTTCCCTTGAAGCCGTTTCGCTTCGCTTGAAGCTATTTAAGCGAAAAAGTTGACTGTTTGAGGATTACACATTGTTGAAGGCTTATACAATGGCTAGCACTGATTCAGAATTATTGAAGGGTTATTTGCTGTTGGAAAATCAAGTGGGAACACCTCAAAAACCTTCTAAGTTTATGACCTTAGATGATAACTTTATTTATTTCAAATGGAGATTCATGAACTTCATCTCATTAACTGAAACTGATTTGATGAGATGTTTTGAAGTTGGTCCTCATGTTCCAGTAACTCGCACTGATGCTGGGGAACAACCTAAGGCACCGGAGAATTATGATCAAGATGATTTGGATAAGTTAGCACAAGATAAGAAAGCGTTTCTGTTGTTGACAGTTTGTCTTTCAAATGAAATCACAGAAACACTACGAGAACACAGAAGTGCCAAGGGATTATGGGAAGCTCTTGTTGAGATGGTTGAAGGAAATGCTGAAATTAGAGAAAACAAGAAAGAACTGTTGAAGGAAGAATTCAACATGTTCAACCATCGTCAAGGTGAGGCTGTGCTAGACTTAGTGAAGAGGTTTGAAAAGCTCATGGTCAAAGTAAGAGCTGCAGGTGTTAACATTCCCAACACTGAGGTGAATCACAAGTTGATGAACTCTTTGCCCTACAGTTGGAGTGTAAACACAATAACTATCAAGAGAACCACAAATCTGAATGGGATGACTAATGGTGAACTAATATCCACTATCAAATCATTCGAAATGGATGAACAGATGAGGATGAACAATCACATGAATTCTCTGAATCAAGCCGGAGTGAGTACTACATCCTCAAGTGTGCCAACAGCTTTTGTCAGCAAAACCCAACCGAATGTATATCCCGTGACCAATCCCAAGTACTCACCAACTATTCCTTCACAATCAACCGCATTTATCTCCACCAGCAACCCATCAATTCCATCCAGTGCACGTTCGTTTCAAAAGGCAGTTGACAGTGCAGCTGCTCAAGCTCTGAAGGCACATGGAATTTCTACAACAAAACCTCAAGCAAACAAACCCTCCAGCTATTGTGAAGCAATTCCCATGCTGAATGATTCAAATCACTCGTTAAAGCTTTCCTGTCTTGTCATGAAGAGCTGTTGCAAGGGAATTTGTTACCGGCTCATTTTGAGAAAGGTGATCTGAAAGACATCAATCAAAAGGATCTTGAGAAAATGGACATCAAGTATCAGATGGCCATGGCTGTGCAAAGGGCCACCAACTTCATCAAAACCTACGGAAAAGACAGCTTCAATGATTCTGATCGAAAGAGAATTGGTTTTGAAAAGAGCAAGCTTCGATGCTACAATTGTGCAGAGATGGGTCACTTTGCCAAAGAATGCACAAATCCTCCCAAACCAGCAAACGATATACAGGTGACAGAAGTAACTGATGAAGAGAATGCAAAAGCTGTTGGAAAGAGGCCTGAGGATCAAAAGGCAAACAACTCAGCTCCAAGAATCGGGAATCGTCCACACAAGGGCAGCTCAAGCTCAAACTCAAGAGCCCTTGTCTCTCAAACAGAAGTGCACACTGGTATGGATTGGGACGAACAGTTTCAAGAGCTGCAGAATCTGCTAAATATGGCTAGCATGGCTTTTACTGCAAACAATGAAGCCTCTTCATCTTCTGCTGACGATTCTTGTGCATCTCACCTTGATGAGGTAAAACGAAATCTTTGCACAGAAGCATGTGTTAACAAGGTTACATACTATAGATACTTGCAAGACGAAGTTTTGAAAGAAAATGCAAAACTTCGTCAATTGAACACTGAATATGTAAAAGCTGATAAGATCTACATTGAAAAGATCAAAACTCATCACGATGATGTCGCTAATCTTAGACTTGAAATTTTTCGAGAAAAACATAATGTCATTTACTATAAGGACATAATCAATGATTTAAAAGAAGAGATTAAGAAGTTAAAACTCGAAGTTACTAATAAGAAAGAAATGGAAAAACAAGTCGAAAGGTTTGAGGTATCATCTGAGAAATTAGATGATCTTATTGGAGCCCAGAGAAGTACTAAAGTTAAAGCGGGGTTGGGGTACGACTACATGGCCGTACCACCACTATTCAATGATAACTACACCAGTTTGCCCCACTTTAGCTATAATACTTCTCCTGATGAAGAAATGGCATACGGTGTTGGTAGGATACCAAAACCTGTGACATTTATTCCCGCAGCATCTCAGACTGTTGCTCCAATTCAATCATTTGATAAATCTAAAGTCAATGTGTCTTGTGAAGCAGGCAATATAAACAATGGTGATTGTGAGAAAGTTAATCAGGGTCTTAAGCAACATGGAGGATTAGAACCACGTTTTGAGTCATGTATGGGTCTGACCAAAAGCATTAATAACCCTGTCTGTAACAAAGTTTGTGAATCCATGTTGGAATGTTTAATGTCGGAATCAAAACCTGTATTTTGTGAAACCACTTGTGAAGAAAATTGTAAAAAAGTATGTAATGAAAGTGAATGTTCTTCATCTGATTATGAGTGTGAAACAGTTTTTGATGAAACAAACGTGGCTAAAGTTGATGAACAGAAAAGTTCTAGTTGCTCGTCAACTGATCGTGATTTTGAGGACTTACGAAAACAAGAAATTATCTTTGAAAATGAAAAACCAAGCACGTCGTGTAAATATGTGCCTTCAAAGAAAGCTTCATTTTCACAAAATATTACTAATAGAAATAGTTCTCAATTTTATGATCAATTTGATAGTTCCTATTACTACTCTGGTCATAAACCTAGGCAGTCAAATTGCTTTGCATCAAATCATTCAAATGTGTTCATAGATAGAGGTTATCAATACATTAACTCTTTCACATCACCTCACTCCACATATTTCAGTGGTCAACATGTCTATGATTGTAACAAAAGAAAATGTTGTTTTGTGTGTGGAAATCCGTCTCATCTTGCGAGACACTGCAAGAACTGGCATAAGCAACAAAGAGATGCCAAAAGCAAGTTTGGTCAGACATTTACTGAGTTAAATGTTCAACCTAAGAAAATGTCTTATCAAACTTGTACCTCAGCCAGTAAGACGGATTCAAGAATTAAAAGAACCGACAAATCCAAGAAACCCTTCTGGCTAACACAAAGAGAAAGGAAGCGGTTAGCCAAAGGGTCAGAAGCTGAAAACCCTAAAAACCCCTCTAAACCATTTTCAAAAGCAAACACAGAAGATTTAACAATTAAACCCAAACCAAAGCGAAGGCAATCAAGAAAATCTTTTCAGATTCGAGGAAATCTTAACACAAGTTCCTCGAGTGATTGCACTTCAGATTCAGATTCACCAAAAGATTACATTTTTAAGAATCATAAAATAAAACTGGGTGATTTTCTGTTTGTTTTACCCTAGACAAATTCGTCTCAGGGCCCTTCTACTAACCAGCTGCTCATGTATGTAGGGTCAGCCTGGAAGGCCTGTCAATAGTATTTGGTACTTGGACAGTGGTTGTACCCGACATATGACAGGAGATGAGTCCCTGTTGTTTGACATAAAACCATTCGATGGTGGACATGTTTCCTTTGCTAGTGACATAGGAGGAGAAATCACGAAACAAGGCAAGGTCTCTAATGACACATTGACCTTCGACGAGGTCAATCTTGTGGAACAACTCAACCATAACTTACTCAGTGTCTCTCAAATATGCGATAAGAAATTTTCAACTCTTTTCACTGAAAATGAATGTCTTATTCTTAAACCAGGCTTCGAGGTCCCGGAAGAGTGGATTATGTTGCGTACTCCAATGCACAATGACGCTTATATTCTGGACATGAGAAGCAATTATTCCATGCGGACTGCTTCTTGTTTGATGTCCAAGGCCTCGGAGAACGACTCATCCTTATGGCATCGACGTCTAGGGCATGTCAACTTTATGAACTTGAATAAGTTGGTTAAAGGTGACCATGTGAGGGGCTTGCCTGTAAAATCTTTTCATTGTGCTGAAAAATATTTATCTTGCTCTAAGTGCAAAAAGCACAAACTCCCTCACCGCCCCAAGAGTGTCAATTCCATTAACTCCACTCTTCAATTGTTGCATATGGATCTTTTTGGTTCCGTTCAACCAATGGCAATAGGTCGAAAAGCGTATTGTCTGGGTATTACTGATGATTACTCGTGTTTCAGTTGGACCTTTCTACTAGGTCACAAGGATGAGACAACTCAGTTTCTTATCAGATTCATCATGTTGGTTGAGAATCAGTCGGACAAACGAGTCAAGTGCATCAGAACTGACAATGGAACAAAATTCTGCAACAAAGCTGTCAACGAATTCTGTCACAACAAGGGGATTCTTCGTCAATTTAGTGCACCCTACACTCCTGAACAAAATGGGGTGGCTGAGCGACGAAATCGTACATTGGTTGAAGCTGCAAGAACCATGCTATCATACTCCAAGCTTCCCTTATTCTTCTGGGGGGAAGCTATCAACACTGCTTGCTACACTCAGAATCGTGTGTTGCTGAACAAAAGACTGAATAAGACACCTTATGAAGTCTTTTATGGAAACAAGCAAAGGGTTAATTTCTTCAAGACATTCGGTTGTCCTTGCACAGTTCTTCAGCCAAATGTTGGTGCCACTTCAAAGTTTGCTGAAAAGGCCGATGAATGCTACTTTGTTAGTTATTCCGCTGACAAAAGTGCTTATCGTATGTTCAATAAGAAATCCCGAGTGATTTTGGAGTCCTACAACATTGACTGGCAAGAACTAAACCCTACCGATGCACACAATGGTCCTGATTGGATGTTTGATTATGAATGCTTGTTCAGGCAGTTTTGAGGAATGTATGTACCACCGTCTGCACCAGTAATGTCTCCTGTTGTTTCTGCACCATCTCCGACATTTGTTGATCAATCAATCTTGATGCACGCCATTGTGAAAGGTTTGACAGATATTCAGATTGCTGCACCCGCACTTGCACCAATGGTTCACACGGGGTTAATCAACCTGTCCCGGAAGTCAATGTGCAAACATCTGCAGAATCTACAGTAATGCCCGCTGTCGAAGACACTAATGATTCAGACACCGACTCATTTATGTCAGCTGACAATGTGGGAAACGACCAGACCATTCAAGAGGCGGATCAACAAAACCACCAAATGGAAACTTCCCCAGCTGATGATCCAAGTATAGTTGAATCAGTTCCTACACCTTCCTCTGAAGAAGACGTTCATGGATCTGCTGAGGAAGTTATTCGAGAGAATGTGCAGAATGACACCGTTCCTGTTGGAACTTCTCGCACCACTGACTCATCGTCGGCACCTGCTGTCGTAGTACCTTTCTACGACAACCTATGGGAAGGCACCATCGCATAGGAACATTTGGTTGATCAAGAAGAAGATGCAAGAGATCCCCAACCAAATGCCGCTGTCGATGTGACCACGGTTTTTCATCCCATAGAGAGCCTGACCATTGAGCTTGAGGCAACACCAGTCGAGAGTGTCGAACAAATCCCACAGTTACCAATTCATCGCCGACATCCGACTGAGAACATCATTGGAGATCCGTCCGCTGGCATCCAAACACGCAGCACCTCTGGTAACATTAACAGATGTCTTTTTTCTTGTTTTATTTCGCAAGTAGAGCCCAAGGACTACAGAGTTGCTTTGAAGGAGAACTCTTGGGTTGAAGTAATGCAAGAAGAACTGTTGCAGTTCAAGAAGCTAAACGTTTAGAGGCTAGTGAAGAAACCAGATCACAAGAAGCCGATCGGAACAAAATGTGTGTTCTGTAACAAGAAGGATGACAAGGGGGTGATTATAAGAAATAAAGCCCGCTTGGTCGTACAAGGTTTTTGGCAACGAGAAGGACTTGATTACGATGAAGTTTATGCACCGGTGGCCAAATTAAAGCAATTCGTATCTTTTTGGCCTACGCCTCGTACATGAATTTCAAAGTATATCAGATGGATGTGAAAAATGCTTTCTTGTACGGGAAAGTAAAAGAAGAAATTTATGTGAGCCAACCACCAGGTTTTGAAGACCCAAATTATCCTGACCACGTTTACCGACTTGACAAAGCACTTTATGGTCTTCACCAAGTTCCTCGTGCTTGGTATGCCACACTAGCTGATCATTTAGTGAAGAATGGATACAAGAGAGGCATTGTTGATCAAACTCTCTTTGTCAAGAAAGTGAAGGATGATTTGATTCTCGTTCAAGTGTATGTTGACGACATCATCTTCGGGTCCACGAATGAGACTCTGTGCAAGGAGTTTTCTGAGATCATGCAAAAGCGATTTGAAATGAGTTCTTTGGGGGAGATGATTTCTTCCTCGGCTTACAAGTTGAGCAAACGAAGGACGGGACTTTGATTCACCAAGAAAAGTACGTTCATGACATTGTTCAGAAATTTGGTTTTAAGGACTCAACTGCTTTCATGACACCAATCGCTAAGCGTCCTGTTCTCGCTCCCTATCCATCAGAAAAACCAGTCGATCAACACCTTTATAGGTCAATGATCGGTTACCTGATGTATCTCACTGCAAGCAGACCGGACATCATGTTCCCTGTTTGTCAGTGTGCCAGATATCAGTCTGACCCAAGAGAATCTCACATGACTGCTGTCAAACGTATATTCAGATACTTGAAAGGGAGACCATGTTTGGGTCTTTGGTACCCAAAGGATTCTCCCTTGGAACTTCATGCTTACACCGACAGTGATTATGGAGGATGCAACTTGGACAGAAAATCCACATCTGGTGGATGTCAATTCCTGGGAGATCGGTTGATCTCATGGCAGTTCAAGAAACAAGTCACCGTGTCTACATCCACAGCCGAAGCTGAGTACATCGCCGCATCCAGCTGCTGCTCACAAGTGATATGGATCCAGAATCGGCTGCTGGATTACGGTTTGAATTTCTATGGATCAACCATCAAATGTGATAATGAGGCGGCCGTTGCTATTGTCAAAAACCCGGTCTAGCACTCAAAGACTAAGCACATTGACATCCGGATACATTTTATTCGTGATTGTTATGATCGCAAGCTTGTCGACATAAAACGGGTCCATACTGATTTTGACTTTGCAGATCTCTTTACAAAAGCTTTCAGTCGTGCCCGATTTTTGTTTCTCGTTGAGTCTTTGGGCATGATTTCCTTTCAGTAAATTTTTATTGTCTATCTTTTAGTTTAAAAACTGTAAATATTTTTCAAATATGTCACACTTTTAGAGGGAGAAAATGAGTTAACTTTAACTCACCAAAAAGATTTTAAATTTACTTTCAGTAAAACAAAAACAAGTCATTTGACTTAACAAAAAGATTTTATTTCTATATTTCAAGAAAATTCAAAAAGAACTATTGTCCCGTTTAGAGGGAGCTCCTGCTTAGAGGGAGTCGAAAAATTAAAATTTTTAAATTTTAAGAATTTGATCTGACTATTTGGAAACTGATAGTACATTGGTTTGTAATGATTTTAGCGCGTTAAAAGAATAGAACAAAAGGCTACAAGGTCATTCATTGATGTGTAGGTAGGCTTGACAAACAAGTAAGTGTCGGGTGATATAAACCTAAATTCTTGCCGGTGCTAGTGGATATACAATTATGAAACGGTTGCATGATTCCGTGAAGTCATATTCATGAAGGCAAAAATGTAACTACACATGTCATACCCAAGCCTTTCTTTACCTGATCACAGTCGTCTTATGAAAGTCAGTGTCAAATTTTCAATTTTCTTTGAGTCAAAGAAAAGAGTCAAGAAAAAGAAAAGCAAGAAAAGAAAAAGAAAAGAAGTCAGAAAAAGAGTCAGTCCTAGGAATTTTAACTTCTGCTTTATTTCTTCATTTATTTTCGACTCAAGCCTTGGACTTTCTACGTTTGTAGTCATACAAGATCTGATCGTTAAGGCCCTGAGTCTTCTGCTTTGTTTTATTTTCTTTCTTTTGTTCAAGCCTTGGACTTTCTCTGCGCGATAATATGGTATTATCCAACCTGATTGTTATGGCCTGAACTTCTGCTTTATTTTAATCTTTCTAGATAGAGTCAAGTGTGCAAAGCACAAAGTGTCATGTGTACAGTGTACAGTAAGTCAGTCTGTCAATAAGTGTACTGTGATCAACTAAGAAAGGTCTAAGTCAAGTTGAGGTGATATGATAACACAAAGTAGGCCTGAGATATAATGGAATCAGTAACATGTCCGATTAAGTGGGGACCGCATACGCATCGTGCCTAATTGTACCCTAAATGTATCACTTTTGGCATCAAAACACTTGTCAATTTAAAAAGGAGGACAATATCTACAGTCAATGATGAACTTGTGTCATAATAATTTCAAAATGGAAACGCGATGTAGAGCTTTGCAAATCAATATGATTCCATATCATGATCATTCTTTGAAAAATTAATCAAAGAAAGTACTATGTAAATTAATTTAATATTATTGCTTTTAACTTTAACTTTAAGTTTTTTTTAATTTTTTTCTTTCTCAATTTTAATTTTAATTTTATTTTTTAATTTTATTTTTATTTTATTTTAATTTAGTGTCTTCTTTTATTATGTTTTGTCTTGACACAAGAGATCGATCGTGCAAATGTTAAACAGTTACGGACCAACAAAAGAAAATATTATAAATAATCAAGTGCTTGGATTTGGTGGGTAAATGTTTTTCGGGTTTGAAAATGCAAATATTTTTAAAGACCGAGGACTGAGAGTGTATTTTCGGTGAATACTCACGATGTTTTGGCCTTATTGCGAGATAGGCTGACTCTATATATATGGGAAACCTAAAATATCTTTCACTATTCACCAAAATGTTTTGAACTTTCACTCTCTCCTCTCTCAAATCTTCAAACCTTCAAACCCAGATTTTCTTCAAATCTTCAAAGCATCCGACCCTCATAATCACAAATATGCCGTTGAATCCAGAGTATCCACCTTCGGTATAACATCAAAACTTCATGAATCCTTCATCTTCATGAATTCTGGGTTCTCCTGGATCGAGACGATGGTTCAGATGAGCCGTCAGGTCGATTCATGATTGATTTTCATATGAAATTGGTTCATATGTTTTAAATAATCTGTTTTTGGACTCATAAATCTTGAGTATCATCATTAATTATTAGTATTAGGGTTGTTTGTACAAAGTTTGTAGATTTAAGCTTTTTTTCATCTGTTCTAAGGACAAATTGACCTAGTAATCATAGGATCTTCAAGTTCAAACCTTCCAGAAACCTAATTCGCATACAGGAGATCTTGAGTAAAGTGAGAAGTGGAAAAAAGGGGCTAAGTACAAGTTTTTCGCTTGAAAGGGTCTTTCGCTTCGCTTGACCATGCGAAGCGAAACACTTTCTGTTTCGCTTCGCTTGACCATGCGAAGCGAAACACTTTCTCATGCGATAAATCCTTACTTAGCAAATTTGTCAGAAATTCCAACACATTGCAACTGTTTTGTTTTACTCAAACACACTGTTTGGACTTGTGGACTGTTTTGAACTTGATCTTTGTACATTATGATCCAATTGACTTATAGATTGTCTAAAATTAATCTAGAATGTACATAATGGTAGTATTAAATCTAACTTATCTAATGTATAACTTATTGATGTCCATGTACATATCTAGTTTAATGATGATTCTCATGATCTTTTGATTTTCAATTTCAGGGTCATAACAACTTTTGTGCTCTGGCGTTGACTAAGGCAAAGGCGGACAAGGTATTCACTCCTATGGTCAAGGGGCTCAGGCAATCGCCCCTTTCATATGCCATCACTGCAGATCCAACCATCTACTACAAGTGGATCTTAGATTTTTGGGCCTTCACCAGGGTTGCAGATGATTCTCTATCGTTTACAACAACCGTTGCCAGAAAAGAATTGACTATCACAGAGGATGATATTAGAAGGGTGTTAAAGATCGACGACCAGTCCGATTACAAGTATGAGAGAGGAAACAAAAAGAAGCTGGAAGAATTCGTTGCATAGATGGGGTATGACACTGAATGGAAAAGCTTAGAGAAGAGCCATCTGTCACCGTATTGGAGATTCCTCTTCCACATTATTACTCATTGCTTCACCTATATTCGAGGTGGTTTTGACAGCATGAGCACAGATTGGGTTCGAGTTATGTACGCACTGACCAACAAAGAGAAGTTTAATTACTCAAGACGTATATTCTTGTACATGCTCGCAAACATCAAGAGTGGGGCCACATGGTTGATGTACCCAAGATTCGTGCAATTGTTATTAGATGATACGATCCCAGAAATTCAAAGGCCGGGATACAAGAAGGCAAAATACAAGAAGTCACACCCCGAGTCATTTCATATTCACGGGATCAAGATATCAGTTTTTGGTGTGCTATTGAGCACCAAGGGCAGAGGTCATCAGTACACAGGACCATGACCTGGGCCCAAGTTTGGATTGTTTGAAGAGACAGAGCCTGCTAGAGAAGAGGCGTCTGGTGAAAGTGAAGGTGATGAAGAACCCACAGTTGAAGGAGGTCAAGATTCATCCGATGAGCCGGCCGAAGATCGAACCAAGGCCAAACATGATTTGAAGAGAAAGATGGCGGAAAAGGGCAAAATAATAGAGCTTGAGGAGGAGGAAGAAGACCAGCCTCCCCTAAAGCGTTTGAGGAGACATGGAGACTCCCAGAAGTCAACCAAGTCTCATGTCAAATCTCCCTCACAAGACAAGCCCTCAGACCTACCAAAAATAACAAAAGAAGACCTAGCCCAAGCCCTCAACACCTTAGATGTGACCAAAATACAAATCCCTGCCCTCAAACCACCTAAAACCAGAAAGAAATCCAAAGCCAAAAAACCCAAAACCCTACTCCATGACTCACCTGAATCCTCACTTGAACCCTCACCTACAGACCAACCAATTCCAACTTTCCTACCCCAAATACCTTCCTCACCACACTCACTACTTCAACAACAATCTCAACCTGAACCTACCCAAGCCTCAACACCACCCGCACAACCAACCTCATCCATATTCACTTCCTCAGTTTTTAGCTCCCCAATATAAACTACAAGCATATGGAGCAAAACCATCCTTACTTCACCAACCCAAACCGTCACACCAACTACAATACAACCAACACCACTCACCACTATAGCCTCACAAATCCTCACTCAAGCCATCACCCTACCATTGCCAACCACCTCACCACCCATAATAACCACCACCCCACCGTCCACCATTATCTCTCCCAAACCAATCTCACAAGGGATGTCTGCGACACCTCCAGTGTACGTTGATCCTATCCTCGATAGGATCGTCGCACTGGAGGAATCAAACGCCAAACGGGCAGAACGAGAGATTACCCTCCTCAAGCTTATCAAGGAAATGAAGCACAAGGCTCTAGAGAACGAAAAGGAAAAGGCGGACCTAAGGGAAAGGATCCGGGTGTTGGAAGACCAGAAGGCAGCAAGTGATGAAGCTGCTGAAAATCAACGGTTATTGACTAATACCTTCCACACCCGCATCCAAAATCTTCATACTTTAATGAATCATGAGGCATCCGAGAATGCTAATCTGAGAGCCGATCACATTAGACTTGGAGATAGATTGGCCACACTTGAAAGAGACTTACCAAGTGCAGCTCTCAGATCAAGCATAAACAAGAAAATTGAAGATGCTACAAGAAGGTGGGATGTTGAGAAGGAAGCTACAAACTCAAGAGTTGCTGATTTGGAGAATCAACTCGCTTCCTCCACCTCTCTTGACTTGCTCAGATCAGACATGGAAGCCATTAAAGAAAGAATCAAAGAACAAGAGCGTCTGAATGAGCTGCAGCTCAAGACCAATGAAGAGATGGTGAGCAAGTACCAAGCGGCCTCAGACCTCATGGGCATTCAAGAAGATGAATTTCATGGTCTGGAGGATAGGCTTGATGCCGTGTTTAGAACTTGGAGAAGGTCCGGTGAGACTTCTCAAGTTGGTGGTTTGCAACCCGCCACAGGTCCTTCTGTGACCATGCGAGGAGTACAGGTTGCTGTGTCAGAAGGAGAGGCGACTGTTGGTCAGTTAGTACAACAGGGCGGCCAATCTAGTGGTGTTGGTGGTGGATATGATGGTGACGAAGAGGATGATGGAGATGAAGAGGAGGATGATGATGATGAAGAAGATGACGACGACGATGACGTCCATGATAGCTTTGATGATGATGATGACGATGGTGGCAACGGTGGTGGTGGAGATGGAGGGGCCGGGGCAGCAGGAGGTGGAGGTGGAGTTAACACTCAATCACCTCCACACTCTCAACACGATACTCAAGACCCTACTAACCCCGGCTCAGCCAGCAAAGTCAGAGAGGATGATTCAATACTTGACAACTTATACAAAGACATCATCTCTCCGACTGACAATACAGGTGTGATCGCTAACTTTATTAATGCAGGTATAAGCTTTGAGGAGTTCATCGAGGGAACTGAAACAGAGAAGGCAGTGCATGAACAAGACGATGGCATTAATTACTCGCCAAATCCGGATACTCCTCCCGCCCAAGCTTCGGAGGCTCCTGCAACAGATCCTGTCCCTGCACCACCACCAAAGAAGAAGCGAAAGACACACATTGTCACTAGCTGTGCGTCTGCCCGCGTGCTCAACTATCCATATCATGACGACTAGCTGATCATGTATGCTAGGTATGATCAAAGGAACAAAGTCTGGGACATCAGGCGCTACAGCGGGGATCTCATTTATCTTAGTCATCACGAGCTGAAGACTCTACCTGAGCTTGATCTGAATTATCTTCAGAAAGCTCTAGGTCCTGATGCCACTGGAAGTACGCTGGAAAGTTGGGTCCCGACTTATCTGCAGCGACAATCAAGAGTCAACTACAAGGACTTCGAGCCAAATAAGGGACGCAGGTACAAGAATCCAAGAGAGATAAACCCTGCTACCGGAGAGCCTCGCACTATGTGGAGATATAAGGCGCCAAAAGAATGTCACGAGATTTATCATGGCGAGCCTTATCTTCCCAACACTCTCCGAGACTTCAAAGATTGGGAGTTCGATAACACAACCGGCGAGGCCGTTATTCACTGCCGTGGTATGCACGAGATCATAGTGTTTGACGAGCATGAGCTTATGGGACTACATGTTGAAGATGTAAAGAAGCTCTACAACAAGCCGCTGGGAACCGTCGAGGATCTGGGCCGTCAGAATACTGACCAGATAGTGGAAGCCTTCAACAAGTTCGTGCGTAGACTTGTTGAACTTCCACTGACCGAGGACAAATGCCTGATATACGACACCGACGGGTTTCAATACTAAAGACTAGAGGGAGATTGTTGGGCCCCGTTTTGTATAGTTAGTCTTTTGTATTGATTAAGTTATATATTTGGGCCGATGGGTCATTTTGTACATTGTTGGGCCATGGTCCATTGTAAAGAAGCCCATTGGGCATTAGATGTACCTTACTTCTCATGCATGCTTCCCTATAAATAGGAAGCATGCCATGAGAAGCAAGGGAGTTGTTCGTGGTTCATTGGTGGTTGTTGAAGTTTAATATACAAAAGAAAACTTTTTGCAAGAACTCTATCACTTTCTCTCTCTCTCTCTAACCTCTCCTTTCCTTGACCGAAAATAAACTCAAGATCCGAGACCTCTTGGTTGCTTAGTGTGATTTCCGCTAGCACTAAGTTAGGTTGATCTAAAGACGTTGTTAGACCCACCCGACTCGGGACCTACAGAGGAGTTTGATAAAAATCCAGAATCTTATAATGAGTGCGGAGTGGTGGGTTATGTACCCTTTGGTTCATTGAGGCAGACGTCATGGTGGAATCCTACATACACTCATCTTACATTTCAGACCGGACACTTGTCTAACCCAAAAGTAGGACTTGTTCCTAGAAAAAATAAATCATGGGAAACACCAATACACTACTCAAAGTGTTGGGAAGAGACTGAACGTAGAAAGACATTTCATATCATAGATTATCCAATGTCAACTGAAATTGAGATTTTATGGTCACCGATTTAATCGATTTATTGAGTAGGACAGTTATGCATTCTCAAATCAAAGGTATGTATTTCCTGCCGTACACTACACACCGTTTTAATCTATTTGTAGTTTCTTGCAAACCATGTGTTTGATGAAACGCCTCAATTAAAAAAATCGTAGTTTTAACTTTTGTTTTGCCAGATTATGTGTGCCATCATAAATCCATCTCAAAGCATGGTTTATTCCTTCCAAACAGTTCCAAAGCATATCATCTTCATGATGGCCATTGTTGGGTTATTCAAGTTGTTCACGGGTTGAGAGTCGAGGTCAACGGGTTACAGGTCAAAAGCGCATGTTGTGAAGATGAATTAGTAAACAATTTGACCAAGTTTTTAGGAAGAACTAATATTTTGTTAGTTTTATCAATCCCACATTTGTTACTTGTAGGTTGTTTATTTGCTTTTCTTTCCCTGCATTGTCAAAATTTATTCATCTTTCATACATACGTGAGCTTTGATTGTATGTTTGTTTTGGGGCCTGAACCAACAACCGTAATTTGCTTGCATCAAATGCTCATGTTGTTGCATTTCACTTAATATTTACTACTTTAGAAGCATTTGATCAAGCATGTTATGGCACCTCGCAGCATCTGTACATGACCTTGTTGTGAACCAACCCAATCCCGTACAAGCAGCCCAAATCAAATGGCCCAAACATGTTAAATGTTCCAAGTTATAAGCCAAGTCGCAAAGGAGTCTAGGTCGTGAATGAGCTTATGGTGAATTGGTTCTAGTTTCCCGTCTCCTTTCTCTCTGTATTCTCATCTTCTTTCTATTGGATCCTAATTGCTTCTTGTAATTTTCTATTTACAATTGAATGATTAATTGAGTTGACTGTTATCAATTCAATTATTTTGTTAGTGGCACTGTATATTGAGAAATAATTACTTCAGACGTTGAGTTTTTTTATTGATTTATTTGTACTGATTAAAGTTTAAATAACAAGAAAAATACAAAAAGGAAATTCAATTTAAAAATAGAAACATTATCAAAAGAGGTACACTGTGACACTTGGTCACCCGGCCTAACCCGCCTTTACAGGTGGGAAAAAACCTGATTCCAGCCCCGTCCGGAACCTGATACCTTAAAAAAACCCAGTTTGTCCACCTCTACCTGACTTCCCATACAATACATAGTAATACACACGATACCCACATAACTTATTGCTTCTCCTAGAAGACGACCCGTGTTACACTCCTCACAATTTTAATTTTTTTTAAGGAATTTCCTTCACATTTACGTTGATGGGGTGCAAACGAGCCGAGTTGCTCGCGAGCTACTCGAGATCGGCTTGTTAAAATGCTCGATCGAGCCGAGCTTACTCGAGACCGAGACCGAGCCCGAGCTCGAGCCTTAAAGTAAGCTCGTTTAATAAACGAGCCGGCTCGCGAGCCTCAACGAGTCTGTCATTTATATAATTTTTTAGAATATATATTTAATAATTATTAATTAATATATATATATATATAAAGTTATGAATAAATAAATAAGAATAACTAAATAATATATATTATTTCATATATAAAATTATAATAGAAAAAAATATATAAAAATAGTAAAAAAAATGATAAACAATAAACTAGTCGAATCAAGACGTGTTCGAGCTTGAAAATCTACTCACAACCTAGCTCGAGCTTCGAAAATAGCGCTCGAATCGAGTCTGTATAAGTTAAATGAGGTGGCTCGTTTGCACCCATATCGATGATTATACTTATGTTACATTTACTTTGTCTTGATTGATGGTCAACAAACATAAAAAATATTGGAGCCTCAATTATTTGAGCTACTTGATAATATAGTTAATTGGTAGAAAATGTATTGGCATTATTTTAATCCCTCTAGATCAACAATAACTAGTAATATTTTAATCTTCATAACGTCTTAATCCTCTGTTTATTTTAACAAAACAACACCGAATACTTTAGGTGTGATGGGGATTCCATCCGTCGAGATTCACGATAATTATAATATTTTTAATCTTCATAACGTCTTAATCCTTTATTTTCTTATAAAAGAAAAATGTATTAGCATTATTTTTTATACCTGATTCAACTGCTTGCTTTTATACTAGTTCCAAACAACTTCAATACTCAATACACAAATCAATGGCATCTTCATCGTCCTCTCCTCACTTAACTTCTGCCACTTTCTCTCAATCATGGAATCATGAGGTGTTTATAAGTTTTAGAGGAGAAGACACCCGTAAGGGCTTTGTGGATCATCTCTACACAGCTCTTGTGCAACAAGGAATCCAGACGTACAAGGATGACCAAACACTTCCTCGGGGTGCCACAATCGGTCCAGCACTCTTCAAGGCAATCCAAGAATCGCGGATTGCAGTTATTGTATTCTCTGGAAATTATGCAGACTCTTCTTGGTGCTTGGATGAGCTTGCACATATTGTAGAGTGCATGGAAAATAAAGAGCAAATCGTTATGCCAGTATTTTATGACGTCGATCCATCGGATATAAGAAAACAAAATGGGAAATATGGAGAAGCATTTTCCAAACATGAGCGTGACAATAAGCACAAAGTTCAATTATGGAGAGAAGCTCTTGTAAAGGCTGGCAACCTTTCTGGATGGGTCCCTAAGGATTTTGCAAACGGGTAATTTTTCTTTTACTTTTTCTCTAAGAAAAAACTTTTTATACTTGATATGTTGCTCTCTCTAACTCTTACACATGTAATTCAGTATCACATATTTGTGTATAAATAGATCAGTTTGAGACATTGACTTACTTTTTTTCTGGTTAGTCAAATTTCAAATTCAAAAGGCTGAGGTAAAAATAAAAAGGTTGAAATGAATATTTAGTTTGTTAATCTCATAATAAAATTTAATTGCTTACGTAACACATTAACTATATATCTGAGATTTGGAGTAAATGAAAAAAGGAGAGTTCACCAGATGTGATTGTCAGTGGGGCTCATCCTACTATCCTAGTCAGGTACAACCATGAGGCTTGTTTGGGTATCTTTTTCGGGTTTGTGCTTATTCTCACCCGATAACTGATCATTCCTACGTAGATGTGACTGTGAATGGGGTTCGTGTTTATTGGGTATTTTATATTTGCACACGATGTAAATTAAACATACTCAAGTCTTACCCATTAATTATTACCTTAACCCCTCTTTGAATCTTGATTCACACATTTTGTAACGACTTATTTTGTTACTTTGGTGTACCTTTGTAAAATTTGCCAAACATGCCTGCTCTCAATAACTTGATCATGTTGGCGGTGGCTTTTAGGTTTTCATATTGTATGAAATAGACATAACTAGTTATCAGGCAACATATGATTATTCGTTATATAATATGTATTTCCTTATGTATCTATACAGGCATGAAGCATCATGCCTTAAGGACATTGTTGCAACAATTTCCCGTAGATTGCCTCCCCTAATTACAAATGTTAATAAAGACTTCGTTGGACTAGAGACTCGCTTGCAAGATTTAAAATCAAAGTTAAAAATTGGGTCCAGTGGTGTGTGTATCGTTGGAATATGGGGAGTTGGGGGTGGGGGTAAGACTACTCTTGCATCTTCTGCGTATATGGAAATCTCTCACCAATTCGAAGCTTGTTGTCTTCTTGAAAATATTCGTGAGGAATCAAGCAAGAATGGTTTGACTAAGTTGCAAGAAAAATTACTATCTCTAGTTACGAAAACAACTGAGGTGATAGGGAGTGAGACGGAAGGAATAAATATGATAAAAAGAAAGTTAGGTTGCAAAAGTGTTTTAGTTGTTCTCGATGATGTTAATGAACGCAATCAACTAGAGGCGTTAGCAGGTTCACATGATTGGTTCGGTGAGGGCAGTAGGATAATAATCACAACCAGGGATGAGCATTTGCTAACCCGCAAAGCCGACATGATATATGAAGTGAGTTTGTTATCACATGACGAGGCTATCAAGCTCTTCAATAAACATGCATTTGGGAAAGATGAACCTGTAGAAGATTATGAGAAGCTTTCACGAGATGTAGTTTCTTATGCTGGTGGGCTCCCATTAGCACTAGAAATTTTAGGTTCTTTTCTGTACGACAAAGACAAGGATGAGTGGAGAAGTGTTTTGGCCAAGTTAAAACACATCCCATATCCTGATGTTACAAAGAGACTTAAAATTAGTTATGATGGACTTGAACCTGACGAGAAACAGTTATTCTTAGATATCGCATGTTTCTATAGGAGAGTGAAGATAGATGAGGCAATGTCGGTGCTTCATACTTGTAACTTTCAGCCCCATATAGGGATAAAAGTGTTGGCACAAAAGTCTCTTATAAAAGTTTCAGATGAAATATTTGATATGCATGACTTGGTAGAAGAAATGGCCCACTACATTGTTAGAGGGGAACACCCTGATAATCCTGAAAAACATAGCAGAATTTGGAAGATGGAAGATATTGATTACTTATGTACTATGGGGGCAGCTGCACCGTCAATGGTCAGATTAACTTTGCCAAAAAAATATTTTATATATGTGTTGCTATTGACGTTTTTTTGTTGTTAACAAAATTTGGTTCCCTTTATTAATTAACACAGGAGACAGAGGCATTGTCTTTGCGAGATCGTTCTTTTCGGTCGACCATTTCGCTTCCCAACCATCAACATCTTCCTGATGTTATTGCAAACATGAAAAAACTTCGGTGTATTGATTGGAAACACTATCCGGCATCTTCACTCCTACCAGAAATGAGCAAACTGAAACAACTCTGGAAAGGGTGTACGGTTCGTAATTCTATTTTTTATCTATATTCAAATATGTTATATGTTTTGTAATTAACTTTTTCCAATTTGTTTCTTTCTCTTGTATTTGTAAATCTGATCTCATTTTAACTTTTTTCCTATTTTTATTTATATGCCAATACTCAATCGTTGATTACACGTTTTCTAGTGTTGGTTACACATCCGATTCCATGTTATGTGCATACCGGCACTGGTAACGCATCTGATTCTGGGTTGTGCGTGTACCGTGGCCGGATACCCATTCGGTGTCAGGTTGCGCCAGTACTGCCACTGATTAAGCATTCGATATTGTGTTACACACATACCGATGTTTGGTTATGCACATACCGTGCCGCTTACCCAACTGATATTGGGTTGTGCACGTACCGGCATCGGGTTATGTGCATACCGGCACTGGTTACCGGTTCGATGGCGCGTTACACGTGTACTGTTGCCGAGTTATGCGCATACCGACCTATAAATAAATATCCCTATTTGACTTTACGTATTTGTCTTACAACAGAGTCTGCCAAGTTTAAAAATTCTTGATCTCCATGATTCAAGGAACCTAAGGATGACACCTGATTTTAAAGGCCTTCCATGTCTTGAAAAATTGAATTTAGAGAAATGTGTACAGTTAAAAGAGATTCATCCATCGATTGGATATCACGAAAGGCTTGTTTGGGTGAATATGAAAGGCTGTGACAAACTTAAATCGTTTCCACCCATCATACACATGAAAAAATTGGAGACTCTTGTGCTCTCTGAGTGCAAGCAACTTAAAAAGTTTCCGGATATACAAACAAGAATGGACAGCTTGGTAAACCTTCATGTGGATGAAACTGGTATAAAATTAGTCCCAACTTCGGTTGGGCAATTTTGTACCAACCTTGTTTTTTTAGATTTAAGAAAATGTTCCAAACTAAAATGGATAGAGGGCAACTTCCATCTCTTAAAGCGTTTGAAATATCTAAAGTTCTCTGGATTGCGACTTGAGAAATCAGCAGGGGATCTTTTTGACGAGGAATGCTGTTTAGAAGAGCTTTCTTTAATGGTGACTCGGAAACTTCCTCAATTTCCACGTTTTTTAAGAAAGTTGGATATTAGTTACTGCAAATTGGAAGATGGTGACATGCCATCCGATATGAGTGGATTAATAAACCTACAAATGTTAGACTTAAGTCATAACCGGTTTTCACGATTACATTCCAGCCTCTCCAAAATCCCATGTCTCAAGTTCCTCAAGTTGTCATTTTGTAGAAACCTGATAGAACTGCCGGATCTCCCATCAAGCATAGCTATTCTTATAGCAGAATTTTGTAACTCACTTCAAAGTGTAGGAGATTTATCAACTTTTAAATGGTTATGGAAAGTCTCCCTTATGAGAGACAATCAGGATAAGTTGATTGGTATTGAGAGAGCACTACATTCTATGCTTCAGGTATAACTTCTATCTAGCTTGTTCTTGAAATTGATCAAACCTTATTATATGCATTATAAAATGTAATAATAATAATAGTGTTCCTCATAATTCAAATGCAGATTAATGCACTTGAAGATCGCTTTTGGAGTGTAGTGCATCCGTGTGTGTATCCGCCAAATTCTTGTAGAGAAATAATCACGATGATCACATTGCAACTTCCACAAAATTGGCATAATGACTTTAGTGGATTTTTATTATCTGCTGATGCTTGCAATATGTATGGGTGTAGCGTAGTTATTAAGCAGGAGATGTTGTCCATGGATTCTCAACTAGATCACGATCACTTAGAAGAGTATAAAAAGTATCCAGAATCTTATACGGATTGGCCACAGGTGGTGGGTTATGTACCCTTTGGTTCATTGAGGCACACCTCATGGTGGAACACTACATACACTCATATCACATTTCAGTTTCATGGCTTGGATAATCTAAAAGTAGGGCTTGTTCCTAGGAACAGTAAATCGAAGGAAAGAGCAGTAGACTACTTAGAATGTTGGGACGAGACTGGAATTAAAAAGACATTTAAGATCGAAGACGCTTCAAAGCCCTTTGAAATTAAGATTGAATGGTCACCTCAAATTTTTTATTTTTTTTAATTGCAGTGAAAACAACTTTTGACTTGGTATTCATGTGTAGCTCATAACAAACCTAATAATGTTCTGGTCTTTCATCTCATTGTAATCAATTATGAAGGTTAGAGTTTTTAGTCGATTGCCATTACTAACCGCTTCTTGGATTTTAAGACTAGCTTTTGTTCTACGATTTCACGTTGTTCTCTGATACAATGTAAGTTTCAAACACTTCAATTTCTGATTTGCTAATTGATTGATATTCGATTGTACATTCTCGAATCAAACACTTCATATGTTCATTTCAAGGTATGGTTTGTTGTAGTTAAAAGATTAAGCAATAATTTGGTACCTTACCTACCAATTTCTCATACTTGCATACTGCCTATTTGAATGAATCTTCGTAGAATTTGACCGTTGTATATTTTGCTTTAGTTTCAGAATTGGCACATAAGGCCCTCAAATTAATCATTTCTGATTTTCCAAAACTCATTTACTCCAAAATATTTATTCACACTTCACAAGTTTATTACTCACCTATAATTATTTATGATTTAAATTATTTATGAAGGTTCCTAATGACCTTAGACAAGTGAATCAAGAACACCAAACATGATATTGCATAAAACGTTTATGCAACTCTTTTTATTAATAAGAAACAAGAACAGAATTCATACTACTACCTACAAATAAAACTTTTGATAGGTTTATATAACACCCAAACAGCTGATGCTTCACAAAGGCTGAATTAAACAGCTCGCATGACAAAGAGCGGGTTTGAATTGTCAAGACAGTTCGTTGCAGATGGCATCATCAAACAGCTGATGCTTCACAAAGGCTGAATCAGCAACTTTAGAAGTAAAAATATCTTCATGATTACTGAGTACAAATCCACTCTTTGACCTTGTTATATTCCCTTCATATGATTCTATTTCTGGAATTCTTTGCTCCACTAAAACAAGATACAAAGTCGTTTTTTAATAATCTGCTAACAAGTGTTAATTAGTTAATTCCTGAATTTAAATATCTGTAACTCACCATCTTTAAATATCAGTGGTGTTATCCATCCTAGTCTTTTATAAGATTTGATGTAAACGAAGCTGTTAATGCAGGTAAGAAAAATTAGAGAAGTGGTCACAAGGATTGCACGCACAAACTATGCATAAGTTACCTACTAACACATGAAATTAACTGTAGATAAACTAGCCACTTAGCGATCTAAAGAAAACTAATTTTGTAGGCCTTGCAGAATACAAGAATGTGCCGCAGCTTCTCATGTGAAGAAAACTAATTTTCCGAGCTGGTTTGTTATGAACACATAATAAACATATATAGCCAGACACTCAACAAAAGTTTGAACCACATTCGCGGTGGTCGTGAGCAGCTTCTCATGTGAAGATACATACTAGAGACCTTATTGCGGTATTCTATTGATTACATATGCTGATGTCTTCAGCTATTCTGCCCAAAATCGGTGCGTTGGGCGGGTTAGTAATTGCCTTACAATTTTTTGTTGTTTCAAAATGAAAATTCTATAGAATCCTTTTATTTATTTTTATACAGTTGAGATTTATTAAAAATGGAAAAGAAAAAAAAAGGTTGAGTAATCATGATTTATGTAAACAAAAAAAATGTCTTAAGAAGGTTGCTTGAAAAGGAGAAAAAAAAATTGAAGCTATTTTTTTTTTTTGAGAAAAAAATGATGATTTGAAATCAAATTTTAAAAAAAATACATATTTTTATTGATAAAAAGGAAATTTAATTAGAAATGAAAGAGGTGGACTGGGTCACCCAAAGTCAACACACAATCACACACACGTCCCTAGTTGAGTAATTGTTCGACGCGTTTCTTCTAGATGAACTGCGTTCCACTCCCTATTACTTCTTTGTTTTCTGGTTTATTCATTCATTGACCAGTCATTGATCCTTCTTATTTACGTTCCGTTTACTTTTGGTCTTGATAAATGGTCATCAAAAAAATATAAACAAAGACAGGTCAGTCCAACTATTTTGAAGGCCTAAAACAAAGTAAGAATACGATGCCATTATCTTTTTTTTTTGTTAGTACTTAATTGGCCTTTTAATACACTTTAATCTATAATGTAGTTTAATTGCTAAATAAACTCATTTAATGTTTATAGGTATAATAAGTTAATTTAATTCAAAAGACAAATTGTAATTGTTTCTGTTCAAAAGGGGGTTGCGGCGCAGCTTGTTGCCCGTTTGCCTGCCACTTTATTGTAATCGTTTTATAGTAAATTATATAAAACTTCGATTATTTAAAAAAAAAAAAAAAGACAAAGAAAAAAAACACGGACTTCTTTAAATTATTAGGTCCAACCCTGAACAAAGACAAAAGAACAAAGAAATTTAATGTGAATTTTTCAGCCTCTTTTGACCCTTAGTTTTTTTAGAAAAAAAAACACGGACTTCTTTAAATTATTTGAAGGAGTTATGAAGTTTACGTTGTATGACTTTTCTTGACTTGATGGAATATTTAATACAGACCAATTCACATCTCAGCCACTCAAACCCCCTCTCTCTTTTTGGATCTCATTTCCATTGCTCGCTTTTATACTAATTAAAACAAATTCAATACACAAATTAATGGCATCTTCATTGTCCTCTCAATCATGGGAACATGATGTGTTTATAAGTTTTAGAGGAGAAGACACCCGTAAGGGTTTTGTGGATCATCTCTATGAGGCTCTTGTACGAGAAGGAATCGACACGTACAAGGATGACGTAAAACTTGCTCGAGGTGAGGCAATCGGTCCAGCCCTCCTGAAGGCTATCCAAAAATCACGGATTGCAATTATTGTGTTCTCTAAAAACTATGCTGATTCATCTTGGTGTTTGGACGAGCTTGCACATATTTTAGAGTGCAGCGAATACACAGGGCAAATCGTTATGCCCATATTTTATGACGTTGATCCGTCAGATGTTAGAAAACAAAATGGGATATATGGAGAGGCATTTACCAAACATGAGCGTGGGAATAAGCACAAAGTTGAATCATGGAGACAAGCTCTGGTAAAGGCTGGCAACCTTTCTGGATGGGTCTCTAATGACTTTGCGAGCGGGTAATTTTCTTCTCCTGATTTCTAGATATTTGTTTTATACTCAATATGTTTGCTTTCTATACTCGATTATACTTGTAACTAAAGGTGTCAATATCAAACTTATATGCATATAATTGTTGAAAATCAGGTATTTTATGCTAGCAAAAGTAACCGATGAGAATCAGAATACATTTTGGTTATTCAGGTTTCAGTTGTGGTCCGGTCAGGTTGAGTTCCATTACAACACGCATTGTAAATTAAACATACAACTACCAGTCTTTTCCCAAAACTATGCATCTGTTTAAACCTCCAAAATTGTGAAACTAATTCTTATGTTGAAGTTGAACCATACTTAAAAGTCTCAGCCATGAATTCCCTTGGCCCTTGCTTTGAATATTGATTCACACATTTTATAGCGACTTATATTGTGTTACTCGGTGTACCTTTGTAAAATTTACCAAACCTGCCTGCCCCAATAACTTGATCAAATGAAACCCGGGGGTGGTGGCCTTTAGCTTTTCATATCGAATGAATTAGACATGAATAGTTATTAGGCAAACATATGGTTATAGTTTACATAATATGTATTTCCTTGTGTATCGATTGTGCAGGCATGAAGGAAAATGCATCAAGAACATTGTTGATACAATTTCCGATACGCTATGTACCCTAGCGCTGGAAAAGTTTATCGACAGAGTTGAAGTTGTAATTGATAAAGTTGAAGTTGTGGTTGATGATGTAGTTGATGTAGTTGATGATGTAGTTGATGATGTAACTGATCTATTTGATGAGATTTTTAATTTTTGAATATACAGGGAGGTGTATCCGGTTCACATTGATTCAAACAGGTATAACCTATTAAGTATAACTAGACTACCGATTCGTTTACCACACAAGCGTAAATTATTAAAATCGTTAGGTAAGTATATATGTTTATACATTTGAAGAAATTTAAAAATATGTATTTATATGAATGAGTGATTTTACATAATCTATATGCTTTTTGTAATTAGAATTAATTGGAGGAATAGAAAGTTATTATGAGAATATTACTGTCATGGGCGGATCTACGGTAGTAACGGGTGGTTCCGCGGAACCACCCGAGTTTCGAAATTATAGTGTATTTATATATAGAAAATAATAAAGGAACCACCCTATAAATTATACAGGAACCATCTTAAAAACATATAAAGTGCTTGCCCGGATGGTAGTTTGTGGGTTTTGTAACCCGGAGGTCGCAGGTTCTATTCCCGTTTTTAACAGTTTTTTTTTTTTTTTTTTTTACTAAGTTACCCTAAGTCCTGTTAGGGTTTTTTATAACATAAGCTGATAAGCAAAGCAGGCAAACCCCTGAACCAATCCGTGTCCTCATGGTCCTCAGCAGCTGCAGCCGCCTCTGTCCTCTGTCCACCGCTCCACCCTCAGGCTCAGCTCAGCCACTCCGGCAGTGGCACACCGCCGTCCGCCTCCGCCTCTGATTGAATCAGTCACTGGTTTCAAACCCCTGAACCAATCCTTGCCCCCATAAAAATCAATTCCAACAAAAACCTTTTTTTGCTTGCTCTGCTCACTAGTCCGGCAGTGGCACACCGCCGTCCGCCTCCTGTTAGGTATTTTTTTGCTTCTTGTATGATTCATTTTATTTAATCCATTCGAAATGATTATTGAAAGTAGTTTGCTTTGTGAAAATCTTTTTGAAAGAGAGTGTTGTATTCTAGTTATCCGATTCATATTGATCCAACCCAGTCCTTCTTAATTCTTATGAGTTATGACGATTCCCGAATCCAGGGATGCCCTCCACCTGTTCGACGATTTGTCTGAGTGAAAATTTGTTTTGATATTTGTAATTGTAACTTTATTTTTTATTTATTTCACTAAATAAACTTATGTGAATACCTTTATTTTTTTTATTTATTTCAAATAAAGCCTTAATGATTATTGGTTTTAATTTGTTAGTTTGTTAGTTTTTGTTAGTTTCTTAGTTTTAAATTTGTTAGTTTGAAATTGTTGATTTGTAGGTATTTTGAATATGAAGAGAATGTTGACCCGAGATTTAAAAGAAAGAAGACCGGTATCACCAATCGTCATCATTATGTGGTTAATAATTTCAACACGGTTCTCGACATGCAAATTCAAGAGCTTGGAAGCCGCTTTAATGAGGTAACCACTAAATTGCTTACTAATATGAGTTCTTTGAGCCCGTCTTGTAATTTTAGTGCCTTTAGTAAAGTAAACTTGATAAACTTGGCCGAGATGTATCCATGTGATTTTGATTTTGATGAAAAGGAGAAGCTTGTATATGAACTTGGCCACTACATTACTAACGTGAAAGAAGATAAGCGGTTTGCCAACTTGAGTGGCTTAGGCGATCTTGCTAAAATGATGGTGAAAACAAGATTATGTAATGAACTTTTCCCGAACCATCGAACCGACCCGAACCTCAAACCGACCCGAAATTTTATATACCCGACTCGGTGAAATTGAAACATATAAAAGTAGTGAACCACCCAAAAAAAATTCATGGATCCGCCACTGATTACTGTTACGACTTTTTAATTGTAAACCATTGGATTGTTATTCTACAAATAAATAATTTTATTATCAAACGATCGTAACAAAATTGGACAAAAGAAAACAACTCTTTCTTTGATAAGCCTTCAATCGATCCAGACAGACATTAGATGGGTGACGACTATATATATATATATATATATATATATATATATATATATATATGATGCATGCATTTATTATCTTGAAAATAATTTATTTTTGGAAGTCGTGATTGAAGATGTTATTAAAAGTTTTCAAAACATGAAAATGTGTAGGAAACATTTATAATATATATGTAGTATTTGTTTATTATTAAATATGAATTTGGCCCGAAAACTTTTGACGTCGGAAAAAAGCCTAGCACCAAAAAATCCCGACCCCATAGGAAAATTTTTTTGCTTCCGCACGCACACACGGGACCTAATTGTTTATTTGATTATGATGGTTTGTTCAATCAGTTTCATTGTATCTCTACCCCTCCTGCTGCAGCTGCTCCAGTCCCTACTTCGGTATCTCCGTCAGTATTAATAGTATTAATGAATGTTGTAGCTGATCAACCTGCTGCAGCTGATCCTATATGGCCTGGAGCACCTCAACCTGCTGCAGCTGATCCCATAGTTCAACCAGAAGATACAACCGACGTGGTAACCGTCGAAGATGCTTTTGATTCAGATTCGGATACTTCATTCATAACGGCTATCAATGTTGACCCAAATCAGACAGGAGCCTATAGTGAATCTTCAGGCAGAACCTAGTGTGGTCAAGTCCATTCCCACACCTCTCTCATCAAATGATAATATAAAGGTTGTTGCTAAAGAAACTGTTGCAAATGAAGTTCTTGCTAGTGTTTCTGACAACACTGATTCTACTTCTGTCCCTGCAATTGTTGTTCCGTTCATGGAGAGCCTATGGAATGGTCCCATTGCCCCAGGACATGTGTTGTCATTTGGTTTAAACGCAGCAGGTAAGGCGATGGTTAAAGCCTTGGGCAAACTTGCGTCGAGGAGGATGGTCGTTTGGTAGATAGAAACATAATTTATCGGTCGTTGAGGCGATGGATGTTTTTATTCTTTTATTTAATTTTCACTTAAGTATTATGCTTAAAAATATTAATTGACTTGGGTTTACTAGACAATTCTATGTATAATTTGAACATTTTTTATAATCTATATATGAGTTATTATTGGCACATTTATAATGTTTGTTAGCAATTTTTAGAGTTTTTATATTTTATAAAAAAAATATTCATTACTAAAGAAAAATTAAAATTTTCATTATTGATGGGTGATGTTCAGTTTATTTGTACATATTTATATGTGTTAGGGAAAGTCCAGCTGAAACGGGAAAAATCAACAGTAACAAGAAGACAGTAGGCTTTTCGGCCTATTTCCAAAGGTTGAATTGGGCCAAACAAATCCATATGTAGCCGCCCATCACATGCTCTCCTTTTACCAATTTGTTCAAATTCTTAAAGTTGACATAACCCAGACGTTGATGCCAAATTGATGAACCATTCTCTAAGACTTTGGATATCAGACATGAAGCAGCTTGATGTGAGTATGAACTTCTCATATCTAATATATAAGCATCATTGTGCCTCGGAGTACGCATCAATATCTATTCTTTAGGGACTTTAAAACCTGGTTTCAAGATCAAACATTCATTCTCAGTAAATAAAGTGGAGAATTTCTTGTCTCAAAGATACTAAGCAAGTTGTGATTGATTTGTTTCACGAGGATGACATCATTGAAGGTCAAGGTGCCATTGGAGACCTTCCCTCTCTTTGTTATTTTCCTACCCAAATCGCAAGCAAAGGAAACAGATTCGCCATCGAACAATTGAACGTCAAATAGTATGGATTCGTCCATGTCATGTGTCGGGTGTAGTCACTGTTTTAAGTGCCAGGTACTGTTGACAGGCCTTCTTGACTGACCCTATACGCATTAGCATTTAGTTAGAGGTGGGTTCCCGAGACAAAGTTGTTTCGGGAAGGTTAACAACAAAATCACCAAATTTTATTTTATTTCTTGAAAACATGTTAACTTGTGGTGAATCAGAATCTGATGTACAATCCTTGGGAATCCATGCAGAGATGTATTCCCTGTTTTTGAAAGATTTTCTAGGCCATCTTCTCTTTGTTTTCAAAATAAAATCTTTCAGATTTTTCAACCTTCTGATTTCTTTTCCCACTTGTTTTTGGTGGATTCTGGACTTTTCAGTCTTTGAATCCCTTTTTGATCTTTCCCTTTTGGTTATCCAAAAATGTTTTCTTATTTTCTTGGTATTGTTGGATCTCACATCCATTTCACTACATCAATGGCAGTTTAATCAGTCCTTAATCTCGAGCTGCAGCAACATGGGATCGGGACCGATTAAACTGTTTTTTCAAATCCTTTTGCTGTCTATGCCAGTCCTTACGATGTCTTGCAAGGTGAGAAGGATTAAAACACACGTAACGGCATTTCTATGATAAACGGTAGAATAATCATCAAAAGTATAATATGGTTGATGCGGTGGGAAATGTGATCCTTGGAAAGGAACGTGGCTGTTAAAGCCATTTGGTTTGTGACCTCGATCACCAAAAGCATTGGTATAATATGAGTTAGCATAGTTTTGTTGATGATGACCATAGTAGTTATTATCACTAAAGTTGCATGACTGAAGATGTTTTAAATGTTTTAAATGTCTGCTTGTTTGTGAAAATGACCTTTTACTTGGTGGAATGTATTTACACGAAGTACTAGCTTTTTCATTTTCAAAAACTCTATTTTTATTTGAATTAGCCTTAACCCTAGGCTTACAACTTGATGGTGAACAACTAGTTATGTTCACCTCAACTGACTCGTTCACATTCACACAATTTTCAACAAAAGTTTCATAATAAACAGTTTCACAATCACTATCTGAAATAACATCAACATTTTCATTCAAAATAATATGAGAAGTGCCAACATCAACACTCTCACAAGTTGCATCATCATTTGAAGATGAAGACAATGTACTTTGCTTGAAAATAGAATTGTTATTATTACAGACAGAGTTGGTAAATGATGATTTTAAATTCACATTAGAAACAAAATGTGAATTTGACACTCTTTTCTTGTCACAACCCATGTCACTTTCCACCGACCCACTTTCTTCTACACAACCTGCCAAACAAGATAAATCACTATTAGAACTAACAGACACTGGAATTGGATCAACAATTTTCGGAACCTCGGGAACGGATATCTTAGGTTTTGGAACATGGCCAATACCATTTCGTTTTCAGGTGGGGTGTTGTAACTAAAATGGGGTTGAGATGTATAATTATCATTAACAGGTGGTGGAATTGCAGCATGTTCATATCCCAAACCTGTCTTTTGTTTCACACTCATTTGTGCTCCAATATTACCATATAACTTATCAGGCGCCATTTTAAACTTGTCTACAATTATTTTTCTTTGTGAAAGATCTAATTCTAGAGTCTCAATTTTAGCATTTAATTCAACAATTCGTTTTTCGTGAAACTCAACTAGCAAATTTGACTTAAACAATTTTATATTCAAGTTTGCATGACATCATGATGAGTTTTAATTCTACTGGTGTATATCTTGTCAGCTTTCTTGAATTCATCATTCTGATGTTTAAGCCCTAATTTTTCTCTAATTAATGCGGCATTATGTGTTCTATAGTGTTCAACCTTATCTGTGCATGCTTGAGAGCAGAGATGTTTGTGTGCCTCGGGAGTTTCAGGAGTATCTTGGTTTCATCCTGTTTCAGAGCTTAAAGATGCTTGATCTCCATTCATGAATGTCATTTTAGCAAAGTTCAGTGGGTTCATAGCTCACCAAATTGACCATCACAATCTTGTTCAGATCGCTTCATCAAACTGGATGAGTCGTGCCCTAGAGCTTGAGCTTGAGTTCCCTTTAGTTGAATTACCCGAAGAGCGCGCTACTTTGACCCATTGGTCTCTTGTCATTCTTCTTCCCACTTTCACTATCAGAGACTTCGATGATTTAACGTCATTGGCAGGTTGTGCTGGGTTAGTACATTCTCTTGCAAAGTGCCCCATCTCATTACAGTTGTAACACGTAGCTTGTCCTTGTCGAACCCAATGCCTTTGTTGTCAAAGTCTCTTAAGTTCTTCTTGCCATACTTTTTCATGAAGTTTGAGGCCCGGTGAACCGCCATGGCCATTTGATGCTTGATATCCATTTTCTTAAGATCTCTCTTGTTGATTTCAGGGATATCACCTTGTTGGAAAGAAGGGGCAACAATTTTCCTTGTAGCAATTCTTCATGGCTGACCAGGAAGGCATTGATCAAGGCAATGTTGGAGTCATCAACTTGATAGGCGGGTTGGTTTGAGCTGTTGGTTTTGCTACTTGCGGACTTGGTTATCCCACGATCCTTAAGAGCTTGTTCAACGGCTTTGTTAATTGCATCTTGGAATACTGTTTAGTGAGTCAGCATGCTTCAATGATCACATGCATTGTAACCAGTTACAATGTTTTCATCAAAACTCAGTGAGCCTAAAGCTTCCTCAATTTCGACGTGTTTTAAGAAGGTTGGATCTTAGTTGATGCAATTTGGGAGATGGAGACATACCCTCTGATATGAGTGTGTTACTAAACCTACAAATACTAGAGCTAAGTGATAATAATTTTTCACAATTGCATTCGAGCCGAGCCCAAATCCCATGTTTCAAGTTCTACAACTTGTCATCCTACAAAAGCCTCATAGAATTGCCAGACCCATCAAGTATAGCTATTCTCAATGCAGCTCAATGTGACTCACTTGAATGCATAGGAGATTTATCGAAATATAAATGGTTGTGGAAGGTCTACCTTTATAGAAACGGTGGGAATAAGTTGATTGGTGACGAGACGGTACTACATTCTTTGATTCAGTTATAAATCTTATCTTGTTCTCGAATCTCAAATCTCAAATCTTTTTTTGGCTTATGAGATATAATAGTAGTGTTCCTCATAATTCTAATGAATACGTCGCAGGGAAATGCATCAGAAGATCACTGAAGAAACACTAAGTAACCCCGGGCAGATTATAGGTAATCTGGGGGCCAGGTAATGTTTCCCACGAAGGTTAGGTCCAGCAGAGTAAGTTGTACTTCAGGGAACCTGCAAAACAGACACCGTAAGCTCGTCACTGAGAAGGGGGGGGTTCCTCCTTGTGACCACCCTCCGGCGTGAGAATCAGTCTATATTGCTCTTTGAATATAAAAGTATATGAATACTATAAGAGCAGTTATCAAGTAAGTTATACGAGATTGTAGATCATCTTACCATTCCAAGATATTGGAGTATTTATAGCCGAAGGTAGGTTTTCTAGAAGGTACAGCCGGCTGAATAGTATTCCTGTTCAACCAACAGTGGATTACGCACAGGCCATACTGGTTGGTGGGTAGGTTACAGCCAACAGTAATAAAGTCGGCTGCACTATTCCACCAACTGTAGACCATGCACGTCCCACTGACTGTGGATTGTACGCAGGCCATGCTGGTTGGTGAATAGGTTACGGCCAACAGTAATACTATTCCACCAACTGTAGGCTGCGCCTGCTCCACAGTGAGGGTTGGTGAGTAGGCAGCGGCTAATAGTGACAAACAGTACTAGAGGGTGCTCCTCCTCGCACTGTTGTCGGTGAGCTGTCACCCTGTGATTGGCTCATGGGCTGTTCTGGTCAGATCGTCTGTCCTATCCATACCTTGGTAGGTATGGTACAAAAGATCTTTCAGAATCAGACTGGCTCATTTGGGCGGGATTGTTCCCGCCTTGCTCATGCCTTCACGTGACTGAAGTAGCTAGTCTTGTACGTGTAGCCCTGCTGTGTGCGGGTAGCCTTCCCTGATGGCTTGTATCCGCAACTGCGGGAACAGGCGGGGTACTTCACCATTGGGAGGCTTTCCCTGCGTGTACAGCTTGCGTACTGCGCGTAAGATTCTATGAGCATGGTGGGTCCTGCGGGAGCAGATGGCCTTTGCGCAGACAACCCTGTTCAAGGTGAGTCTTGCGGGACCAACTGGTCTCTGCTGGGACCTACCTCTTCAAGTCCCCCCAGTCCAATGTTCTTCTCATGCGTGTTTAATAAAGTGAGGTGAACTTTTGGACTTAAGCAAAGGGTTTTGAAAAGGGTTTTGTAAGGTTTTCCATGGGAAGTCCTTGTCACTTGCAGAAATGCCCGAGTTTCCTGCTTGGTCTTTGGGTATGATGCGGGTAGGTCTGTAACCTCCTCGCAAGTCAGGAGCATTGAGTCCCAGTTGTATGTATTTTCCATGAGGTTTTGGTAGTTTCGAACATAGTGATCAATTATGTTAAGACCACCAATTCCATCTTGGAGCTTCAAACAACGTAGTTCTCGACGCTCCCGCTATGCGGGGATGTTATTTCCGTTTCCGCAAGCATTGCCCAGAAGATCCTTCTTGGTTTCAATTCCCAGCGGAGCGCTAGGTATGTGAAGGGTTTTGCCTTAACACTGTACCTGCGCTCGTCTTACGGTTACTTTACTTCCAAGGTATTCCTGGCGTCAATTCCCTGCGGGTGCTAGGTATGTGAAGGATTTTGCCTTTACACTGTACCCGCACCCGTCTTATAGTTACTTGGTTGCCGAGGAATACTTGGCTTCAATTCCCTGCGGGTGCTAGGTATGTGAAGGGTTTCGCCTTAACACTGTACCCGCATCCGTCTTATGGTTACTTGTTTGCCAAGGTTTTCTTGGCTTCAATTCCCTGCGGGTGCTAGGTGTGTGAAGGGTTTCGCCTTAACACTGTACCCGCATCCGTCTTACGGTTACTTGTTTGCCAAGGTAAGGGGGGATTTTCCCGCTTATTTTCGAATTTTGAATTTTGAAATTCGAAGAGTTGGTGAAAAGATAAGAACAGTCCAAACCTCTGAAACGTCGCGCGACAGTTTCTTCTGACTGTGTCAGGACGTGCAGGAAGTTATGGTGACGTGACAGAACATGGTCATTCCAGTCGCTTTTTCAGGCGCGTGGGCGTGATTTTTCTGGCGCGTGGCCGCGAAATTACTGGCACACGTCCTTTCAACAGCTGTTGCCAGCCTGCTTTTTGCCACGTGTCATAGTTTCATTGCACCTTTGATTTCTCTCTCCTCCGCATTAAATTCACCGCATTAATTGCGATTACTATATAAAGGGGAAGAGAGTTATCTGTAATTCACACTTTCACCTTTCTTCTTCTTCTCAAGTAATTTCCGGCAAATTTTTCTGTTCAGTAAAGCCTTACTCTGAAATCTTTTTCTTTTTTCCACCATGTCTTCTCATGATACTGATGATCAGAAGACTGCTGGCGAATGCCAGTGTTCTCTTCCTGTCGATCTGTACCAGTATATCGTCAGGAAGTTCATGCTCGAGTCTCTCGAGCCTGAGTTTCCTGAACCCCACCATACTGTGTACGATGCCCCTAGTGGCAAGATCGGGGTTTATGCTGCATTCTTTGTCTACGGAAACCTTAGGTTTCCGTTGACAAAGTTTGTGTACCGTGTCCTGGAGAGGCACGGTGTGCACCTGACAGAGGTGCACCCCATGGCCATTGCCAAGGTCCGGCACTTTGAGTGGGTGTGCCGGATACTGGGCCTTGAGCCCTTTGTTGACCGTCTGATGACCTTCTACACTTGGAGGTGCATCCAGGGGTGGTACACTCTTACAACCCGTATAAAGGGTTTAAAGATTTGTACCACCGAGCGGAGTCTTCGCTCATGGAGAAGAGAGTTCTTCTTCATATCCGCTCGCGCCGTCCCCATCGCCATGAAGTTTAAGAATGGCCAGGCGCTTCCGAACCTTCCCGCCCTTAACTACGAGGAGGCGGAATGGTTTTCGAAGATATCCCGGGTCCAGTCCCCGGTTTTCCGTTTTCCGGAGTCGGCGATGGTGATGCTGGGGATGAGCCGGGTGTGGAAGGCGGCGAATGCGGATAAGGTTCCGATCGTCCTTGAATATGGTTCGAACTCTACCCCTTATGGTATGTCTTGTTTCTTTTTTGCTGACTACGATTTTTTCTAACTTTCTTGTTGATTTCAGAGGGTAACGATCTTCAGTCGCTCCTGAATCCGCGGGAGGAAGATGGTCCTGCGCGGATGGGTACTCGTGCTCTGGACGAGAACGAGTTGCCCATCCTCGAGCAGACTGCGGGTCGGTTCGTGGAGGTTTACCCGCCAGGCCAAGAGATCCTGAGCCACCGTCGGCCAGGTAAGCCTATCTTCTACCCTGAACCTCTCAAAGCTGTGCCTGCTGCTGGAGTTCATGACATTTCTTCTTCTTCTGAGGAATCCGCAGAAGGTCCTCCACTGGTGCGGAAGAGAAAGGCTGCCGTCGCGAAGGGCAAGGAGAAGGTGGCCTCTACGGCCGACCCGGTAGTCCTATCTGACTCGGAGTCAGATAATGCAAAGGTGGCGGGGAAGCCCGGTGGTGAAGAGACCACCGCTCCGGAGGCTGCAGGTGTCACCTCCGAGGAGGCAGCGGCAACGACGGTTACCGGTGTCAAGAGGCCGGCTCCATCGGGTTCGCCCCCGCTCGTCCGTGCGTTCAAGCTCAAGAAACCCCGTAAGTACCCCCATAATTCTTGTCTAGATTTGTTGTTTAAAATAAATTTTTCTAACACTTTTGCTTGTGCAGGTGTGGATGTTGACGCATTCCAGGGTGGAGTTGGAGCAAGTATTCCCCCGCCAATGACGGTAGGCTCGGTCAGCCTTCCCGAGGCATCGACCCAGGCGTCTACGCCTGCTTCCGCTGGTTCCAGCCTTCCTGAGGCTGTTCCAGCTGAGAAGGTGTCTCCGCCGGCCGTGAGTGCAATTTTTACAGCATCTTTCACGGAGCCGGCGGTTACTGTTGCTGAGGAGGTGGCGCCAACCATGGCTACCACAGCGGCTGCCACTATACCTGCGCCACCGGCACCGACGGCCGGACCTTCAGGTATGCGCCAGGCTTCCCGCCGATCTATGCCACCTTCCCGTCTGCCTGACCTGTTGGATGGATTTCCTTTAGGTTCAGGTGATGGGTTTGGCGGCTATCGGCCTGTTATTGACCCTACAGGTACGTAGGGTTCTTTTTCCTTTACATATTTTTATCATCTTTTCCTAACTGCCTTTGTTTCTTTTGCAGTGTCGGATTCCAATGAAGTGTATGTTCCAAGATGGAACATACGCCGAGGAACAACCCTTCGCACCCCTGTGGAGTGCGTGGACTGGGCTCGCCACGCTGCTCCTCATGGTGCGTTGGGGGAAGCCATGGCTGGCTACCAAGAGGGTAGGCTAACCAATGAGCTTCGGGTTCTCCAGGCCCGAACGCAGCCCCGTGTCGAGCTGCTTTGTCGTGAAAACGACAAGTTAAAAGCAGCTCGCGCCAAAGATATATCTGAAGCGCGGGCTCTTCGGGAGGAGAACCGGCAGTTGGCCGCTGCCGCAGCCGAGAAGGAGAAGGCATTCAAGGCCCTTGAGGTTGAAGTCCAGGCGCGACTCGAGGCCCGCTCCAAGGCTGCCCAAGCTGTGAATGAACAGCTTCGGCTGGCCAAGGAGACTGCGCGAAACTCAACTGAGAGGGCTGCCAAGGCTGAAGCTGTTGCTGAGCCACTTCGCGAAGAGAATGAGCAGCTTAAATGCAAATTAAAGGCTCTTCAGCATGCTCATGACGCCTTGGCAATGGAAGATGCCAAGAAGCTGCAGGAGATCCTTGACCAGAGGGGGGTGCTTGACCGTACTGAAAGGAAACTCAAAAGCGTCGAAGAAGCTGCCGCCAAGGAAGTTCAACTTGCCAACCTTGATAAAAGCGGAGCCGAACGTGCTTGTAAAGAAAGTCAAGCTACCCTCCAATGGTTGCTTCGAGAAGCGTTGCCTCAGGTATCCTCTTTTTCTTTACGCTTTCTGCTCGTAATTAGAAAATGTTCTAAGTATTCTTTTGTAGGTTGTGCGTCAGGTCCTCTCAGAGACCTCTTACGACGATGCAATGAGCGCAGCCCTCAACGCTTCTCATGAGGATGGGCAGAAGACTGGCTTCCTGCTTGGTCTAGGGTTTGCTGAGAGAGGCTTTCCGCCCTCCAACTTCCCTTTATTCAATGTTAATACTGAAGCTGCTTATGACCAAGCTGTGAATCAGTACGCTGCCTTCCCGCATCCAGTGGTGGAGAAGGTGAATGAAGTCGCTGCTGCTGATGATGGGCTAAACATCCTTAAGGCTTTCCTTGGGCAGCCGCGCTCTGATGGTGCTGGCCCAAGCGGAGGTGGCCCTGAAGCCTGATCCTGAAGATCCCTTCCCGCTGCTAGGATAGACTTAGCTTTGTATAGATTTCTTTTAGGCGGGTAGTTACCCAGCCATTCTTGTAATTGATCGTGAAATATTAATCTCTTTGCGTATAAGATTGTTATTTCCTTCCTTGGGTTCCTTGCTTTATAAACTTATGACTTGCATACTTAGTTTGATTTAGCAATTTTCCAAGTGTTTAGAATAAGAACCTTTGAACGTGGTTGATGATGGGTTAAAGTTTCGCCTCCTCCCTCGTGATTGTGCGGGTAAAACCGTCACTTGCACTTGGTAGGATGGCTAATCTTTACCCTCTATCTGACCTGCGTGTAGGTTTCCTTTTCGAAATTTCTAAGGCATTAAGTTAAACCTTTGAACGTGGTTGATAATGGACTAAAGTTTTCGCTTCCTCTTTCGTGATTGTGCGGGTGTAACCGTCACTTGCACTTAGTAGGATGGCTTTAACTTCAGACCTATATCTGACCTGCGTGTAGGTTTTTCTTCTTTTTTAAGTGTTCATAAGTTAACCTTTTAACGTGGTAGATGGTAAGTTAAGTTTGGCTTCCTTGTTCGTGATTGTGCGGGTAAGACCGTCACTTGCACTTACAAGGATGTCTAAACTTTACCTTCATCTGACCTGCGTGTAGGTTTTCCTTAGAACTTTTTAACATTTTGGCGTTGTGTTTATGCGGGTATTGCCGCCTTCCACACGCAACTACTTCTTCCCGTAAGGGAAGTTCATAGGTTACAAGCTATCAATACATCATGAAAGGAGAATCATTTCCATTAGAAGTGGCTCTAGGCCTTTTCTTTACAAGTTGGAATTGATCTACATATAACATTTGCGTAATTGAGCTCCATTCCATGTTCTAGGGATGGGAGTGCCATCGAGCCTTTCGAGCCGGTACGCGCCCTTTCCCAGAACTTCTTTGATGATGTATGGCCCTTCCCAAATTGGGGCCAACTTTCCTGGGCGTTGTTGGTTCGAAGCCTCGTTGTTACGCAGTATGTAGTCTCCTTCCTTGAAGTTGCAGAGTTTTACCCGCGTGTTGTAGTACTTTTGCATTTGTCGTTTGTAGTTTTCTTCACGCACGGCGGCTAAGTCTCTGCGCTCTTCGGTTAGCATAAGGTCTAACCGTCTTTCCGCATCATTGTCTTCTGGTTGGATTAAGACCCTTGGTGAGGGTAAACCGATTTCGACTGGGATCATGGCTTCAGTGCCATAAGTGAGACTGAACGGGGTTTCTCCCGTACTGGTCTTCTTCAGCGTTCTGTTTGCCCAAAGGACGTGCGGAAGCTCGTCCACCCAGCCGGATCTGTGTTCCAAGAGTCTTTTCTTGATGCCTTCGACGATGCTCTTGTTTGCTCTTTCTACCTCACCGTTACCTTGCGGGTGTGCCACTGAGGTAAAGGTGTGGGTGATTTGAAGTTCTTTCAGCCACTGCTGTAGCTTCTTGTCAGCAAAGTTGGTGCCATTGTCGCTTACCAAATTCTGTGGAAGTCCAAAACGACAAATAATAAATTCCCAAATAAATTTTTTGATATGCTTTGCGGTTGTTTGGGCTAAAGGTTTCGCTTCTATCCATTTGGTGAAGTAGTCAATGGCCACCACTAGGAACTGAACATTCCCAGCTGCTGTTGGAAATGGGCCTGTCACGTCAATGGCCCACTTCTGAAATGGCCATGAGGAAGTGACAGGAACAAGTTCATTTTTCGGGCGATGCGTGTTGGGTGCGTAAAGCTGACAAGATCTGCATTTTCTGATGTATGCCAACGCGTCCATATGCATACCCGGCCAGAAGTATCCCGCGTTGTTTAGCTTGGCTACCACAGCGCGGGGGCCTGCGTGTACTCCACAGATGCCTTCGTGAACCTCCCTTAGGAGGTAGTCAGCATCTTGGTTGTCCACGCATCTTAACAATGGGCCAAGAAAGTTACGTCTGTAAAGGGTGTCATTGACCAGCTGATAATTCAGTGCTTTACAGCGTAGTTTTCTTGCCTGTGACTTCGACTCTGGTAACGTTCCTGCTTCAAGGTATTTTATTATTGGGGTCATCCATGTTTCTGTACCGGTTTGGATGACACAAATTTCCTTGTGCGGGACTGATGGTGTTTCGAGGAGTTCCACGCGGATGTCCTTACCCAAGTGGGTGAAGGCCAGTGATGCAAGCTTGCTTAACGCATCCGCAGATTTGTTTTCGCTGCGCTTGACATGTATCACTTTACAATCGTTAAAATCGCGCATGATGGCTTTGGCCTGGGCAAGGTACAGGGCCATTGTGTCATTTACAGCCGTGTACGTCCCGTTTATTTGGTTTGCCACTAGCATGGAATCTACATGGGCTTCCAAATTTTTTACACCCATTTTACGCGCAATCCTCAATCCGGCCAGGAATGCTTCATATTCAGCTTCGTTATTCGTACTTGGGAAATCCAGCCGAATAGCATAAGTATATTCCTGGCCTGCTGGGTTTGTTAATTTTAACCCTGCGCCTGAACCCTCGTTACTAGCTGCTCCATCAGTATAGAGTCGCCAGACCTCATCGATTTCGTGTGCTGGGGAGGGTTGAACCTCCTCCTGGCACTCTTTCTCCCGCGCAGCGGGGACTTCGGCAATAAAATCAGCCAGGACCTGGCCTTTAATGGCTGGTCTCGGCTTGTATTGAATCGCATATTCTCCCAATTCAATTGCCCATTTGGCTAGACGTCCCGATAACTCGGGTTTGCCTAGAACATTTGAGAGTTTGAAGTTGGTGAGAATAGTGATTGGGTGACCCTGGAAATATCGTCTCAACCTGCGTGAAGCGTGTATAAGTGCCAAGACCAGTTTTTCCAGGGTAGAGTACCGGGTTTCCGCGTCTGCCAGCACGCGGCTAACATAATAGATTGGCATCTGGATGCCTTTTCGTTCTACAAGCAGGACTGCCCCGGTTGCTCTATCTGTTGCGGAGAGGTATAGGATTAACTCCTCTCCCGCTTGTGGTGCTGTGAGTGTTGGGAGTTCGATCAGGCGTGATCGAATCTCCTGGAAAGCTGCTTCCGCTTCTGGTGTCCAGCGGAAGTGCGTTTTCTTTAAACAATTTCTTAGTGTTGACACAAAAGGGAACGACCTATCCGCATGGTTTGCCAAAAAGCGGTTAAGCGCGACTAGTCGTCCATTAAGTGTTTGAGCCTGTTTTATGGTGGTAGGTGATTCCATTTTGACAATGGCTTCGACCTTTTCAGGGTTCGCTCTGAAGCCATCTTTAGTAATAATGACCCCTAAGAACTTCCCTTCTTCCACCCCAAATGAACACTTGCTCGGGTTGAGCTTCATGTTTATCTTTCTGAGCGTGTTGAAAGTTTCCTCAATGTCTTTCAACATCGTCTCTGGCTCGGGGCTTTTGATGACCAAATCATCCATATAGACTTCCAAGTTTCTCCCAATTTGGGCGTGAAACTCTTTGTCCATTAGTCGTTGGTACGTGGACCCCGCGTTCTTAAGTCCGAACGGCATCATTTTATAACAAAATGTGCCATCGGGCGTCCGAAAGGCGGTTTTGTCCTGGTCATCCACAGCCATGTGGATTTGATGGTACCCCTTATACGCATCCAAGAAGCATTTAAGGCGAAATGGTGCCACCGAATCCACCTTGAGATCAATTTCTGGCAACGGATAACAATCTTTGGGGCATGCTTTATTCAAATCTTTGAAATCTATGCACATGCGCCATTGTTTGTTATTCTTCGGTACCATTACGGGATTTGCAACCCATGTTTGATATTTGCTAACGCGCACGATGCCCGCATCAAGGAGTTCCTTGACTTGGGTTCTGCACGCGTTGGTTTGCTCGGGCCCCATTACTCTGCGCTTTTGTACGATCGGCGTTACGGCCGGATCGCATTTGAGCTTATGCTCTGCCTTTCCCCGGGGTACACCAGTCATGTCGGCTGGTGTCCACGCGAAGATGTCTGCGTTTCGCTGCAGTAAGCGCTTGAGTAAGGTGCGTGTTGGATCAACAATTGTCGGGCCAATGGTAACGGCCTGATCGGGATATTTCCCATTGAATGCCCACTGTTCAGGCTCAGTGATGGTTTGTTTGGCCATCTTCGGTTTGGGTTTAGAGGAGACAGATGCGATGCATACCTGGGGAATGCCCGTGATCATCGCTACGCCTTCAGTTGTTGGCCATCCCATCATGCCGTGGACTGAGGATACCACAGCGTTGAATCTTGCCATCCCGTCTCTCCCGAATAGGATGTCATACGTATGATGTGGTTTTTTCATCACAACAAAATCCACATCCTCCGTGCGTGAATAATTCCCATCAATGAGAGTGACGGGGAAAGATAGGATGCCCAAGGGAGTGTTCATGCTGCCGTCAAACCCTTCCATTGAAGCGTAGACCGTCTCCAGGCGTTCTTTGTCTTCATCATCGAGCTTGTCGAAGAACTGCCTGTACATCACTGTCGACGATGCGCCATTGTCAACGAGGGTGCGGGAGGTGATGTAGTGCCCCAACTGGCTTTTAATGACAATGGGGCCTTCTTTGTTTGGGCCTCCCGGCACTCGCGGGAAGCGCACTTCTGCTTCCTTCCATGCGCATGGTTCGGTCATTGGTCTCTTTCTTCCTCTGACCTTACCATGGACCATGTTGATGCTAATGTCGACGGGCTTCCGTCCGTTACCCCTGTACCTGTTGTCGTTCCTTCCTCCCTTCTTGATAGATGCCACGAGGTGTGCGAGCCTCCCATCCTTGACGAATGTCTCGACGATGTCCCTCAAGGATGTGCACTCCTCAGTGCTATGGCCCTTTGTCCCATGGAAGTCACAAGACTTGCTTTGATCCGCATTGGGTTTCTGTCGGATCACTGGAGCTTTTGGCCATGGCAGTTTTTCCGTGGCAAATATCTCCGTGACGCTCTTGGTGAGTGGCGTCCAGCGGTTTTTCCGGTTCAAAGGGTGCGTTTTGTCCCTTCCGCCAACCAGAGGGCGAGAGCTTGAGGGGGCGTCAAAGTTTATCCTTGACTGCCAAATACCTTGCCGCCTCTTTTTGTTTAGCCGGGCGGTTCTTACATTATTCTCCCTTGTCCTCTGCGTGTAGAGGTTTGTATTGTGGGGGAGATCTCTTCCCAGCTGTTTCTCTGTTTCGGCAAAGCGCTTGGCTGCCGTCATTATGGCATCCCACGTGGATGGCATACCGTCTTTACCCGTCAGAGTGCGGATGAGTTCTGGGTATTCAGCGCCCTGAATGAAAGCGGCGCGAACGAGGTATTCACTGATGTTGCCCAGACTCACCTTCTTGGAGTTGAAGCGGGTGATGAAGTCCAGTAAGGATTCATCCTCTTCTCTGACACAGTTGAGGATCGTCCACTGCTCCTCAGTGTGTTTCCTCTGTTGACTAAACTGTTGACTGAACTTGTTCTGGAAGTCTGCCCAGTCATAAATGTGGTGGACCGGTAAACGGTCGAACCATGCTCTGGCTGCTCCTACCAGAGTCATCTGGAACATGTAGCACCACGTGGGTTCCGTCCAGTTACTGACGGTTGCCCCCGCAATGAACCTGTTCAGATGGTCATCTGGGTCGGATAGACCATCGTATGTGCCAATATTGGACATTTGTTTGGCACTCCTCGGGGCGATTGCTTCTGCAATGTCCCTTGCAAATTTTGACCTTCCTGCGTTTGTAGCAGTAGGTCTAAAGGCCTTGGAGAAGTCACGCTCGCTTTTTTCTGTGACTGGTTGGAATGCTTCCCCAAAATTCCTTTTTGGCTGGGGATCCGTTTCCTTACGCTTCCCTTTCGTCCTATGGCGAGGGTTCGCGTCGGTGTCGGAGTCTTCCCCCTCGCCGTCTGAGTACTCGTACTCACTACTCATGTTGAGGTGCTGGCGAGTACTACCGAATTCCTCAGCTTGTTGGACTGAACGCAAGCGTTCGTCCAACTCAGCCTGAAATTCTCTTTGACGTGCCTCGGCCCATGCCTTCACTTGATCAAGTGTTTGGCGAGGGGCTCGAGGTCGTTTTTCCAGCTGGGCATCAGTGAATCCCAGTGGAATATTTACTCCACTTGCCCCTACATGAGTGACTGGGGTAGTGTTCGTAAAATGTATTTCACTTGCCCCAGCTTGGGTGGCTGGGGTAGTGTTTGTAAACATTGTGTTGCCGGTGTTTACCCCAGTGGCTGGGGTTGTGGTTACCGGAATTTCTCTAGTCATCTTGGAAGTTTTGAAAAACTGGAGAAGGATGTAGTTCTAGCTTTATGCACGGATGGCGCCAATGAAGAAACACTAAGTAACCCCGGGCAGATTATAGGTAATCTGGGGGCCAGGTAATGTTTCCCACGAAGGTTAGGTCCAGCAGAGTAAGTTGTACTTCAGGGAACCTGCAAAACAGACACCGTAAGCTCGTCACTGAGAAGGGGGGGGTTCCTCCTTGTGACCACCCTCCGGCGTGAGAATCAGTCTATATTGCTCTTTGAATATAAAAGTATATGAATACTATAAGAGCAGTTATCAAGTAAGTTATACGAGATTGTAGATCATCTTACCATTCCAAGATATTGGAGTATTTATAGCCGAAGGTAGGTTTTCTAGAAGGTACAGCCGGCTGAATAGTATTCCTGTTCAACCAACAGTGGATTACGCACAGGCCATACTGGTTGGTGGGTAGGTTACAGCCAACAGTAATAAAGTCGGCTGCACTATTCCACCAACTGTAGACCATGCACGTCCCACTGACTGTGGATTGTACGCAGGCCATGCTGGTTGGTGAATAGGTTACGGCCAACAGTAATACTATTCCACCAACTGTAGGCTGCGCCTGCTCCACAGTGAGGGTTGGTGAGTAGGCAGCGGCTAATAGTGACAAACAGTACTAGAGGGTGCTCCTCCTCGCACTGTTGTCGGTGAGCTGTCACCCTGTGATTGGCTCATGGGCTGTTCTGGTCAGATCGTCTGTCCTATCCATACCTTGGTAGGTATGGTACAAAAGATCTTTCAGAATCAGACTGGCTCATTTGGGCGGGATTGTTCCCGCCTTGCTCATGCCTTCACGTGACTGAAGTAGCTAGTCTTGTACGTGTAGCCCTGCTGTGTGCGGGTAGCCTTCCCTGATGGCTTGTATCCGCAACTGCGGGAACAGGCGGGGTACTTCACCATTGGGAGGCTTTCCCTGCGTGTACAGCTTGCGTACTGCGCGTAAGATTCTATGAGCATGGTGGGTCCTGCGGGAGCAGATGGCCTTTGCGCAGACAACCCTGTTCAAGGTGAGTCTTGCGGGACCAACTGGTCTCTGCTGGGACCTACCTCTTCAATCACTTTATGAGTATAGTACTTCCACATGTAGGGCAATTAAAATCTGATTTATGCAAGAAATCAATCACATTGCAACTTCCACACAATTGGTATAGTGATTTAAGTGAATTTGTTTGTGCCTTGACGGTTGTCAGCAGTGGGGGTGTAGCATAGTTATTGGGTCGGAGATGTTGTCCACGGATTCTCAACATGATCACTGGGAGGAGTTTGATGAAAATCCGGAATTTTATAAGGAATGCGCACAAGCGTGTTATGTACCCTTTTCTTCGTTGAGGCACACCTCGTGGTGGAACCCTACATACACTAACTTGACATTTCAAATTGGTGGCTTGGCTTATCCTAAAGTATGACTCGTTTGTAGGAAAGGTAAATCGGGCGATTCAAGGGAAAGACCGACAGATTGCTCTGAGTTTTGGAATGAAGAACATGTATGTAAAAAGGCATTTGAGATTCTAGACGCGCCAAAGTCCTCTAATATTCAGATTATGTGGTCACCTGGATATTTTTTATGATTTATTTTTGCTGATCAAACATTGAGAACAACTTTTGACTTGGTATAAACTGCCCACTTTTTTTCTTTTTAGCTTTTGGGATGTGTTAGATTTTGAACAAATTTGCTTCGCTCCCAAAGGATAGAGCAAAAGTTTTTCACGCAATTTGCCTAATGCAACTTGACGTAAGAAGAGGAACTTGATACTAATATCGAGTTTCATTGAAAAGATAAAAGTGCTAAGAGGAATTTCATGGGAGGATTGGTGTAAATTTCGCTCGTAATGGGGTATGATGGGGATTGGGGGATTTGATTTGTTGTATTCTTCTTTGCTGCACTTGGTGACTTGGCGTTTGTCATCGTGTCACTACGTCTTGCTAGTTGATTCTTTTTTGATAAAATTTTGTTGGTCGTTCAAAAAAAAAACTATTATGTTTCTCTTGTAATAGACCTAAGATTCTGGCCTTTCATGGCATCATAAGTTCATAACCACCATAAGCTGGTTTATAAACAAGCCGAACCAAGGTCATCTTTGTTTGTAAACAATCCAAACCGAGTTAGCTCATTTTGTAAACAAGCTGATTCCCAGCGAGCTTCGAGCCACTTGGATAGCCCTAGTGACATCCTATACCAGTTATCAAACAGATGCTACAATTACTTTAAAAACCATACCAATTTATGCAGCCAGTTTTTATCAACCATGTATGGTTCTAAATTCTAAGACCATTGTTCTTAATTGTTTTTTAAAGGGGTGTTTGGGTGAGCTTTTCAAACTTGTTTATTTGCTTATTTAATTTTTCAAAAGTGTGTTTTAAAAATCAAATAAGCAAATTTAAAAGCTCACCCAAACGTCCCTAAATATATGATCACGTATGTGGTTTAGTAAAAAAAAAAAATAGACGGGTGACATATTTTCAACTTAGCTACATATAAAATCTTAAAATAAAAGAGGTCTGTACAATGCTTTACAGGCAAACTCTATGCAATAATCCTAACCTTACCAATTACCATACCACCCCAGCATCAAAAACTTTGGATGAAAAATGAGGCTACAAAAACTCTTCAAATAGAACAACAAATCAAGAAAACCAAGACAAATTAACCGGTCAATCTTCTATACGTTGGATCTCACCCATCATTATCCGATTGCTGGTAACTTTAAACCCTAAAAGAGCTGGATCGATTTGCCTCCCTTTTTTACCTTTTTTCTTTCCCGCTTTACCCCCTTGTCCATCTGCACTTTCTAAAGCCGCAGCAGCAGCGGCGGCGGCATTACTATCTACCTTCTTAGCATTGCTTTTAAGCATGTCACTAAAAGATGCCGTCTCTGACACGTCCGCATCGCTACAAGATGACGTTCTCCTAAACCGAACATCCTTCTTGCCACCTGTAGTATTCTCGTTCACTTGAGTTACCACATTCCCTACCACTTCCCGTCTTCCCCCTAACATTATTTGGTATTTTAACAAACAGATAATGTAATAAAATTTTGACGTTCGCAATATATACATACCTTCAGGAGGGATATTAATAGGAATACTCCTCCCTCTAATGTCTGAATTCGATGCCAGCTCAGATAATCCTTCATGTGTAGAGGCTGCACGCGGGACCGGAGGGCGTTTCAACAAAATATTTTCAGGCCTTCTGGATGTACCACCTGTCACACTGCAAAACAAAGTAAAAAAAACAGAAATTATTAACTAAAAAAACAATTTGAAGATCGAATGGCGCTACTAAATGGAGTTAAGTTTCCTTACCGATCTTTAGTGTCTACTAAAAACGAATCAGAAGGTCTGCCACCCTGCTGAGTCATCATACCTTCTTGAGTTTCGGCTAACTGGCCCGGGCTCTCTTCATGGGCTTTAAAGCCAGCTAATGCATCATCAATGGTTGAACCAAGACTCGAGCCATAAGATCCAACACCAAACGAGTGATGGTTCGGTCCACTGTTAATATCTAATGGGTCAACAGGTTGATTGGATGGCTTCTGGTGTAGTAGTTCCATCAGCAGTCTTTTTGAAGTGTCGTCACTGGTCCCACTTGACATCCATTGGCTTTGTTCCTCTGAGCTTCTTCTTACTTCCATTTCTCGTTTCTGTTTTTCATTATTAATATGTAGTTGTTGAAACCTTGATTCCATCCACTCGTTTGACATTTGTCCTTCCATCGCATCCAAATGTGAGGACCGGAAATTATTAGGATTTAATGAATTGTTGGATTGATGAGAGTGAGGAGTCAAAGAGAACCGGCCCGCTACATCAAGATTGATTGCCGGACCGCCACCTGGCATTGACAACGACTGTTCAAATGGTAACGGGTTCGGTTCGTAAAGCCCGTGCTGGATCCGTTCCTGCATCGAGAGGTTCCGTTCAAGCTGACTCAAATCTGAAGAACCAAGTCCAGGTGAGTTGACTCGGTGAAACCAGTCGGAACCGAGTTGTCTTTCTTCTTCCATTTCAGCCCTCTGCCTCAACGCCAGCTGTCTCAACTGCTCGCGTTGAAGCAACTGCTGTTCTAAAGATGAGACGTGTCCGTGTTTAGCACGCATCATCATCTCCATGAGATCATTCGTTTGACCTTGATGACCGTAATTCGCTTGCATCAAATGCTCACGTTGTTGCATTTCACTTAATATTTGCTGCTTCAGAAGCATTTGATCGAGGACGTTGTGGGACCTCGCAACATCGGTTCGTGACCTCTGGTTTTGAACCAGCTGTTCAAGCAACATTTGTTTTCTAGACTGTTGCTCTTTTAGTAGCATTTGTTGTTGAAGCTGAATCTGCCTTTGTTGTTGCAGTTGTTGTTGTTGCAGTTGCTGTTGCTGTTGCAGTTGTTGTTGCTGCTGTTGTTGTTGTTGCTGCAACTGAAGTGCCAAAAAGTGGTCAATATCTTGACCGGAAAACCGTTGTTCATTCAAATGAGAAGAAGATAAAAGATTATGCTGTTGAAGCAACTGCTGCTGGATGTGTTGAGACCTTAGTTTCTCTGCTAAACCAAAGTGATTAGCTTCTTGATTCATGTTGGATGCTGACATGGCATCTTGATATAAGTTACTTTCAGAAAGTGTATTCCTTCTGTAATCAGCTACATCACCAACAGGGTTCATATGTTGCTGCTGAATGCCGCCACTAAATGGTATTTTAGATGGCGGTTCTTTTCTCAAACTTGACCCTTCAAGCTCAGACCACAATAACCCGAACGGGTGCATCTTATTATCATTCTGGCTCGGTACACCAGGTTCTGTTAGGTCAGTAGGAACCGTGTGTTTCACATAGCTTTCAGGCTTTCCTGGAAACACAATTTCTGAAATGAAAGAAAACAATAAGTAACCATTAATACATAATTAACTTATAACAAAAGTGAGGCATTTAATTTAACCTTCATCATGGAAGCGTTGGCCTTCGGAATATGATTTTGCAGATAACCCATTATTACCATTTAACTGCCAACGAGGATCCTCAGTCAAACCACCCATTTCAGAAACAGCAGGCATCGCCATGTCAGCATCAGTGGCGTAACTGTGTGTAGCTTTTAGGTGTGGCATAACGTCTCCTAATTCTTCAAACGGAGTTCCTTCAGGTGCATCTACCACACGAACGGGTAATTCCGCCCCAAAGAACCCTTGTTCAAACCAAGAAATGATGTCAACCCCAAGAAACGGACCCTGAATCTCACCTTGCGGGTCGCAATAAATTAAACTTAACTCCTCGGGTGGTACACCACTAGCCAAATGTTTGTTTATACTACCCCTTACAGGCTGCTGCATATTTCCAGCCCAGTATTGCTCCGAAGATGCTGGCATGGCAAAGAGCGAGTTTGAATTGTCAGACAGCTTGTTACTGATGACATCATCAAAGAGCTGATGCTTCACAAAGGCTGAATCAGCAACTTTAGAAATAAAAGTCTCTTCATGATTGCTGAGTACAAATCCACTCTTTGACCTTGTTATATTCCCCTCATATGATTCTCCTTCTGGAATTCTTTGCTCCACTGAAACAAGGTACAAAGTCATTTTTTAATAATCTGCTAACAAGTGTTAATTAGTGAATACCTGAATTTAAATATCTGTAACTCACCCTCAGTTAAGTTAGTTTTAGGAATATTAAAATGCAGAGTACTCTCAGCTTCTGCTTGATTAATCATTTTCTTTAAATCATCCAATTCTTCCACCGATGAGAAAATATCTTCTTTTCCAGCATCTTAAGACAACAAAAAAAACTTGAACTTCAATATACAAAAACTAATCTTTAAATACAAACCTGTTCTCACTTGTCATTAAGATTAATCTTTATTACCTGCAATATACTCAGGTTCTCTAGCCTTTGGAAATGAATTGGACACCTCACTGTTGGTAATAATCCCCTTCCATATGTCACCAAGAATAGCCTGTGACAAAATACATTAGATAACTAAATATAGTAACAATAATAATAAAGACAGTAACAAAACTGTGAGGACACTTTAGCTGTTTAGCATACCTCCTCATCCTTATCAGGTGCAACAAAAGCAAGTGGTTCAACAACAGTTACTTCTGTTATAGGAGATACTTGCTCGATGTTGTCAGGCGTGTTAACAAAACACGGGTCAAGTTTCTGTGTACGATATATGTCAAGAAGCTTTCCCCTTGGATAGAAAAACACACCAGATGAAGTAACCGCCTTTCCAGGAACGCTATCATTGGTTTCTGTAGACCCTGCAGATAAAGGCCTTGCAAGTGGTCCACTAGACCTGCCACGACCAACCGTGAAACCCGTGGTTGGACCATCAGACCGTCCTTTCTCCAGCCCGAACCCTGGTGCAGCCCGGAAAGAACCCGGTGCGGTAGAATTTGCCTCCATCCTGTGACGCGGCCTCCATTTATCACGAGAGTCAGGATCTCTCTCAGATGTCAATCTTACAGTACTTGAATGTGTTTGTGTTTCACCATGATTATCTTCTTTTTCAACATCTGTCTTCTTTTCAACCCGGGCTTCTTTGTCTTTTTCATCTGGGCCCCACCTAGATGACCATTTGCTATCACGCCTAGCTTCATGGTTAGGATTACGGGTACCAGCATCATGCCACCTCTCATTGGTAGGTGGAGCCCTAGCATCAGTGGTGTCTCTACCGCCATCAACACGGCGGTTGTCAGTTTTCCGGCGGTCTCTTCTGCCAAGTAAGCCTGTTTCTCTTTCTTCTTCCCGCCAACGGCGCGAATTTTCAGTTTCATTTGCAACTTTCCTCCAATCTTTTTTGTCATCAGTGACATCTGGACGCCTGTCCTTCACATTGGAATCAGCAGAAATTCCAAGAGAGAGAGAACTTGGTGCACGCATTTCCTGTGATAATATTAAAAAGAAGATATCGTTAAGAAAATCAAAATCTTTTAAAGAAGATATCATTAACTATTATCCAATAACTTACCATCTTACTCTCGTTTGGTTTAGCATACAGCCACTGAGGAGACAGGGGAATGCTGCTATCCAGACCTGCATGATCTTTAAATAATCAGGCATAAAGCACAAAAGTCATAAAAGCTCAAAAAATCTATAATTAAAAGAAGATGGCGCTACATAAAGAGAAAAAAGCCCCTTCCAAACCATTAATTAGATAAGCAAAAACTGTAACACTACAAACCATATACAAACCCCACCTTTGGAATCATCTAGTAAACCCAGCATCTTATCCTCATCGTTCCCACCTGCAGTTTCCACTACCAAAAATGATCAAATCATTCCAAGATTAAAAGAAAAACAATATGAGCATATAAGTGGTGTGTATCAACTATCAAGTAAATAAATTAAAAGAATAACTTATATGAAAATCTCATTGAAACTTCAGCTGAATAACATTAAAACAGAGGTTAGAGAAAACAAAACATGATTGCAAACCCTTTCAATCCATAAAAAAATCCTTTTTATCATCTCTCTTTACACGAGTCTCAGGCTCTGAAACAAGCAATTATAAATTAACAAGCATTATTCAGAGCAGCAAGATGTTTAAGTTGAATAAATCAGTTTCATATCAATGTAGCTAAACTTCAATAACAAAAACTGCGCCTTGTGAATCTGTATGCAATATCCATCGAATTATGAACTAAAATTCCATACAGATTCACAAATACAATATCCATCGAATTATAAAAAAATGCAACTGAACGAATTCATAACTAGCACAAAACAATGCAACAATAGCCTACAGTTGTTTAAGCAAATACCCCGGACTACTAGTAAACCGGTGATATGTACCTTATCAGATAATATAAGCGAGATACGAGTAAATAAAAGAGTGAAAACACAGAATTACAGTTTTTCTATTAAGATAATAAAAGAGATCCGTTACGAATTTACAACACACATATACATAAGCATCACTTTATTAATTACATGTACAAGCACATCTACAATGACGCCAGATTCACACAAAATGTCAAATAATTAAATTCATAAATAGCACTAATCAATGCGACGATAACCTAAAGTTGTTAAAATGCCTCCGGCTACTAGTATACCGGTGATAATGTACCTTATCAGATAACATAAGTGAGATAAATTATAAATAAGATCCATTAAATATTTACAACGCGTATGTGTCTTGTTGTTAGTTACATGTACAATCAATTCTACAATAACATCAAACTCACAGAAAACGACAAAGAAATGAATTCATAATAAAGCACAAATCAATGCGATAATAACCTACACGCATATAAAAGCAAACAGACACGGTCAAGCATATAAATAAACCCTAACTTAGCCGCTTTAAAGTACTCAGCAAAGTAAAGATCAGTAAACCCTAACCTAACACAAACCAAATAGTGAGCAATCAATGAAAATCAAATTGAAAAAAAAATTACAAATTTAAATCACATCTACAACAGTAACATCAGATTCGCACTAAAACGTCAAATAATTAAATCCATAATTAGCACAAATCAATGACACAATAGCCTACAGTCATAAAAAGAATTAATACACACAGTTTAACACATACAAATCATAAACCCTAACCTAACACAACCACACACAAGCCAAAGAGCGAGCAATCAATGAAAATCAAATTCAAAAAAAAAACAATATGACAGATTCACAACACATATACACATATTACAGATTAAAGCAAAAACGAAAACAATTAAACTCATAATTAGCAGTTCAACACAGATCATCAATTCAACACAAAAACATCAAAGAATTAAATCCGTAATCAGCACAAATCAATGCGAAAATACCCCTGCAGCCAAAAAAAAGTAAACACACACAGTCCAACATATACAAATCATATTATCATAAACCCTAACCTAACACAACCAAACACAAACAGAAGACCGAGCAAACACCGAAAATCAAATTCAAAACACAATACTACATATCCACATCACAATCGCATCAACAACTACACTCATAATCATCAGTTCACCACAGATCATCAATTCAACCACAACGCACAAATCAGTAAACCCTAGCCTAACAGCTAACAGATTCAAACACCTCAAAAACAAATCGCAAATCCGTAAACCCTAACCCTAGCCATAGCCGTGGCCGTAACCTAACACGAACCGAATCGTAATCAATCAATCAGTCAGTCAATCGATTAACTAATTAACCGATTAACTAATTAATTGTTTAGTTAATGAATTAATGAGCATGAAATTGAAATTGAAATTGAATTAAACCTTTCGGAGTCCATGAATCGAGATCGCCAGAGGAGAGATGAAGCTTGCTGCCGTCAGCCATCGGAGAAGAAGAGATCCGAAGAGAGAGTGAAATGAAAGGCGAATCGAATCAATCGAGAGGTTTGATTGGATTGGAATTAGGGCTTGAAATTGAATCGAAATCGAGATAGTATTGTGTGTGTTGAGAGTAGTAAGCGAAGCACAGAACGAGAGAGTGTTTGGGTGGTAGTGAGAAGACCCAATCAACAAATTTGGGGGAATTTATTTGGGGGTACGTGATCGGACCTGGGTGGTCAAATGAGTTCGGGAAAGTGGGTTCGGGCTCTCGGTTAAGTTACGTGGTGAGTTCGGTACATTGAGATGGGTTTTTCAAACCGGTTTGGAGGTTCACCAACCGAGTTTTTGATCGGGTTTTTTAATCGAATTTGGCTGGTTCGGGTCGGGTTATGACCGGGTAGAGGAGGAGCCCGTTTCTGTTCAATTATGTATAGGTACTGGTTTCAGGTAAGTTGCGTGGTGAGTTCGGTATGTTTTTAGGACTGGATTGGACACAGAGATGGGTTTTTCGAACTGGTTTAGAGGTGTACCAATCGGGTTTTTCTATAAACAGGGTAGGGACGGTTTTTTACTGATTTTTTTTTATAAGATTTGGGTCGGTTCAGGCCAGGGTTATGACGGGGTAGAGGTGAAACCGGTTTCGATTTAGTTATAGGTCCGAGTAAGGTTACTTTGAGGAATTGGTTTCGGGTAAGTTGCGTGGTGAGTTTGATATGTTTTCGGAACTGGAGCGGATAGGTCGATTGAACTGAATAGATTAGGAATAGGTGAGTATTTAAATCACCTTGCTATGGGTGATTAAATGCGTTTTACCTGTCAAAACCGATACGAACCTTGTTATATCCGGGAAGGCGGGTGCCGACCCTATTGTTATTACTTGGTTGGGTCCTAGACGGGTCTCTCGGGGCCTATAACCGTCTGTTAGTATTGGAACCGATTTAAGCAGTTTCTAAGCCATTTTTGCATACCTTGGATTGATCTGAACCTGAATTTTGGTAATTGTAGGACTCGAGGACCAAGTCAACCACCCTATTCTATTCTAATCGAGTATGATTAGTTCGGGTTTGGTGGGTCTCATGGGTAAGACCCAATTCATGCTCATTCCTACGCTAGGCTAACGATTAGACCAGGTGTTAAGTTGTTTAGTTTTTAAACTATTTATGACGTCGTCTATTTTTATAGCTTGGTTGGGCAAGTCCAACCACTAAACCGGTTTGATGATTGGTCAGGTGATGAAAACAATGCATTTGTATGACTACAAATGTTAGTTTCACAAATATTAATTCTCATACTATAAGACTTTGTATTTGTTAGAATTGTTGTCTCATACTATAAGACTTTGTATTTGTTATAATTGTTGTATATTGTGTTAGACTTGTAGGGTATAGATCATCATTGATTATTAATTTTTAGGTGTTGCAAACTTGAATCATGTAAAGGGTATGCAATTTTGACATGTTAGTGCTTTTCTAGTGTCTAGTTAGTTTTAGTAATAAACCTATTTAGGATTAGGATGTTTGGGTTTGGTGAGAGGGCTAGACCGACATCTTTTATGGGAAATGAGCATCTTTTTATTATGTAAAATAATTATATATATTCTATTTATGAAGAAATGAATAGTAAAGTGTCTTATACTAAACAAATTATAATAACTAATACATGGAACACATATTTAACTATTAGAGGCTTAAAACCGGTATTAGCAACTCTATCTTTAGCTGTTAAGATTGAACGAACCAAAATGAAGGTGTTTTGTTGAGTCTTAAATGTTAATGGCTCTAAACAGATCATCCAAACCAATTTTGATCTACTCAAGAAATCGTTCCAAGGGATAACAATAGAATGACTCATTGTACCATCCGAGATGACCAAATGAATATAAATTTAAACGTGAAATAAGTATGTTAAAATTCTTGAAATGATTTGGTTTGTTTCTTACAATTTCATTGGTTATCCCGGTGTGTGGGTAGTTCTTTGAAGAGGTATGTACCCGCCTCAACACCGAGCAAGGCGGGTCAACCCACAAGATAAACACATTATGAAGGCACAAAGCCAAAACCTATGCGCATGGCGCATACAAAACATGCTCAGGCATCATATGCCCAGGCACACATATGCTCGCGCATCACATATGCGCGCGGCGCATATCACATGCTCGTGCATATCACATCTGCCCAGGCACACATATGCTCGCGCATCACATATGCGCGCGGCGCACCAGCGCGCGGCGCATATCACATGCTCGTGCATATCACATCTGCGCATGAAATATCTGCGCGTGAGAATAAAGAGAAGACCTCGCGCATCCTCAGGATTGGCGCATATCACACATGCACATAATCGACCTCGTCCTTATCCAAATCAGGATTAGGGCAACCTTGATTGTGCACGTCAGACAACCTTCCAGAAGGCATCTTTTTAAGGAGTAAGAATATGCTGATGTTGACAGCTGCCAAATGAAAGGTCGACAACTCAGCATGACACATGTGCTACCACGTGATTACAACCAACGAGAAAGCGCCAGGTGTCCCAGAGGACACGTGGCGCAGTGCGATTGGAGGAGGCCAACGAGGTTGAGCCCAACCAGTGGAAACCCTAGCACTATAAATACAGCATCAACTCCACTTTGATGGACACATTCATACTCAATCATTGACAGTTACAGGCAGGGATATCACATTCAATCATATTGAATTACATTCACTCACAGTCAGTTACATACAAACACACAGTCACACAATCATACAGTATTCAGCTATTAAGCAATACTCTTGAGATTCCCTTACTCACACATTATTATCTTCTCCTACACATACTTATTCTCACGCCGGAGGGTTACCCCAAAGAGGACCCCTCTGTCCCTTTCTGAGGGGTAAGTTAACGGCGTTGTTCATTTTGTAGGTGGAAGAACACAGATCCAGAAGAACCATCGGTGAAATAGTACAATCAAAACCCGAGGAAAGTAGATCTGCTACCGGTGAGTAGATCCACGTTTCTTCATTGGCGCCATCCACTGTTACAAACGGCAATCAGATCTCATCAGATCTACATAAAAAAAAAAATCAATCACCATGGTTTCTGGCATTCGTAACGCTGATCAAGCTCTGGAGGATATTGAACGTGAGGGTGTCAATGAGGGACAACAGTTTCTGAGGGTGCCGCGTGATTCTACGCGCACCACCAGTAACCGTCCCTTCATCACAACCCCTCACGGCCAGACTGAAACTCCCCCAGACGATCTCACGTTACAAAATCTTGCCGGCGCGAAACTGAAAGGACCAATGGGTCCAGAAGAAGAAACAAATGATCCGAATGAATGGCTCATAAACGAGCAGCGGCGTTTAATGGAAAAGTACAATGAAATGGTCAAACAGAAAAAGCTAACCGACTAAACACAAAGGCAAGCGTTTGATAAGCAGACTACAAAAAGGCCGCGCGCTCCGGAAGAAGGACATTCTGTTCACACTGCACACACTGAGTTCATTGATGAAGAAGTGCATAGCATGAGGAAGACGCGAGATACTCATGCAGGAGGCTCACAACTCCGCGCGCCTGTGAACATGGCGCCTGGAGCCAGAGCAGATCTGGATCTGCACATGCCGTACAGCCCGCCAGTGAGGGGGCAAGTGGACGTAACCACGCCGTACAGGCCGGCCATCTTAGTGAAGCACTCAAAATTTACTGAGCGCATCGCTAAGGCCCCAATCCAGCACAAGACCAAGATGCCAAGTGGTCTGGGCAAATATGATGGTACAACAGATCCAGATGACTTTTTGCAAGGTTTCTATAACACGGGAAACCTAGAGAGCTGGACGATGCCAACATGGTGTCACATGTTTGCCCGCTGCCTTACGGGCGCGGCGCGGGTCTGGTTCGAGAGCTTGCCGACTGGGCAAATTGATGGGTTCGAGGAACTATTGGAAAAGTTCCAAGCCCACTTCGTACAACAGCGCAGACACACGCGCGATCCTGATGACATCATGCACTGCGTGCGCAGGAATGATGAAACGATTGAGGACTACATCACTCGTTTCAATCAGGAGTCTCTGGCAATCGGGGGTATAACTGAGCAACTCCTGCGCGTGGCTTTTATACAAGGCGCGCGCAGTGATCAACTCCGCCGAGCTCTCGTAAGCAGAGATGGTATGCCCACCACTTGGGCAAAACTAATGGAAGCATCGCGAGTCTTCACGAGAAATGAAAAGCAGATTGCCCAAGATAGGGCAAGAGAAAGAGCGCATCAGGCTGAATCACCGCGCAGCAAAGAGAAGAGGGCCAAACAGAACTCTGTATGGTCCAGGTTGCAACCAACAAGTTTTTCTTCCACAGAAAAGCAAACGCAACCAAGCTCACCCCAGCCCCAAAAAGATGTTCGTAATCGCGGGGAGGGTGACAAGAGGGAGGGCGGCAAAGATCCTAGCAAACCTCTGCCAAGAATATGGACTCCCCTCACTAAAACACCTTCACAGGTGTTAAGTACTGAGAATGTCCAATTCAAGCCCCCCAAGCAACTACACTACAAGGGACCGCAAAACAGTGGCAAATATTGTGAATTTCACAGGTCCCCGGGCCACAACACCGACGCATGCCATCATTTAAAGGATGCGATCGAGAAGGATGTAAAATCAGGCAGGCTGGCTCACTTGGTGAAAAACCCAAGAATAGAGGATGAGCAACCGGAAGGAGCCTCTGCCAGCAAGAAATACAAAAGAATCTGTGTGGCTGAGGGAGGACGACAAGGGCAGACGTCAAAAAAGAGAAGCGCGCAAATCCACGGAGATTGGCGCGAGCAGCAAGTTATCTTCCCAAGAATCAGGGGAGGCCCTTCAATCAGCAGCCCTCTCGTCATCACCACACACATTGCTCATTACGAAGTGTCAAAGGTCCTGGTGGACACTGGAAGCGAATCTGACATTATGTATGAGCAATGTTTCAGAAAGTTAGACCCGGCAGACCAAGCGCGGCTCGAGATGGTGAACGCACCAATTTGTGGTGTTTCAAATGAAATCATCCATCCCCTAGGTCAAATTCAGTTTGAACTAACTATGGGGGATGATGAGCACAAGCGAGCCGAAGTTGTCAACTTCTTGGTCTTGCCCACCACGTCATGCCACAATATGATCCTGGGTAGGGGAACGATTGCCCAATTTAATGCTGTACCGTCGCCAGCGCACGGTGCATTGGGGTTCCCTACACCAACAGGTGTAACATTTGTTTATCGCGATCATTTGTGCGCAGTGACAAGTACGCCGCGGGAAGGGAGAATGAAACTTCCAATGGCGGATAATGCGCCAGAGAAGTGGATTTTAAACCCAAAATTCCCAGAGCAAACGGTCACAATTGGCGCTACCATTTCAGACGAAACGAGATTGAGAATGAAAATGTTGCTCGCAAAATACACGTCGGTCTTCGCGTGGCAACACTCCGATATGACTGGGGTCCCGCGAGACTTGGCGCAACATTCTCTTAACACGTTCAAGTCGGTGGAGCCAATTGCTCAGAAAAAGAGAATCATGGGGGATGAAAAGGCGAAGGCCATGAATGAGCAAGTTGAGGACCTGTTGCGCGCAAACATCATCCGCCCGATCCGATACCAGACGTGGGTAGCCAATCCTGTGATGGTAAAGAAAAGCAACGGGTCATGGAGGATGTGTATTGACTTCAAGGACCTCAACAAAGCATGTCCGAAAGACTGTTACCCCCTCCCAAACATCGACGCAAAGGTGGACTCCGTGGCGCCATTCAAGCTCAAATGTTTCCTGGATGCCTACAAAGGCTATCACCAGATTCAAATGGCACCACAAGACGAAGACAAGACTGCCTTCAGAACCGACAAGGGTGTTTTTTGTTACACAAAAATGCCCTTTGGTTTAAAGAATGCGGGCGCCACTTATCAGAGACTTATGGAATCGGTTTTCAGTGAACAAATCGGAAGAAATCTAGAAGTCTACGTTGATGATTTGGTGATCAAGAGCAGGGAGGAGAGACAAATGCTCAAAGACATCGAGGAAACTCTTCAGCGCTTAACGGAAGTCAACATGAAGCTCAACCCGAGCAAATGTACTTTCGGCGCGGAAGAGGGGAAATTTCTTGGTGTAATGGTCACTAAGGATGGTTTCAAGGTGAACCCTGAAAAGGTGGAAGCCATCCTTGACATGCCTTCACCATCCACCATGAAAGAGGTTCAGAAGCTGAATGGTAGATTGGTGTCAATCAACAGGTTCCTAGCGAACCACGCCAGCAAATCTACTCCATTCGTTAACACTTTGAGGAACTGCTTGAAGAAGAGCCAATTCAAGTGGACGCCTGAGGCTGAGCTAGCTTTCAGTGAGATAAAATAATGTCTCATAAAGCTGCCCGCGCTCACAGCTCCACTTCCTGGCGAAACCCTTACATTGTACTTGTCAGCTGGAGACCGCGCCATCGGCGCAGTATTATTGGTGGATCGCAAGGGGATCCAAACGCCAATATACTATGTGAGTCGGGTGCTGACAGACCCTGAGACGCGCTATTCCATCATGGAAAAGTTAGTTTTGTCACTAACACACGCGTCGCGCAAGCTTCACAGATACTTCAATGGTCACCCGATTGAAGTTCTGACAGGTTACAACATCCAGCAAGTCTTGCGACGCCCCGCGCTCTCCGGAAGGCTGACAAAGTGGGCGCTGGAATTGGGTGAACACACGATCACTTATAAGCCCCGTCCAGCAATAAAGGGTCAAGTTTTAGCGGATTTCATCACGGAAATCCCAGAGGGAAAGATTGAAGAAGCTCAGCGCGAGGTAGACCCTCCGCGAGCAAATGATGAAGAAGGTGTTTGGAGGCTATTCACTGATGGAGCCTCCAACAGCGAAGGGTCCGGCGCAGGCCTCAAACTGGTGGACCCTGATAATCATGAATATACTTATGCTATTAGGTTGGACTTCAAGAGTACCAACAATGAGGCTGAGTATGAAGCCCTGTTGGCTGGTCTGCGCATTGCGCGCAAGTTTGGAGTTAAAAGGCTAGAGGCCCATGTTGATTCTTACTTGGTAGCTGCACAGGTCAATGGCCTTTATGATGCCAAGGAGAACACCATGCCTCTATATCTAGAGCAGGCAAAAAAGCTCGTTGAGCAGTTTGACTTCTTCAAAATCATACACATCTCGCGCAGCGAAAACAAGTCCGCTGACGCGTTGAGTAAGATGGCATCAACTAATTTTGATCACTTTGGCAAAGATGTCAGGGTGGAAGTGATGAGCAACCCGTCAGTGCAAACGCAATCTGTCCTTGTAATTCATACAACCCCTTCATCCTGGATAACTCCAATAATGGAATTCCTGAAGGAGGGGAAGTTACCGGACGAACGCGCACAGGCGAGAAAGATAAGACACAAGGCGCAGAACTATGAACTACTTGATGGTACATTATATCGACGCTCTTATCTTGGACCGCTCATGAAATGCCTGGATGCTGAAGAAGCAAGCTATGTGATTAGGGAGATTCACGAAGGAATCTGCGGAATACACGCTGGCCCGCGCATGGTGGTTGCCAAGGCAATGAGCTCGGGCTACTATTGGCCAGGCATGTACTTGGATGCGTTAAAAGAAATACAAAAATGCAAGGCATGTCAGAGCTACGCGCCAAACACCATGCGGCCAAAGAACAACTTGATTCCAGTGACCTCCGCATGGCCTTTCCACAAATGGGCCATTGATATTGTGGGGCCCCTGCCGCAAGCGCAAGGGCGAGTGAAATTTTTGGTAGTGGCGGTAGACTATTTCACTAAATGGGTTGAGGCCAAGCCACTAGCAAAAATCACAGCTGAGGCGATGAAGCAATTTATCTGGAGCCACATCATTTGCCGTTTTGGCCTTCCTATGGAAATTGTGAGCGACAATGGCAAACAATTCACTGACAGGAAGATATCCAGCTGGCTCAAAGAATTGCACATCAACCAAATCTTCACTTCGGTCTACCACCCTCAGGGGAATGGCCAAGTGGAGCGCGCGAATCAAAGTTTGTTAAATGGGCTGAAGAAAAGGTTGGAGGGAGAATCCCATTCTTGGGTCGAAGAGTTACCTAATGTCCTGTGGGCGCACAGGACATTAAGCAAAACTAGCAATGGCGAATCCCCGTTCAGCCTAACCTATGGGACAGAGGCTATGATCCCAGCAGAAATTGGATGCCCATCCCATAGGGTACTCATGATGAGCAACACTGATAACGAGCGCGAAAGAAGATTGGACCTTAACTTGCTTGAAGGGCGCAGAGAAGCGGCTATCATCAATGAAGCCAAATACAAGAAAAAGCTGGAAAAATATTATAATCAGCGCGTTAAAGAGTGCCACTTCAAGAAAAATGATTTTGTCCTTCGAAACAATGAAGCTAGCCGCGCAATACCCCCAGGAAAAATGTCCCCCAATTGGGAAGGACCTTATCAAATCTCAGAAGAATTGGGGAAAGGCGCGTACACTTTAAAAGATTTGAATGGAAAAAAGATACCGCGCGCGTGGAACGCAGCACAGCTTAGAAAATGCTTCATGTAAAAATTCAAATATGTAATCAAGGCTTTTAAGCCATCATGAATGATGATTCGCGCTATCTTTCAATATTTGTTCTATTACCTTTGCATACATGTTTCACACTTCCTTTATTAATTTGGAGCAATATGACAACACTATATTGACTTCAAAACAAAATAAAACGAAGTAAAACATACATGCGCGAGCCTTAGCTCAAACGCGTTAACGAGTCTTAACTCTAAAACGTCAGGGCCTTAGCCCAAACCTACGAGCCTTAGCTCAAACACGTTAACGAGTCTTAACTCTAAAAACGTCAGGGCCTTAGCCCAAAACAAAGAGCCTTAGCTCAAAACACTCACAAACATCCATCTTACATCCCGCGCAGCCTGATCATAAAAATCCCTAAACACAACTAAGGCAAAGTACATGCCAAATCATAGTTGTTAAGGTCTCAGGTCGAGGTCGCGCGCGGAACAAAAGTGGATATCTGAGTAACACATGCTGACATGTAATGGCTAAAACTCATATAAAAAACGCGCGACAACGACGCGCAAAAATGGAGTAGTGAAAAGTCATCGCGCATGTCAGCATAAACAGGATACTGCGAAACCACTTACAAAATAGGACTATGGTTAAGTAAATAATTTCCTTACAACCTTGTTCTTATTTTAACGTACAAGCATATCTTATATCTATACAAGCAAACATGAAGAGATGAATGGAAATGCGCAAGATGTGAAAAAGGGAAAACAAATTTCATTCCATAGCATTGAAATTTACAAGTGTGATGAGTTACAAATTACAAGTATAACAAAAAACAAAAAAAAAAAAAAATTAGAAAGATGAAGGGCTTCTCAAGTCTCCACGTCGACGTCAGCCACTTCATCACCCTCATCATCTCCCGCAGCATCTGGCGCGGCCCGCTCCTCATCTCCGAACTGACCATAGTCAAGTTCTTCCTCCTCAATGGAGTCTTCTATCACGACGGTGTCAGGAGCAGATTCTTTCGCCGCGCCAGAGCCGCTGGCAGGGGCAACATCCCCCGCGCCACCATCATCGCCACCAGCCCCCTCGCATTCATCGAGCAACTTCTTTAGCGCGCCGAGGTCGGGCTGGTCAGCAAGCGCAGCTATCTGCAAATCATTAGAAAAGGATTGAGTACAAAAAACTTGGAAAATTAATCAAGAAAAATTCATTAAGGTCAAGGTACCTGCACAAGGATGGGGATGGGAGTGTTCATATACTTCTCCCCCACCGCGGCCATGTCCGCGCAGGCCGCGTCGCTCTTGTAAGGGTACTCGGATGGGTTCTTCTTCAACATCCCATATTCATACCCATCCGTAAACCCTTCAGCTCGACCCACAAGGCGCGCGGCAGCATTGCAGTCCATCACAAGGGCCTCAAACTCGGCAGAATATTTCATCGCCAAAGCGCAACGAGTCATGCCCTGTGACACCAGCCATTGGCGATCCTGCGCGAGGCCAGCAACAGACGTCTCGAGGGCAGGAACCTGGGAGTTTAATAACTCAACAGTTTCCTTGGTCTTTTTTAGCTCCTCTTTATCAGATGCTGCTGCCGCCAAAATTTTTTCTTTCTCCGCCTGCGCAGCATCAAGTGCTTCCTGGCTAGACGCTGCCGTCGCCAAGGCCTCATCCCTATCGACCTGCGCGGCCGCCAACTCCTTCTTCAGGCGCGCAACCTCGCTCTCCAGTGATGATTTCTCAGTGATACTCTGGACGATAGCTTGGTCACGCGCCTCCGCCTGCTGTTCCAAGACACGCACTCTCCGCGCGTACTTGGCAACTTCGGCCTCCGCCACCTGCTGCTTCTCCCGCGCAGCTTGGAGCTCATGCCCGCGCTTAATAAAGGCGGTGTTGGCACTTGCTCGGTTTTCGCTGAGCTCCGCCTGGAGTTTCTCAGCTCGTGCGCGAGCATCAGAAAGGTTCCAGGCAGCCACCTTAGCCTCTTGCTGGGCTGCCACAAGAGCATCGCGTACTTTAATATAATCACGATGAAGCTCTTGGGAGGCAGCAAAGAAAGCTGACCCAGCGAAAATGTGATCGTTGAGCAAGTCAGCTCGGGTGCGCTCCTCCTGATACCTCCTTTCAGTAGGAGGCACGGCATGAGCCCAGAAGTCCTCGCATACGCCCATGGATTGAAAGGAACTGTCTTCATTAATATTCCATCTCGGGCGGTAAACGTGGTCACCTTCCTGCAAAACACAAGAAATGTTCTAAGTCATAAAACATACTTATATGGAGGTACGCGCAGCGGAGCAACAAATTAAAACATACCTGCGGGGATGAAGCAGAAAAGTCAGCGCCAGCCCCACCAGAAGTCTGCGCTGCGAAGTCTTGTGGCATCGCAGGGCTGGCGCGGTCTCCCAAGGAGTCTTCAGCTAGAGCCCCCTCATCCTCCTCATCTTCTTCAATAGGCCTCTTCTCCTGCGACCTGGAGGGCTCCAAACCAGCCTCGCAGAGAGGGCTGCGCGTAGGAGGAGGCGAGGGAGGTCTCGACGCCGCCAGTTCGGCGCGCAATACGGCTTCCTGCTCCTTTGTAATCCCAATAAGGGGAGACTCAGCACTAGCAGGAGCAGGACCAGAACCAGCGGTGCCGGCAACGGCTCCAGGAGTGTCACCAGCAGCTTGTACGCCAGCTACAACTCCTATGAACAAATCAACAACAAAAAAGGGTTTATGATTTGATCAAAACAAAAAATTCAGAAGACAATGGCGCAAAACATACCTTCGCGCAATTCTGTTCGCGCGTTGAACATCGCCATAAAGTTCATTCTACCCTTTTCTGAGGGTAGAACAGGGGACTTCGAAGCAGCCCCCGGCGCAGCCTCAGCACCTTGTTGCGCATGAGGCTGATCTGCTACCGTCGCCGGTCCTGCAAACATTCAAATGCGAAAAGATGTAATAAAAGTTCAATCAGAATTATGGGTAAGCAAAGTATACCTTTCGCAGGCGCGGCACTGCTTCTCTCTTCAGCCGCGCGAAGGGAGGAGGTCACGCCACCATACCTCAAGTGGACAGGAGGTCTCCCCACTTTCACAGGCAGGGAAGCTAAAGAAACCTTGGTGGTAAACACCTGGGTTTCCTCAGGTCCCTTCGTTTGAGCATGGGGATGAGCGACAGGGGTGTCGTCTTTCTTCTGTCTCTTACTGCCCCCTGCGCCGGATTTCCCCTTAGCTTTGCGCTTTAGTAGGGGCGCCTCCTCTTCCTCCTCCTCCTCTTCCGCGAGCTCCAGCTCGTAGTTCTCCAGCGCATCTACAATACATGCAACACAAGTGTTAGCATAATTTGGTATTCTAAAGGAATAAGCATAAGTGCGAAGGCTTACCAGGCGCGTCGCTATCAAAGTCAAATGCCAGATCGACAGGGATGAACATGTCATCGAAGCGATCTGGGAAGCCCACCTCCCCAGCGCCAAGCGCGACGGAGCCACCCTCCACTTGATCATCATAAGCGGCGTGGATATAATCCTTGGTGACTGCGCAAAAACAAGTCAAGTGATATCAGCAAAAAGAATTATGTTCGCGCAGAAAAAGAAATAAAGCAATGAAATAAACTTACACAACCCGTCGACTTGGATAACGGGCTCAAGCACGCTGTCGGTCCACAGCTTACTCATGCCGACCCCCACCAGCGCCTCCTCGCGAATTTTCTTGGCGGGGGATGGTTCGGCGGTCAGTTTCTTAACCCAAGCGCCGGTTGGGTTCTTAATAACATCCGCATCCGCGGGCGCAGAATCGATCGCGCGCATCGTCATGTGGATGGGGATTACACCAGCCCTGATGTAGAAGAACCTCTCAGACCAGTCATGAAGGCTCTTGAATGACACGGTGCTGCAATTAACCTTCTGACTGCGAGGAATAAAGGAGATCCAAGAATCTTGGATCTTGGGCTTGTAAAAAAATTGAAAGCGCCGAGGGGTGGGCTCCTCGCGCTGTGATTTGCACATGAACTCGAAATGAGTCATGCGCACAAGTCCAAACGGATGGACTTGGGATATATGAATCCCGAAAAAACGTAACACCGCACCTACAAACCTTGTCATCGGAAGACGAAGGTTGCAGTGGGTGAAAAAATGGGTGTACAGTAAAATATAGCCGGGAGGCGGGTCCGCCGCCGTCTGCTCGGCCACAGGCAACATGCAGCCAAACACAGGGGGGAAACCCTGTGACGAGATGAGGCTGTCGAGATCGGCCTGCCTCAACTTGCAGGGGATTTCATTCCACATTTTCGTGGCCTTGGTCTTCCCTACTTCCTCCGATGTGGTCTCAACAACCCTCTTCCCCTTGCCCTTTTGCTTTAATGTCGACATCACCACAGATTTCACACGGCGTCTTCGAGAGGCAATAGAGGTGATTGAGGGGTTAGAGGAGTCTGAACTATCAGACATACAACTGCAGCAGCAGATAATCGAAGATTCGAAACGATGAATACACTCAACTCAGAATATGAAAGGCAGAAATTCGAAAATTAGCAACAATGAAGATGAAGATAAAAAATTTTTCCTAAGGGCCTGCTTTTATAGGCCCAGGAGAGAGAAAAGTGGTAACTGATCGGATTTCACGCGCCCCCACTCGCAGGTGTAAGCCAACGAGGGCGCGGCACGTGTCCCTAACACTGTTGAGGGGACATAAAAACGTAACGGATCTGCCACGGAGCAGAGACGCGCCCCCACTCGCAGGTGCAAACCAATGAGAGCGCGACACGTGTTCCAGACAGCTGTGCGAGGGGACATGAAAGGCAACTGTAGCACCTCGAGCACACGAAACGTCTGACACGTTTACGGCGCACGACACCACCAACCAACCACGTGTTTGGACCCTTCGTTTCAACCAAATGGATAGAACTTCGCGCAACGATGGAAACAACCAAGAAAACGACAAAACCCCATCAGTAAGTCTAATATCTATCTTACCGCGCTAGCGCGAGATAAGACACACATTAGACTGGGGGGCTTGAAGAGGTATGTACCCGCCTCAACACCGAGCAAGGCGGGTCAACCCACAAGATAAACACATTATGAAGGCACAAAGCCAAAACCTATGCGCATGGCGCATACAAAACATGCTCAGGCATCATATGCCCAGGCACACATATGCTCGCGCATCACATATGCGAGCGGCGCATATCACATGCTCGTGCATATCACATCTGCCCAGGCACACATATGCTCGCGCATCACATATGCGCGCGGCGCACCAGCGCGCGGCGCATATCACATGCTCGTGCATATCACATCTGCGCATGAAATATCTGCGCGTGAGAATAAAGAGAAGACCTCGTGCATCCTCAGGATTGGCGCATATCACACATGCACATAATCGACCTCGTCCTTATCCAAATCAGGATTAGGGCAACCTTGATTGTGCACGTCAGACAACCTTCCAGAAGGCATCTTTTTAAGGAGTAAGAATATGCTGATGTTGACAGCTGCCAAATGAAAGGTCGACAACTCAGCATGACACATGTGCTACCACGTGATTACAACCAACGAGAAAGCGCCAGGTGTCCCAGAGGACACGTGGCGCAGTGCGATTGGAGGAGGCCAACGAGGTTGAGCCCAACCAGTGGAAACCCTAGCACTATAAATACAGCATCAACTCCACTTTGATGGACACATTCATACTCAATCATTGACAGTTACAGGCAGGGATATCACATTCAATCATATTGAATTACATTCACTCACAGTCAGTTACATACAAACACACAGTCACACAATCATACAGTATTCAGCTATTAAGCAATACTCTTGAGATTCCCTTACTCACACATTATTATCTTCTCCTACACATACTTATTCTCACGCCGGAGGGTTACCCCAAAGAGGACCCCTCTGTCCCTTTCTGAGGGGTAAGTTAACGGCGTTGTTCATTTTGTAGGTGGAAGAACACAGATCCAGAAGAACCATCGGTGAAATAGTACAATCAAAACCCGAGGAAAGTAGATCTGCTACCGGTGAGTAGATCCACGTTTCTTCATTCTTCGAGTACTACTCAACTAAGATTGATTACCTAAGTTTTATAATTACATCAAAACACAATCACCCACTCATTTAATTGCACTAATTATATGAATTAAATTGCGTCTTCAATACCATATTCTATTTACCGTTACAATTAATTAAAATTGTCGTATTGTTGTATCTTTACTGGTAGAAGTTCGCAATACAAACTTCCATATAAACCACACGACTTTTTTCCATGATGCACAAATATTGGATTATAGTGAGACATGCGAATAGCACTCAAAGCTTCTAAAACTATCTTTGAAGAAAGAGATATTCTAAACTCGATTTAGTTTAAAGATGAGAAACTAGTTTTAAAAAATTACAATTCATAATAAAAATTGATTGTGCTAGCCCTGTATTTGGTTTTGCTTTTGTGTTTGCATGCGAACACAAATTTGAAGTTTCTTTTAGAACAATTGAAGCTGTGTTCCCGAGTTTATTTATGGAAATGAATAGAAAGTTTTCCTTCTTATCTTTTCTTTTGTCATCTCCCCTTTCTCTCTAATTTTCTTTCCTTTTAAATTTTTTCAATTTCAAAGTAAACAAATTCTCTTATTTTTACTCTTTATTTCCTCTTTCTTTCTCTCATTTTTTTTCTTTTAATGAAACTCAGGAATACTCCTTTTGTTTTTTCTTTTTGAAATTAAACTCGGGAAAACAACTATTTTTCCCCATCTCTCCCTTTTCTTTTCTTTCCTCCCTTAAATGAAACTCTAAAACATAAACAACCCATCTATTACGTGTGTGGGGGAGTTGAAATAAAGCGCAACTATATATGCTTACCAAGCATCTTGGGTTATTATGTATAAAACACTCAAAGGTTTATACATGCTTAAATTTGGGACAAATTCTCACCCAAGTCCCCAAAGCGCTTTTATTTCACTCACAACACTTAGACTATGTTGTGAAGCATGCTTCATTTAACGTGATCACAAACCTATCTTACTATTACTAATAAATAAAAATAATGATGATTAGTTGTCCTAACCGTATTTAATCTTAGCATAAAATTCCTTCTTAATCTTCTAATCTCTTTTCTCCTTAATCTATGTAATCCACGGGTCATGGGTGAAAAGAGTTTGACCCTTGAGTTACAAATTTTTCAATATATTTCAAAATATTATACACATATTAATGATCGTTTACAACAATCTTATTATCTTACTATACTAATAAACAAAAATAATAATGCTTAGTTGTCCTAACCACATTCAATCTTAGCATACAATTTCTTTTTAATTTTCTAATCTCTCTTCTTCTTCGAACTCATAGCAGTATTGAACTTATAACAATATTTAATTCGTTTATATGTTTTCCATATGAGTGTAATTTGAGAATTTAGACTTCTCATTTATTGTATTATGTATTTAGTTTCCTTTTTACCTTTAATTTTGTGCCTTTATTTCAAATAATGGACTTTATTAGTTTTTTTATATAACAAATTCTGTGTAATTCACAGGTATAAAAGCTAGTTAACTAATAATTGTATTAACAATAGGTACACAAAATTATTTTTATCTAAATTTTCCAACAAGTATTAATAAGCAATCAAACCAATAAACACATTTGTTATGTGAATGATGTTTCTTGGTTTGGCTCTGAGTATGATGAGAAGTGAATACATGTCTTAGATAATTTAGGTATGTTATTTTAGCTTTTGAAAAACCCTTAGTATTGAATTAAAAAGACAAAAACCTAGTTGCGAAGATGAGCTCCAAAGAAAAAACATAGTGTATGATGTTGAAAACCTAGTTGTGTATATAAGCCTCGAAGAAAAAACCTACAATATGAAGAGAAAATATTGATGCGTTGTGAAAAAAAAAACAAGAAATTTATTTTATCTGTTGCTGGGTTGCGGCAGTGATTCGTGTCGAGAAGTAAAAATAGGTCCCTTTATTTAGTTTTTTTCTCTCTAGGGTTTGTAAGGAAACCATAAATCAATTGAATAGTTATCAACTTTTGATCTAATTTCTTAATGAACAAATTAATGTTTTTTGTAAATTTTGTCAAGTTATTTATAATTACTATAATGATATTAGTCATATTACTTAATCTAAACCTTTTAATTTAGATCTTAAAGATATTTCACATGACAATCTTAAATGGTTCTTTTTTTTTAACAGCGTTTGAAACTACTCCGAACACCTGAATGAGTCATCTTGAGATGAGATGTCAACCGTCGATAATGATTTTGACGTTCAATGTCTGACTCACCTAGAAACACCACCAAGGTGAAAACCTACAACTGTGTGGAAAAACCTTCTTAAGTTAGATTTCATACTCTATTTTTCAATCAGTTCGATATCAAATCATCGGTTCATCATTTATGGTTCGAACGTAACATTGATATCATTCAGTATATAATTGTTAATTAGTACATATCTATATCTACAGAAGCTATTTAATTAGTTGTTATCTGCATCAAGTAAATATAAATCTCATTATTAATTTTACAAGCAAGATACTTTATGTATTGTTAGTTGATTTAAATGAAAACCAACCTTATTGTATTGAGCTTTAAGATGTATTGGCCAAAAAATATCAACATTATTCTCATACCTAAATCTCCAACTAAGCCATGCAGGGGATCATGTTCATGAATTATGAGACATCAATATGAAAATTAGATGGGAACTCTATATTTTTATGTGTCATAAAATTAAAAATGTTTTTCGAGTTATCGAGTGATCAGAGATAAAATTAATAAATAAAAAGTTAGCTAACAATTTTATAAATTTTGTTTCATGTGCAATTATAAAATATGTTAATTTAATTGAGTTGTGGTTTGGTAATAGAAATTTTGTAAATATTTCTTTTTCTCTTTCATTAGTTCTTTTATTATTTTTGAATTATAAAAAAATTGAAAGAAGGGAACACAGACTTTGGACATATTTTGTTTTAGTGGTGTAAACAAGTCGAGTCTGAGCTCGATTAGGTTTGAGTTCAGCTTGTTTCGACCTAGGAGGCTCGAGCTTGGCTCAATTCAAGCTGTTTTTCTAAAGCTTGAGCTCGGCTCGCTAGCTATTTCTTCAAGCTCGGCTTGCTTATTATTTATTAATTAATTTATATACGTTTTTAACTATTTTTATGTACTTTGAGAAAACCTTTAACGAGCCTTAGCTCCGCTCGAGCTCATGTAGTACTTTAAACGAGCAAGGCTAGACTCAAGCTCAGTTGTGCAGCGTAAAATTTAATACATAAAAGTCCAAAAAAGAAAAAAGAAAAAAGAAAAGGTTAAAAAATACATAAGGCTCGATAATTCACGGATGGTAGGATAGCTGGAACAGTTTCTGACATTTGTTTACCGTTTGTATTAATATTAGGTTTTTCCGCTTTTGTTTAGCTTGTCAAAGTTCATGTATATCAAAATTAGGTTTTTATCTTTGTAATTAAAGACCTAATCCTTCTTAAACGGGATTACAAACTGTCAATTCCATACGAGTCACACATTTATATGTAGCAATTTACTCTTCTTTTTGAATTAGGCATCTACGAAACATTGGTCACCTCAAACCAAACCATTAGGCCTACGCACAAAACAATAATCAATCTTATCCAACCTTGTGTACCTAGATTGAGTTTTGGATACAATATCCATCTCTCAAAGGCAACGAGTCAATGGGAACGATTCGTTCTCTAGTCATCCACATCAGAGCTAAGCATGTAGCAGTGTCGATCACATTTGACTTGAACAACTTCTTAGAACACTTGCCTTACATATAAAACTCAGAAGAGATTTGTCTAACTTTCAATAAAGGTAGTGACATATAGGCTTACATATAGGTATTTGCTTTCTCTAACTTTCAATGTGAGACTGGGTTTACACCTTACATATACCGATATACAAATGACATATACATAAATACATGAATTTGAATTAAGATTAGGATTGTCAAAAAGGATCATCTAAACATTAGTGATTTTCGATTAAAGGGCGTACGAGAAAGTTAAAAAAAACTTAAAGTCGTAACCTAGTGACTTATGAGATAGGAAAGCTCTTGTGGTCTTAATCGATACAGTAACTTTATTAAGTGCCCTCACCAACCGGTCTTACAACCAACACGAGAGAGGTAAATCATTATATGTTCCACCCCAAGTGGGTGATGCTTAGAATTAATTGATCCTGAAACCTCCACGACAAATTTCCGCCTCCTTAGTGATACAAATCATGGTAACAACATAAACTATTTTATAGAATATGTAATGAGAATATTAGATGTGGAAAATTGCACAATATGAGATGTGGAAAATTGCACTTAGGAATATAAAGCTTGTCTTGTACATTGCAGTCCTAATTATTGGCAGACTGGTCCCGCACTTGTACTAAAACCCTCCGTGACCAAACATAAATTTGTTATAAGGGCCATCTCAATAGATTTAGAAAACAAAGCAAATTCAAAATCTAGGTATTTTAAATTATAGCATTAGAAAAATATGAAATTATACATTATATCACTAAATAATGATAATAACTCTATTTTTTAAAATAGTTTTCTCTATGTCGTTTTACAATATATAAACTAGCTGTAGGGTGGGATTTTACTAGCTTTTATTTTAGAGATAAAATTACGGTCTGGTTCGGAGTTTTACGACCGGTTTTTGGTTGAAACCGCAAACCAAACCATATCATATGGTTTTGAAAATTTCTAAACCAAACATTCAATATTGTATAAAGAAAACTAAAACCATTAGCTGGTCTAGAAGGGATCATGAGTTCAAATCGAACTATGAACACCCTAACTCCCATCATAGTTAAATAATGATTCAAAAGTTTTAGTTTAAACTAATTCAAATTATAACCCACCCAAAGTTATATTGGAAATTTAGTCCTGAGACAAAATTTGAAGAAAGGTGAGGAACTAAAATTGTAAGTTTAATTGAGTTTTTGTTTAAGTTGGTTAAGTTTTTGTTTAGAGTTATGGTTCATTTTTTTATTAGTTTTCAAGGTTATTTTTATTATTGAAACTGTCTAGAAAATAGCAATTAGTATTATAGCATGTTTAGGTTTTTGTCTAGATTAATTAGGGTGTTTAATTTGGTTGATGGTTTCTTGTGTGTGCTTTTTCTATAACAAATTTAATAAAAGTTTCGAACTTCTGTTTATCGATTAATATTTTCTGTATTCATGGAATCAATAAAGGAGTAAAGTCAGAATCTGAATGGATTTCGTGTGTTCACATCTTGCTACATCGTACATATACAACTTTAAACAAGCAAAAAACATGTAACAAACAAAATTTCACTTCTAACTAAACAATGAATACAACACTAAAACTATCATCATATTTACATAAGTCCAACATTTTTATATGTTTTCAATAGATTCTTGAAAGCTCCTGTTGTTTGCTTCACAGTTGATAGAGCTTGTATGGCATTCATTTGAGTCTCAACCTTCTCCGTACCTTGTTAATAAAACACTTAAAACTATTAATATTCGAGCATTCATTGTCGAGTTAAGTTGTGTTTTCTGGTGCGTAAGCTAAACGATATAAAAAGAAAGACAAGTCATAGTTCAAAGGGATTGACGTGGTGTGGTGGTAAGGTCACTCTACCCTATAAATGAAGGGTTCAAACCCTACAAAATGCATGTGTATAGGTCTTCACTCTATCCTATAAACGGACGGTTCAACCTACAAGTGCATTTAGAAACAGATAGTATGTCGTTCAAAATAAATGGTCTATTAAATAAAATATTAGATTATGTGTATAGAGTGATGTTCAAAACATAACTAGTTTTAAGTAGAGATCTCAAAAACCACATAAAAATTTGTATATTTTGCCTCAGTTTTAACACTTAAGTAAGTTTTGTAAAGCACTACATACAAATACATATACATTATACGGTTACATTCCAATTATGTATTGAAAATTGCTTATGTTAAATGTGCCATGTTTGTTGTATTATAGTTAAATTTCAAAATCTCACATAAAATATTTATCTATTTGTTTATAATTTTTTTAAAGTAAAAAAAAAATACTGGATAATAGTTGATGAAATAATCCAATCAGATTATTTGAAGGAAAAATCACAAAAACAACTTTGTTGCCCAAATAAATAAAAATGGTTGTTTAAAATCTCACATAAAAATGATGAGAATGCTACGTTGGATGTGTGGGCACACAAGGCTAGACCGAATAAGAAACGTTGTGTTTCCCGAGAGATTAGGGGTGGCGAACATAGCAGACAAGATAAGAGAGTGGAGATTGAGATGGTTTGGACATGTAAAGAGAAGACTGACGACGAATCCTGTTAGATCCGTAGACAACATTACTATAGAGGGGAGGAGGGGTAGAGGACGACCGAAATTGACTTGGGATGAGAGGATTAGGCATGATTTGATAGACCTAAACCTCTCCGAGGACATGGTTGAGGATAGGAATTCGTGGAGAAGTAGAATTAAAGTTAAGGATTTTTAGAGAGAATTGAATACCTTAGGGCTTAGACTTAACTTATTTATGTCACATACCATAATGGTATTTCCCTTACATATATTATTATTATTATTATAATTATTATTAGCTTTTATATAGCTGTTAAACTGTGATCTTATTATTAATATTATTATAATTAGTAGTAGTTTTTATATAGCTGTTAAACTTTGATTTCCTTTATTTTGCTTCATACACATGTACTTAGAGCCGAGGGTCTCTCTGGAAGCCACCTCTTTATTCCTTTGGATAGAGGTACGGTGTGCCTACATCCCACCCTTCCCAGACCCTACTTATAGCTTTGCTGTCGGTGGGATTTTACTGGGTATGATTGATTGAATATTGATAAGATTTTCCCTTATTTGAAAAACCTCTAAAACAATAAAATAAATTTGTAAATTACCTTCAAACAAAGACTCGATCATCAACTCGATATCCTCAGGTTGATACTTGATGTACTTATCGATGCTCTTACTCCCTTCAAACTGCGATTTATACCGACCAATGAATGATCTATATGCGGGACTCACCACCGCATTTATTGAGACCCTCATCTCCGACAACAATTGTTGGTCGCTCACAATCCACGTGCTTTGTGTCTTGTGTAACTCATCAAACATCGTGTTGAAATTCTTAAATCTTTCTTTCAACACTCGTCTATTTGGTTTCCCGTTCACTTGAATGCCTTCTTGTGCCAGCCATTGTAATAGCTTCGTCCACGTTTCCCTTTGATAACTCTTGTGGTAGTTTCTAACGTCTGATGACTTTCGACGACACCAAATATCTCCGACCAGTTGCTTCATCTCGTTTGTTTCTTTCACTAGTTGTAATATAAACCTGTTAGATAAACAATCTAGATAGTAAGCGGAACTATCTATTGAATTAGTCTAGTTACATTCTTTTTAGGCAAATTGGATTTTAATAATTCAAAATATGATTAAGTGGTCGATATTAATCCATATAGAGTATGGACAATGTGACCAATGACACTTCTTAATTTCATTTTCGTGTCTAAGGGCAATCCTTAAAAATAACTTCATTTATCTCTAACTTTCGTTTATGTCATTTCAAATCAATTTAAAACGCTCTAATTGACATAAATCAATTAAGTGCTCATTAGGATAACCAAAGTGACTCTTCCTTTTAGGTGAGATTGTCTTTGACAATGAAAGCGAAAGTCAGAATTATCACTTGTCACATTGCAGGAAGAATTATTATCGCTCATAGTTTGGATTATTAAAATATAACGTATCTCCTTTCATAATCTAAGGCTTTACCCAAATTACATTACCGATTGTTGTTCATCAGAAATATGTAGCGTAATGAAGCATCTTTGTAGTATGTTGATTTTGTTTGTAGGTTAGCATCTAGCAAATCAATCATATCCAACAATTGCTTCGATAAAGACGAGTTTTCCGTGCTCGATGGAGGCTCGCTTTCGAGTTTATCATGTTGTCGAAAAATATATTCCAATGTGTTTTGGTAATCATCAAACGCGTATTTTATGTAGTTCATAACATAGCGCGTTAGGGGGTGCACTGCACCCCCTTGGACCTGCGACTTGTTAGTGTCGTTGTTAATAGTCCGCTTTAAATCATTAAACATGTATACCGCCACCTCCCCAATAGTGTCCCCGACAATCGAAATCTCCGATTTTAGATTACAATATTCTTCTAGCTTTTCGTCCCCGACCGCAATGTTAAGATCACGTATCGATTCGTAGATATCAAGGAATTTAAATAACCTTTTCGCCTTCGGCTTCTCTACCGCCACCGTGGTAGGGAACTCCAGAAGCGAAGTGGTGATCCCGCGAATTAGGTTAATGAACATGCCCGTGAAAACTGAGAGATGTTCAGAAAATATAGTTTCCCCGAGCTCCCTTTCGGCTACGAAAAGCACGTGCGAACAATGGTTCGCTAACTTGACCCATCGTGTTATATCGGGCTCTAACGACACCCATTTCGACTTTCGAACATCTTCCATACTCACTTTATCAAACTCAAACCTCTTAATTTGATCATTCAATTCGTCTTTCCGTGCCTCACTATACGCTTGACAACATTCGTGTTCGTACCCCATTGGTATCATAACCGCAACGATTTTATTCATTAAAATCACATTTTCTTTCGAATAACCAGGAAACTCGTCCTGGTTATACGTTTCAGGTTCGGCCCCTTTCGTTATTGCGTCGGATGGAGTATTTGAGTCTTGTAAAATAGCACGAAATTCGTCTTCAATCAACACAATGGCTAGTTGGAGTATTTGATTAATCGTGTTAAACAACGCCGTGTTAGGAAACTCGCCCAATGCATTTTTGAGCTTAGACAAACGTTTAATCGAATTAATAAAAAACTCATCATCTTCGGTTATACTAGCAAACCTTGTACCGGATTTAATGTTATTGTACGTTTTTATTTTCGACTCGATGAATTTAACGAATGTGTCCACGGTTTCTGGAAGTTGAGGTGAGGTTGATTTGTCGTCGATGGTGGATATATCGTTGATGGCTGTGGATATTTGGTCAGGATTAAGATCAAGATCTTCGAGTTTGTCGGGAACATCATCGTCATGGTCTTCGGCTTTGATGCTACTAGTTTTCTCCATGAAACAATTTGATGTTGTGGGAATGAATGCTTTGGATTTTAGGAAGATGAATGAATGTATCAAAATGGGACAGAGGGACTATGTTTTGTACGTACGAGGTTAATGGGTACGGTTTTTTGGTCCGATTAAGGAGGAGGTTGTGTCCTTGGATTATTATGTTTGGTCGAGCATAGGTGGGACAAACTATGTCCTTGGATTATTTAAGGATACTAGAAGAGAACCAACCAAAATTTACAACATATACTATTTAAAACTTTCAAACCATATAACTCACTACTCACTAGCCATATTCCTTGTAGGGGTGTAAATTTCTAATGCGCATACAAAAACCCAAAACGAAATTTGCGGGTTCTGGTTTGGTACAAACGAGTTCGGCTCAGTTTTGGGTTGAACACTAGAACCCATTTTGCCAAATGGGTCGGGTCACCCCTCACTGGTTTTCAAGTTGACCTGTTTATTTAAAAAAACAAAAGATTATGTATTAAATTAAAATGCAAAAGGGTTAAAACTTAAAAAGGAACTTAACAAAATATTTTAAAATTAAAAAGTACGTGTTTTATGTAAATTTGTATTATTTTTTGTTGTGAAAATGTAAAGTTAAAGTACAAATACCTGAAAGAAATAAAAAATAAATAAAAACTTTCCGGTCAAACCAGGTCGGATTCGGGTTAACCCGTGAATATGCAGGTCGTGTTCGGTTCATATGTCTTACACGACTTTCGGGTTGGGGTTCGTGTCAAATTTTCGGGTTCAGGTTGTGTTTGGGTTCGGGTCGGGTTATATCAGCCAACCCATTATATCAGCCAACCCGCAAACACGACCGTTTTAACACCCCTTGCAACATCATAACTTTGATTACCAAGTCTCGTCAAATTCAATTTGTATCGAGTAAATAAAACATTAATTGTAGAGTAAATAGACAACCATTTTTTCATGACATAACAAGACTAATAAACTGCTTTTCAACAACTACGTGTTTATTAACATATTATAAACGACAGCCTTTCATTCATCTTTAGGTATGAGTATATCACTTGACTTGCTAACTAATAAACACATCATCATCAAGCTTTTCAAAAGTGTTCTTAACCCGGCTTCCGGTTCATCCTGTATCACCAGTTCTGCTTATAAAAAACAACCCACTTGGAGCTCTGGCTTCTGTGTTGAAAGACACACGTACTTGGCCTTCGTTAACATATGTACTATGTGAGCCATGTTTTAAGTGTTTTAAAAAAACAAAGAAAAATAGAAATAAAATTGGAAATTCAAAAGTTCAATTTTTGTAAGATATAAAAAACATTCACGCAATTTACATGGGTATTCCTAACTTATGGTTAGGAGTCTAAGTGACTAACTTACTAGTTACTATTGTTAAAAGTGATTATATACATTATTATGATTAGATGCAAATCATTAGATAGAAAGATCATATTAATGTGGAATGATTACTAATCATAGTGTAATCTACTTTACATTACTTTTCTTTTGGTAGTTTTGTTGTTACAAATAGTGTGACAATACTTATTTAAAAAGTAATTATCTTTTAACTTTTTATTGTGATATCGTGGTTCTAACGAGGTACAACAATGTCACGAGTATATACTTATTATCAGTTTAAATCAGGATTCAGGTGGTTAACATTAATCACACATAAAATTTGGAATGGTTAGTGATCATAGCGTAACCTACTTTACATTAATTTTCTTTCGGTAGTCTTTTAAATTTAACTTGTTACAATTAGGGTGACAATAAATAACTTAAGCAATTTTCTTCAACTTCTTATATTGATATCGATCGGATTTCTAACTTCTAGCGCGCCGTAGTACTTGACACGAGTATATATTTATTTTCAGGGGCGGACCTACGTTGGTTGCACAGGGATCGGCCGACCCCTGTGAAATGTTTTTAGTATTATATATGTTTTAAAATTCCGACCGACCCCTATAAAGTTTTGGCTCCGACCCCTATGAAACTAGTAAGAATGTAAGATGAAAAGAAATGTTTGAATTTGGACTCGCCGGAGAGTTTCTGATGCATGAAAGTTGCCGGAGGTGAGTGCAGCTTTATAGAAGAAGATGAAGATTAATTCGTAAGTATTTTGAGAATCACAATGTCTTTTGGATTACATCGAAACAGAAGGCAAGCGGGCAACAAGCTGCGCCGCTATCCCTTTTTGAATCGCAAAACCCAATCTTTTAAAAACTATATTTGCTGATCTTGAAATCATAACATTACTATGCATGACCCGCTGAACACGGGTAAGTAGCTCCACAGCTTCAGGCGCGATGAAGATTAAATTTGAAAATAAATATTAAAAGTTAGGTGTGAAAAAGGTAAGTATCTTGCACAGTAAATGTCAGAAAGAGTATTGTTAGTTATTTATTATTTTCATATTAAATAGTATAAATTTAATTGATAAATATACTTCTGTTTCCTATGTTGTATTTAATTTATTTCTATATTATTTACTAGGATATAGCTCGTGTAATACACGGATGGTTAAAAAAATACAATAAAAAATTAAATTTAATAATATACGTAATAACATACCTTGCCGTTTTCAAAAGCATATTAAAATATATTTACATGTCTAAAAATATGTTTAATAAAACATATTTTTATCTTATGAATTCGTAATAACATACCTTGTGAAAGAATGATTTTGTTTTAATAGTTTAAATAAGTAGATGAAAATTAAATAACTTATTATGTGTAAATTATAATTTTAAAAATTATTAAGGTGAAATCCTATATGGATAGCTTAATTAAAGACCATATGGAAACCATATTTTGCTTTAATATAATAGTTAGATTCTTTATTTTGATTGATGATATATACTTTTTCTATAGAACAAGATAAATAAATGATTATGTAACACGACTTACACGAACTAAAACTAAAAAATTTATTAGGCATGAATATAAATATCACAGTAAATTTCCAACCATATAAAAAAAATAATGGGTCATAAAAGTAAAGAAAGTGACGAAAAAGTGAATATTGAAATTTATGACTAGCTTTAATAAGGAATAACGGGAAGAACAATAATGTGGTTTTAAGTTAAGTTAAAGTGTATATAGTCACGGCAAGAAGTAATATTTAGTTACTTATATTATTATATTATGATCCATGTATTTTTTTTATTATATAATATTTTGTTTGATTATCTTCTTTTATATATGTCCCGGCCTGAATTGACATGGCCGGAGCAACCAAACTGCACCGAAAAAAAATTATATACCGATTTAGCTGACCCGAATGGCTGAACCGAACCAAAATTTTTTTTTTCAAATCGGTAGTTCACTAAGTACCAACCCAAAAAAATTCCGACCCATGTGAAAAAAATTTTAGATCCGTCACTGCTTGTTTTGACACCATACTAATTGTCGTTAGTATCAGTCTAGATTGGGACGAAACCGTTTTAGGCTAATCACTTTCTGGTTTTTGAAGTTCAAGGTTTTGTGTTTGTATACAGAAAGTAGAAGATTAATGCTAGAGAATATAGTCTAAAATAGCAATATATAATTTATACTAGATATAATTTGGACCCAATGAACAACATGGGATACATCACACAAATGAAATATTAATAACCACATATATATAAACTTATAATCAACTTAAGCTGCACACATAATAAGGATAGGCTTCACATTAACCACTTCCACCCCACAAGGGTCATCATCCACCACCGCAGCCATCGTCACCGCCCCTTTATATTGTCCCACAACCTCTACACCACCATCGATCGTCTTATTCTTTATTTCTTCCTCCTCTTCCGCCTCACTACCACTGCTTCGGCTGGAGTCCACCGGATATACTTCCGAGTTTGATCCCTTTATGTTTATAATATGTTCTGGGAGCTTTATTTCAGAGATAGTTAACACCTTGCTTTTTTGCTTGTAATATTGATATACTGCAATTTGAATTACTCCCAATACAAACCCAATCACATTTGGCACCTACAATAAGTATATTTGTCACAAAAAGTTAATCCTTTATGACTATTAAAAGAATACATATATATGACTAGTGACACCTTTTAAAGTAAGTAAAGAAAATAAAATGTGACATATACCGTAACACATTTGTCCTTGGTGAACAGTCCATACGCGAACCATGTCATTGCGCATAGCGTGAGTAGACATGACAATGGGAACGGCATGAACTCGACACTTTTAGTTCTCACAACTTGACACTGTAATAATCAAACATATAAAATAAAATAAAAATTAATCTTATACTTATATTTGATTTTTGCATGGTATGATTTGAAGTAACAAGGTACAAATATAAGCAATGTGTACTTACCACAACAGTAAGCGGAGCCGCAAAAACGCAAACAGAAACTCCAACACAAATCCATCCGACAACTACAGTTCGTGTCGATTCACTCAAGAAGTGAAGCGAACAAAGAGAGATCGTTAGGCACAATGCAATTGTCCCGCTCAAAGTCATGAACGTATGCTTCTGTATATAATAACATTAATCCCGTTATTTATTTATAAAATTCAAAAATATGTACGTGATATGAATTTATGTGTAACGTACCTTAACACTAGGTGTAGCATACACCATGAAAATGATTATATATATCATTTCAGTGACAGACCCAAACCCGTTAATAGTTTTGAGAAAGAACGTAACGCCTCCTTTGATTAACGCATAGTAAAACCACAACGACGCGCTAAATAGAGCCACCACATATGGCAATGACTGGAACCCCATCGTCGATCTATTATTGCGTATCGCAATAAACGTCGGTCTATAATACTCAATTTAACAAAAGATTAATAAATTTCTAAAACTAGTAATAACATCTAACAAACTTTATGTAGTTGACTTACATCGGAGCTAAGTAAACACCAACTGACACCAAATTACCTGCACCATCATAACATAACATTCCACAATAATTAATAAAACACCATTAGCTTGTGAGAATTAAACAAAACACTAAAATTTTATATAACTTGATCATTCATTTCATGGTTTTGATAAACTATTTGATAATGTGCTCTCACACATATTGTTTCCCATAGGAAGGTTGGTCATGCATTTAAAACTCATTTTTATTGTTGAAGTAAAAATTAAATAACAAGAGCAAGAATATGTAGGATGTTACCTATGATGCCAAAAACCAAAGCCAGTGGGTGTTGTGTATCAATAAGCCCCATTTTTATAATCTAGATATAAATATGTATATGGATAGATAGGGGTAGAGGTGGTGGGTGAGGGCGGGCTCAAGGTGGAGGCGGAGATGGCTTTATATAAACGGGTTTCTTGAGAAACCCTAAAGCCGCCTCCTTATAATTGTTTTATGAAATGTGAAGTTTGAAGTTGGATCTCATGAAATGAAAGATGATGAAAAATGAACGTATTTATACGTGAAATATGATGTGAGAGAGGGTGTGCGCACATAAAAGCATCCTTGTTGCGTGACAAGTGAAAGGGATAATAGTAGGTAACGTATGATTATATCATTTATTCTTTTTTTAGGTTTCTCATTTTTCGATTTTCTTATCCTATCACGTGACATTGTGTCACAACTTCTAAGTTCTAACTCACATTTGCCATCAAAAGATGAAACGTATAGCATTGATCTTAAGTACCTTTGGTTAATACAATTGAGATTGAAAACGTTTCCTATAATCATTATCTTTATGATTGTTTATTCCATTGAGTTATACACTTTTTAATATTTTGGGTTTATATTCTACTCAAAATGGTTGTTTGAAGAAAAAAGCAGGACTTTAGTAAAAATAAAGACATCCACTATTTTAAGTAAAAGAAAACTCTTTTTTTTTAATTTAAAGGTGTCGAAAATGAAAACCATAAGAGGCTGATGAACATATAAACAAAGGGGAAAATGTGTAAAACTATAAGTATTCAAAATATCAAATCAAAACAATAAGATAAAAATAAAAATAATTATTCAGTAGTAGTAAGTACTTGACTAAACATGTGCCGTTGGGTATAGGGACAAAGCAGGTTTGGTCAAACTGAGCTCGGGCCAAAACAAATTCCGATCAGACCGGGTTCGAGTCAAAACTAGTTACAAAAATAATTTTAGGTTAAAATAAGCCGTTTAAAAACGTATCAATTTAGTTTGAGGAACATGAGTTATGATCAAAATGGGTTCACTATAGAATATTGAGTCATTTAAGAAATAAAAAAAATGTTAGAATAGATTTATGCACTATATTTGCGTGTATGGTGACCAGTGAAGATTAGCCAATTACTTTACCTTGTTCACATATTCATTCCTTAAATCATGTAGAACAAAAACTAGCAATTATATTTATTATAATACATATAATTATATATTTTAAAATTTTAATATGAATCATATATCTCACAACAGTTTCGAGAAATGTCTATGCAATTGATGCTTTTTATTAAAGTGTCATAAAGATACATCAAGTGTATTATGAAGCCAATGGGATTGGTGGTTAATTGGCAAAACCAAATCCTTTAACACCTTGAGTTTGAGATGTTTTGGGTTCAATCCCACAAACGACAAAATTAAAATAAATTTTTTATTAAAATAAGAAAAGTGTATTATGAATAGAAGATTGATTTTAGATTGTATACACGTTATTGCTTAGAAAAGGAATGATTTTTAAGATCTAAGAGACGGCAACTTATAATTATAGAAAGATATCAAAATCAAAATGTACTAGAATAGCATTAATTTGCATGTGATGAATTTAGTAAGTGGAATGCATTACTTCTATTGTTAACTTGCTATCAAATTAAACTGAAAAACAAGTTATTGTTATCCTAAATATGACAATTTATGATTTGGAATTTGATACGGGTTATATAAACCGAACGGGTTGTTTCACATTTATCATTATTATTAGAAATATAACGTTATTTATATTATTAATAAACGATCCTTATTGTTCTTAAAAAACACTTTAACATAAAGTGATGCTTTTGTAAAAAAGAAAGTAAATTTTTTTTGGTCTAAAACCTCTAGACCATCAAAATCGAAACGTAGACAGTCAAAATTTGGCATGTTCGGCTAAGCTATTTATCCGACTGGTTTGATTTGTATTTCCCAGAACCTTATTAAGTGGTTCGCTCAAAAGTTTTTAAAGCAATTGAACCGAACCTTGAACATTTCTATGTTAGACCGTTTTTTTCTCAGTAAGATTAAAAGTCCGCATCTATCTCTAAGGATGTAAAATTGTAGATTTATGTTACTATATGTTACTAATGTTTTTAATAAATTATATATAATTATGAAGTTAAAAGAAAAACTCAGAAGGGTTATTTGTCATATGATTGTGCATACTATATTAGTTGCGGCTCACACAATGCTTGTCACACTTTGGGTGATAATAATCTGAAACGTTTGTCACGGTTTTGCTCTAACCACTACCCATAATTAACATGTATTTCGCATGAATCATACCTTAAAATGATCTTAACAATACGCGGTGACTTGGTTTCGTTCGAATATTGTGTTAGCAAGTTTTACACGTTTTTAGTTGGTTTATATCACTTGAATTTGAATTTTGTTTATAACCAATTAATCATTACCTTAATGATTATGTATTTCATGTATTTTGTTACAAACTAAATTGATCTCTATTAGGGTTTTTACTAAATATGGTTATTTGGATATAAAGTTAAAGCTTGTTATATGATGATGAACGTAATTGTTGATTAAAACTTGTTTATCGGTTTATTATGGTTTGACAAAACAAATAATAAGTAGTATTAAGTGTTTCGATAGAAATAAATTTCAATATTAGGAACAAAGATTCGTTTATGTTTCCTTTTCCTTACTAACCTAGAAAAAAAGTATACCTCTATAAATAAATTATATCAGAAGAAAGTTAACCGACTTTAAAGAGACAAAAAAAATACCTTCGGTATAACACTTAAAAGAAACTTAGTTACCATTACATGAAGTTTTCCTTTTTGAAATGATTGAAGTTGTATTACTTTACGGTTCCTAGCCTTATTTTTAATGAAATGTATTTCATATATTGTTAAGTTTTAAGTTTGCTTACTAATAGTAAATAATATTATAATTTTGAAATATAATATAAAATTTATTTCAAAGTTACTGACTTGACCAACAGAGTGTTTAAAAGGCTTCGGTTATGCAGACAATCAACATTCCGAAACATCCAAGCATCAAGAAATATATTTTATTTTATCCAAGTATCATGGATGTTTGTGTAAATGGTATAAGCCTAAAATGAGCTCCTTTTACAGTTTTACAAGGTTAGAATAAATCCCAGTTGGCAAAGAAGTTAAACCACAATGATAAAAACCGTAATTTACTCTATAAAAAAATAAGTTTGAACAAAAAAAAACTCCGAAAGCTAGCCTAGCCTAGAGGTGCACAAATCGGGTTTTTTAAATACCCGGGTTCGGGTATGGAATCGGGTTCGGGTATGACCGGGTATTGAAAAATCGGGTATTTGTAATAACCGGGTCGGGTTCGGGTCCGGGTATTGTCTCTAAAAACCATACCCTATGCATCGGGTTCGGGTTCGGGTCGGGTATGGAACCGGGTATTTGAATACCCTATTTTCGGATATTGAAAAAACCCTATTTTTGGGTTTTTTGGGGGTTATTTTCAGGTATAGATTGGATTTTTTTAAGGGGTTATAATTTTTAGGGGTATTTTCGGGAATTTTTCAGATATTTTTCGGGTAATTTCGGGTATAGATCGGGTATTTGAAAAACCCGGTTTCGGGTATTGGAAAAACCCGGTTCCGGGTATGTAACCGATTCCGGGTTTCAGGTATTACCGGGTATAAATCGGGCCCGGTTCCGGGTACGGATTTTGGTACTAAAATGCATACCCTATCCGTACCCTACGGATAGGGTCGGGTATTAAAAACCCGGGTATAAAAAGAACCGGTTCCAGGTATTTTTTCGGGTCCGGTTTCAGGTTCGGGTTTTTTGTGCACCTCTAGCCTAGCCCGGCCTAGTTGTTCTTCTAAAAGTGTGGGCTTTCTGGGCCCATAATTTTTTTTTTGGGAATATAAGGAGTTAAGGACTAGGCCTTTGTGCTCCGAGTTGGGTTAGGCCAGAGTAAAACTCAATTATCCATACTCCATAAAGGCATAAACTAAGCATGTTACCCTGATTGGCCCAGCGGCTTAGATTACAGATGCAATTGGTTCCATTACTCAATTTAGAGCGTACACAATAAGATGTTTGTCAGGGTGGTTTTTGGATGTTTTTAAACATTATTAGTTTTTACCTATTGTGAACAAGATTTTTAGGACTTTTAAAAGAAGTTTTTGATAAGAACTAGAAAAAAAGAGATGGAGGTGGGCCCTTTTACAGATGGTGGGCTTGGGTGGGTGGGTGTTTTTATAATTTCTTAGACTATGTGTAGTGGAAGGCTACAAACTGGGGGCGATTTTTGACATGTGACATTACAAATTTTGGTGAAAGAAAAACTCTAAGAAACTATGACGGTTATAAAGGTGAAAGAGAAATTTAGAAAACTATGTCGGTTTTTGGTAATTTTAAATCTCAATAATTGATTAACATGATCCAATAGATACGATTTATTCCTAGCATTTCCTAGGAAACTACCTGTAATTTTTAGGATAACTCTCCCATATATATATATATATATATAGGGTTAGGTTAGAATAAAAACCCACTTGAGTTGTGAAAACTCTAGAAACCCATTCTCAACCACATGTTTTTAATTAAATATTAAATCTTGTGGTGCACAATTAAAGTTAATAAAAAAATGTTAAAGTTAATTAACACTTTCTTTCTCATGAAAACATAAATAAAAATTAGTAAAAAAATATAAAAAAATAGCAAAACATTTGTTTTAAGTTTTCGATGTTTTGTATTAAATGTAGCAACATATATTACATGTAAAAAAAACAAAAAAAACGATATTACATAGGATTTTCACGGGTTTTCACAACTCAAGTGAGTTTTCATTCTATACTTTGCCTATATATATATATCACACATACTAATATAATAGTATTAAATCCAAAACACACCAAGGCGACAACTGCATGTCGCCCCCCACCCCACTTCACCCATTTGTAGTCCAGGGGGCGGTGTTCTCTCCACTTATCGCCCTAAATCCCCCTTTGTCACCTCTTTTTTTCATCCATTACACTTTCCCTTGGGTAGGCTTTGGATGACTTTAGAAAAATGATATTTTTATGATTTGACAGCTGATAGGTATGTTTTTTTTAATGTTTTTATACCTCCGTATTCCGGATGCTCTAATCAATGCGTCTGACGCATCCTGCAGCACAATCCTCCTTCCTCCATGACCATGTTTCGTTTGGTTATTTACGTTTATTTATAACTAGCGGGATTTAACCCACGTGTTTTTACAAGAATGGAATTCAGTCGGTATCAATTTGTTTCATTACAGTATCGATACAATTTGTTACTGACACTCACTATGGCAACCGAAAACAAAATTTTGAAATTAAAGTCGTAATATGTCCAAAAAGACATTGATGTGTGTTTATTCATTGTTTTCTTTTAATTACAATGGAATTAGAAGAAAATTAAACTACAACTAAAATAAACAACTAAAACCAAAGCAAAAAAAACTAAAGGAAAAGACAAAAGAAAAAAAAACAAAATATAAGTAGAAGTAAAGCACTAAACAAGCGAAGGGAAGGAGTTTGCGAGATTCGAACCCACGTCCTATGAGTAAAAGAAGACTAGAACCACGGAACCACCTCCTTAATCATCCCACGAGTCCTAGAATGCCTTGTTTAGTGAAAACCAAAAGCCTGATAGTCGCTGCTAGCCTCGTTCAGTGAAAACAGACCCGACTGTTTTCAAACAAACATATGAAATCCCAAACGAACAAATGGAGACCGCAATGAGTGAAAGAAGACTAAAATGAGTGAATCACATCATTAACCATCCTTTGAGTCTCTAATGACCCTGTTCAGATAATACAAAAGCCTGACAGTCGCTGCTAGCATCGTTCAGTGAAAACAAAAGCGACGGTTTTCAAACGAACAAATGAAATCCCAAACGAACAAATGGAGACCACAACAGGTAAAAAAAGACTAGAATTGGGGAATCACATCCTTAATCATCCAAGAATCTCTAATCACACAGTTCAGTTAATACAAAAGCCCGACAATCGTTTCTGTCCTCGTTCAGTGAAAACAAAAGCGGCAATTTTCAAACGAACAAATGAATTTTCAAACGAACAAATGGAAACCACAACGAGTAAAAGAAGACTAGAATGATGGAACCACCTCCTTAACCATCCCACGAGTCCCAGAATGCCTTGTTCAGTGAAAAACAAAAGCCCGATAGTCGCTGCTAGCCTCGTTCAGTGAAAACGGAAGCGACAGTTTTCAAACGAACCAATGAAAGCCTAGACGAACAAATGGAGACCGCAACGAGTAAAATAAGAGTAGAATGAGGGAATCACCTCCTTAATCATCCCATGAGTCCCTGAATGTCTCGTTCAATGAAAAACAAAATCTTAACAGTCGCTGCTAGCCTCGTTCAGTGAAAACAGAAGCGACAGTTTTCAAACGAACAAATGAAAGCCCAAACGAACAAATGGAGATCGCAATTACTAAAAGTAGACTATAATGAGTGAATCACATTATTAACCATCCCTTGAGTCTCTAATGACCCTGTTCAGTTAATACAAAAGCCTGGCAGTCGCTGCTAGCCTCGTTCATTTAAAACAGAAGCGACGGTTTTCAAACGAACAAATGAAATCCCAAACGAAGAAATGGAGACCACAACAGGTAAAAAAAAAAGACTAGAATTGGGGAATCACATCCTTAATCATCCCAAGAATCTCTAATCACCCCGTTTAGTTAATACAAAAGCCTGACAGTCGTTTATGTCCTCGTTCAGTGAAAACAAAAGAGGCAGTTTTCAAAGGATAAATGAATTTTCAAACGAACAAATTGAGACCACAATGAGTAAAATAAGACTAGAATGATGGAATCACATCCTTAATTATCTCACGACTCTCTAATAACACCGTGCAATTAATACAAAAGCCCGAAAGTCGCTGCTATCTTCGGTTAGTGAAAACTAAAGCAACGCTTTTCAAACAAGCAAAAGAAAGCCTAAACAAACAAATTAAAACTTCAAAGTGTAAAAAAAAACTAGAATAAGGGACTCAAACGAATAATCAGAAGTGACACTTTTCAAGCGTACTTGATTTCAGACGACCCAAGATAACACAAAAATGTGGGAAAAAACATTATGAACTTTAATAGTTATTGAGTAACAAAACGTTTATAAGGGACATGTGTTGACTGATAAATATCTGACTATTGCTGTCTTTAAGTACGTAATGTAGCTCACTTTTTAATGAATGATCTTCACCTAGTTCAAACCATTGCTTCCAGTCTTTTTAGTTAGAACAATATCTGCAAATTAGGGTCAATCCCTAAGTTAGTCTTTTATATACAGTTAACTATGCCTACCGTTGTCTGTGCTTACTTATTCTACTGTCACGCCATTGCCATAGGATTTTGGTATGATGATTAGTATGCTGAGACAACGGTGGAAATATCAGAAGGTTAATCTTACATTTGATTTGACTGGGAAAATGTATATATCAATTGCAAGGTTAAGTATTACCCTTTAGAAAGAAATGCTAAAAAAATTAATAAGTACGCTAAACGATTGAAGAGATTGTATTTTGTAAGAAGGTTTTCCGTGATCATAGAAAGATGTTAGGACTGGCTTGATGATGATAAGAAATCCAAAAAGTTTACATCTGGCTGCCCTTAGTTCATTGAATCTGCAAAAAATATATTGGAGGAGAAAAATTAACCAAACATTGCTGGCAAATCATAGTACTTTGCTTGACCTTCTTGAAATTCCTCAGCTTATAGACACGTAGGTTTTTAATTTGTTTGTAGAGAATATATGCTAATATTTAAACTAGTGGCTACTATTCTTAAGGCCTAAAGTTTCCAATGGACTATTGTGTGTTCTTCTAGATGCATGAGGAATGGAAATTATGACGAAGCTCTAGACTTGGAAGCATTTGTTAACAAACTTTCAGCAATGCACCCAAAGTAAGTTTGTTTGTTTGTTTGTTGTTTTTTGTCCAGATTTACAAAATTATATGTTTAGCTTTCAACCATATTGTATTAATGCAATAAGATGCAAATTTACTAGTTACCATTCTTATATTATACTTTCCTATTGTGTGTCCAATAAGATTACAAGTCATTCAAGCACTTGCTGCAGGAGTTCGACAAACTATCTAATCTTTGTTTTCACAACTTCTCCAAAAACTAATATTAAATATTCAGGTAAGTTTGTGTTTACAAAACACCATATTCTTCAATTTCTGATAATTAGTTAATGTGTGTTTGAAAGTGAATAATAATAATGATGATATGATAATGGTGATGCTAACAGTTATAACATGTTATTATTAAATAGCGAGTTAAGTGCCATTTTAGCACATGTGATTTGTCCAATTACGCAACTTTAGTACCGTTTATGAATTTATTGTAAATGGCTACCAAACTTTTCTAAAATTGCAATTTTAGTAATTTTTTTCTAACCTCGTCTATTTTCCATCTATTTTGTCCGTTGAATCAGGGGCAAATTAGTAATTTTGATTATTTTATTTATTTTCTCTTTTGAGCTAAGTACCATTTTCATACCTATGGTTTGTTTAATTACGCAGCTTTAGTACCTTTTTTGAATTTATTGCAACTGAATACTTTGATTAGTTTTTTATAGATAGGCAAACCAAGAGAGACAGTACATATTACAATTAAAAGCTCTAACCCTTAACGAACATATCACCCCCCCCCCCCCCGGTGCTTATTGATCCTTCAAACCATAACCATTGTTCATCTGCAAGTTCACTGAATTACGATATGATATGTTTTGCCCATGTGATTCGTCAACCGTCGTTCATCAACAAGTTCAATTGATGTTATACTAAGAGGTGTGAAGTTGTGCGATTATAATCAATATGTTAAAGAGCAACTATTATCAAACCCGAACTTTTGAAAAAAAAAATCAATGCACATAAAGAAAATGCAATAAAAATGGCTAAGATGAACTCGGATCTTGAGCTACTAAAAGTAAATTGGCAATCAAGAACAAAAGGCTAAAAAATATGTTATATATTTCATGATTGTTTTTTTTATCTCATATCGTGTATTTTAATTACCTTTTAATTGTAATATGTAATATGTAGTGTCTCTCTTGGTTTGCCTATATATCCAAAACTAATTAAAGTATTCAGTTGTAATAAATTCAAAAAATGGTACTAAAGTTGCATAATTGAACAAACCACATGTATGAAAATACCAATTAGCTCAAAAGGGATAATTAATAAAATAATCAAAATTACTATTTTGCCCGTGATTTAGCGGAGATAGACGGGGTTAGAAAAAAGTACTAAAATTGCAAGTTTTAGAAAAGTGAGGTAGTCATTTGCAATAAACTCAAAAACGATACTAAAGTTGTGTAATTGGACAAACTACAGGTACCAAAATGACATTTAACTCCTTTCTTTAACTTGGTGTGTGTGTGTGTGTGTGTATCCTATATAGGATTTGGTTCATTTCAGAAGTGTTTTTATTGCGAGAAGTGCGAGAAATGAATCCAACCAATCACATTTTTTCTTTTATTTTATTATTTATTTAATGACAAGGGTGTTATAGTAAAATGAACATTTTTTCATATTTAGTAGGTCCTAATGTATGGAGAAGTTACAAGTAATTCTTGTTTTTTTTATTTTATCATATTCAATATTGTTTTTTTTATTTTATCATATTCAATATTGTTTTTTTATCAATATTATTTTTTTATTATCATAATTTAATATTCATACATTTATCCAGATAGTGATTCTTAAATTCAATAGCACTGATATATTTACACACTGCATAAATGAGCATACACATGAACAAAATTACACATACAAAATTCAAAATACCACCTACATAATACGTATATGAACCTATACGGTACATAAATGAACCTACACACGATAAAAATTACACATACATCATTCGAAATACCACTACAGAGTACATATATGAGTCTACACAATAATGAACCTACATAGTACATAAATGAATCTACACACAATAAAAATTACACATACACAATTCGAAATACTAGATAAATAATACATATACGAACGTACACGGTACATTAATGAACCTACACACAATAAAAAATACACATACACAATTCGATATACCATATACATAGTACATATACGAACCTACACGGTACATAAATGAACCTACACAATACAAAACAAACTTTTTTTTATTGCATTATACTATATATAATAAATAACAGATAATGATAATAACTTGTACTTATAAAATTTTCACATACACATTCGTGATACCACCTAAATAGTACATATATAAAGCCTACACGGGACAAAATAATTTTTTTTTACATATAATAAATAACAAATCATGTTAATAGCCTACAATTTTAAAATTTTCACATACGCATTCATGATTCCACGTACATTATACATGATTAATAACATCAATTAAAAAATAACAATTAAAAAATTCATAGGTAACTTTTAATTAGTTAGTAATGATAATAAATAAATGCTATTAATTACTTAAGTTTCACTTTGAAAAGTCTACAAAGCAAATACTTAACTACCCTTCTTTATTAAAATATTAGTAGATTAATATCTTAATAATTACAAGTTTGTCATAACTTTTCTAATCCATTGATTACACATAATCAATGGTCTAGATTGATTTCTCGCACTTCTCGCTATAACTTGACTTCTCGCATGATCCATCCCCTATATATATATATATATATATATATATATATATTATATATAGGCTATGTATAAAATAAAAACCCTACTGAGTTAAAGAAACTCTGCAAACCCAATGAATGGACACAATTAATCCACATCTACATCTTGCCATGTTCTTTATTTATATGAAAAAGGGTATTATTATCTTTTTCAATATATATCATCTCTATCTTTGTACTTTGACAAGAATTTTTTTTATCATGTGTGTGTCAGATCATGTGTCCATATCTATCTCTCCATATTTGAAACAACTCTCCATATTTGAAACAACTCATGCATTCATAAACACTGTTGTAAGATACAATCAAATTAATAATAAAAAAAACTAAAAAGATGAAGTAACGACAAAAGAAAAGTTGACTCGGGCATTAAATTAATATAATGAAATTTTGTGTTTTTATTATTGCCTTAATTTTTTTTTACTATACTACTAGATATTAATATTTAGGAAAAAATCTTAAAATGTTCATTATTAAGAGAGATTTCAACTATTAAAGCTCAATTTTAAATTTAATAGTTAAACATTTATTTGCATCGACTTATCACTGCAACCTGGACCGATACGCTTGGGTTTTACTAAAATCTGGGTTTTTTCGGCTTTTTTGTTTTAGTTCCGCTACTATAACGAACGTACCTCTCACCGACCGAATCCGCGTCTACTCGCAGCTTGACAATGCTCGGGTGTTAAACTCACCGTTGCAGCCCTAAACCAAAAACGCTCGGGTTTTATCTACGCTCAGGTTTTACCGACCGAATAAACAACGTTTTAAATATATTACATTTTTACTTTGTCAAACTTTACGTTATGTGAATTAACAAAATTTTTTAAGCTTATTAATATATGTAATTATTTTTATTATGTAAATTATCATACTTTTTAAAACTTTAAAATATGTAAATTATTTTAAGATATGTAACTTACATAATTTTTAATATGTAAATTATTTTAAATATGTAACTTACATAATTTTTAATATTCAGCTGATGTTATAATATTATGAAAGAAATTTGCGTGGCTCTGATACCAATTTCAGAGGTACCAGCGGAAAAATATGAACGACTTAAGATTATTAGTTCAAGTAAGTTATTATCCATGAAATTTAAGATTATATCTAAGTTTAAGAAACTTATGAATTTTATAAACCACATATTATAACAAATATTTAATAAGTATGCAAAATTTAAACACATAGGGATTATTTTTAAGTGTAATTTAAAATTATTAAGGCAAGTATTTATATCTCTGTTTCAAATTAATTATGAGAATTTTCCTTATAAGACCCAAGAGATTCAAATATTTAAAAGTATTTTAAAATTAAAAAGAACAAGGGTCCAACATGCTTCCGTACCTTTTTCCCGTTTTGACCAAGATATCGCCGGGTTACACCAGGAGTCTTTTTACTAGGTTATTCAAGACCAAACCTAAGTAGCCTTAGGTAACTCCTCTCTGGCTCCTTCAGCAATATTCAGCTCAACCAGGTTTCGTTTCCTACTTCCGGTGTATGGTAAAAAGGAACAGTTCGTAGTTGGAGATTTCCTCTTTTTAAAAGAGAAATACTTCTAAATAGGAAGAACACTCAAAGGTATTATAAGGAAAGTGAAAGTTTTTATTTCATGATGGGTATTTTACAATGAAGATGTGAAAGAAAGTACATAAGTAAATACAAACACTCTTATTTTTAATACATGAAAGCTTAAACACTCTTTTTTGAAATTTTGTTCCATGCCCGATGATCTTCTTCTTCCTTCTTTTTCTTCTTATATAGGCCCCTTATCCCTTTAGATAGACTTCACCACTTTGTCATCTATATCTTGTTTCCATGTGATATTCTTTTTCTTGAAATTCTCCATTGTCAGATCATTGAATTTGGTGTTGAGATTTCTCATGGAAACTTGAACTTTGGCTTTTCTTTTCTCTTGCATCCATGTTCCCTATGGGAACTCTAACATTTGGATTTATATGATCCATGCATTCCAACTTTTGTATGTATCTCATGAGAGTTTATCCATTATTTATTAAATCATTAATTTATGAAATCTTATTTTTATAAGATTAATTAAAATCTTAATCTTCAGATGATGTTTGACTCTCTTTAGGAGAATCAATAATCATATTGTCCTTTTTCTTAGAACAAGCTGGACAAACATTGTGTTGATGTTTTCTGGTTAAGCACAGTTTATATTGAGCTTGAGGACTTGATGCTATAACACCAGTATCCAAAAATCTGATTTTATCCTCTATAGATTTTTTAGCTGCTGGAGGAGTTCTCCTTGCTGGAGCTATCATAACAGAGGAATGCATCTTACTTCCTCCATAAGTTCTAAATTCTCTTTTAAAAATATTTTCTAAAGTACAAAGAACTATCTTCATACCAAGTGCTCTTCTGTTATGAATATCATTTTCATTAAAACTTTGAAAAGTTTTTAATCTTTCTGTCTCTATATTGTAAGAAAGAGATGCATGAACCTTTTATATTATGATCAGATGATATGCAGGGTAATTATTGTTTTTATAAAAATCAGGCCCTGCAGAAAATAGTTTTAACACCATAACATCACTTGGAGTAATAGTAGAGTTATATAGATAACTGTCCCTTACTCCGTCCCTAACCCATTTTGGTAAAAAGGAAATTTCTGGGAAATTTGGTGATGTAAGATATATTGAATTTATTGATCCAAAATCATACCAGTATCTTATTTTTTCAGGGGAATTACCTTGTAAGTAATTAATTCTGGGGTAAACCCCAGTACAATCAACATATCTTATATCTGTATTTTTAAGGTTATATAAATCTCTCATTTTAAACCACTGTTGCTCAACAAGATCTTGTTGAGTTGGTATCCTTTGGAAAGTATTATCAAAATTTGAAGTCTGCCCAGAATGTGGTTTAAAATTAAAATGTTTTTCTTTAGGTTCATCTTGATCAGAAGTAAGATCTATTGTTTGAACTCCCTTTGAAGATGACGGGATATCTCTTTTTTCTATTTTCACCTCCTTATATATAGGAGATAAATCCACTCTTTCTTTTATTTGGTGCTTTACCAAAGATTTCAATATCATGATATCATATTCATAAAAGACTATTTTTGAGTCTATAAGAAGACAATTTCTTGTGATCAAATCTTTTAGGTCTGAGACCTGTTCAGGGAGAGTGCTAAAATAACTTAGCATCTCTTTCATATCTTTCATTATTTCTTTTATAGACACCAACTGCCTATCCATGTCTTCAATATGCTTATCCATTTTTTAGGCTATCTCATGATCTTCCATCTCTGGTTAAAAAATCTGCTAATACATTTTTATCTGATTTAATTATTTCTATATCAAAATTATATTCGGATAGTAAAGTTTGCTATCTAATTAACCTTTTATACTCAGGTTTAGAGGGCAAATTGTTTTTTATAAAAGCTTTTACTTGTGTATTATTAGTTTTTAGTAAAAATCTAACTGGTAATAGAAAATAATAAAGCTTTTTACAACTTTTTACAACTGCTAAAAGCTCTTTTTCGTTAATATGATATCTTGTTTCAGTGTCACTAAAAGTGTCTGAACAGTATCTACAAATGCTTTCACCAACTTTTTTATTTTCGGAGTCATAGTCTATTTTTTTAAGTATCCCACTCCAATAATATTCTGAAGCATCTGTTTCTAATATCAAATCATCGTTTTCTTTAGGTAATTGTAATTTTGGTAAGTTCCTACAATATTCTTTTATATTTTTCACTTGGTCTTCTAAGCTTTTATCAAAACTAAATATCTTATCTTTCTTTAATAGGTTTTGAAAAGGCTTTCTTATATCTGCGAGATTTTTAATAAAATCTGAAGCATAATTCAATATACCAAGAAAACTTTGTACTTGCTTTTTATCTATTAATTTATTAGGAAAGGATATAATTTTTTCAAGAATATGGCTCTGGAGTTCTATTCCTTTACCATCTATTTTCATTCCTAAAAAATCAATATTATCTTTTAGTAAGCTAGTTTTTCGTTCAGATAGGGCTAAACCATGTTTTATACATAAATCTATAAATATATCAAGATGTTTTAAATGATTATTGATATTATCAGATAATATTAAAATGTCATCAATATAAACAAAAATAAAATCGTAATTTTTGAATATAGTATCCATTTTTCTTTGAAAAATCTGTGGTGCATTTTTTAATCCAAAAGGCATCACAAGCCATTCATACTGACATTGAGGGGTGGAGAATGCAGTATAACTAATACTATCAGGATGCATTTTTATTTGCCAAAATCCAATTTTACAATCAAACTTAGAAAATATCTTTTTATTTCTAGTCCAGTTTATTAAACTTTCTTTATGAGGTAAGAAATATCCATCAAAAACAGTATTATCATTTAATTTTTTATAGTTTATTACCATTCTAGGTTTTCCCCTTATTATTTCTGCATGTTTTCTTACCAGGAATGCAGGAGAACTATGTGGGCTGTGGCTAGCTCTAATTAATCTCAAATCTAAAAGTTCTTTTAATTGGGTGCTAAATTCTTTTTGGTCTTCTGGATTATATCTCATGGGCTTTATTCTTATTTCCTTATCTTTATCTTTCATTTCTAATTTTGCTGTTATATGATTTTTATTCCAAAATTGTAATGGATTATCTGTATAACATTGTTTAAGCTTATGCTTTATATTTTCAATATGGATATCTAAATTTCTTAGATTTACTTGATAGTCTAATGGTTTTTCTGGGTAACATTGTAAAATCGGGATTCCTTTTTCAAGTTTTGGGTTTGGTTTGTAGCCTATATCACCACGCTTGCTGACGCGTTTTGTAAAATTAATTGGAAATTTTATTCCGTATGCATTTTTTATTCTTTTAACAACTATTAAGTGGTGGCATGGTGTTTTTAATATTATTTGATATGCTATTATATCAAAAGTTATCTTATTAAATCTTTCTAAAAAATCACTTCCTAATAATACGTCTGATCCTGAATCATAAAAGTAGAATGAAGGACATTTAACTAGATATGATCCTAACAATATTATTGGATTTCTTATTCCTCTTCTTAAAGAGACTATATCCTTAGAAAAACTAATACCATTACAAGGTGTTAAATCCTCATGGTATTCTTCTGGAAAGCATTCTGGTTTACAAATACTTAATCCTGAACCTCTATCTATGTAAGCTGCAAAATACTCGGCTTTATAATCTTTATAAGTGATTCCTATTGGAATATAAATACTTCTAGGGCTTGTCATTTTGGTATATATATTAGTTTATCATATCGTGTTATTTTTAACCCGTATGAGGTTATCTGATATGGTTTAACATTTTCTAAAAATGTCAATCCTAACATAATTTCTAATGTGTCGTTTTCATCCTCATTACTTATTAGTAATCTTAATGGAATTTTTTCATCTCCAAATTTTATCATAGTTTCCACAGCTTCATTAATCTCATGTAGTTCACCATTAAAATTAGTATACTGGTGAGGTTCGTCTAATGGATATTTTTGTAAATTCTTACAAAGTTTGAAATTTATATAGTTTCCATTTGCACCTGTATCTATTAAAATGTTTACATGAGAATATTTATTTCCATTAAAGTATTCTCCTTGTATTTTGTAATTTTTTATAGTATCTTCTTTTGCTTTAATTATGTCAGAGAATCTATTAGAATTTGTATCTCTTATTAAAGGGTGACTAATTACACTTTTATTAGAAAATGATAATCTAGAAGAAACATTATTAGATAATAATAACGGTTTATCTTGTAAATCAAGACTTAATGGTCTTGAATCTATTTCTTCTATTTTAGGTAAGGTAGGCGTTTGTATCTGACACACATCATTAAATAAAAAAGGAAAATCTATTGTATCTTTTATACTAAAACAATCGGAATGATGAGTATTCGATATTGCATAAGAGATAGCATATGTAATAGAATATGGCCTGTTTTGTTGTTTAAAGAAATCTTTTCTTATAAAATCTTGTAATAAACTTAACGTTTTATCAAAATCCTTGTCTTGAATATGATAGGAAATTCTTGGATAAATATTAAATTTAAGTTTTCCATATTGTAAATTTCCTCTTAATATTCCAAGACACGCTTCTTCTCTATTTTGGATCCTATTGTCCATGATTGCTAATTCTATAGGAGTATCTATACATTCTTTAAATGTGGATTTTATTATTATTTGGATGGCTCCAACGTGAACCCATCCTAAAGTATTTCTTATTTCTGGTCTTACCTTTTGTATTTTTTCTTGAATATCCTTTTTAGATAATAAAGGTATCATAACTTTATTGGATGTTATATTAATATCTAGAGCCCTTTCTTGAATGTTTAATCCATAATATAAATGATGATCTCTAGGTCTTATTCCTAATCTTTGTAAAGTATTCAATTTAAATCCTGAATAGTTTGATAACGAAAAATTTTCATGTTGTATTTGCTTAAGTTTTTTCTTATCTATTAAAATTTCTTGTTTATATTCTCCTAATTGTTCATTTTGACAATCGATTATGTTATTATTTATTTTACTACTAGAGGCTGTATCCAATCTATTCATCTTCATATGACGTATATTCTGTTTCAGTTAAAATAAATATACTTTCATCAGAGTCTATTTCTTGAAAATCATTTATTGGTATAAAATCTCCTTCTTCGATCATTTTTCCTATATCCTCGTCTATTTCAAATATTTTAAGATTCTTTTTAAACTTTTTTGGACATTCATTTGCATAATGACCTTTTTCATGACAGATATAACATTTACATTCCTTAGGACCTCGTTTTCTTTTATAAGTAGGCTTAAACGTCTTCTTATATCCCTTTCTCTTATAGTATTTTGTTTTACGCTTTTTAAAATATCTTTTTCTAAAATGAGTTCTTTTCTTATATTTTCTTTTTATCTTTCCATAATAATATGAACTATCACATCCAATCATTAAAGGCATTTTTGGACTACTACAACATAAAGATATTTTTCTTTTTAATCCCTTGCTTAATTTAGCTAATATAGCATCTCCGCACCATTCACTTAATTTATCTCTAACATGAGTTATTCTTTTTCCTAACGTATCAGCTGTTCCTGGATTATAAGTTTTTATTAATCTTTGTCCCCAAGGGTCTGGTATTTTTGCAAAAAATAATGCTAAATAACTATTCATATCCGGTACTTGATTATATATATGGTAATAATAATCTTGAAATACACAAATATATCTATCTATTTCACATATGTCACATAATTGTAATCTTATTAAGGCTGTTGAGTATTTTTCGATAGTTGCTGGGTCTTTTATAATATTTCCTTATCCACAAAATTCTAACCTAAAGGCTTCCACTGCTCTTGTTATTATGTTTGCTATTATTTCATCTTGTTCAAATATTGTTCTCTTTATATCTAAAGGTAAATTTTGCCAATATCTTAAAGCACTATTTATTAAAGTTCTTTCTAAGAATCCTTGAAGTGTTTCAATATCCATTCTATTAACAGATGCTGCTATTCTTAAAGCTGTTTCCCATTTATCTATTGCTTCTTCCGTATTTTTTATACAATCTACGTCTAAATATATTCTAAATGGATTAATCGGTTCATTTTTCATATTCTGGTATGGTTTATAATTATCTTCATTTTTTATTGTTGATTTTACAGCAGCATATCCTTGTGCTGACCTACGGGTTTCATCTCTTATTGGAATTTTAGGATTTGTACTTGAGCTTGTTTGTTCAGTATCATTAATATTAAAGTTTTCCTCGTTAGCCTTTATATTTATAAAATTATCATTTAATTCCATATCCCCTATCTTTGTTATTAAATTTTCTATTTCAGGAGATACGTAAACTTCGCTTCCAGAGTCGTCTGAGCTCATTTCTAATTTCTTTTATATTACTTAGGAATTTTCATATTTTGTAAAAGTTGAACTAAAGGTTCCTGAAATCTATTTGGGGTTATTTTGTTTTTTCTATTTGGGAACGCTGCTTCTAATAAATCTATAATCGTATCTAATTTAAAAATTATTTTATCTCCATAAAATATAAATTTTTTTTGTAATTCTATCATATCTCTATGTATTTTTAAAGAGTTTTCTGTTTCTTTTAGTTTATTAAAACTATTATTTTCCATTACGGTGAAGGGTATTGCTAATCAGTATCATCATAATAGTATTCGGAATTAGTGAATTCATATCCACTAAAATTAAAGTCTTCATCTGAAATATAATCTTCATCAAAATCATAATCTGAAGATTATGATTAATTGCCTCAGGAGTCCACTTGAATTGGCTTTTCTTTAGGCAATTTCTCAATGTATTAACGAATGGGGTAGATTTGCTTGCATGGTTCGCTAGGAACCTGTTGATTGATACCAATCTCCCATTCAACTTTTGGACTTCTTTCATGGTGGATGGCGAGGGCATATCAAGGATGGCCTCCACCTTCTCTGGGTTCACCTTGAAACCATCCTTGGTGACCATTACACCTAGAAATTTTCCCTCTTGTACGCCGAAAGTGCATTTGCTCGGATTGAGCTTCATGTTAACTTCCTTTAGGCGCCCAAGGGTTTCTTCGATGTCTTTGAGCATTTGTTTTTCCTCCCTGCTTTTGATCACCAAATCATCCACGTAGACTTCTAGGTTTCTTCCAATTTGCTCGTTGAAAACAGCATCCATAAGTCTTTGGTAGGTGGCTCCCGCATTCTTCAAACCAAAGGGCATTTTTGTGTAACAAAAAACGCCCTTGTCGGTTCTGAAGGCAGTCTTGTCCTCGTCTTGTGGTGCCATTTGAATATGGTGATAGCCCTTGTAGGCATCCAGGAAACATTTGAGCTTGAATGGCGCCACGGAGTCCACTTTTGCGTCGATGTTTGGGAGGGGGTAACAATCTTTTGGGCACGCTTTGTTGAGGTCCTTGAAGTCAATGCACATCCTCCACGACCCGTTACTTTTCTTTACCATCACAGGATTGGCTACCCATGTCTGGTATCGTATCGGGCGGATGATGTTTGCGCGCAGTAGATCCTCAACCTGCTCATTCATGGCCTTCGCCTTCTCATCCCCCATGACTCTCTTCTTTTGAGCAATTGGCTCTACAGACTTGAACGTGTTGAGAGAATGTTGCGCCAGGTCTCGCGGAACCCCAGTCATATCAGAGTGTTGCCACGCGAAGACCGACATATATGCTGTGAGCAATCTTTTCATTCTCAACCTCGTGTCGTCTGATATCGTAGTGCCAATTGTGATTGTTTGCTCCGGGAATTTTGGGTTGAGAATCCATTCCTCTGGCGCGTTGTCTGCCGTTGGAAGTTTCATTCTCCCTTCCCGTGGTGTACTTGTCACTGCACACAAATGATCTCGGTATACGAACGTTACACCTGTTGGTGTTGGGAACCCCAACGCGCCGTGCGCTGGCGATGGTATGGCGTTGAATTGGGCAATCGTTCCTCTACCCAAGATCATATTGTGGCATGAAGTGGTGGGCAAGACCAAGAAGTTGACAACTTCGGCTCGCTTGTGTTTCTCATCCCCCATAGTTAGTTCAAATTGTATTTGACCTAGGGGATGAATGATTTCATTTGAAACACCAGAGATTGGTGCATTCACAATTTCGAGCCTTGCTTGATCTGCCGGATCCAACTTCCTGAAACATTGCTCATACATGATGTCTGATTCGCTGCCAGTGTCCACCAGGACTTTTGACACTTCATAATGAGCAATGTGTGTAGTGATGACAAGAGGACTGCTGATAGAAGGGCCTCCCCTGATTCTTGGGAAGATTACTTGTTGCTCGCGCCAATCTCCTTGGAATTGCGCGCTTCTTTTTCTTGATCTTTGCCCTTGCCTTCCTCCCTCGGCTACACAGATTCTTTTGAACCTTTTGCTGGCTGAGGCTCCTTCTGGTTGTTCATTTTCTGGTCTTGAGTTTTTCACCAGGTGAGCCAGCTTGCCTGATTTCACATCTTTTTCAATTGCATCCTTCAAGTGGTGGCATGCATCAGTGTTGTGTCCTGTGGACTTGTGAAACTCACAGTACTTGCCACTGTTTGATGGTCCCTTGTAGTGTAGTGGCTTGGGGCTTTTGAACTGGACATTCTCAGTGCTTAACACTTGTGAAGGCGTTTTAGTGAGGTGAGTCCATATTCTTGGCAGAGGTCTGTTAGGATCTCTGCCGCCTTCCCTCTTATCACCTTCTCCGCGATTACGAATGTCTTTTTGGGGCTGGGGTGAGCTTGGTTGCGCCTGCTTTTCTGCGGGAGAGAAACTGGTTTGTTGCAACATGGACCATACAGAGTTCTGTTTGCCCCTTCTTTCGTTGTTGCGCGGTGCCTCTGCTTGATGCCCTCTTTCTCTCGCTCTATCTTGGGCAATTTGTTTTTCATTTCTCGCGAAGACTCGCGATGCTTCCATTAGCTTGGCCCAAGTGGTTGGCATGCCATCTCTGCTCACGAGAGCTCTGCGGAGTTGATCACTGCGCGCGCCTTGTATAAAGGCCACGCGCAAAAGTTGCTCAGTGATACCTCCGATTGCCAGAGACTCCTGATTGAAACGAGTTATGTAGTCTTCAATCGTTTCATCATTCCTGCGCACGCAGTGCATGATGTCATCAGGGTCGCGCGTGTGTCTGCGCTGCTGTACGAAGTGAGCTTGGAACTTTTCCAATAGTTCCTCGAACCCATCGATTTGCCCAGTCGGCAAGCTTTCGAACCAGACACGCGCCGCGCCCGTGAGGCAGCGAGCAAACATGTGACACCATGTTGGCATCGTCCAGCTTTCTAGGTTTCCAGTGTTGTAAAAACCTTGTAAGAAATCGTCTGGATCTGTTGTGCCGTCATATTTGCCCAAACCACTTGGCATCTTGGTTTTGTGCTGAATGAGAGCCTTCACGATGCGCTCAGTGAATTTTGAATGTTTCACCAAGATGGCTGGCCTGTATGGTGTGGTCACGTCCACTTGCCCTCTCACTGGTGGGCTGTACGGTGTGTACAGATCCATGTCGGCTTTGGCTCCAGGCGTCACGTTCATCTGCGCGCGGAGCTGTGAGCCTCCCGCATGAGTATCTCGCGTCTTCCTCATGCTGTGCACTTCTTCATCACCAAACTCAGCGTGTTCAGTGTGAACAGAGTGACCCTCTTCCGGCGCGCGCACCCTTTTTGTTCCATGAACGGTTTGCTTGTCAAACGCTAGCCTTTGTGTTAAGTCGGCTAACTTTTTGTTTTTGACCAGCTCATTGTACTTGTCCATTAGACGTCGTTGCTCGTTTATGAGCCATTCTTTAGGGTCATTGGTTTCATCTTCTGGACCCATTGGTCCTTTTTGTTTCGCGCCGGTAAGATTTTGGAACGTGAGATCGTCTGGAGGAGTTTCAGTCTGGCTATGAGGAGTTGTGATGAAGGGATGGTTACTGGTGGTGCGCGTAGAATCACTCGGCACCCTCAGAAACTGCTGTCCCCCATTAACATCCTCACGCTCAATATCCTCCAGAACTTGATCGACGTTACGAACACCAGAAACCATGGTGAAATTTTTTTTAGAGAACTGATGAGATTTTGTTGCCGTTGTAACAGGTGATGGCGCCAATGAAGAAACGTGGATCGACTCACTGGTAGACGATCAACTTTCCTCGGGTGTGATTATGCTATTTCACCGATAGTTCTCTGGGATCTGGATTCTTCCACCTACAAAATGAACAGTACCGTAAACTTACCCCTCAGAAAGGGACAGAGGGGTCCTCTTTGGGGTAACCCTCCGGTGTGAGAATAAGAGATTGTAGGAGAAGATAATAATCTGAGGGTAAGGAATTGGAATGTATTGCTTAATAATGTGTAATACTGTGTAATAGGGCATACCTCTCCTTGTGGAGTTGATGTGGTATTTATAGTGCTAGGGTTTCCAATGATTGGGCTCAGACCCAATTAGGGCCTTTTTGGCCTCCTCCTATTGCTTCGCGCCACGTGTCCTTGGGACACCTGGTGCTTTTTCATTGATTAATTGCACATGGGTTTTGCTGAGTTGTCCACCTTTCATTGACAGCTGTCAACATCAGCATATTCTTATTCCTTAAAAAGATACCTTCTGGAAGGTTGTCTGACGTGCACAATCAAGGTTGTCCTTATCCTGATTTGGATAAGGACGAGGTTGATTATGTGCATGTGTGATATGCGCCTATCCTGAGGATGCGCGAGGTCTTCTCTTTATTCTCACGCGCAGATGTTTCATGCGCAGATGTGATATGCACAAGCATGTGATATGCGCCACGCGCGGATGTGATATGCGTGAGCATGTGATATGCGTCACGCGCGGATGCGTCACGCGCAGATGTGATATGCGTGAGCATATATGGTGCGTGAGCATGTGATACGCGTGAGCATATGTGATGCGTGAGCATATGTGATGTGTGAGCATATGTGATGCCTGAGCATGTGATGCATGAGCATATGTGATATGCGTGAGCATATGTGATATGCGCCATGCGCATAGGTTTTGGCTTTGTGCCTTCATAATGTCTTGATTTCAAGCCTCTTGTCTATATCTTGTGGGTTGACCCGCCTCGCTCGGTGTTGAGGCGGGTACATACCTCTTCACTTCCATCAGAAACTTTTATAAGAGACTTTTGTACCAACACCTTTACCCCTATACGAGGGTAAATATTGCAAGCATCGAGCACCATCATTACCTTATCCATATCTATCTTAGACCTCCTAAAAAAACATGCAATATCTAAGAATAGCTCTTTCTCGTCGTGTTTAAGCCCATCATAACTTATTTTGAGTCTTTCCATCACTTCAACATCTGGAATGCATTTTAACTTGGCCAAGGCATTCTCCCACTCATCCTTGTCTTTGTCATATAGAAAAGAACCTAAAACTTCAAGTGCTAATGGAAGCCTACTAGCATAAGACACTACTTCTTGCGAGAGCATCTTGTAATCTTCTACAGGTTCATCTTTCTTAAAAGCATGTCTACTAAAGAGTTTGATAGCCTCGTCATCTAATAGCAAACTCACTTCATATATCGTGGCTTCCTTGAGGGTTAGCAAATGCTCATCCCTGGTAGTGATTATTATTCGGCTGCCCTCACCGAACCAATCATGTGATCCCGCTAACGCTTCTAGTTGCTTACGATCATTAACGTCATCTAGAACAATTAAAACACTTTTGTGACATAACTTTCTTTTTATCATGCTTCTTCCTTCCATCTCACTCCCTACCACCATTTCTGTTTTCAATACAAGTGACAAAAACTTTTCTTGCAACTTTTTAAACCCATGCTTGCTTGATTCCTCACGAATATTTTCAAGAAAATAACAAGCTTCGAATTGGTGAGAGATTTCCATATAGGCAGCAGATGCTAGAGTAGTCTTACCCCCACCCCCAACCCCCCATATCCCAACCATGCGCACGCCACCTGACCCAATATCCAACACTGATATCAAATCTTGCAAGCGTGTTTCTATTCCAATGAGGTCTTTATCGACGTTTGGAACTAGTTGAGGCAGCCTAGCAGAAATTTTTTCAACAATGTCTTTAACGCATTTTGCTTCATGGCTGCACAAGGTACATAAGAAAATATATATTATATATGGAATAGTCATATGTTTGACCTAATGACTGTTTATGTCTAACTCTTTTTTTAAATGGCAAATGAATCCTTCAAATGAGCTATTGGCTAAATTTATCACATCGGGATACACTCGTTGATCTGGGAAAAACCCTCACCTAAGGTCAACACCCGTGAACACTCGCCCGAAGGCATGACAGTACGGTGAAATAAAACTCGTTCAGTTCAATGATCCAACTAATGAAAGCCACATATTCACCTAGTCTCGATCTCATCATTACTTTGATGCCTCTAAAGCTAAATGCAGGGGTAGAAATCAAACCTGGGTCACATGAAACATCTGGTTTTTTCCTTACCACTCTACCACCAGCTCATTTATTTATGTCTAACTCAATCAATATAATTATAATAAAAAATCCTAACCAACCCCCCCCCCCCCCCACACCAATTCTAAACACCCTAACCTAAACATAAAAGCTAAACTAAACCCAACGACTAACATTTTTTTTCTAATGAATGTGAAATGGCAGATATACGTTTTGGTTTTTTAAATTATTTTGTTTTTACGTTATTTTATTTTATAAATTTTATTATTATTTTTAACTCTTTTAGGTTTTTTTTTCTTTTTTTTCCACCTTAAAAAAATGATTAGATTTAGGTGATCAATACATAGGAAGCTATATAAAGGGCAAGGAAAGAGGCCCCAATTTTTTGAGTTCCCTTTAAAAATAACTCTATAATACTACTATTCATGGTATACAAAATTATGATAAAAATATAACTCAATAATACATATCATATTATCTTACATATGAATTTTATAATTATAATATATATAAGAATGGTTGAAAAGTATATAAATTAATTAATATATTATAAATGAGCTGAGTCCAAGCCGACCTCGAGCTTCAGAAAATGACTCGATCACGAGCCGAGCTTGGGCTCAGACTCATTTACATTTACAATTATTTAGTGCAAAACATTTTTTCTAGAGAAATAAGAAAGAAAATTACCCGTTTGCGAAGTCCTTTAGAACCCATCCAGAAAGGTTGCCGGCCTTTACCAGAGCTTCTCTCCATGAGTCAACTTTGTGCTTATTGTCCCGCTCATGTTTAATAAATATTTCTCCATATTTCCCATTTTGTTTTCTCACATCCGATGGATTAACGTCATAAAATACGGGCATAACGATTTGCCCTTTGTTTCCATGCACTCTACAATATGTGCAAGCTCATCTAAGCACCAGAAGAGTCTGCATAGTTTTCGGAGAATACGATAACTGCAATTCGTGATTCTTGAATAGCCTTGAAGAGGGCTGGACCGATTGTCTCACCCCGAGGAAGTGTTTCGTCATCCTTGTACGTCTGGATTCCTTGATGTACAAGAGCTGTGTAGAGATGATCTACAAAGCCCAAGTTACGGG